>NC_135572.1:286882630-287507630 GCF_965152235.1 Eretmochelys imbricata
GACCTTTGACGCTAATCTCATGTTTAAATCCCCCAAGACATCACAAGCCTCATTATAACGTGATCAATCTATTTAAGTATTTGCCTAATAAAAATATTCTTTCCTGATTATATTTTTTTCATTATAACACAATAAGGAGTATGGAGCAGTCTAAAATATAAAGGATTTGTTTTCATTCTATTTAGCTTTTGAATTCATAACCATGAAACAGAGGACAGGGGTGCTGGAACAATTGTTATACTGGGGTGCTGACAGCCATTGAACCAAACTGTGAACTCTGTATATAAGGGAAACCACTTACCATCTATCAGCACCCCCACCATCCCTAGTTTCAATAACTATGTCAGAGGAGCTTGCTGACTGTGAACTCAGCATCTGCACTGGTGCAGGGATGAGGAATTTCTAAGCAGTGTTTAAAGGTGGCCAAACTTCAAAGCCAAGCACCAAGTCCCTTAAACTCCCTACTCTCACCTGGCTGTGATGCTAATCAGGAGCCCCAAAGCCTATGGACTGCTTTCAGGTTAAGCTTTTATTTAAGAACCTAAGTCGAAGCAAATTCCAGATGCAACAAGCACCTGAATGTGAATCAAACATTCACAGAGTGAGGGAGGCAAAGGAACTGGGCTCATGGATATGGTATACAAAGCTAGGCCAAACTGAAGAGACAGGCAGGTGAGTTTTGCAGCAAAAATTCTATTCATCATGCTGACACAAGGGCAGTAAAGGACAAAAAAAAAATCCAATCTGCTGAGAAAGGAAAGAAGATGGGTCTGACTGTAGAGGTTGCTGAAAAGGATGGGGAAAGAAAAAAAAGTAATGTGATATGCCTAGTTCCTAACTAAATTAATGAAAAGAAATCTGCCTTCAGAACAGCTGCCTTTAGCAGGGAGTTTGCAGTAAAAGAATAATGGTGGCCTATAAATCTGCTGCATGGTATTAAGAGCATCAAAAGAAGAGAAGTGAAGAACCTGGAATAGATACATACTGGAATATAACAAAAAAGGAAATTAAGAAAATAAATATTTGGAGGACTTTGTATTCATAAAATTATATTTCATGGCAGAATTCTTAAGGGCCAAACTGTGATACTCCTGCTTACACTGAGTAGTACTTTTCTCTACAGGTAGTTCTACTGAGGTCACTGGGATTACTCATGGTATAAGGTACCATTCAGTGTGAGTAAGGCATTGCAATCTGGCCCTAAACGGTGATATCTTCTTTTTTTTTTTTTTTTGACTGGATGCTAATTTGCGGACATAAAAATATAAAAAAAAAAAGTTAGCTTTTATTTTTTCCCATGATTTTGTCGCTGATCTGATATTATGGACCAGATTTTTAAGAGTTCAACCCTCATGGCTAAGGTCAGATTTTGAAAAGACCTCAACACATTGGCTGATAAGCTCTTTTGAAAATCTAGTCCTTGTTTAGCTGCCTAAGTGAGAGCTGAACTCTTAGGAAAATCTGTCCCCAATTGTGGATTCTGAGCACTTGAAAATTTAGGCCTACAGGCCTAATAATATTTCCACTGAAATCAATTGGAATATATCATAGGAGAAGGATCATACCCTTCATTTAATATGCTCACTCAAGAATACAGTATGAAAGGTTTGAGAATTACATACAGAGGAGGAATGGATTTCCTGAACTGTAAAACACACACAGTGGATCTAGTCCTGTAAAAATGGTGATTGCCCTCAACACTCATTTATTTCAATGGGTATTGAGAATGCTCATCATTTCAAAGGGTTGGGCCATTATAGTAAGCAACATATGTTGGACACTTACTTTTAAACAAGTAATGCATGCGAACTTTTGCAAACTTTTTCTAATTTAGCTCTGCACACATTTTGTCACCATTTTTCACCCAGTTAATCCAGCACTGAGGGTGTGTGTGTGTGTGTGTGTGTGTGTGTGAGATTATTTTTTTTTAAAGATAAAGCTTCTTTATTTGACTTGTGCTATGGAATTCCCTAGTAAGTAGAAATAGTAGAAATCCCTGAAGAGTAATTGGTATTGTAAAATTCCCTACTGGTTTTGATTTATCTGCTTAAAGGAAAAGAATCAATGAAATTTATTTTGACCTTCCATAATAAAGAAAAAATCTAAAGCTGTAGCAGCAAAGAATTCACCATGTTTGTTAGGTCAGGTGAACAAGCAACTGAGAACCCATTAACTTTATCTTGTAGTTAGACACATCTGATAATGGGTGAATCACAAATTAATACATAATAATAATGTACTGAGCACATGTAAGTATGGGAACCAAACGAACTTCTGTAACAGAAGGAACTCTTCAGAAATCATTGCCATGATCTCACTCTGCAATTATTTGAATGCGTTATATTTTAAGAAAATCATGGAAGCTACCAGATTGCCAGCAGTGAGTGATTAAGTCTTTTTTTCCATTATGGGACAAACCCTGCTCTTGTTTAAAGTGGCAGCAAGGGAAAAAGAAGCCCCTTCATCTCACATGTGGGTGCGCTACACCAGGCTGACATATCACATAATACTTTTTTCATTCCACTAGTATCTCAGGATGGTGTTAAACAGCAGTTACTAAAGCTAGACATTTTTAATCAGCAGATCCAGATAATTTACATCAAGTGTTTTAAAGGAGCTGGCTGAGGAGCTCACTGGACTGTTAATGTTGACTTTCAATACATCTTGGAATACTGGGGAAGTTCCAGGAGACTGGAAGAAAATTAATGATGTGCAAATATTTTAAAAGGGTAAATGGGATGACATGTGTAATTATAGGCCTGTCAGTCTGACATTGATCCCAGTCAAGAAAATGGAGCACCTGATATGGGATTTGATTAATAAAGAATTAAATGAGGGTAATATAATTAATACCAATCACCATGGGTTTATGGAAACAAGATCCTGTTAAACTAACTTGAGTTTTTTATGAGATTACAAGTTTGATAAAGGTAATAGTGTTGACGTATACTAAGATTCTGTGAAGCATTTGACTTGGTACCGAATGACATTTTGATTTAAAAAGCTAGAAAAGATATAAAATTAACATGGCACATATAAAATGGAGTAAAATCTAGCTAACTGATAGGTCTCAAAATGTCATTGTAAACAGGATATCTCATTGAATGATATATTTCTAGTTGGGTCTTGCAAGGATCAATTGCTTGGTAAGATGGGCTCATGCAAACAATATGTGTTTTAATATGGCTAAATGTAAATGTATAATCTAGGAACAAAGAAAGTAAACCATACTTACAGGATGGGCAACTCTATCCTGGGAAGCAGTGACTCTGAAAAAGACTTAAGGGTTGTGATGGATAATCAGCTGAATATGACCTCCCAGTGCAACAATGTGGCGAAAAGGGCTAATGTAAACCTGGGATGCACACAAATGGGAATCACAAGTAGGAGCAGAGAGGCTATTTTACCTCTGCATTTGGCACTGGTATGACCACTGCTAGAATACTGTGTCCAGTTCTGGTATCCACACTTCAAGAACGATGTTTATAATTTGGAGAGGGTTGAGAGAAGAGCCAAGAGAATGATTAAAGGGTTAGAAAACATGCCTTATAGAGATAGACTCAAGGATTTCAATCTATTTAGCTTAACAAAAAGAAGGTTAAGGGGTGGTTAAGGTTAAGTCTGTAAGTACTACAGGGGAAAACAAATATTTAATAATGGGCTCTTCAATCTAGCAGATAAAGATTTAACATGATCCAATTGCTGAAAGTTGAAGTTAGATATATTCAGAATGGAAATAAGGCATAAATTTTTAATGGTGGCAATAATTAACTTACCCAGGGTCCATGGTGGATTCTCCAACACTGAATTTTGAAATAAAGAGTGGATGCTTTTCTTAAAATATTCTGTAGGAACTATTTTGGGGAAGTTCTATTGTCTGTGTTATACAGGACATCAGATTAAATGATCACAATGGTCCCTTTTGGCCTTTGAAACTATGAATCTATGAAGAAGAAAGAATAGGATCTCTTGGGGGCAGGGGCTGTCATTTACTATATACGTATGAACAGCACCTAACACAATAGGATCCTGACCTGGTTGATGACCCTACATGCTAACGCAATATAAATATTAAATAATACTAGGAGACAGTAAGGAAAATTACACCGTGCACCACAACACTGAAAATAGAGCCTGGCAAACTAACTTGATATTTTTTCTTCATGCTGAAAATAGTATGTTTAATTGTGTGTGTGTGTGTGTGTGTGTGTGTGTGTGTGTGTGTGTGTGTGTCTAAGAAACAGTGAGCATGGACTGAGTAAAATATAAAATTTACAAATGAAACATAATAGCAGTTTCTATTTTTAATTGTTCAACATTTTGGAATTAAAAATGGTACTTTAATATACTTAATTTTTATTTGCAAATGACTATTAAATTTATCCTAGACTCTAGAGTTTGGTAAACTTGGACAGGTTTAAAATAGAGAGTCTTTTAGAGAACATTTTCTTACCAGTTTAAGGCAGTTTTTGTCCTCTGAAAATTCACCCAACCCTAATGAAATCCCATTATAATATGTATATTTCCTTGGATATAATCTAAGGATAGTTATTCAGTCCTAAAATCTTGCTATATTATCTTTCATATCCTATATAAAATATTTAAACACAAAGTAATGTAACTACCACAGAGTTCATCATTTTTTGTGGGTCATAACATACTCTACCCTGGTACAAGTGGTTTACCATGACAGCAGAGCTAGATTAGACACCAAACATTAATCTCCCCATAAATTTAATCTTCATGATCCATGTTTAGTAATACCCAGATATGAACAAGTTTACGTAAAATAAAATAAAATAGTCTTTGCAAGGAATGTAAAGGTCAGACACTATGCAATGAGACACTGAACCAAATTTGATTTCACTTTATGTCAAAAATAAATGCATTGTCAGTGACTCAGTGCTGGCTATGTATTCTGTAACTAATCTTAGACCACCATAAATAAGAAGCTGACAACAGCTATAAAACTGTTTCCATTCCCTACCATGAATCTTCGATTCCTAGTAGCCACTCATCAGAAAACAATTCATGTGAACACACAGTTAAGAAGATATTGTCCTAATAACCAGTTTGTTGTAAATATGACTAAATGCTAAAATTTAAACCAAATGTTAAACAACACGAGTCTGAGCTACAGTTCTTTTAGAGCAATAATCCATATTTTGTAGTTTTAGGGCCTAGTCCTGCAGCCCTTACTTGGGCAAATATTCCATTAATAATGCACATGGTATTCCAAAATAAATCAAATTTGGGTTTAAAAAAGCAATGTCTTCAGGTAAAATTATAGCTAGTGTAGGCCCTGATAGAGTAAAGCAGATAAGCACTGGCTTATATCTATCAGAATTCAACACGACATTTAAGATCATGCCTCACTTTAAGCATGTGTTTAAATCTTATTGACTGCTTGAGGACTTGCGCACATGCGTAAAATTAAGAATGTGCTTAAGTGCTTTGCTGAATCAGGGCATGAAGGGGTTGGTGATCACTTCACCCTTGGTCCATCAGACTCCAGATTAGAAAACTTTCAATAAAATAATGCAAGATGCTATTTCCCGAGGTTTTTCCAGGTGGAAGATTTTTGAGGGGCTGAGTAGGGCTGAATGGCAAAGGATGGAGGGAGAGAAGTTTAAGTTTATTGTGATGGACTGGAAGTTCCTTTTATTTTCAATTTGATCTATGGAGTTTTTGAATGCATGCATAATTAATATTCTGCACCTCAAATGTTGGACAGGCACTTTTGTAAACATAACTAATAAAATAAACATTTTTTCCAAGAATAAAAATTTGAAAAATATACTAAAATGGGGGTTGCAAAGCTAAATGAGTTTTCAGGCATGCTCTGTCATTCCAATGAAATAAATACCTAACCAACATGTAACATTATATGGTGCTACATTGAAATCTATAAGTTAATTGATTTTTTCCAATAATACAAAAGATGCAGAGAAAACATTATGCCCAAATAAATGAGGAAAATATCTCAAATTATATCAGTCAAAGAATAAAATAATGGACTACATTCCAATATCCTATCATACATACGGTTACCAGATAGAAACAGAAACAACGGGACAGGGGGTGGAGGGTAATAGGCGCTTATATAAGAAAAAGTCCCCAAAAAAGGGACTGTCCCTTTAAAAACGGGGCATCTGGTCACCCGAATCATACACCCTTTTAAAATAAATTCACACTGTTATGATGGGGGAGCACCTCTTAAAGGTCATCATTCAATTGAAGTCAATGGGAATATTTCTATTGACTTCAGCGGGAGTTGGATTGAAACTGTAAATTCTCTAAATCTGTATTTTCCAAGTAAATTAGGTAACCTTATTCACTGTAGATCAGTTAACTAACAGCTCTTTACTCTGGGAATAGTTTCTATCGCAATCCCAATGTATCCGATATTTTAACTGTTCATAAAGATCTGTTAAATAGTTTGAATACAATTTTCAGTTTTTTGGTGGTTTATGGACTGTTCACTTCAAATATTCACTATTCATCATTCACAACTAAGTTATGTGGAAGTGTTGCCTCATTTTTGATTGGATAACTGAAATATTTACATGCAAACTAGTAACAATTACTGAGAAATAAATAACAAGTAGCAGATATTCTTCCTCAGATACAAATATGCTTGTTTTCATGTGAATACAGTAGTCCTACGCAGTACAGAGATGTCCCCATACAGAACAAAATAAAAGGCACGAGTATGTTCACAAATAACAGACGAAAACGTACACAAGTATGGTTGAACTGAACAGCCAAATCAGAATCTGAATGAATCTTCATTAATGCTGTTTAGTCAGTATTCTTCCAGCTATAACTCCAATTATCGGCCCTTTCAACATTCAAGTGTCATTAAAGGCATCCCATTTTACAAATTCTCCCTAGATACTTTTTGTTTCTTTGCGATAAAATCAACCCAACATTTTATATTTCTTAGATGGAACATTAAGTAAAAATAGGTAGAGCTCCCAGGTCCATACAACAAGAGATGACAAAATAAAGAGGAATTTGTTAAACTTCTGGCAAATAAGACTTTAATAGATCTCTCCACCGATTTTTGTATTTCCTTTATGTCTGCCTAAGAATTAGAAAGTCCCTTACTAGAAGCTTTTCTTGAACTATCAGAGCTGGACAAACTACATTTCACGTCTTTAATATTCAGGCAGAATTTATGAAGATCCAAGCTGGGTACCAACCCCCTGCATCCCTCACATGCATGTGAATAGCCCCATTTACCTCAACTTGAAGAAAAATGTTACACTACAATATACTTTCAAATATACCCCCACTAGTAATGTAAGCAAGAATTTCTGATATGACATTAACACCATACTTACCTGACTTATTATTTATGAAAGACAATTAGATAGTTAGTTCTTATTAACAGAGAGAAACTAATAATAAGAACTCATTAAAACACATATTACTTATTTCAGAGATGAGAGAGAAAAACGTATTCCAACTGGGAATGAGTTTATATGTTTCTGGATGTATCCAGGCCTTTCAAGGCTGGAGAGGCAAAATTAAAGCTCCCGTTCATGCAAGTAGTGCCACTGAAAAAGTAGCCCCATTATTAAATATGTAATAGTAAAAGGAAGTGTGAAGATAACCTCTTTATTAAAAAGGCAGAGGGATTAATTCCCCTAAACTGTCTATATGGTTGCCATCTTTTCCCCTGTTAAAAAGTTCATTTCAATGGTAGATTAAGATGACAAACATTGGAGGAAGTTAAATGATTTTATTGATTAACAACCTCTGAATGATAGCACTTCTAATGAGTGAATTAGCAGTATTGGCTACTTAACATTAAAAGAAAGGATGTCACTGGCAGAAATACCACTATCTCATACAAAACCTTCCCAGTAATAATATTCAACAGGTGAGGTCACTAGCAAAAGGGTGAAAACATACCCAATCTAGCTATAAGCCAATGCATACTAGGACTGGGTGATAAAGTATGAATAAAATAAGAACTCAAACTTAACATGGCAAGAACGTAACTTTTAATTTGTACTTCCAAGTCCCACTGACTTTCTCCACTGGCTATTCCATGATAAACTCTGTCCCTTGGGAACACAATCAAGGACATTTTAAGAGAGGGGTTGGAAAGCAGGCCCCATTTCTCACCATCTGATAGTAGATTTAAACTGTGATTATACTTGACTAGGGAAAGGATTGGGATGCTGTAGAAAATGTAAGAACAGCATCACTGATCTAAATATTCAATTGTCATTTAAATTAAAGTAAAATTTTAAATCCAAAAATTGTTACCTTTTTCTGGAAATGTGCTGGCATTGCATATCTGTTCTTTTCCTTCACCAGCAGATGTTGCAGCTTTTATTTTAAATTGGTAAGAAATATTGGATAGCAGGTCTCTGAAAGTATGCACCTTATCATAAGCAGAAATGCTTGTAGAATTCCTTTCAAATATTATGATGTAATGTGTAATCACTCCATTTGACCTAGAAGGTGGGTCCCAGTGCACTAGAATTGACTGCCAACTTGTTGCAGTACACTGAACATTCTGGACAACATCTGGAGCTTAAAAGATACCCATGCACCAAAGGTTAACATTTCCAAACAATCAAAAAGGGTGATCACGTAGTATACTCAGAGATGTAGGCATAATGTTTATAATAAGGGTCAGGCATTCCAATGTCAGATAAATTAATATTGTAATAAGAACACTGGGGTAGAAGTGTTTTAAATGAAGAGATGTCCTTGATTATATTTTATAGAAGCTTTATTTCCAGTAATTATGGACTTTACTGAAGCAGTGCTTGAAATGAAAAAAAGAGTGATAGTACATTATATTTCCTAAAACTAATGATATGCTCCAACTTCCCTTTTCCCTTCTCTCTCCCATTTACACCCACATTTCCTCCCATTTTTTCTAATCAGCAGCACAGAAGAACGTATGCAGTAATGTGAAACTGATACACTCCAAAAGAAAATTTTACTTATCCTTTAGCTTTCCTTCTCTCATTTACTGTACCCTATGGCTGGTAATCCTTACAGTAGTGTTGTGTCCTGCCCAGGAGTTTTGGGGGAGTCTTCAAAGATGTCACTCATAGGCAGCAGTTACCTTATTGGTCCCACCCTTTTGCTTTCCCCACAAGATGAATTCTTGTAAAGCTTCCTGGGCAGCTCATCAAATTTCATAGGTAAAAACAGTATTATATTTAACATGAAAACAAACAACTGGCTCCAACTTATGGAACAACTGATTAAATTTTCCCAGGGAAAGTCAGATTGTGGGATGTATTAACTAAGAGAAAAGAATCAACAGGAAAAGGTGGGGCTTTTTTCTCTCTCTTTAGTGAAGCCATGTCCAGTTATCCATACAAGTAGGGAATTGACTAGCATCAATGTCCCAGAAATAGAAGGAAACATACTAATTACTACAGGTACAGAGGAAAATGCATCTCTTTAAAAATACATACATTTCTCTCCAGAGTTTGAAGAGTACTCCTTTCAAAAGTAGCAGCTGCAGAAGAAAGGAGATCACTTTGTATTTTTAGTAAAGGCATAGGGCTGAATCCTTTACCAAGTTAGTGCCGAGTGCATTTGGGTGAGGGAAAAGCAAAAGAGCTGTTTGTGGCTCCTCAATTCTGGGACCAGTTCTATGCCATCTCAGACAGCAGGGTAGTTTACAGTAGCATCCAGGCAAGGATAAAGGGAATGTGCTGACCGGTCCCCATGTTTCAAGGACTCAGTGGGACTCTATACACAAGGTAGCACTTATAGACTGGAGTATCTTTTTATGTTGCTTGTCTGCAGTCCTGATATTGCACACCTCCATGACACAGGAACATGCTGGAAGAAGCAGGAACTTGATGTGGCCAAGTGCATAAAAGCCAAACTGCAGCATGGAGCAGATTGGGAAAACCGAGACAGGAGGACTGGTCTTGTAGGAGCAAATGTGTGGCTGTGAGGGATCTGCTCATAGGAGAGTAACAAAGAAATTAAACTAGATGGCAAGAGCAGATAAAAGGTCAGGCTGCTCAATGGGGAACACTGAACTGTGGGGAGATTTAAAAAAAAAACTTTTTTGCTGAAGCATGGGAGAGCTGCAGCGGGGCAGAGGTGCTTCAACAGAGTGGGAATAAAATGGAGGTTATTTCAGAATGGGTGTGCCTTATTCCAAATTAGTTTAAATGGAATAGGATAATTTGGAATATGGCACTCTTATTTCAGAATATGAGTGCCTACACAGAGAGTCAGTCAGGAAAAGTTAGTCCACTTTAAATTCACACCCTAACTTATTCTATATTAACTTTCATCTGTAGACTAGCCCTTAGATTCAGTGGCCAAAATTGCCAAAAAAGGGGAGGGGCCGGATGAGCCCAGGAGAAAATATGAAGAAAGAGTTTTAAAATTACTGGGTCCCACTCTAAGGGCAATGTGCCATCCAGTAGAGGCAGCCTTCTGAAAGGAGGGATGTGGGAGAGGCTATGAGGTCACTGACCAAAAGAGACAGCTTTGACGACTGCCTCTGTAGCTGCTGGGCAGGACAAGATCCTACTGTAAGGATGGTGAGACATGCAGCTGCTAAAAATATAGATGGTAACAGATGCTAAACTGTATGATACTGTACAGCCACTAGTTGGCACTGTGTGTAAGATACCTTATTTAAACCAATCTCAGACATACCTTTCAGAGTATTAAATGATCTTATAGTGAACACATCTGATGTGTATAAGCAAGCTGTCTAACCAGTCCATTATTGATACAGAAATACATGACATGGGGTCAGGAATAAACTAAGAACAGAAAGAGAAGGAAAATAGCAACAAAAGTTGTATACCAAAGGAACAAAGGAACAAAATGTTGAAGACAGAAGGAACAGCAACAAAGATTGCAGGATCTCATCAACATGCCACTCTTCACTGCTCCAGAGAACTTCAGCTTTGATAAATCTTCACAATGGACAGACTGGAAACAGTATTTTGCAAGATTTCAAATTGCAAACAAACTCCAAGAAGAAATTGGAGGTATACCGGTATCTTCTTTAATTTATGCTATGGTGAAGCAAGCAGAGCATATCCTTACATCCTTTGAAGTTACTGAATACAGTCACAAAGATGACTATGAAAGGGTATGTTTGATGCATACTTTGTGTCTCAGAGAAATATGTTTTATGAAAGAACATGTTTTCATCTCAAGAATTCAAGAACCAGAAGAAAATATCAAATGCTTTTTAAGAGCTCTACATGCATTGGCTGAAAACTGTGATTTGGGGAATGAAAAACATGAAGATATCAGCAACACGCTGGTTATTGGGTTAACAAACAAAAACCTTTCACAGCAGATACAACTGAAAAGAGATTTAACTCTAGCTACAGCTATACAGAAAGCAAAGCAGCCTCAGCTGGTGAGACCAAAATCGAAAGCAACTTGCCAAATTTGAAAAAAGAAGAAGATGTTAAAAAGGCAGCACGAGTGCTAAAAGTCATTATCATAAGATCACTAAGGCTAGGAGAGATAACTCCCAGGTTATAAGGGACAAATTCCAGCCTACATACACAAGGTGTGGAAACAGTCATGTCTCAAGAGATGATGCATCTCCAGCCAGAGGCACATGGTGTAATAAATGCATGAAATATGGACATTTTGCAGCTGTTTGCTGCACCAAAGCAGTCAGGGAGTTGACTCATATTACAAAGAATCAAGAGCCATTTCTGGGATCTACCACTTGTGATGAAACAGACCTGTCTGGAGAGTGAACGTGATTATTCATAGCAAGACTATTGACTTTAAAAGCGACTCAGGAGCTGACCTCACAGTCATCTCAGAAGGGACTTATAATCACCTTCAACTCCTCCGAGAGCTGAAGTCACCTGACACAGCTCTGACTAGCCACAGAGGTATTCTGTACTGCATGGGCCAGTTCACCACAGAAACAACTTACAAAAACAAAATCTTTGCATTCAGAGTGTATTTGATCAAAGGACCACAGACCAACTGCCTTCTCAGCCACAACGTGACAGCCATGATGAGCCTGGTGAGGGAGGTGGAAGAACTCAATGGAATATTTGGTGATATTGGACTGTTGAAACGAGATGCAGTATTAAAAAACCTTGAGACAATGCTCAACCATATAGTGTACATATATTTTACAGGATTCCTACCCATTACTTCATAAAGTGGAAGCTGAGTTATAGAGAAGGGAGCAGACTGGCATAATCGAGAAAAGCTCTAATCCAACAGCATGTGTGTCCCAATAGTACTAGTTATAAAGTAAAATGGAAAAATACAATCTGTGTGGATCTTAAAAGACTTAATGGAGCAGTTGTAAGATAAAAAAAATATTCTCTCAACACTGGATGATGTCCCTCCCCAAAGTGAAAAGAGCTACAGTATTCTCTGAGTTGGATGCCTCAAACAGATTCTGACAAACTCCTTTAGCCAAAGAAAGTGCTAAACTAACATTTATCACACCCTTTGAGAGATTTTGCTTTCAAAGATTACCTTTGGGGATTACCAGTGCACCTGCAATTTTCCAAAGAAAGAAGGCAGAACTGTTAGCAAACACAAATGGAATTGTAGTCTTCGTGCATGATAGATATTTTGCTATAAGGGTCTTCCATGGAAGAATACAGTAAAACCCTCAACGAAGTCCTAAGCCTGATCAGTCAGTCTGAACTGAAGCTAAACAAGGAAAAATGCATTTTCTGTCTACCCCAAATCGAGCTCTTGGGGCAGACAATAAACAAAGATGGAATCAGTGCTAGCCCTGAGAAAGTAAAAGCGATTAATTGAATGCACCAACTAATGTTCCAGAACTGATTCATACACTAGGGATGGTAAATTACCTTGGCTGGAATTCCACAAGTCCTTTCTACAGTGACAAAACCACTGAATGAACTGAAGTCCAACATATCTTGGTTATGGGGGCCATATCAAGAAATTGCCTATAAAAAGGTGAAAGAAATTATCTCAACAGCTCCAGTTCTTAAGTACTATGATGTGCACAAATCCACAATGGTCAGTGAGCTATGCAAATAGCTATGGCTGCCCAAGGCAGTACATTGTTTCAACAACATGGAATTTGGTGGAAGCCAGCTGCATTTTTCTCTCTCACTCACAGAAGCATAAAAGGATATGCACAGATTGAAAAGGAGTGCCTGGCAAGCATATGGGCATGTGAGAACTTTTACAGGTATCTCTGTGGATTGGATTTGTTTATACTGATAACAGACCATAAACTGCATGTAACCCTCATCAGTGGAAAAGACTTGGATCAAGCACCCCTGAGAGGACAATATCTATTGCTTAGGTTAATGTGATTTAATCCACTTGCTAAATACGCGCCTGGGAAAAATCTTTTAGTAAAAGACAGTCTGTCATAGAGCCCAGTGTTGCATTCAACTACCCATGAGTTCGAAGATGATGTAAAGGTGTGGAAAAGACCAGTGTCAAAAAAGAGACTACAACAGCTACAAAAAGCAACTTTCACAGACTCGCAACTTCAGGATGTTTTAAGTTACACTGGGGTGACTGGCCCACGTATTTAAAGGACACTAAGGAAGTGACAAGAGGTTACTTTGTGGTGCATGGACAATTAAGTGAGTCAAATGCACTCATGATTAAAGTCAATTGCGTCATAATTCCAAACTAAATGAGAGCCGAAATCCTAAACCTCACCCACAAAGGACATCAAGGATTAACAAAATGCTGTGAACAGCTGAAGCAGTCAGTGTGGTGGCCAGGCATCATCAAGGACATAAAGAAT
Organism: Eretmochelys imbricata; assembly: GCF_965152235.1. Taxonomy (NCBI): domain Eukaryota; kingdom Metazoa; phylum Chordata; order Testudines; family Cheloniidae; genus Eretmochelys; species Eretmochelys imbricata. Next base: position 286,896,375 of record NC_135572.1, read on the forward strand.
ACTGTATCTGCAGTATGTGAACACTGCAGAACTAACTGGCAAACACAACACAAAGAACCTTTGTCAAGGTTCCTTCCCCACTCTGAACTCTAGGGTACAGATGTGGGGACCTTCATGAAAACCAGCCTAAGCTTATTTTTACCAGCTTAGGTTAAAAGTTCCCCAAGGTACAAACTATTTTACCTTTTGTCCCTGGACCTTATTGCTGCCACCACCAAGCGTCTAACAAATATAACAGGGAAAGAGAGATTTAAAGGTGTTTACCCTTCCCTTTATATTTATGACACGCCCCCCAAATCACAGATAGGGTGAAACGCTGGCTGTGATTTCTTCCTGGAGCTCTAGGAGAAAACAGAGTTAATAAGACACATGCACCTCTATATATACTACCAAGTATATAAAGACTAACAATATTTTTCACATCTCAAGGACGATTTTAACCAGTTGATTCTGGGAAACTTTCACGGGAGAGTGCATCAGCCACTTTGTTAGAAGCTCCTGAGATGCGTTGTATGTTGAAATCAAAATCTTGGAGAGCGAAACTCCACCGAATAAGTTTTTTGTTATTTCCCGTGGCGGTATGAAGCCACTGTAGCGCAGCATGGTCAGTTTGCAGGTGGAAACGCCGACCCCAAATGTATGGGCGTAGCTTTTCCAGAGCGTAGACAATGGTGTAACATTCTTTTTCACTATCTGACCAGTTGCTTTCCCTCTCAGACAGCTTCTTGCAGAGAAACACTACAGGGTGGAATTCTTGATCCGGTCCTTCCTGAATTAAAACTGCTCCCACACCACGCTCGGACGCATCTGTGGTTACTAGGAACGGTTTGGCAAAGTCTGGGGCCCTTAGCACAGGGTCAGACATGAATGTCGCTGTAAGCTGGTTAAAGGCCTTCTGACACTCTTCGGTCCACTGAACGGCATTTGGCTGTTTCTTTTTGGTTAGGTCTGTCAGTGGGGCGACGATTTGGCTGTATTGCGGTACAAATCACCTGTAATATCTGGCCAAGCCTAAGAAGGATTGGACCTGTTTCTTTGACTTTGGGACAGGTCACTTTTGGATAGCATCCACTTTGGCCTGTAGAGGGTTGATAGTTCCTTGACTCACCTGGTGTCCAAGGTAAGTTACTCTGTTTAGGCCTATTTGACACTTCTTAGCCTTAACAGTTAGTCCTGCCTCCCTTATGTGCTCGAAGACTTTTTGTAGATGTTCCAGGTGTTCTGCCCAGGAATCCGAAAATATGGCCACACTGTCAAGGTAGGCGACTGCATATTCTCCTAAACCCACTAGGAGACCATCTACAAGTCTTTGGAAGGTGGTGGGTGCATTCCGCAGCCCAAAAGGGAGTACATTAAATTCATACAGCCCGAGATGTATGGTGAAGGCTGACCTTTCCTTGGCAGATTCATCTCGCAGTACCTGCCAGTACCCCTTGGTTAAGTCCAATGTAGAGATGAACTGGGCCGTCCCACTTTCTCTAATAGTTCATCTGTGCATGGCATTGGATAGTTGTCTGGGCGAGTTACAGCATTTAGCTTATGGTAGTCCACACAAAAACGTATCTCCCCATCTGGTTTGGGAACTAGAACCACTGGAGATGCCCATGCATTGCCAGAGGGGCGGATTACACCCATCTGTAGCATATCCTGGATCTCCCGTTCTATAGCAGTTTTAGCTTGAGGAGACACCCCGTAAGGTTGGACTTTAATTGGGTGAGCATTACCTGTGTCAATGGAATGGTATGCCCGTTCAGTCAGTCCTGAGGTGGCTGAGAATGTCGGCACGTAGCTAGTGCACAGCTCCTTGATCTGCTGTCGCTGCATACATCCAAGGGTCATGGAGAGGTTCACCTCTTCCACGCCACCAGCACTTTTCCCTTCATAGTAGACACCTTCAGGCCACTCAGCGTCATCTCCTCTCTGGGCTGTAAACTGACAAACCTTTAATTCTCTGGATCGATTAGAAGAGTTGAGAGGCGATGGGTTGCTCCGTGCCGCCATTCAAGCTCTCTGGAGGCTTTCATCTGCTTCCTGTTCAGTCTGGAACTGTTCCCTTGATGCTGGAGACATCAGTTCCTCATTGGATTGTGGACCTATGCTTGGTCCCTCTGGAAGCGATGTAGGGGATGGGGCTGTTTCCATTGACTGTGAACCGCTCTCCGCCGGTGCACTATGTTGGGGTTCAAGCTCCAGCTGAGCCTCTTGTGTAGGGTTATCGGCTGGTGCCAGTTCAGGTTCGGTGAGGCCCTCTGGTGTTGGGGATGCAAATACTGGATTCAGTGCTAGCAATGTGTCTGGTGCTGGTTGTTCCACTGGTTCCGGTTCTGGGGCTGGCTCTGTCTGGGTCTCTGGGACTGGATCCACTACTGCTGTTGCAGACATTGGCATGGGGTCTGGGTCCATCACCTCTGACCAGGTCCTGGTAGAAGTTTCCAGAACAGAGCTAGGCGTGACGGCTTGCTTAGCCTGGCTGCGGGTAACCATTCCCTCCGTCTTGGCTAGCTTCACATGACTGGCCAAGTCTTCCCCCAACAGCACAGGGATGGGATAATCATCATATACTGCAAAAGTCCACGTTCCTGACCAGCCCTTGTACTGGACAGGCAACTTGGCTGTAAGCAAATTGAAAGAGTTGGACTTGAAGGGTTGAATTGTCACTTGGATCTCTGGGTCGATTAAACTGGGGTCCACTAAGGAAGCATGGATAGCTGACACTTGTGCTCCAGTGTCCCTCCACGCGTTGACCTTCTTCCCACCCACACTCACAGTTTCCATCTACTCCGAGGATATCTGGGAGGTATCTGGGCCTGAGGACCTCTGGTGTGATTCCGGTGCAATGAACTGTAATCGGTTGGGGTTCTTGGGGCAGTTGGCCTTTACATGCCTTGGCTTGTTACATTTAAAACTTCGTCCAGCTGACAGGTCACTGGGGCGAGGTGGGTTGCTGGAGAATGGTGCGGCAGGACGATAAGGTGTCTGGAGTATTCCTTGGTGTGCAGTTGGGGCCTTGGGCTGCCCCCGGTAGTAGGGTGTGGTCTGAGGGTGTCCCTTCTGGTATCTGCTCCAACTGCGACCAGGGTTGTTCCTCTCTCCACCCTCCACCTGTTTTGTTCTGGCTTGCCCCGCCTCTCCAGCAGTCTGGGACTGCTCATATTGATCAGCATAAGAAGCAAGACTTTCTGCTGAGTTCATTTCCTTATCCCATAAACACTGTTTTATTTCCTCCTTGGACATATTCAGGAATTGCTCCTGAGCTATCAAATCACACATTCTGTCAAAGCTAGTGACACGCCTTCCTTGGACCCATTTATATAACAGATCCTTCATCTGGTTTAGATAAGCCACATTACTTAGTCCAGGCCCTCTCTTAAGGGTTCAAAATTTTACCCCGGATGTTTCAGATGTAATTTGAACTTGCATTAAAACCAACTCCTTGAACTTATTATAGTCAGAAGCCTCATCAATAGGCATCTTATTGAATATGTCCAGAGCTCTTCCAGTCAATTTTGCGACCAGTGTGGTCATCTTGTGAGTTTCAGGAATTTTATGGAGAGTGCACAGTCTCTCAAAGGTGAGAAAATATTCAGCAATATCACTGGATTCATCATACTGTGGACATAGTAACTCCCATTTGTGGATTGTTGGGGAAGGATGGTTAGGGTTATCCAGTAGATTCCGCTCAGGACTTTGCCTTCTCCACCTCCAGTGCATGCTTCCTCTCTTTTTCCTTCTCCGCCTCAGCATGCTTCCTCTGTTTTTCCTTTTCCTCCATTTCTTTTTCCCTTGCCTCCACAGCTCTCCTGTGGTCAGCCTCCCTTTCCTCCTGAGCATGCTTCCATTCTTTTTCCTTTGCCTCCATAGCTCTCCTGTGGGCAGCTTCTTTGGCTGGTTCTGCCTTGGGCTCGGTCATGTTTGCCTCTCTGTTTTTAACTAACTTTACACCCGAGAGTTAGAAATAAAAAACAAACAAACAAAAAACTTGGCTTGTCAAAAAAAAAAAAGAAAAAAAAAGGTTGTGCTGTAACCGGATACCTGTGTTCTCCGATAGGGATTGTCAGCCTACAGAAAATTCCTTTAAAATAAACCTAACACCTGTGTCTCCAGGCAAATAGACAGAAAAAGCTTCTAGTTGCTTTTAGCTAAAAAAAAAACAACCCACCTCTTCAGGTCTCTGAAGACTTGTGAATTTCCCTGCAGGAGGTTAACTACCCTGCCTTTAGGTAGAGAAAACTCCAGCTCACAAAAGACAATTCCCTTTTTTCTCTGCTCTGGCCCCCAAGCCGAGACAAAAAAAAAACTCTAACTGCTTTCAGCTTAAAACCTGCTTTCCAGCAGCCCAAAAGGAAAAAAATATTTCCTTTTAAAATCTGTGCTTCTGGTTCAAAAACTCTCAAAATGATTTCAAGTTAATCCCACCGCTCTGCCACCATGTCAAGGTTCCTTCCCCACTCTGAATTCTAGGGTACAGATGTGGGGACCTGCATGAAAAAACCCCTAAGCTTATTTTTACCAGCTTAGGTTAAAAGTTCCCCAAGGTACAAACTATTTTATCTTTTGTCCCTGGACCTTATTGCTGCCACCACCAAGCGTCTAACAAATATAACAGGGAAAGAGCCCACTTGGAAACGTCTTTCTCCCCAAAATCCCCCCAAGCCCTACACCCCCTTTCCAGGAGAAGGCTTGATAAAAATCCTCACCAATTTGCATAGGTGAACACAGACCCAAATCCCTGGATCTTAAGAACAAGGAAAAAGCAATCAGGTTCTTAAAAGAAGAACTTTAATTGAAGAAAAAGTAAAAGAATCACCTCTGTACAATCAGGATGGTAAATACCTTACAGGGTAATCAGATTCAAAACATAGAGAATCCCTCTAGGCAAAACCTTAAGTTACAAAAAGACACAAAAACAGGAATATACATTCCATTCAGCACAACTTATTTTATCAGCCATTTAAACAAAACAGAATCTAACGCATCTCTAACTAGATTGCTTATTAACTCTTTACAGGAGTTCTGACCTGCATTCCTGCGCTGGTCCCAGCAAAAGCAACACACAGACAGAGAGAACCCTTTGTCCCCCCGCCTCCCCCAGCTTTGAAAGTATCTTGTCTCCTCATTGGTCATTTCGGTCAAGTGCCAGCGAGGTTATCTTAGCTTCTTAACCCTTTACAGGTGAAAGGGTTTTCCTCTGGCCAGGAGGGATTTAAAGGTTTTTACCCTTCCCTTTATATTTATGACAACCTTTAATAACACCACCTCTACCAGACAGATCTTGGAAGAGACTAGCTGAAAATGTGAATTCAGAGGACACCATTATCCCGTCATCATGGACTCCTTTTCCAGGTATACAGAAATAATGTACTTGAAAGACATACCATGTTGCAGTGTTATCAAGAAACTGAAGTGTACTTTTTACTCACTTCAGTATTCCAGAACAACTAGTGACAGACAATGGACCACAATTCACTGCAGCAGAATTTAAGTCATTCCAACTGGAATACGATTTTGATCATATTACTAGCAGCCCACATTACTCAGAAGCAAATGGAGAAGCTGAGAGAGCCAAGAAAATCCTACAGCAGGAAGATCCATTCCTTGCTCTTCCTACAGCAGGAAGATCTGAGTTATGGATCAACACCGATAGCGGCTACCGATATAGTCTAGCAGAGCTCCTGATGGGAAGGCAACTCAGAACTCCTGTTCCAACTCTGGAAAAGAACCTATTTCCAAAGTGATCAGACATGAACAGAGTAGCCAAATCAGATAAAAAGGAGAAAAGAGCTTATGAACACTTTTATAACAGACATTTCTCATGTAGAAAACTGCCAGGTCTAGAATCTGGTGACCATGTTCATGTCCAGCTGGACGGAGAAAAAGTATGGACAACTCCAGCTATCATAAAGAAAAAGAATTCAGTGCCCAGATCATATGTGATCGAGAGTGACAGCAGACAGTTCAATAGAAACTGTCGTCATCTACAGTTTACTCCTCAGAAAAAACAATCAGCAGAGCAAACTCTATAGATGGCCATTGCAGAACAAGATGTGTCAAGGATTCCAATGACCACAGCCAATCATGGACAGTCAGATGACCAAGCTGCTATGCATTCAGGTCATGTAATCAGAAAACCAGAGACATTTATCAGATTGATACATACTGAAATTCAAAGATAGCATGATAGTGTAAATACTGTAAATAGTAGGAATGTAGAACTTAAAGGGGGTGATCTAAGGCAGGGGTCGGCAACCTGCAGCCCATCAGGGTAATCTGACTGCGGGCCACGAGACATTTTGCTGATGTTGACTGTCTACAGTCACGGCCCCCCGCAGTTCCCAGTGGCCGCAGTTCTCTGTTCCTGGCCAATGGGAGCTGCGGGAAGCAGCGGCCAGCACGTCCCTGCAGCCTGCCACTTTCTGCATTTCCCATTGGCCAGGAAAGGCAAACCACGGCCACTGGGAGCTGTGGGGGGGGAGGGCTGCCTGTGGACGGTCAACATCAACAAAATGTCTCACGGCCTGCAATCTTATTACCCTGATGGGCCGCATGTGGCCCATGGGCCGCAGGTTGCCCACCACTGATCTAAGGGAATGCTAAACTGTATTATATGGTTCAGCCACTAGGTGGCACAGTGTGTAAAAAGGAGTACTTGGGGAAAATACCTTATTTAAATTAACTTCAGCCATGACCTAAAGATCTTTTAGTCAACACATCCGGTGTGTATAACTATCTCTTTGTCCAGCTGCCACAAGTACTCCTTTTCTTTTTGCGAACACAGACTAACACAGCTGCTACTCTGAAACCTGTGATATTACTGTAACTTAGCTGCTTTCACAGTGATCTAAAATATAACCTAGTCTCCAAAGTTTGATATTTATCTAATTTTCCTCCTATTATCTGTGTGCTACAGAAAGATTTATAGGAGCCATATATGCCTATCCTTTCAGCCAAGGATATTTCTAATTCCAGACCTCCAACATCTTACTTGAAAAGTAACGACCTCACCTATCATGTACAATAGGAATGTGAGTGCATGTTGTGACAATGATATAATTTTGAGTTCCATTACATTTGGAGAGCAAAGGAAGAATGCTGTTCAGGTATAAAAGGAAATCTGCATAGACAATGCTGCAGTTCATTAAAAAAACAAAACAAAACTATTTCTAACCTGATTCTTTTGTTGTGAATTGGACAATGTTACTGAACTGATTGCCATTTCCAACTCTCGTAAAAGCACAGACACTGATAAAATAGGTGCTGAATGGCTCTAATCCAAAAAGGTTTGCATCACTGTGTGAACCTGAAACATTCTTAGAAGAAGAAAACAATTGTTAGCACAAAATCCACATATTTGAACACACCGGGTCTCATCCTCCCCACACTGACATTAATGAGAGTTTTGGTACTGCAGTCTTGTCTCTTGCATCCTTCAAGTCTCCATGTCACACAAAATAGTCCAAGGTCTCACCTAAGGGGAAGCAGGGTCAAATCCTTTATCGTGCTACTTCAGATGTGCACAAGCCAGATTTTTTTCTGTACGAACAGGGTATCTCTCTCAAGATTCCTTCTCTCCCTCCCCACCCCCCACCCACTCACCAGAAATAACATGACAAAATATCAGAACAAAAAAAATGAGAAAGACACAATGGAGAGCTTCTATAAATCACATTTATTTGCCCCTCTTCTTGTTTTTGAGGCTTTAGTTCCTATTCATGTTAGTGAGTGAGCCAAACCATAAAGCACGTATTATTTGATTGATTGAAAACACTGCTTTCCCATTCCCTTCCTTTCCACTCTTTCTCCCTCACCGTGGCTTGTGAAGAAAGTTTGTCAACAGAAGTGATTATAATTACAGTAGTACCACACCAGCAGCCTAACTCCACATATGCATCCTGTGCCAGCCTGTATAGCTGCTGCCACAAACAAACACCCTCCTCTCCATCTGCACTACCTCCATCGCTGATAGCACCTCTTCAAATATAGATTCTGCTGAAGGGAAGGATTTCCATATAATAGGTTGGTGCCAGCTTGAAGTGTTGGCTAACTTTTTCATCTTTGCTTGTTTATGGCATGATGCCCCTCCTGTCCCTCCAGCCCTTGTCCAGCAATTGGAGAGAAAGAGATAGGGGTGAATTCTTCTCCCCTACCTGAGACAAGAAACTATTTTGGGTGACATAGAAACATGCAGCGATGCAAGAGTACAGGCTATCCCTGGTAACAGCTGTTCCTGCAGCACTCACAGCCATCTCTTCATGGGACTGTAAAAGCAGTCGGGAGAGCTGTTCAGTTCTACTGTGAAAACAGAGGTAAATTTTTCAAAATAATGTTTAATTATACAACTTAGCTGTGTAGTGAGGCACAGTGGCCTCCCACTGAGCCAGAGGGCGGGAGGGACCAAGCTGTGAACCCTGGTGGGCGGAGCCAGGCTGTGCTTGCCCCTCCTACCAGAAATCAGAGGGAGGAACAGGAAGTATAAAGAGCAGGTCCTGGCGCTCAGCTGGGCTGCAGCCACCGAAGGAGCCAGATGCCTTTTACCTGCTCCTGAGCTGCGAGGCTGCAGCAGACCCCTGCGGCACAAAGGACTGTCCAGAGCTGCTGGAGCCACCCACTGACCAATCCATGGAGGAGGTACTGGGACTACCATGGGCCTTCTATCCAGACATGCGAAAGGACCCTCAGTGGATCCAGGTACACCCTGAGATGAGGGGAGGAAGTGGCCCTGGGGCAGTCGACTTAATCTGGCTGCGTTGCTGTCAGCGTGTTGTGGCTGGATTCACCACTGATCCAGTGGCAGACCACTCTGCCCCTGTTAGGGCCCTGGGCTGGGACGCAGTGGAGTTGGGTGGGCCTGGATGGGCCTGCATCCCCCTACCCTTGCCACCTCACCCCTGGGGTGGCAGTCCCTCCTCTTTAGGCCAAGGAGCCTGTGTTCGTCGGCCATCTGCCAGAGCTAAGATGTCTGACCCTCTTGCTGCTCGGCCCTGAATACAGACCTGAGCCATAGACTCCTGACTACACCCACCCCAACTGCGGACCCATAACTGTTTGCTCCTTGGCCCTGATTGCAGGATAGAGACCCTAACTGACTACCGCTCTGCCAGTACAGTCGGCCACAGCCTGGCTGTTGCTAATTCCCTAATTGTGGGTGACTCCCAGCGACGTAGTGAGGCGGACCCCACTGACCCAGAGGGGGAGGAACCACCACTAACCCACTACATGCTGCCATCTCCCTCTTCATGAACTGGTCTGCCTGTCCCACTGCTGCACTCCGCACAGTCTGCTCTCTTGCATACACTACTCTTCTTGTGACAACGTGAAAGAAGCTTCGTGTGTGGTACACACATCTCAGCAGAGTGCCACTGCTGGTCTCTATCACATTTAACTCTGTCCACTGTCATGCAGAGTCTGCCTACTGTCGGATTCCGTATGGCCTGTCCTCAGGATGTGCAATGGAGGAGCTTTCACTTGTCCTGCATAATGGTAAGCAAAACTGAATTCCCTGTGCACAGACATGGAAACTGCTCTGTCCCTATTCTATCAGGACTACATGATGTCCCCCGCAACCCTGCAGGATCCTGGGAACTCCTTCATGTGTTATAATAGCAGACTGTAAACGCCTTGGGGCAGGAACTGTCTTTTCAATTACACATATGTGCAGGGTCTAGAACAAAGGCGCCTAGATCCCTGGTTGGAACTGATTAGTGCACTACAAAGAAATAACAAGTGCATTTCCCCCACAACAGACATTATATAGCTGAGGGAGGAGGAGTGTGAAGCTCCACACAATCCCTCACTGTGGACTGTGTCTTAAGGGATATGATTTAGCCCACAATATATGTGCATTTCCATAACATCTTTTATCAGTGTCTTTTATGAAGGAACATTAGGGGGGAAAAGAAAATCACTTCCTCTAAGTTATGAGTTCCTACAGTTTTGATTAATGCAGGACATACCTAAGCATATAAAATGCCTTACATATTTTGGTTTTGAGACATGAGTCAGATAGCCAGAAAAATCAAATGTATTTTTTCAGATACTTAAAACACTACTAAATATTATAAACATACCTGATAAAATATGGTTTGACTCTTGTTTTCATGAATCTTAAAACTATAGCTCTTAATAGCACCATTTGGCTGGGGACTTGGCCTCCATTTTAGCCACACAGAGTAGGCAGTATAGTTGAAAATAGCCAAATCCTGAGGAGGTGCTAATGGCACTGTGGGAGAAAATGCTCGTTAGTTCAAATTTACAATGTTAATTTTAGGCAAATATGAATACTTTGTAGGAGAAAAAGATCATGTCTGAGCTTAACCGAACCAATATTGTACTGTTATACTTTTAACAAAGAGCTCCCAACAACTCTTCACTCTTGTCCCATTTGCCTGTTATAAACTCTATTTACCAAAGATGCACGTTGTTGGAGAAAGTAAGGGTGAGGAATGGGATAATCTATTCATGTTGTTTGTCATTTAAACAAAAGCATATTTTCATAACCAAGGAAGTATTAAAATATTTGGCAAAAAAACAGAGTAGATGCTCTTATAGAATCATAGAAATATAGGACTGGAAGGGACCTCAATAGGTCTTCTAGTCCAGTCCCCTACACTGAGGCAGACTAAGTATAACTAGATCAAGTGTTTGTCTAACCTGTTCTTAAAAACCTCCAATGACGGAGATTCCACAACCTCCCTAGGCAATTTGCTCCAGTGCTCTAGAGAGTATGAAAGAGACTCATTAGATCACATACTCCATCCCAAAGGGCCACTAGACTATTTACTATAGTCTTATCTAGCACTTCAATCAGTCTAGTTTGAAAGGTACACAACCAAAGTATCATACCTGTATCCTAATGTAGTACCTACTATTGTTACTAGTAGTATCTAAGATTACTAGAATGAAGATTAGAGCTTTCTAATATATATACACATATTTCCCCTCTCTACTTTGTGCATTATATATATATTGCGAGTGGGATGGCAGTGTGCAATGTAATCTGAAATAGAGCAAGGAGTGAAAAAAACCCTGTAAGGGTCTGTAAGTATTTTTAAGGAATATTTTCCGGATGGGGGTGGGGGTGGAGGTGGGGGTCGTTGGTTGTTTTTCCCCAAAAATAATTGACACTTGGCAAATTATGATGCATTCCAAAGGCAAAAAGAAATTGATCTTCAGGTATTCTTATGAGCCCAAGGCTAAAACTAATCTCTAGCAAAGATAATTTAGCACTATAATGGGTGAACTCTGCCAAAGGCAGGGAAATCTCACACGCTTCCTTTCAATTTGTTCGCAGAATTTTTAAAAGGGGCTCCTATGAGCCATTGAATGCCACCATTCTTGGGCACCTCAAATTTATTTTCTTGTGTAATCTGAGAAATAAACTAATATAGGCCCATGGTAGTGAGAGTTAAATAGTCTTCGGTCAGAGTGTGTCCTCCCCTACAGTAAAACCTACAGGCAGAGTGTGGACGAAGGACGAAATCTCAGCATTCACTCTAAACTTGTCCCCCAGATGTTGCAGGTTTGTCTCCCTGCCTTCTACAGAAGCAGTGGTGTGTCTGGCCCCATGCCCCAAAGATTTTAGGGGATCCACCAAGATAGGATCAGCCACATGGAAGCCCTACATCTTTGCACCAGCTCTGGGATCCTCTATTTCATAATTTATTTCCAAAGAGCATCATATGATTTTATTTATCACTCACCTGACTCATCTGTGTAAAAGTTAAAGGTAGCATATGGACCAAGTCCTCTGATAGTTCTTGCAGCAGCAAAAATACTATACAGTGTAAATGGTAAAAGATCTTCTAGAATGATAGAATTATTGGAGGTAGACCAAGAATCATTCCTTTCTGGTCCATATAACTTTAAATCATAACTTATTATGATACCATTTGGTTGGCGAGGAGGATCCCAGGACAACATAACTGAGGTAGATGAAAGATTCTTATACGTTCTGATTACAGGTGAAGATTCAGGGACTATAACAAAAAATGAGAAAACAAACAGAAAAAAAACATACAATCCAAAAAACCTAAGTTATCTCACAAAAAGGTGATTTATGGTGGAAAATATCTTTAAATATCAATTAACTTTGTTCTCTTATCAATGCTAACTTCTACTTCATGGTCTCAATGAAGCACTACAATAAATCTGCATGACAACAGTTATTGTGGGTTGCTTTATTAGTTAATTTGACAAACAAAAAAGTTAACAAGTAGATCAGTAACATTATTTCATAAGAAAACAATTTAATGATCAAGAATTTTTAGAAGGCTATTTGCTTTTAATAAATTTCTTTGGCAATAAAAATAATCCTCAACCTACCATCTTCTTCAGTTTTGATGTGCAGTTTCACAGTGTGCATTTTAGAAGATCCCTTTGCTGTTGCTGGAATGATTTTCAGAATATAATCTGTGTACTTCTCCAGTTTATCCAAAAGCACACTTGTATTGTAAGTAATGAGAGACAATAGCTCACTGTCTGTTTGTGTATCCCATAAATTTAGTGAAACAAGGAAGAAGACTATACCATTTGGCTGGGATGGTGGAAGCCAGCTTACATTTATAGCAGTTGAAGAAACATTTTGATATGTCAGACTTTCAACAGGGCCATCTGGAACTAGGGATTAATAAGCAAAAAATAAAGATATGTTAGTTTGATATAAATAACAAAAATAAACAAAGTGTTGCTATTGGATCAACATAATCCCTAATATTATGTATTCAATATTTTATAACATTATTTTCGTGACTACAAATAAAACAATCATTTCTTTGATCATCTATGTTTTGATATAAAAAACAAAGCATCTTGAATGTATATATACATAATTTGTAGTTAATGTTAATTATTAAGGGGAGAAAATCTTTGTGATAGATTTTCTCAGTCTTTGTACCCAGAGAAGAAAAACTGCTTTTGATGCTACACTACAAAATGAAGAGATTCAGCAGATCAAAATGTCCTTTAGGAAGGGTTAAAGATTAGTTGCTTGATAATTAAGCTTACTCTCAAACTGCCATGAAAACTAGATGGGTCGAAGAGAGGCTAAACTGTAGGGTTTTGTATTGAGAATGGTTATCCTGATAGTTAAGGTGGAGAAAATAATGGAGACAGGTTCAAAATGGAACGTGGAGTTAGGAGTCTGCTCAATCTGTTGACACAAAGAGGTTTCCTTCAGATACTAACGCTAAGGTTCATGAGAATGATCTATCCCCATTCTAGGCTTAGAGAATACCATCAAACCCGTGCAAAGGTAAATGCTACAGTATGGTAAACAGTTTTTTAAAATGGCATTCACTGTAGTACTTCTTTTTAACCTTTTCATCCCAAAGAATGCAATAATATTCAAAAGTTCTAGAACTATTTCATAATGAAAAGCTTGGACGTACATTTGAAAATTTAAAATAGAGTTGTTTACATACTATCTTGATCTGTATACACGTGCATTATCTCACTGGTCTTGTTTCCATTTCCAAAGGCAGTGTCTGCAGTTAACCACACCGTATAGTAGCTGCATTTTGCCAAATTGTCTAATACTGCAGACAGAGATTTATTGTCAACACCACTGTCAATGTCTTGTCTGGTGAAATTCTAAGGAAAAGAAAGGAGAAGGATATCATCTTTTACAAATAGATTAGTATTTCTTTATTACTTTCATTTTCTCTATCTATCCATCCATCTGTCCACCCACCCACACAACTCAGACCATTTACTAATCATAAACAGACACTTCAATTCTCTAATGCTCAAGTCAGCCACACTGATTCCTGTTTAATGCAGTCAAATAAATCACAGAATCATAGAATATGAGGGTTGGAAGGGACCTCAGGAGGTCATCTAGTCCAACCCCCTGCTCAAAGCTGGTCCAGTCCCCAACTAAATCATCCCAGCCAGGGCTTTGTCAAGCCTGACCTTAAAAACTTCAAAGGAAGGAGATTCTACCACCACCCTAGGTAACACATTCCAGTGCTTCAACACCCTCCTAGTGAAATTTTTTTTCCTAATATCCAACCTAAACCTCCCCCACTACAACTTGAGACCATTACTCCTTGTTCTGTCATCTGCCACCACTGAGAACAGTCTAGATCCATCCTCTTTGGAACCCCCTTTCAGGTAGCTGAAAGCAGCTATCAAATCCGCCCTCATTCTTCTCTTCTGCAGACTAAACAATCCCAGTTCCCTCAGCTTCTCCTCATAAGTCATGTGTTCCAGTCCCCTAATCATTTTTGTTGCCCTCCGCTGGACGTTTTCCAATTTTTCCACATCCTTCTTGTAGTGTGGGGCACAAAACTGGACCCAGTACTCCAGATGAGGCCTCACCAATGTCAAATAGAGGGGAACAATCATGTCCCTCGATCTGCTGGCAATGCCCCTACTTATACATCCCAAAATGCCATTGGCCTTCTTGGCAACAAGGGCACACTGTTGACTCATATCCAGCTTCTCGTCCACTGTAACCCCTAGGTCCTTTTCTGCAGAACTGCTGCCGAGCCATTCGGTCCCTGGTCTGTAGCGGTGCATGGGATTCTTCTGTCCTAAATGCAGGACTCTGCACTTGTCTTTGTTGAACCTCGTCAGATTTCTTTTGGCCCAATCCTCTAATTTGTCTAGGGCCCTCTGTATCCTACCCCTACCCTCCAGCATGTCTACCTCTCCTCCCAGTTTAGTGTCGTCTGCAAACTTGCTGAGGGTGTAATCCATGCCATCCTCCAGATCATTAATGAAGATATTGAACAAAACCGGCCCCAGGACCGACCCTTGGGGCGCTCCACTTGATACTGGCTGCCAACCAGACATGGAGCCATGTTTATATCTTTTCTATCTAGTTTCTTATGTAGACATTACACATTTATATGGCTGAGTCTCTTTCTAACTTGGCTTTGTTTATCCACTATTTCTTTTTTTAGAAAAAAATATTCTGTAGAGTGAATGTACTTATACATATCAAGGGGGAAAAAAACAGGAAGTGTACCAACTACAAATTATTGACAAAAAGATACCCCAACAGGACTAAAGTCCCTGACTTTCTTCAGTATTAATGTCAAACACTTTATTCAAACTGATAGAGACTGTTACAATAACTGAATTTTACATTACCCACTAGAGGGAACCCATACATTACTTTGCTTATAACAGTACCAATTTGGAAACAGAAGAGAGAAAATTAACTTTTTATGTAAGAACTATTAAATGCAAATAATCTCAATGGGTCAAATCATCAGTGACTAAAAGGAAGATGACCCAGGAGAACCATGCAATTCTGCAGTGGTACAGGAATTAGGAACCCTATTTAGGGGACATGCACCCATGTGGCAGTCAGACTCTGCTTTGCCAGGACTTCCTGTGACTCTACCTTGTATTCAGGGTAGAGAGACAGGTCCCATTCTATGACTATGCATATCCACCAGCCACTCTTCTCTATAGAGCAGTGAGCATGTGCATTAGTGATCTGGACTAACACTGCCCTTATATTTCAGAGGCAGCTGTGATATGTCCCCAGGATTCTTCCCAAGATCCTGTTAAGTGCACAGTCCAGCCATTTGGGCTGATTTTTAGTTCCAGTATTTGGCCCTACAAGCACCAACAGTTCCTTAAAATCAGAGTTAACTTACTGGGGTTTATGTCTTGTTAAAAAAGGGGTGGGGGGCAGCGATAGAAGGGGGGAGTGAAGAAGTTTCTTTGTTTTTTAGCAATATATATTTACAGAACTAGCTGATTTACTAAAATGAGATTTTTTGTGTGCGTGCACATTTGAGGATGAAACATTATGAAACTGCAAAAAATGGCAATACCATTTTCTAAAGGAGGCACTGTGATTCTTTACCAACTTGGCTGTGACTTCTCCTGTGAAGGCTTTTAGTTTTTCAACAAATAATCTTAATGTCTATTACCCCTATGTCATAATCCACATACATTTAATTTAACATTTGACTAATTTCTTTACTTTCATGCTGGTGAAACTATTTTACTTCTGTGAATAACACAGGGCCAAACTCCATTGACTTCAATAAGATTTGCATGTCAATATCTGAAGGCTGAATTTAACCCAAAGTTATTACAGTGAAATATCGTACATTGACAGCACTGGAACACAAAGTCCTCTTCTGGTACATTGAACAGGTGCAGGACAAATGGAACAAGAAAAATGTCTCTATGCCAGCCCATTAACGTACCTGAACCCTGACTTGCAATTTGTCTATATTAGGAAAAGAGGACGAGGGTAGGTCAGAGTTGCCCAACAACAATCCAGACCTAACCAAAACCTTTTCCCGAGGGTAGATACAAGTTAATGCCTTTTGCCTCAATGTAGCTCAGTAGTTCTCAAACTTTTAACACAGCAAGCCTGAGTGCGACCCCCCGTCCTTACATATTAAAAACACATTTTTTATATTTAACACTATAATAAATGCTGCAGGCAAAACAGAGTTTGGGGGTGCAGGGTGACAGCTCACAACCCCCATGTAATAACCTCACAACCCCCTGAGGGGTCACAACCCCCAGTTTGAGAACCCCGATGTAGCTGATTAAAGTTAATGCTAGTGGGAATCTCACTTTGAGTTTGTGTAAATGACTATACAAGATTCAGGGCAATGGAGAATCAGGCACAACATACTTAAATTAAATTTTCTGATGTCCAGCTATAGAAAGATAGTGAATCACTTGTGAATGAGAGCACCATTCCCTTTGTTTCTGATGCAGGGGATCAGACAAAGGGCAGGAATTAATACCCTGACTTTTAAAGATAAAATTTCCAAGTACTGAACAGAGTTTTAACTTCTGGATTTAATAGTTCACCAGCTATAAATCTCATGCAAAGTTTTAAAAATGTATCTTTATATTTTCTCAACAGTTTTGCATTTGGACATAGAATGCTGTAGTGAACCTACCTGAAAGCTATAACAAAACACTATTTGGTGGTTCATTGAAACCCTATTTTGAAGGGAGTGTAGTTGTAGCCGTGTTGGTCCCAGGATATTAGAGAGACAAGGTGGTGAGGTGATCTCTTTTATTGGACCTTCTGTTGGTGAGAGAGATAAGCTTTCAAGCTGTAGAGAGCTCATTGTGGATCGAAAGCTTGTCTCTCTCACCAACAGAAGTTAGTCCAATAAAACAGATCACCTCATTCACCTTGTCTATCTATTTAGAAGGGAGACCATTTAGTCTGGCAGCCAAGGGGCAGATAACTACTCATGACATGACAAAATATTAGAAAAGCATGCACAGATAATGAGAGTGACACGAAGAGCTACTGGGATGCAATCTGCAAAATAATGTAACTTGCACTAATTGTATTCTGGGGATTCATCATTATAGGACATTTTACAATTAATTCTGGCTGCAGATGAAAGCAAACTGCTTAGGACTTCTTGGCAAACTGAAGCTACAACTGAAAAAATTTCTTCTTCTGCTTCCTTCCTTAGTCCACACACAAAGAAGTTCTGGAATAGCAAAGTATCAGAATATTAAGAGCAGATAAGTGTAAGCAATACACACAACCAATGAAAGCGTGTGCAGAAAACAATATTCTTCTTGGCCCAGGAAGCATTTCCAGCTACATAATGTCATAACCAGTGATATACAGACATCACAAAGCTTCTAATCTTAAGAATAAGGTTGTGGCACTGCTTTGCTAGTATAGTTTCTTTCTATTCTCTCTTGCTCTGGGCTTGTCTTCACTTCATTATTCGTTCCAGTTAGAATACTGGAAGTACTCCACTTGCGTTAGCCTAGGTTGAGGCCACACGACAAAGGCTACATCAGCCATCCAGCTTTCATCCAAACCACATCACATGATCCATTGTCTACAGCCAAGCTCTAAGATACAACAACATTTGCTCCAATCCCTCAGACAGAGACAAACACCTACAGGATCTCTATCAAGCATTCTTAAAACTACAGTACCCACCTACTGAAGTGAAGAAACAGATTGACAGAGCCAGAAGAGGAGCCAGAAGTCACCTTCTACAGGACAGGCCCAACAAGAAAGTAACAGAACATCACTAGCCGTCACCTTCAGCCCCCAACTAAAACCTCTCCAGCGCATCATCAAGGATCTACAACCTATCCTGAAGGACGATCCCTCACTCTCACAGATCTTGGGAGACAGGCCAGTCCTTGCTTACAGACAGCCCCCCAACCTGAAGCAAATACTCACCAGCAACCACACACCACACAACAAAAACACTAACCAAGGAACCTATTCTTGCAACAAAGCCCGTTGCCAACTCTGTCCACATATCTATTCAAGGGACACCATCATAGGACCTAATCACATCAGCCACACCATCAAGGGTTCGTTCACCTGCACATATACCATCATGTGCCAGCAATGCCCCTCTGCCATGTACATTGGCGAAACCGACAGTCTCTATGCAAAAGAATAAATGGACACAAATCAGACGTCAAGAATTATAACATTCAAAAACCAGTCAGAGAAACTTCAACCCGCATGGACACTCAATTACAGATCTAAAAGTCGCAATTCTTCAACCAAAAAACTTCAAAAAAACAGACTTCAACGAGAAACTGCAGAACTGGAATTAATTTGCAAACTGGACACCATTAAATTAGGCTTGAATAAAGTCTGGGAGTGAATGAGTCATTAAACAAACTAAAAACTATTTCCCCATGCTAATTTTCCCCCTATTGTTACTCACACCTTCTTGTCAACTGTTTGAAATGGGCCATTATGATTATCACTACAAAAGTTTTTTTTCTCCTGCTGATAATAGCCCACCTTAATTGATTAGTCTCATTAGAATTGGTATAGCAACACCCATTTTTCATGTTCTCTGTGTGTATATATATCTTCCTACTGTATTTTCCACTGCATGCATCCGATGAAGTGGGTTTTAGCCCACAAAAGCTTATGCCCAAATAAATTTGTTAGTCTCTAAGGTGCCAAAAGTACTCCTCGTTCTTTTTGTGTTCACATGGTTGCAGTACTGACTCAAGCGAAGGAGTTTGCCTTCTGGGGGCATGTCCCTTGGTTCTTAGCACTGCATTATTCCAAGCTGTTCCTTCCAAACTTCCATGATGTATTTCAGGAAAACATTTTTTGTACCTCCTAGTCATATGGGTGCAAGTAGTGTTCACCTGGAAGCTTACTGCAACACCTCACTTCCACACATGTTGATTGTCTGCATTCTGTTGGAAAGCCCTGGATCCAACTCTTGAACAATGGGTGGGATCCATGGCTTTTTCTCAACCAGCTCTCCTAGTCTCCATGCTGGGTTTACAGTGGCAGAGGCAGCTGGTGTGAGGCTAGAGATGGCAGCTCCAGGGTCCCAATCCTTTCCTCCCTGTCCAGTTCCTAGTTCCCCTTGCTGGGTAAGAGCAGCAGAGGTAGCTAGTCTATGTCAGTGTTCCCACAGGAAAGATTTCTCTTAAAGTGCATTTACTGCGAAGGTGATGCTGGAATAAAACTGTGTTAAGTTCCCCTCCCTCTCTAGTGCGGCCAAAGCACTCACAGAAACAAAGGATTCAACAAAGAAAGATTTTATTCAAAATAAATCACACTAGCAGTCCTGCTGCTTTAAGCCAAGTGTCATGCACACAAGCGGCACTGTGCCGCGTCACATGTATGGAGAGTGCACATGGTCATCACTCCACCATTGTTGCACGGGGGTGGGGTGATGAAGGTAAACCTAACCATGGGCGCTTTCCTACAGGAACTGACGAACCCCGCCCCATCCTGAGGTTGCTGGCTGCAGCTTGTGGGATCATGGAGGAGAGCGTGTGGCTGTAGGATGAGTCTGGTGCTGAACCTGGGCTGGTACAGGGGCCAGGTTGTTCTGGCACCTGCTGGCCATAATGCTCAGAAACATGACCATTTGCTTCCGACTCTCCTCACGCTGCTGTTGGGTGTCTTGCTCTTCCATGGCATGGTCATGGGCGATGTACTATGTCATCATGTGCTCTTTTCTTCAGCATCCTTTCAGCTGCTGCCTGGAATTGCCACTCCTGCTCCAGCATTTCTGCCTCTGAAGTTAGAAAAGGCAGTGACACCTTCCAAAGTCCTTATGCATCTCCATCAGCAGGCTGTCCCTGGTTTTCTTCCTTCTGCTTTCTGATTCAGTAGCCCAGTACTGACGGTCAATAACCTTCTGCAAGGGTGGGTGATATGTACTTGTGCAGATGGGCCTGTAAAGCGGAGAAAGAGTACTTAAACCTTCTGTCCATGGTAAAAAAAAACCGGAAAATATCTTCCCTTTAATTTTGTGCATTGCAAGCAAGGTGAAAGTGGAAACCTTTATCTCAAGGCCTTCCTTCACTTGGCTCCATCTCCCCTTTGCTAACTTCCAGGTTTCCTGACCATATCAACAATATAAGTGCTTTACGTATCCTGGGAACAGTGGTATGGACTGTCTCCTTGAATGCTGGAACTCTAGTTCCAGCTTGAGAGAGTGCACACTACTATATATGCACTCAGCACCTGCTTGCACTCATCGCCAATCCTGCCTTCACAGGCATTTGTATACTTGTATTAATAATGCTTGGTTTGTGCACATACAGCAGTGTGTTTTACAATAAATCTCTATTAATGCGTACCCAGGGGTGGAGTGGTGGTTTACCATGCCCATCAAGGAATGCAGAGGCACCAGTAGCTGAAGCACACCCTCTAAATGCCTCGGAAGGAAGGATGGAGGCTGGGAGGGGGAAGTGGAAATGGTCGTTTCCATGTCTAGAAGGGAAACTATAATTGGCATTTGCCTGCCCTCTCCTACACATCCCCCAGTAGAGACTGGTCCTATACAGGCAATGATGAGCCCCTTATGGCATTTCTCCCCAACCATAACCACAATGGCGAATTGAGTCCTCACCTGGCTGAGACAACACTGGCTCATCTGCCGTTTTCTCCCTGTCCCATTTCTCCCTGATCTGTTTCTTTGTTTCCTCTCTGGAGTCCTGGGTGAGTTGGAGTGGCTGTGGCATCTACTGGTGACCATCAGGCTCCACCTCACCTAAGATCGTTGTGGCAGGTGAGAGTCCTGGCTCTGGGTCATCCTAAAAGTCCTCCATCCTCAGTCAACTTCCCCAGGGATCTTTGATCTCTCCAGGGTGTAAATGGATTCCATACTTGGGGCACTGGAGAACACGCAGTTGAAGTGGCTGTAGTGCAGCGAGCTTGTTGAGGTCTCCCCAGACTTGGAGTTCTGGTGCTTTGCCCGGTGGTACAGTGGCTTCAGGGATTTCATAGCAGAGCTAGAACAAACTCTAAAGATGAGGAGAGCCCCGGGCAAAGCAGGGGTCTGAATGTTGAAATGGGGTATTTATGTTGGCTGCAGATAACCCCTGTTCTGAAGGCGGGGTGGATAGACAACAAATAACCTGGACTGGAAATTTTGGGAACGCACTGGGGGAGTCCCAGCATCTGAGTTACTAGTTCAAGGTTCAGCAGCACTCAGGTGTCAACCCACACCCCCTTGTGGACTAGCTGGCTTGACTGTAAAACACGCTTAATTCGGGGTAGAGATTTTTGTACACGGATGCTCATTGGGTTAAGGACAACATTCAAGTTATACCTCGAGCAAACACTGCGGTAAAGACAAACCCTCCCTATCTCCAGGCTCTTTTTCACTTCGTGTATGGCTGTATGCGTAGTGAACAATAAACACCTGGTAAACCATAGGAAGCCATAATGCTATTCCAAGAAAGAGAGAATGGCAAGAAACAATGTTACCAACAATGCTACTCCACACCCTCACTCTCTCAAGGTTATGATCACTGAACATCAAGAGGCAATCTCAAAGAAAATAAAAAGGATAGCACTAAAATTTCAATTATGTGGATAGAAGTGTCTGGATGAATTAGTTAAAATGACATATTCACTTGAAAGTTTTGTGCCTACTCTTGTTACTAGTGACCCTCACTAATTACGATACTGAAAAATATTCTTTTATTTTCCTCTATTTTTAAAATTTGTTTACTTTGAGTATATAACAGTAGTTCATTATTTCAGTGGAACCACTCAAATGCTTGTAGTTAAGCACATACATAAGTGCTTTACTGGATGTGGGGGCTTCACTGTTTTGTGGATACTCTTTCCCCAGGGCCTGCAAAAAGAGTGTTTACCAGTAACAGCAGCAGCCAAGCTGGAAGTGATACAGAGAGAGAGGAGGCAGGAGAGTTCCTGGAGAAACAGAAAAGAGGGGCAGGGCAGAGGAGTGGGCCTCAGCGTGTTTGTTGTTGTTGCTGTCAGGCCCACCCAAAAGATCCATATAAACATCAGCGAGGAGCAGAAATATCTTGATAATTTTTTTATTAAGGAATTTTTAAAATGCATGATATACTATTTAAAGGAGGCTCTAACAATTTTTTTAAAAAATAATTTAGTTTAAATGAAATCAAGGGAATAGTATGCCTTTTAAAACTTCAGTTAAAATGCATTTAAGTTACTCAAAATAAATGTAAATGACTAATATAAATATGGAAAAAGAGGTTTGGTTAGGTCATTCACCTTGAGAGAAAAAGATTTAAACTCAGCTAGAACATCAGTACATTAAAGTTTATCTGTAAATAACCAATATATTAAGGCAGAGCTGAGCTTTGGACCTGATAAAGCTGACAGCCACAGGACTCCTAGCTTTAAGAGGAGCTACACATGTAAAGGAGAATCTCAACTTTCATTAAGACAGAAGCATGGGTCAGATCCTCTGCTGGTGTATACTGGCATAGCTTCACTTCCATCAGTGTAGCTCTGTCCATTTATGCCATCTGACAATCTGGCTCTGGGTTTCTAGTTCTTTTCCTTGTAAGTCTAAACTGGTCACTAGGGTTGAAAGGAACAAGCAGCTGAGCACCATTTCTGTGGTAGGAAACTGAGACCAAAGATTTCCCTACCCCAGCACACACTTATGAAAACTAGTTAGTTAAATTTGAGGTATATTCCAAATAATCATCTCTCTAATTCTCCCGCAAATCTCAGGTCAGCTCTGTGCATATGTGACACTGGTGTGCAGGAATAGGTAATATTTTGGAGGTAAAAAAAACTGTTTTGCAGGTCTGCCCTAAGAAAGCTATTGCCAGCTCTGATTAAAGAAATACAGAATTTGGTAAAACAGGACAGGCATTCAGTTCATTTCAAAAAACATACATGAAGTTTCCTAACTGGTAAAGGCAGGTAATTGTGAAGGTGTAAGATCAATTTTCAAGGTAAAGAAAGTGAAAAACCCAAGTTATCTGGGCTTCTAAACTCTCTGGCTTAGCTTTTGAATCATTTAAACAAAAAGTATCTTTAGCAAAAGAAAAATTAATACACCATCTTTATCTTCATTGTGGCTTGCTTCTAAATCAATGATCAAATATGGAGATAAGGGCTGTCAAGGTTCCTCCCCCACTCTGAACTCTAGGGTACAGATGTGGGGACCTGCATGAAAAACCTCCTAAGCTTATCTTTACCAGCTTAGGTCAAAACTTCCCCAAGGTACAAAATATTCCACCCGTTGTCCTTGGACTGGCCGCTACCACCACCAGACTAATACTGGTTACTCGGGAAGAGCTGTTTGGACGCGTCTTTCCCCCCAAAATACTTCCCAAAACCCTGCACCCCACTTCCTGGACAAGGTTTGGTAAAAAGCCTCACCAATTTGCCTAGGTGACTACAGACCCAGACCCTTGGATCTTAAGAACAATGAACAATCCTTCCAACACTTGCACCCCCCCTTTCCTGGGAAATGTTGGATAAAAAGCCTCACCAATTTGCATAGGTGACCACAGACCCAAACCCTTGGATCTGAGAACAATGAAAAAGCGTTCAGTTTCTTACAAGAAGACTTTTAATAGAAAATAGAAGTAAATAGAAATAAAGAAATCCCCCCTGTAAAATCAGGATGGTAGATATCTTACAGGGTAATTAGATTCAAAAACATAGAGAACCCCTCTAGGCAAAACCTTAAGTTACAAAAAAGATACACAGACAGAAATCGTTATTCTATTCAGCACAATTCTTTTCTCAGCCATTTAAAGAAATCATAATCTAACACATACCTAGCTAGATTACTTACTAAAAGTTCTAAGACTCCATTCCTGGTCTATCCCTTGCAGAAACCAGCATACAAAGACAGACCCAGACCCTTTGTTTCTCTCCCTCCTCCCAGCTTTTGAAAGTATCTTGTCTCCTCATTGGTCATTTTGGTCAGGTGCCAGCGAGGTTACCTTTAGCTTCTTAACCCTTTACAGGTGAGAGGAGCTTTCCCCTGGCCAGGAGGGATTTCAAAGGGGTTTACCCTTCCCTTTATATTTATGACAAGGGCATTACAAACTTTTAGCAATTACGCTTAACCAAAGTAGAAGTAAAAAGTTAGAGCTAGTGACAGAACATTGCCGACTTTTTGTAGACGAGAATCAATAAATAGCAATGTGTACTTGTTTTCAACCACAGAAGCGATGGTTTGTAGAATAAAGTATATGGATAGATTTCTTTTTCTAGCACAAGGTGCCATGTAAAGAATATCTGAAGCAACCAACAAAGTTCCTAAAATTGTAAGATGTAGAAATTATATGGTGGAATGACATCTCTCATTGTGTGTTTGTGTTTTATTTCTGAATTTTTATTATGTAAAAATTCATGAAAGCTGTTGCTACAGAAGTAAAAAGATGTACAGAATCTGAACTGGTACTGATTATCATAGGATAAAATGGATTCAGAAAAATAGCTGCATCAAGGTATGAACTTTTAGCGAACCACATTAGAAGTTATGATCAGTTAGAAGCATACACTGGGCATGCAGTAAGCACCACTGTGAAAAAATGAAACATGGACATGCAAAATGTGCAAAGGAAAAAAGTAACTTAGATTAAAAAACATTTAAAAACAAACTTTTTCAAGATGAAAAGGTTAAACAGTCCTTCAAAATGAGGGCTGTAACTGACATTAAATGCCAATTTGAAGTCTGGGTTCTCTGAGGTCACAGGTTTACATTGTGCCATCACCCAATTCACCCTGTTCTCAAAGAGAATAAGACACTTATGTATACCGTGGCCTGCTCACAGGACTAGCAAATAAGAGAAGCAGAAGGGATGATTTGATGTGTATGCTTACAGTCATATTTCAGATAGGCATGCACCCATAAACTCAAACCCAACTACTAGGTCTAATTTTACTCCTATCAGACTGTGCAACCAACGTGCTTCTAGCTAACTCACATGCTAATTATTACATTGTGAGTTCCTTGGGGCATGAAATAAGTCTTTTCTATGGCTCCCATTCTGCAATCAGATCTATGAGGGCAAAATCTTACACTCATACAGAACCCCACAAATTTAAATGGGGTCCGCATGAGTGCGATGATTGGCCAGCACAGAGCAGATTGCAGGAGCAGGGCCTACATTTGCAGAGTGACATGTAAACATATATCTTCAGGAAAATAAATACCTAAATCCAGTAAGCACTAACTGTAAAATTATGCCACATACATCAGATTTCATATTTTGTACTTTGCTGTCTTCACAACTTTACATTTCCTCTTTTTCTTCTACAAACACAAAACTTTTAACCAAAATTTGTTAAGGAAAATTATATTTTTTATTATATTTGCATATAAAGAACAAATAAATTATATACATTCTTGAATGACATGGATATAAACAATTAAAAATTCATATCCTGGTTCATGAATAGAGCTACTCAGCACTATGGTTATACAAATAAATAAATAAATAAATAACTTAAAATAATATAGTTAATATTAGGGCTGTCAAGCAATTAAAAAAATTAATAGTGATCTATCACACGATTAAAAAAATTAATCCTGTTAGAAGTCACACACCATGTGAATCCAGAATCTTTTCATAGAATCACAGAATATCAGGGTTGGAAGGGACCTCAGGAGGTCATCTAGTCCAACCCCCTGCTCAAAGCAGGACCAAGCCCCAATTTTTGCCCCAGGATCCCAAATGGCCCCCTCAAGGATTGAACTCACAACCCTGGGTTTAGCAGGCCAATGCTCAAACCACAATCCTGATTAATTGCGCTATTAAACAATAATAGAATACCATTTATTTAAATATTTTTGGATGTTTTCTACATTGTCAAACATATTGATTTCTATTACAACATAGAATACAAAGTGTACAGTTTATATTTATTTTTATTACATATATTTGCACTGTAAAAAACAAAATAAATAGTATTTTTCAATTCACCTAATACAAGTACTCTAGTGCAATCTCTTTATCATGAAAGTTGAACTTACAAATGTAGAATGATGTACAAAAAAAACCCTGCATTCAAAAATAAAATAAGTAAAACTTTACAGCCTACAAGACCACTCAGTCCTACTTCTTGTTCAGCCAACCGCTCAGACAAACAAGTCTGTTTATGTTTGCAGAAGATAATGCTGCCTGCTTCTTGTTTACAATGTCACCTGAAAGTGAGAACAGGCGTTTGTATGGCACTGTTGTAGCTGGCTTCGCAAGATATTTATATGCCAGATGCACTAAAGATTCATATGTCCCTTGATGCTTCACCCACCATTCCAGGGGACATGTGTCCATGCAGATGACGGGTTCTGCTCAATAACAATCCAAAGCAGCGCAGACTGATGCATGTTCATTTTCATCATCTGAGTCAGATGCCACCAGCAGAAGGTTGATTTTCTTTTTTGGTGGTTTGGGTTCTGTAGTTTCTTCATCAGAGTGTTGCTCTTTTAAAACTTCTGAAAGCACACTCCACACCCCATCCCTCTCAGCTTTTGGAAGGCACTTCAGATTCTTAAACCTTGGGTTGAGTGCTATAGCCATCTTTAGAAATTTCACATTGGTATCTTCTTTGTATTTTGTCAAATTTGCAGTAAATGTGTTCTTAAAACAAACAACATGTGCTGGGTCATCCTCCAAGACTGCTGTAACATGAAATATATGGCAGAATGCAGGTAAAACAGAGCAGGAGACATACAATTCTCCCCCAAGGAGTTCAGTCACAAATTTAATTAACGCATTATTTTTTTAACAAGCGTCATCAGCATGGAAGCATGTCCTCTGGAATGATGGCTGAAGCATGAAAAGGCATATGAATCTTTAGCACGTCTGGCACATAAATATCTTGCGACCATGTGAAGACCTGTTCTCACTTACAGGGGACATTGTAATTAAGAAGTGGGCAGCATTATCTCCCATACATGTAAACAAACTTGTTTCTCTTAGCGATTGGCTGAACAAGAAGAAGGACTGGGTGGACTTGTAGGCTCTAAAGTTTTACATTGTTTTGTTTTTGAGTACAGTTATGTAACAAAAAAAATACATTTCTAAGTTGCACCCTCATGATAAAGAGATTGCATGAGGTGAACTGAAAAATACTATTTCTTTTATCATTTTTACAGTGCAAATATTTGTAATAAAAATAAAGTGAGCACTGTACACTTTGTATTCTGTGTTGTAATTGAAATAGATCTGAAAATGTAGAAAAATATCAAAAATATTTAATAAATTTCAATTTGTATTCTATTGTTTAACAGTGCAATTGTGATTTTTTTAATTGCAATAAATTTTTTTGAGTTAATTGCATGAGTTAACTGCAATTAAACAACAGCCCTAGTTAATATATATCATGCATAATGTTAAGATGAGCATGAGAAGTACCTACACAATAAACGACATCCTAATGCCCAGATTCATAACAGATAAACAAATGAATTTCTCCCATGCTTTAATACAGTAGACTATACCGGCAACTTTTGGCATGTGGCCTCCCAGGGTAAGCCCCCTGACAGGCCAGGCCTGTTTGTTTACCTGCCGCGTCCGCAGGTTCGGCCGATTGCAGCTGTCACTGGCCGCGGTTCGCCGCTCCAGGCCAATGGGGGCTGTGGGAAGCGGTGGCCAGCACATCCCTCAGCCTGCGCCACTTCCCACAGCCCCCATTGTCCTGGAGGGGCAAACTGCAGCCAGTGGGAGCGGCAATTGGCCGAATCTGTGGACGCGGCAGGTAAACAAACTGGCCTGGCCTGCCAGGGGGCTTACCATTGTGGGCTGCGTGCCAAAGATTGCCGATCCCTGCAGTAGACTAAACCTATTTGTCTTCTGTGTTTTAAAATAATGTTATAATTATGTTAGAAAGAAAACCTGTTTTCTGCAGAGACATTTACTAAAGAGTAACAGAACATGAGGCAGTATTCTATCCTTCCCTATGGCAACACTATCTTCTGATTTTCATTATTGCACAAAAAATAGATTAAAAACATATATGTACAAGAATATCATTTCACTAGGCACATATAATTTCACTTTGCAGCCTAGAACACTGGATCATTTATTCTGCATGAAATTTACTCTTTTTTTGTACGCATTAGTCTCCTCATGCTTAATAGCATAAATGCTCCTTGAGATGCACAGGAATTTTGAAATTGCAGGATACCACAAATATAATTTCGAGGTGAGGGTTAGGCTAATGCACTGATCCATTTAATAATATGTGTGGCAAATTGCTGGCACTACTATGATGGGTCTCACGCTTTCTATTTTTTTTGGGGGGGGGGTGTTTCAGGGCACCATTTCTTGCCCCTGAACTGGGGTATTAACTGCCCCACTAGTGTCCTAGAGGAGGGGAGGGGAGTGGAGAGGGAGGGACCTGGACCCGCCCCCTACTCTGGGTCCCAGCCCAAGGGCCCCAGGGATAGCAGTAAACCACTTGAACTAGAGGTTCCTTCCCCTGGGCTACTTCCCTCTCCTGCCCTTCAACTTGTGGGGCTTCCTGCCCTCCATCTGCACAAACCAGGTGTCCCTTTACCTAGGGTCTTGGTCTTCTTAGCCCACCGCAGCACTTTTCCAAACTCTCCTCTGCTTCCCTCCAAACTGCTGTCTGCTCCAACACCAAACCACTCTGCTTCAACTCCTCCTCTTGTCTGATTGAAGCAGTGGGTTTTTATAAGGTGACTGGCTTTAATTAATCTATAGCAAACTTTCTTCCCTCTACAGAGAATAAGGGTCCCAATCTAACACTCTCCTGCTGCCCTCTGGCCATGCTGTATCACATATGCTAAAAATCAAAATTATCTTGTGATGAGGTGGGAGTGAAAGAAGAATATGACATTTACTGTACAGTTGGTTTAATCTTTTCTGATACATTAAAGATTCAAAGAAAAGTAAATGAATTTCTCGGAACTAAAATCTACAAAAATGATATAAAAAGAAACTTACCTGCATAAAAATTCCTGAATTATTTTTGTAATAAACTGAATAATATTGTATAATCCCATTAGGCCTTTGAGGAGGGGACCAGAAAACCATTATTGATGATGCAGTGAGGTTTCTGTACATGACATCTTTTGGTGGATCACTTGGTGCTGGAATAATATTAAGATTTAGCTTATGTAACATAAGGTTTTGTGCTTTTTATTACCCAATATTTAGACTTCATTGATTTGAAAAAAATCCTGTATTAAATCAAATGTATTTATGAAATTATTGAATATCAGATCCTGTTTCTGGAGGAGGTGGAAAAGGTACAATTGAACTAATGGCTACCATACACTTTGAAAGCCCTGATTTTCAAAGACATTCATTTTTCAGAGAGAGTCAAAGACATGCATACATTTGCATGCACAAATCCAAGTTTATGGACTCAGTGAACCTGTGAAACTTGAGATTTGTAAGTGCATGCACTTACTGTTTTATGCAAAAATAAATCCCAATTCATACATGTGCACAAAGCATTATGTATGCATGCAATCTTCTTAACAAACGTGTTTCATGTGTATACAGAGTCCTTTATGCTTGTTTCATTAACTAAAATAAGTTTTTCACACTTTTTACTACCATTAGCATTGCAGAGCCAATACAGCTAGGGAACTGTGAGTTGGATTCTATTATAGATCACACCATCATTCACAGAATTATTGACTAAGATACCGATCCTACAAATGACTATGTGAAGACAAAGCCATGTGCTTATTGAGCCACACTTGGGCCAGTGAGGCTCCACAAAGGTGCAGAGATACATGCACACAGTTAATTGAAGGATGGGACCTAAGTTTCAGTGGCAAAATTGTTATTGTTGGTGACATCAGAGCCAGAAAGGAACTAGCTTGAATTTCAAAGTTGAGCGTACAGTGTTGCCTCCTAGAAAAAAAGACCTTTCACTTCTGAAGTATATGAAATTCATTGGGATCAAATCAACTTGGAATCCCACAATGCCATGTTTGTAAAACTGCTTTCCGACTACAACCACTTTACACCTGTGTTTGTGAGAGACACACTAAAACTGTGAAGGTTTTCCTTCTCAGGACCTTATTTCACAGCTTGATAGAACAAAGAGCAATAAAACCAAATTCCCCTCTTTTTACTTCATGACAAAGAGCAATATAAAAAGCCTTTTAAATTTAAATGTCTTGCAGGAAAATGTAGTGCTCTGTTTGATGAAGAGACATCAGACATTCGAACGTTCTTAGATAGCCAATCAAATGGCAGCTTTCACCTAAGTTATTTTATATGTTTAAATAAGGTTGACACAAATTTATGGATGCAACTATAGATTTTTTATATGATTTATTACGATACATAAACTTACCTCCTTCAGAAGTTCTGAAGCTTATAATGCTACTTTTTATGTTTCCATCCCCAAATCTGGTACTTGTTGTTATATAAATTTTGTATTCATTGTTATTTTCTAGGTCTGTGAATATCAGTGATGTTTCAGTTACATTAACACTTCTTTTTGATATTGTATTCCTAAAGAAGAAAATCGTTACATATATACATTTTCATGACAAAACTGCAGCATGGTATAATACATTTTACTAAAAACACCACAGAAAACAATATTGTCATATACAGAAACTCATAAAATAGAAATAGAACTTTCATCTACAGTAAATCCATTATATTATTCAAAAAATTATCAAAGATGTTGAGTTTAAAAAGGCACTTCTCACAAATCAAATAAGAAACAAGCCTTAGCCAAAACTACAGAAATTCATTAGCGCTAGATAGCTAACATAACTGAAACCAACATTTCTTAAATTCCTGTAACTTATAAATATTGTATTTCTTGCAAGAAAACCATTAAAAAGTGATTATTTTGTTTTACTATTAGCTCACATTTGAGTTCTTCATTGTGGATTCCTGGCTTCATTCATTGAATGCTAAATTTTCTACAGCTAATGTAACATAGTTGTTAGAATGTTTAGATAATTTTCTTCTACACTTTCAAATGCCCCCCATTCACTATCTTTGCCTCTTTACCTGGTATTAGGAAGCTCTTGCATTAGTTATATCCACTGGAAAATGTTGCCACTAAGAAAAGTTGTGGTTCAAGAGCTTGTTTGCCATATCAGCCCTAGTAATTAATTATGATTATTTTATAGCACCCAAAAGTGTTTTAAATAATTTAAAAGACAAGGGGTGAAATCCTGGCTCCACACAAGTCAGTGGGAGTTTTCACCCAAGGTCCTTACCTCAAAGAGCTAATCGCAATCTAATTTTAGATGTGAGAGGGTATGTGGGGATAAGACACAGAAGGGAATAGATGGAGAGGGCAAGGACAAAGGCGACATCAGTGAAGTTCTGTGGTTACTTAATTTAGGCATCTGCAGATCTAGATGGTTCAATTAACAAGTTATTGAAAAATGATTAATAATGATACATTCTGTAGTAATCACAGATATAATAAGTCTTAAGGAAGGATTTGAATGAAGAAGAAGTTCCTTGATCCTGAATATCCTTAGGTCTTTAAACACAGTATGCATCAAAACCATATTCCTTAACATGAGGGAGATCTGTTTGTGCTACAAGTTCATCCACAGTTCAAAGTTCGCCACTGATGCAGATGACATTAACTTTTGTCAGTACAGTGGAAGGAGCAGTGGAAAGCCAATTTATACTCTTCTGGAGAGTGGGATTACTTGTGTTTACCTTACCATTATTTTAAAGCAGAAGTTCATAACTAAGAAAAAAGATAAAAATTTGCTACCGCCAGGAGAAACTTTTAGGTCACCTTTAAAAACTTTTAGGCCACCTAAAAAAAAGCAAACTTTTAGGTCACCTTTAAAGGAGTGCATATTTAGTAGTAATATATCTATAAGAACTCCTCATCTGTAACACAATACCATTTTGCATACATAATTTACATTGCATGGTATGTATTTCTGTAGCTATTTGCCCCTATGTGTTGGGTAATGGCAATAGAAGAGCACAGCATAAATACAATAACTAACTGTAATCAACAATCAAAATAAACAAGTCAACATGTGTGAAGGCCGTCCCCAGTAAAGGCAATATGCAGCGCTTACAAAAGGAAGATATGACAAATCTTTAGAACAGGTAGTGTTCAGAAGAAGAGAGTGAAAAAAAGTTTTAAACTGGGATTTAAAATGACAATAGTCTTTTTTTGAAGGAGGAAGAGACAGATCCCAAGAGGCACGAATATAATATAATATAATATCCAGCACTTATAATGAGTGTTATAACAGAGTTGAGAAGAAGACAGATAAGATGGTATAGTAACAAAGTATTGGGAAGTGCTGAAGTAGCAGGAAACATGATGTGTATAAAATATCACGCTAGGTGGTACTAATGTCAGAGAGTGGACAGGGACTGCTACTATCACAACTCCTTGCTTGCTCAGACCACTGAATGGGAGATGAAACAGCATTTTTCAGTGGTTCTTGGCCATCTCCATTCCATCTTCAGATGGAAATATTAGCAGACCCCAAACAATAGTGTTCGTTGGTGTCTCATTTTATCGTTAATTAGATTCCAAATGGTCTAATTAATATGTGAGGATGGGAGATCACCAGCTAATTTAAATATAAACTCATTTTGCAAAACCCCAAAGATTTGAAAAAATATTTTAGATGCTTGTAATCATTTAATTCTACAATTTTCACCTACCCCTATTTAGAGGGGCATTTGTGAATATGAAAGCTAGTATTTTAAGTAACTTATCAATATTCACTCTCAAAAATGTATATTCAACAAGGTCTGTAAGAAAAAACTTACATTCCTTTTAGATTACAGATTAATATTTATCCTCAGAACCATTTCCAGAAAATCTTACCAGACATAAACTGTGTAATAGAGGATAATTCCATTTGGCTCCAGTGGTTGTTTCCATGACAACTTCACAGTGACACCCGACAACTGTTTTACTGAGAGGGATTGTGGAGGTGAACTAGGAGCTATAAAGTGAGAATGCAGAACACAACAACTTGTTAAACAGCTAAGATCTGAGTGGCATGGTTAAGTGAAGTATCTTTAAATAGGATTTTAATTATTTGTGCTAGGAAGTGAATTATGGAAGCACACAGGTACAGTATCCATATCAAATGGTGTTATAGCCAGCCTTCTTTACTTTTTCAGCCAGAAGATAAAGGAAGATTTTTCATGCTAGTGTTAAAACATCTGTTTCTGTGATTCAATGGAAAAAAATATTTCATGAGAAAACAGAGCAATTGGTTTGTCATACTGATTCACCTACTGTCCAAGTATATTGTAATTTTCCCCCTTCTAATAAAAGCAAGAGCTTTTTAGGTGTGAATGCATGTAAAATATAACAAAATAGTTCCCCTGAGGAGAAGTGGAGCTGGAAATAATTATATGAAGCACCAAAAGATGGGAAAATTGATGAGCATAGCATTGAGAGATGATAAAAATGTGGGATACCATGCAGAGTTAAATCTTTTCACTCCATCAAACAAGGAACACATTCATACATTTAACATGTCATGAAAGAAAATATACATGTATTCAATGAATGAGACACCTGAAATTCATTCTAAGATGAACACCAGACAGCAGTATAACCACTAAGTACTGAGAGAGCACAGCTGAATAAAAACGTTATAATACATTTTTATTTCATTCTAATTAAAATAGTTAAGGTTCATGCAAATGTTGCTGTGATGAAAATGTATCCGTATGTATGCTTAGTAATAATGATATTTTCCACTAAGGTAGGAAGTAAAAACTGTTTTTGTTTTTTTTCTACCAGATAAAGGTATTGCACTGTGTTGTAATGTTAACATTACTTTTGTTTTTCAAATTAAACAAAACAGCATCATGTACTAAAAATTCAGGTCATGGCTGTGGTCATGCATGGAAATTGAGAACATAAGCATAGCTATTAGCAAATCTGTGAAGCATTTGGTCTAATGCTCTGAACAGTGTGTACTTTTGAGTAAGATACATGTGGCATATTATAAATATTTTTGTTGCTCTTCCTTTAATTGCACTGTCTTTCTCAACCACAGAGGACAGCAAAAATGTTTTAAACATCTTACTCTCTTAATTTTGCCTGAACAAAGGCTTAATGAAGTCAGTGAATGCCTGTATTTACTGGTAATAAATGGTGACAGCTGTATTTAGTGTTTACTTGCTATATTACCCTTAGTAGCACTACAATAAAAGGTCTATCAAATACTGAATTTCATATGTCTCTGGCATGTCTTGGTTCTAAGATATTATTTGTCTTTAACTCGTATATCTCCTTATTCAGCCTAACAAACTCTTTAGTAAAATACAGAATGAATGTTTGCTCTAAAGAAAAAACATTTTAAACAAATGGCTTAATTTTATATAATTAAACTGTTTTTGATGTATTATAGCAATATTTATATTGAGCAATGTAACATGGTATGAACTGTGGATGAGAGCCTCTGGCCACTTTGGCAGTTTTGCAGAGATGCACCCCCACTGCAGGAACCCCCAGAGGAATTATGTCTAATGGGATGGAAAGGGAGCATATAGATATTATGATATCATTAAATAAAGTGTGGAATACACTCTGACAATGTATGGCCAGCTCTGCTGGCTAGTATGGAGGGCAGTGCCCTGGTCCTACCTTTCACTCACCCCTCCATGCTCAATTTGGGGTGTCTAGTGCCACCGATTAGGTCCTCTGAGCATTAACACAATACTAATAACAATAACTATAAATTCATCTATTTAGAAGAGCCAAAGACTCCAAGCACAAGAACTATGATTGTTCTAGGTCCATGTGCTGGGAGGCAAAAGGAACAGGGTCTGTGCTTTCTCCCTTTGTCCACTTTTACACCCACACAGAGACAACCTCCTTCTGACTTACTGCTGCCCTTCTGTAATAGGCTAAAATAGTAACAGTAAATTAAGGGTTCTTAAAAATGGAAAACACTGACAAGATATTAGAACAATAATAGTGTTGCTTTTCAAATACAGAACTTTTGTGATTTGACATAACTTATACTGATAGAGGTATTAAAGAATAAAGATCCATTATATCTAAATGGAAAGTGCCTATATAAATCAAACGTACAAAGAACTCTGAAACAAAGTTTAAGACTTGTCCACTAGAAGTGGACAATGATATATTGTAATTTCTTTTCTGACTTACCATCTTCATTAGTCAGTATGTTTAGAGGTGCACTACGAACCCCTTCACCCTTGCTAGTGCTTGCAGACACCTCAACTGTATATTTGGTATATTTCTTTAAACCTAAAGAAAGAAGAATGCAGTAAACTATTTTATAAATTCTGAGGGGGATTTCAGTGAATATTTAAAAAAAATAGTTAAAAAACACTAAAGTTAGGTTTCTGAGTACATAAGCAGGCAAAAGTGCTGAGCATCTCACAATTCCCACTGACCTCAAGGTTGATATTAGATGTGCCAAATATGTCTTAGAAGAACGTTTTAAATGATTTTTTCTGAGTCTCACAGCATAAAAATGTCTTGTCCAATAACACCTAAAATTGGAGACCACTTTTCTGCGGGACACAGTCCACACGTCTAAACTTTTAAGTGGAAATTACCCTTTTCAGTATTTCAGAAGCTGGGACATCAGCAGAATCAGATTTATAACTGAAATTAACTTTAGCTATAATCTGAAGTATTTCAATGTCTTCTAGTTTTACAGGAATGTGAAAGCATCTGTTTTTCTTAATATAGAAATCTGCATGTTCACATAATTAAAAAATCATTTTGTTCCATAAAATGTATTATTGTGTTTAAAACTGAGGTGTTAAAATTAAGACCCTGATCCCACAAACACTTACACATGTGCTTAATTTTATACATTTGAGTAGTCCCACTGAAGTCAGTGAAACTAAGCCTGAGAGTGTTTTCAGGATCAAGGTCTTAGTATTCACAATCAGCACTAAATTTAGTGTCAGTCGTGGCTATCTTCTTGAAAAGTGACATTTAATGACATTGGCATATTGAAGTCAAGGTTGTAAACATTAAGTTTCCAACAAACATTAAATATTTCCTTCTGACTGGAATTTGTCAGCATGAACTATACACCATCAACCAACCAAGACTCTATCAAGTTTCAGATTGTTACATACTAACCTGTAACACTTATCATCAGAAGAGTAGTGTTTATGATTCTTAGCTCAGTTCCATTAATCCCCTGGAGATATACAGTGTACTTCTGTATAATCCCATTTGGAACAGATGGTGGAAAAAATGATAACTCTACTTCTGTAGATGAGATGTTCCTGTAGGTTATGTTTTCTGGTGCACTATCAGGAACTGAAAGAGGAAAATTCAGAGTTAAAAGAGTCAAGTCAAAGTTTTGTTCATTAGTTCAATAAAAAATACAGTATATTGTAAATATTTGATTTTTTTTTTTACTAAAAACAATAATTTTATAGTTTTACAAGTTGATCTGCAAGGTCAAAAAGACATGAAAAACGTATCTATAATATATAATGCAACTATCTGTATAATGAGGTTTTTTATGTACCGCCTTTAACAAATTGGTGGAATTCTCTTGACAAATGAGCTGAAGACCTTCTCACTCACTTCCCCCAACCCTGTGATGCTGAGCTTCCTCCCTGACACCTTAGTAGCTATCACCATGAATTTCCAACTTGGCTCTCTCTCAAGAAACTCTTCACTGATGTGTTGCCAATATTTTAACAAATGGTTTCCACTAACATTTTTTCCATTTGCCTTTCCTGATCCACATGCTTGCAAAGAGGTAGGGACTGGGGAATCTTTTAATTTTTCCCATTTAAAAAAAAAAAAAAACACCTGTTTTCCCAGATCCCAGAACCAGGGAGAGAGGCACCAGCACATGATAACATTGTTTAATCATTTTCTGAAACAAAATAAATATAAGTTTGGTTATCACTGCACAGCTTTCAGATTGTGCAGTTTGACAAGGTAGAGGGGGTAAATAGGTTTTACAAGAGTTCTGAGTTGCCTCCCTAGGAAATATTTTGAAAATACCTGCAATTTGATGCAACCATTTGCATTCAAAATACAAAATGTTTGCTCTTCATGCATCTGAAGAAGTGTTTTTTTACCCACGAAAGCTTATCCCCAAATAAATGTTAGTCTTTAAGGTGCCACCGAACTCCTTGTTGTTTTTGTGGATACAGACTAACAGGGCTACCCCCGATACTTGCTCTTCAGATATATTTGTATGAGCCCCAGAGATAAGTCACCTCTGGCTGGGAGGATTTAGCAATATCCAGAGAGGGGCTGAATTCCATCAGAGGCTGGGAAATCACTCTAAACAGCTTCCTAGTTTAGTGGTGGAATCTCTCAAACACAATGATGCTTCAATAGGTCCCACTTCCCTCCATACTTTCAATCTTAAAATGCCTGCCTTCCCTGTGATACATCCATCTCTGAAGATCTCATAATGAATGTTGTTGCAGCTTCTCTTCTGTGTCCCACCTAATTCTGGATTCAAACCTATTGTTCTGCATCCATTGCACCCCCAAGAGAGGAGGAAATGAGGACCTAAGGGGCCAGAACAGGTTATAAGGAGTGATCTGAACCTGAAATTAATTTGTTTAGTTTAAAGAATAAGAGAAGGTTTCCAACATTTATTTTTTTAACACATACTTATTAATAATACACTTCAAGTACAGGTTTTTCAGGCCTGTTGCTAAGTATACAATACTCTCTTGAACATATTCCTTATCAGGTAAAATCCGTTGTATGAAGCAACGTGTTCAGCTACAAATGGTGGTAACTAGTAAGGGAGGGAATGACCAGCTAGAAGGTTTTAGGCAGTAATTTATTACAGATTTATGTCATCATTAAGACTTTGGTATCTAGGTCCCTACTGACTTTTAAAAACAAATGACAGATTATATTAGCTAACTTTCAGCTAAGTAAGCACAAAGTAGTTTCACTTTTAGAACATCATATTGTCATCTTTGCCTAACCAAATGGACACAGGCCAAAATTTTCAAATGTGAATGCATAAAGTTAGACTCCAGAATACACACATAGAAACCTCCTATCAAATTGGCCTGCTTTTCAGAGTTGCTGGATACCTGTATTTCCCACTAACTTCATATCTCTGTTTCTTCTTTCTTTATCTTGATAAAGATGACACCATGATCTAACTTCCTTCTCTTGCAGTTGCTACCATTCTATTTCCCTTCTCCTATTGATTTCCAAAATCCTAGAGCATGCTGTTCACTCTCATTGCCTTGACTTCCCCTTCTTCAGATGATCCCTTCAAACTTGGCTTTTGTCCTCCCCATTCAATACAATTCCCTTATTAAGGTTCCTAATTTCTTATTTATTGACTCCCCACATCCTCTCCTGTTCCTCTGTATCCCTAAGAGATCTGTTCAGTCTCTTCCTCCATATCTTCCTTTCACTGTGACCTTATCTATTCCCAATCATTCACCCACCACCTATACACCAATTATTCAAAATCACTCCTCTTCTATACTCCTGACTAGAACTAGGCAAAAAAAAATCAGGGGCTATTTTGTTTAAAAATGCATTTTTGTGCTCCAAAACTATTCGTGAATTTAACAAACCTCTTCAGCCAAAAAACAAATGGGAAAAAATTGAGAAAGTTAAATTTTTTCGTTTCAACCATTTGGAAATGTTTTGTTTTGACTTTTTGTTTTGAACTGGCATTTCAAATTCAAATATGGCCAATTTAAAAACAAAACACCAAAATAAGGGTTTAAAACACTTGTAAACAATCAAATCAAAACTGAAAACTAAAAAAAAATTTGTTTTGGGTTGACTAAAATGTTTTGGTTCACTTAAAACTAACTGAAAAACTAAAAAAACTATTTCAAATTGACCAGAAACATTTCGGTCAATTTGAAACCAAAAAATTTTGAGTTTTTCGATCTGACCAAAAAAAAAAAAAAAAATACAAAAAATGGTTTGAGTTCAAATCAAACCCAATTTTTCTCAGCTCTGCTCCAGACATCCCTCTTGACCTCCATCATTTCCTGCATTTCTAGCTGCCTCCCCAACATCTGCTCTTTGATATCTAATCTCCTAATCCCTCTTCTGCCTCTCTTCTCCATGTCTATTGGTATTTCCATTATCCTGCCTGTCTCCCAGACTTGATTTTTCTCTTTCCTTCTCCCTTCCCATTTCAATCCCCACCCCACCCCTAACATCTAATCTTTTGCTACATCCTGTTGATTCCTTGTTAGTATCTCCAAAATCCACCCTTCTGTCTCAGTACCCTCTGCTAAAATACCTTTTCCCTGCCCTGAGCAACTTTCATCTTGACTACTGTAACCCTCTCCAGTTTCATTTTACCGCTCCCTTTTCCAAAATATTTCAATAATGTCATTTTACTCTCCTGCTGCTTCAATCATGTCACCAACATCTGTCTTTGAATTTTTTCACTGGTTTCCTTTCTCTTACCATATCAAATTCAAGCTCTTTGTCCTCAGCAACACTCCTGGCCTTTTGAAATTTCTCCTTTTCTATAAAAATGACATTTTTTCCTGCAGGGCAGGAGAATTTGTAGAAGGCAGGGACTGTATAAGGCTCTACAATACATTACTGGGTCCCATTCTACATCTCTGCTCTCATTGCCCTCTTCTCCCCTTCCCACTCCCTACTCAGTCTTTGCACAGGTGAAGGAGGGAAGCATTTGGCATAAAAATGTGTATTACAGTAAAATGAACTGGCATAAAATGTCACCACAGGCTATCAAATGTGGACAAATTATAGTATGTTTAAGAAATATACTCACCAGTTTCAGAAGTTCTGACAGACAGTGGAAATGATTGATTCCCATGGCCAAGCCTAGTGAAAGCCCTTATGGAAATGTTGTATAGAGTGTATGGTTTCATGCCATTTAAAAAAATACTTGTAGCCGAGGTATTTTTAATAAATAAGTCATTGGCATAATTGTACAGAACTTCATAATGAGTTATGATCCCATTAGGTTGCTCTGGTGGTGACCATCTCAAGTATATTCCTGTTGCAGTTACATCTAATACCTCTACATTCTGGGGCGGAGAGCCTGGTTCTGCAATACAGAATAAAAAGTCTTTGAATTTTTTAACTGATCATATAATAGAGAAATGTTCCCATAAATGTATATATTCCTAATATCTAGACATTTCTAGAGGCAGCCACAGCAAGATCCAGAGCTAAAGGTGATGATATAGTCTCCCCTCCAAATCATTATCACTAAATCCTTTCAGTTTTTCACCCTCGTATATCTCAGAAATCCTTCTTTTCCCACCAGTAAAACTGTTGCGCAAACCTTGATTATCTTGCACCCAACTTCTGCACTCTCTTTAGACTCTCTCTCACGTCACCCACCAATCCATCAAAAATGCAGATACAAAAATCATCTGTCCAGCCTACCTCTCTATGTTCAACTCTTTGTCAAAATCCTCTCATTGGCTTCCTCTTGCCTTTCACATCAAAGTCAAACTCCTTATCCTTGCCTTCAGAGACCTGAGCACAGCTCCTGCGTATTTCTCTAGTCTCCTCTTTTTAAACATCCCCACCCTCTGCAGTCATCCCCTTTGACTTCCCCTACTTTGGCTTCTGTGCCTTCTTCCATGCATCCACCTGTGCCTAGAACCTCCTTCATGAGCCAGACCACAATCCCTTCACCCTCCTCTTTTCCTTCAGCTCTCTCCTTAAAACATACTTTGCCACAAAAAGAAAAAGAACATTGTTGTAAATAATGTTAAACCATGACAAATCCCAAGACGTGCATTACTAAATATAGCAACCACATAACCTACATCTCTGTAACTTTTGTTCTCCCTCCTCCAACCAGTCCCCCGTGTGTGTTGTCATCTCTCTTGCAATGTTGGAACTTGGGCAATGATCCTACAGCCATATTCATGTGTGCCTGTGTGGAGTCTCACCAACTTTAGTGGGATTTCATATGGGTGTAATGCTCTGCCCCCATGGATCTAATTACAGGGTCAGGGCCATAGATATTAGGTCTAATACTTCTCTCATTTTCATCAGTTTCTCGGCCGTTTAATTCCATTGGCTTCAGTGAGCTATACTGTACCACTGGAGAATAGGAAATTACCTTTAATTCCCATTTCCTGATGGTAATCTATCTAGTTTAAGTACATAGTTTATATAATTTCTCTCAGAATTGAGGATATTTTGCTGTTGCTTTTAATTATCTTTCCATGCCAGAGAAATCAAGAACTGGGAGTTACTGTATATTGGAATATTTATGCTGGCAGATGTGGGATCCAGAGTGGTGACCTACTACAAACTGGAACATCTTGAGTCAGAAATTCATAAAGAAGTGTTGGAAATTTCTGTGAGACCTCCAGGCCAAGAAGGTTCAAGATAAGCTTTGAGATATCTGAACATTTATATGAACTAAACCCCAAAGCCCAACACTAATTCTTAGAAAAGGAAATAAGGGACAAAATAAATGTATAAATGTGACAATATTCTTTACTGTCACCATTTTTCTGCTTCTCAGGCAATAAAACATAATAGTGTTTATTATATCTTATTAAGTTTTATATATTGCATATATTAGTAGTGACTACATGAGCAGCTCTTCTATGGAAGAGATGTTTATATCTACTGCTGATTTTGTGCCTTAAAGCAGGCTCACTTATGCGGACTTATATACAGTGCCTTGTGACTACATTATTGTCATCAGCTAGAGGTCAAGACACTGCAAGCAAGTGTAGCCAATAAGTTACCCCATAGCTAGACTTGCTTTCTGTGTGACCCTCACACCACAGCACACAAGATTTACACAGAGATCTTCATGGTCATCAATCACCAGCTGTATTAGGTAAACTAAATGGAAGTTAGTCACAGCATATTTCTTTCCCTTTTCAGGGCTGTGTTTTTGAGTCAGTTCCCATGCCCCCCCCCCCCTTCAGCAATTATTGTGTCTCCTAGCCAGTGGCTAGATTCTTTCAGAATCATATGGTGGAGTCCCTTCCATCCCATACCAGGATGGCAGGACTCACTGGACTGACAACACTGACTTCATGAATTACATCAGGGATGAATTTGACCAACTGTGTTTGTACACTCAGTACCACCAATCCTACCTCTTAGGGTAAGTCTTCACTACAACTGAAAACCTGCACTGGCCTCTACCAGCTGACTCAGGCTCATGGGGCTTGGGCTAAGGTCCTGTTTAACTGCAGTGTAGGTGTTTGGGCTCAGGCTGGGGCCCAGACTCTAGGACCCTGCGAGGTGGGAGGGTCCCAGAGTTTGTGCTGCAGTCCAAGCCTGAACATCTACTCTGCAATCAGTCTGAACCACAGAAGCCTGAATCAGCTGGCCCAGACCAGCCAAGGGTGTCTAATTGTAGTGTAGACATACCCTTAGTGGCCAAATTGTGGCTGGCCCTCTTGTAGAACCAAACCTCTCTGTTTGTTGTGCTCTCGGTGTAGAGGTCAGTGACAGCTCCTGTCCCCTAGGATTCAATCTACCCAGGCATTTATCCAATACTCCTCATTGTGGTATATGAGTGCCTAAAGAAAGCCATCTCACAGTAGTGGAGGAATAAGCAGTTTTCTGGCTTTGATCCCCTTCATATAAACCAGTGGATCTGACTGTCCACTGAGGGCAGAGTGTGTTACATGCTCCCTGCACATCATAGAATCATAGAATATCAGGGTTGGAAGAGACCTCAAGAGGTCATCTAGTCCAACCCTCTGCTCAGGAAGTTCCAAAATACTTTTTACCACAGGGAGGCTCAGAATGGCACAGGCTAGCCTCTACTAATACAAACCCACCCAGACCCCATGAGTATGTACTCCAGGCTGCTAGCCTGTGCTGCCCCTGGGCTGCCCATGCCACCATGACTACACTAATATTTTTAATGTGCTAGCTCAATGAGAGCTAGTCTGAGTATGTTTATTTGAGCTGGGTATCATACCCCAATCTCCAAGTGTGGACATATCCTTGGTGTATATTTAAAAGAGCAGCTCTTTTACTGTTGCTGGTAAAAATCCAAATTAGTTACTTCATTTTATGTTTATCCTTACTGTGAAGCACTCTGAGATATGGTCACACAAAATTACTATTCCAGTTTCCATATGGAATTAAATAGCTAAGTCTGATTCTGAGCCATATCTTACTCACTTAAAGTAAAACCCACAGGAGTGAGAGTAAGTGAGAAAGGGCCTAGGAAATGTCACAGCTTTCCCAACCCTATGTTTCCAACCACGGTTCCCCTCAGGGGAGATCAGATGGCAAAGGAGTAGGATCCAAATCCTATGCCTCTCAAGGATCTGTGTGGAAAAAAAAAAGACAAACTATGTGGTGTGCTGGCCCAGCCATGCTACCACTTGGCCTCCCCTTCCCCTCTGGCAGCAGGACTCCCTAAGGAACTGGGC
Source organism: Eretmochelys imbricata (assembly GCF_965152235.1). Taxonomy (NCBI): domain Eukaryota; kingdom Metazoa; phylum Chordata; order Testudines; family Cheloniidae; genus Eretmochelys; species Eretmochelys imbricata. The sequence goes on from NC_135572.1 coordinate 286,939,863, forward strand.
TACCCTTGACTCCTGTGTACATACAATCTACCCATTTCTCAAGGGGTTGCCAACCCAGAGCAGAAGTTAATACTTCTAGGAACAGCAGTCACCCTTCTGCGGGCAGGGTTTTGAGAGAAGCATGCTGTGGAGAGAGGGGCTGTGCTCAGGTACCACCTAAAGCTACAAAATCTTGATCTGATATAACAGTGCAAGTAGTTCCTGTAATATTGTATCTTATACTAAAATTACTGATCAATTTCAATGGATTATAAAGCCCAGTACACTGCACTCTGCAAAGGGCTATACCATAGTTAAACTCAGAAACTGCTGCTTATGCAGAATGCTGCTGCTCACTTGTTCTGAAACTCCTCTTGTAGACAGCACATTCACCCAGGTTCCATGATCTGAGGTGGTTTCCAAATTGTTTCTGGGTACAATTTACAATGCAGTTTTTAAGATAAAAAGCCTTTAATGGTTTAGGTTCTGGATGCCTCAGAAGCCACCTATCTTCCACATCATGATAACAGGCAGAATCTGTGGATCTTCCAAGCTAATAACCTCTGGGTTAATTAGAAAGGGGCTGGAGACAGGGCATTTTCAGTCAAGGTTCTGGAGCGGCTTCCCCTGTTGGTGCATCAGAGTCCACATTTGCTAACCTTCAGGTACTGCTGAATTTTATTTCTTTCCTCTCCCAGGCCTGCAAAACTGGTTGAGGGAAGCAACACTGGGCGGTTGGAGTCGTAGTTTGAGTGGATTTGGGAAGATTCCAAATTTTGGAAATAGATCTCAATGTGTATGTTTTATTTGTTTGTGCACACATCCAGCTCATGCACATCACTGCAAACAAGATACTTACCATCTTCAGGTGTTCTCACAAAAAAATCGTTCTCTTCAGACAGAGCACTTTCTCCCACTGTGGTGGAAGCTGCTACTCTCATTTTATAATTTGTGTACTTTTTCAGACCTAGGAAGAGCAAGAAAAAGAATCCTAGCTTGTGATTCTTCTTAAACATCCTCTTTTCCTTTTTGTTCACATAGTAAGTATAAAAATGGGCAATGTTCAAATAGTTTTCATAGCTATATAAGAATTTATGTAACTTAAAAAACAACTAATAGCCCATAGAGCCACTATGAGATATTCTAAATCCCACTATCTAAAATAAAATTTAAGTTTGGGGCTTCAACTAATCACTCCTGTTGACTTCAACAGAAATGGACTAACTTAATCTCTGTATATAACTTTAACAATTTATCCATAAGGAATTCAGTGTGTATGTGAGCATGTATATATACTTTAGTACTTTGGTTAGTACAAACAGGTGTCTGAAAACCCACAATGGGATGCCTTTTCTTCAATTAAAATACAAAAAGGTATTTTTTTAAAAGTAGAAAAAGATGATAAATTTCTAACACATGCTGTGTAAAAGGTGAAAGTCGTAAAAAGAACTAGCAGCACAGAAAAACTAACCCCCTCCCATGTGAAAAGCCAAGGAGGGGAGGTTCTATGAAAAAATCCCCATTATAAATCCCTTGCAAAAATTACTAACTACCATCCGAAGGAGCCAGGATAGTGGGTTTTGCCCTCAACAGAAAAGCCACTTCCCCAAATTGGCAGATTCCTCTGGATCCACAAGAAGTTTGGGCCATTGATGCAGAGGCCCTCTCTGCCCCTACACCAGCTCTGGCCCCCATCCTCCTCCTCAGTTTATAGGTAGAGCAATTCCATTGGAGCCACATTGCCAGGGAGCTCTCTAGCCATGCCAACCCCTGGACCTAGCATTTATTACCTTTTTCAGGTAACTTCCATGGACCCAGAGGTGGGTACAATAGGTCTTCTCCCCCAGCCTGCCCACTCCTCCCCTCCAGCCTCTCACTGTCCCTTCCCTCCCCTTCTGAGAGGGGAGAGTGTTGCAGAAATGCTCAAGCCACCCTTCCACATGAAGATTGGGGAGGAATGATCTGGACTACCTACATTTCTAAATAGTCAATTTGATACATTTTGCATAACACAGTTGCAACTATTTTTAAGAATCAGAGAAATGTAAGGCTGGAAGGGACCTCAACAGGTTATCTAATCACCCCCTCATGCTAAAGCTATCCCATACCTGTTATAAGGAAGCTATTGTTTGCAGTTGTCATGTGAAATGCTCTCTTTGTGTCCAGTTCCATCGCGTAAATTGTATAATGAGTGATTTTTCCATTGGGATTTGCTGGAGGATCCCAATACAGCAAAACAGATGATGAGCTAATATTTTTATAATAAATATTTTGCACTGAGCTTGGAACTTAAGAAACAAAACAAAAGAGTTAATGTGGGTGAAGGAAAGATTAAATCATAGCAAAAACTGGGGTGGAAGGAGGAATCCCTTACCTGAAATTATTTTAAAGTTATGCAATGTTACCTTGTTCACGTGTCCTAATGATGAGAACAGATGGAGGCCCTTCTCCAATAATGGTGAAAGCAGATACACTGATTGTATATTCTGTGAAAGGTGTAAGTCCTTTTATTGTATATGACAGCTGTTCAGATGAAATGATGACATACTGGTTATCTGTGGTTAAAAGGAAAAAAACTTTGTTTTCCATTTGTAACATTAAATTATTTTTCAAAAGTCTAAGCTGAAGCTGAAATATTTTTGCACACACATTTTATTGTAGACATTTTCACCTCACTTTCATGGCAATTAGAATATATAAATAATAAGCTACACCATGGTTTATAACTCACACATGGAGGGGACACTCTGTACATGGATCTCCCCATGTTTGCACATCCATTCCCTACTCCCTAGGCCCTGTAGAGGTCTCTCCACACAGTCCAACTGGGACTGGGTGGACACTCAGTGGGCCAAGCTAAACAGTCGGCAGGATAACTGAGGACAGGGAATGCAGACTGTCTCCCCTATGGTCTGTGGATCTTGGCGTCTGTGGCCCCAAGGAGTTTGAGAAGGGGATGGGGGGAAATGCTGGTACGGAAGCACAAGACCTCTGTGTAGATGGCCCCAGCCTCCCAGGACCCACAGGAATCTACTAAACTAGGGAGTGGGCCTTGCTTTCTTCTCCACAGAGACTGAGAAATTTCCTCTTCCTTCTCCCCAGCTAACTGATGTGATCAATCTCGAGAGCATCTACTCCTGGGTCTCCTCAAGGAGACCCCTTCATGTGAGGGTTTTGGTAGGAATGAATGAGCTGGGCCAATACTATAAAACAAAGCTAAGAGGCCTGGGTTGGATCAGAAGAATATTCAGGATATCAGGGGTATAGGCTAAACTCAGTAGCCAGCTGACTGTGCTAGTCAACATCAGTGCCCCATACAGGAGTCATTACACTACAGCATAAGTTACTTATACTTGAATACTGTATTACACCAGATGCAGACCTGAAGAAGGGCTCTATGTAAGCTTGAAAGCTTGTCTCTCTCACCAACAGATGTTGGTCCAATAAAAGATATTACCTCATCCACCTTGTCTCTCTCATATCCTGTGACAATACCACTACAAAAACACTGCAAACCAGATGAAGGGACTTTAATGGAGCATAAATAAAATCAGAATTTGGCCCTCTGTCTGCTGTTTAAAGCTCTCATGGTAAAAATTTGGAGAGGTATTTTAAGCCTGTATCTGTCAACTAAGTCTCGTTTAATGGGTCATAAATATCCATACTTAGTAAAGAAACAATGTTCCATTGATAACGCAGAACAAGTGTATATACTAATGACATCACCATGACATGGGGGGGTCATCCCCACCTGTTTGCCACCCCATAGAGCAGAGCTGTAACTTTTTGACCTATTTACCTTCAGTGACATTTGAAAAGCTATTAGTCAAAAGATTCAGGGAAATCAAGGTCTGTGAAGGGCTTGAAGATATGTTAATCCCCTGCAATCACACCTGCTTTGGCAACTGTAATAACTGATTGTCTATGCAGCTTGGCCGATGGCTCTAGTGTGCTACTTTCACTAGGAAGGTCAGCTGGGTGATAAGGGGCTAGTTCCTGCCTGTGTGGCATTCACAGTTGCTTCAGAAGGTTATTTGGTAGTAAAAAACTTGACTCCAGAAAATGACCCATTAATAATTTGGTTGAACTCTGTGCTAAAGATCATATTTGTGACAGTGACAGGGACTTTTGAACAATGAGGTAGGCATAAAAATATCTTAAAATTTTACCAGAAACTGAAGGTAGTTTTGCTGCTCCATTGATGGTGGGCAAGTTATCACTAGATAGAATACTAAATGTTACTGAAGAAACTGTTTGTATCATGGGAAACATCTCAGCTGAGCCTTCATATAATCCAGCGGCTGTTTCTATTGTATCCCCAGTGAAAGTAGATTGGATATTTTCCTTTAACATGTCTGGATCCACAGAATCCATTGAATGCTAAAGATTAAAAATACAACAACAAATAAATCGCAAACCAAATATGACACTTACCATTAACACATTTTTCTCATTATACGCACATAATACGCACACATAAACACACGTATATATATACATATTACATATAAATAGCATATAATAGTATGTATATATACTAGAGAGATTAGATTAATATACATTATAGGTGGAGCTGGTATCAACAACTACAATTAAGGTTGCCTGACACTTCCCATTATAAAACCTTATTTTCAATTGCTTATAACTTTGATAAACTTTAACTATTTGAGCTGAAATCTGCCTTGTTGGGTATCTGACTCAGGCTGATTTTGTTTTGTTTTTTAAGTTTCAGCTAAAACAGTTTAGTACCTTCTGAAAATAGGATTAAAGGAAAACGTTGTTTTGCTCATGTTAACAACATTCTTACAACCATTTCATTAAGAAGTTCTAGTGTCTCCCTGCTTTGGAGCAAGGTCTTGAAACTTAGCAGGGGTGTTACTTTGAATGTGCCTTTTGATATACCTAGGAAAATTCACCCAAATCTGGTCAAGTGAAAAGCCTTTTAAATATCTCCCTGCTTAGTAAAGACTTGTTAGAGTTTGGCAGCTAAATTCTCCACAGATTTCATCTGCACTAAGAATACTCCAGCCCAGGGCTCTAGGGGGTCACTGTGGCACTAAAATTGAGAGAGGGAGACCGTCTATCCTGCATTCTCAATGCTCTGCCTGCTGAGCGTGGAGGAAAGGGAGGAACAGACTGACTGGATTGAAGGAGGATAAGAAATGGGGAGGAGGGAAAGTTAATCGGGTCAATGGCACAGGATCAGGTACGAAGTAATATCCAGGAGATCTAGATTCAATTCTAGGTTCTGTTGCAGACTTCCCATGTGACTTTGTGCAAGTCACTTAATAACAGAACTTGATGAAAGGCCAGTACAAAAATTGTGACTTTTTGTTAAAATTTATTGAAAATTATGTGGATTTTTTTCAAAAATAAAAACAAATTCTGACCAGCTCGGTAGCCGATTATTGAATACCCTACCCAAATTTTTTAAATAAAAATCTAGCTGAATATTTTTTCAAATTTAAATTTCAGATCAAAATTTCAAATCAAAGTTTCATTAAAAAAAATCAGGAAATTTTGACCAGAGCTACTTAATTTTTCTGAGCCTGAGTTTCCAATCTATAAAATGGGACTAATAAACCTTTCTTTGTCTCTAAGCTCCCAGAGCAAGATCTCTCTCTTATTACATGTTTCTATACTGCCTAGCACAATGGCATCCCATTCTCAGGTGGAGAAGAGGACACTATCGTAAATACATAAATAAATGAATAATAATAATGACAACTAATTATTTGAGTTACATGTTTATTTTGAAAAATATCCTTTTTCTTGAAAATCAGTATTCCTAAACATTAAAAAAAAGATTTAAGCATCACTATTAAAAGGAAATATTATTGAAAAGTACCCTTTTCTGTAACAAATTAAAAAAAGCCTTTGATTAGACCAATATCAGTAAACACAGAGAATCAGATTCTGCCACTCATGTTCAGGTGAATGGTCCATTCATTTCAGAGTAGGGCAGGATTCAACTTGAGTACAGATGGAAGAATCTAGACCAGCAGAAGTTAAGAAAATGGCTAATAGGGAGACAGATACTTTTCCAAATTAACATGGAAAAATCCACATAATATTTACTGGTACCAGATACATTGTGGCAAAAGTATCTTTAAATCTTTATTGGCAAAAAGGCAATCTCTGTCTCCTGTGCTTTGCTACATTTGCTTAACTATAAAGTCAAAACCATTTTACTGACATATGCATGGAAGCTTTCAAGCGTACATGTACACTGCAGTAAAAACCCAAGGTATCAGGTCTCAGAGCCTAGATCAATTGACTTGGGCTGGCAGGGCTTGGGCTATGGGGCTAAAAATTGCAGTGTAGACATTCAGGCTTGGGCTGGAGCTTGAGCTCCCCCCTCACATGGTTTCAGAGCCTGGGCTCTAGTCCAAGCCCAAACTGCAATTTTTAGACCCAGAGCCCAAGCCCTATGAGCCCGAGTCAACTGATCCGAACCAGCGAGTGCCATGCCATGGGCCTTTTATTGCAGTGTGGATATACTCTCAGTGACAGTGCAGTAAGGTGAAACTAGAAACTTTAACTCTCAATTAAAAATAGAGCAGGAAATAAGGGACAGCGTGAAAGGACTGAAAATTAATCAATAGTAACTAATTTTGTAATTTAAAATAAAACCACACCAACTACCATATTAGCAAGGTAACCAAAACAGAATAGCCAAATAAAAAACAAAATACCTTAACTTTCCCTGTGAGGATTGTGTTTTCCACAGTCAATCCTATGTCCCGAGCTAACACTTTAACCCTATATTGGGTAATGATTCCATTTGGTTGTTGTGGTTTCCTCCAAGAAATTCTTATGAGAGTGGCTTCTAGTTCTGCTAGTTGTAAATCGGATACAGCACTTGGAACTAAAACAAACAAAAAACCCTTACATTAAATGTTATCTCCAATACTGAATTTAATTAAACACTGCCAATCGATTTCTAAATGTTACTGTAAACTTTTTCAGCACATTGAGCAAAGGCAATCTAAACATCTATTCAGATTTTAACTGTTTATGAAGTGAGTTGTTCCAGTGCAATCAACAAGTTACTTCAAGAAACTTTTATCCCACTGGTTAAATCATGATTTAAAAACATGCAGATAGATATATGATATGCAGTATTATAATAAGACTGTGAGAAGAAGGCAAGATCCTCATCTCATGTAAATCAGTATAGCTCAATTCCAATTGAAGTCATTTGCACTGGAAGTCAATGGGTCTATGCCGATCTACACAGATTTGAACAAACTTATACAAACTTAGGCATAAATAAATCAAACATATATATATATATATGCATGAAATGAAAAAGTATTTGGAAAATTATAATTGATGATGATCCCATTTCGTGTATCACATTTTTATGAGTTTTATTTCCATTTCACCTTTTAGTATTAATAATGATCTTACATTGTACGTATATATCATTTAATCCTTTCCCTGCCATTGCAGGTGCCTTGGGCACTGGTGTACCTGAGTCCCTCGAATTCTCTGCCTGTGACACATAACAGTCTAGTCTCCTGTGGGCTGTAATACTTCAGCCTAATTTCGGTTGTCGAGTTTAGTGTGTGGATGCTGAGTGGTGTGGGTGGCCTGTGATATACAGGAGATGAGACGAGATGATCTGGTGGTCCCTTCTGGCCTTAAACTCTAGAACTTTTTGACTCTTTACATGCAAAATAATGAACATCACACATCAGTGTCTTAACATTCCACAGAATGGTTCTCATAGAACTTGAGACACAAAATCATTCATCCTAAAGTAACATAGATAAAAGGCCTGCTAATCCTGATTCACATGAGTAGTCCTTTAACTACAAATGGGACTACTCACATGAGTGATGGTTTGTAGGTTTGGGACCAAAATCTATCAATCTGTCTTATTATGACACACTTCAGAATGTGTGTGTTGCCAAGCATGAATATGAATACCAAAATAAACCAGTGTTCAAATTGGAGGGGTATTACACTCACTTCTCACTTCTTCTTGCTGAAAAGAAGTTAGAATAACCCATTGCTTTTAAACCAAAATTTGAATACTGGAATACTATCATCACCTCCTAGTTTTCCCAGAAGCAACTAAGTAAAATAAATCTAACAAATAAAATAAAATAATATGGGTCAGAGCAGGAGTGCAGTCCAGGAGGAAAACACTGGTCTGAAAGTCAGGAAATCTGAATTCTATTCCAGAGTCTGCTACTGACCTGCTATATGAACTTGGGCAAGTCACTTCACTTCTTCGTTCTGCTTCCCCTCCTACCCTTTGTCTCTCTTGTGTATTTAGGTCCTGAACCTAGCAGTCACAGTGAAATCAATGGGATTCCTTACAGTGTATAAAGCTAAGCATGAAGCAGGTGGATTGGAATCTAAAACTGAAAGCTCTTTGGGACAGGGATTATCAATTACTATGTGTTTGTACAGCACCTAGCACAATGGAGATCTGATCATGGCTGGGGCCTGTGGGCACTACTTTCCAGCAAATGTCTCAAACTTCAATAAAAGGTTGAAGGAACTGAGTCTCATGGAAGTAATGACACAGAATCGGGAACAACTGGACAATAGGACCAGTGACTAGACCAGAGGACAGAGAACATGTAATAAGTGTGAACCACATCTGAATAGAGAAATTGTGATATGAGCGCTCTCTCCTCCCATTCATAGTCACATAACATTACTGTGGCATCTACAGCAATTTCTTACTTAAATTATTCATGATTTTTAGCTGTGTTTAGTGTGATAAAGATTTTTGTCCTTTTTGAATAAAAAAAGATCTTAATTCAACTATCTACCTTTTTTCTTTCATCCCCCCCCCCCCGCATCCAACCTGTTCTGATTCTCTCCACTGGTAATGAGAAGGAGAATCAGCAACATGTAACTATACAAAACTCTGCAGAACACAAGCAAGAGCTTTGTGGCTCACTAGTAATTCTCAGGCCACAGTTTGGGTAACTCTAGACTAACTAAAAGAAAAGGAGGACTTGTGGCACCTTAGAGGCTAACCAATTTATTTGAGCATAAGCTTTCGTGAGCTACAGCTCACTTCATCGGATGCATACTAACTCACTAAAGGACTCATCCAATCCATATCATTTTATAATTGAGAAAGGAAGCTAGAACTGGATTTGGAAGAGGAACACTAATCACAAGAGGCAGATCTGAAAGTGTCAGATGAAAACTGGTATTGCCACCGCAGGCAGTATTTAAGGGAAGTAATTCACAAGTCTGTTAGTTTTGTTTTAACTAGGAACAAAAATGGAACAGGGCTAAACAGCGAAAAACGGACAGGAGGGGACACAGGGAAAGGGAAAGATGGAGGGTGGAAAAGGGTGGTGATGGGGGAAGAATGCACATGTGCCTTTTCACACCTGCTGAGTTTGCCTCGATGTCTCCTGTTCTTATCATGAGCAGCATTTCATCTGTTCTATTTTCAGGCCTTTTATATACTGAGATATTTCACTATAATAAATATAAAGGTGTTCTTGGGGTTTCCTTTAGAACACATATGCTTTTATGTTTTAACTAAAGGGTATCAATCACCTCCTTACAAAGAAACTATGAATTTTGTTGAAAGTAGTGCAATTATGATGCACATAGATCACATTCTTCTTTTTCAGCTTAGCGCAAGCTATTCACATAACAGTATTTTTTAAAAGAGCTCTATATGAAAAATATCACTATAAAGATAATTAACTGTACATGTGGAGTGATAACATTTGATGTAATTACAGAAATATGCTCTTACCCTACTATTTGCTGCCATCTACTGGCCAAATAATGGAGTCGTTCCTTTAACCGAATTACCCAGCCCAGAAGTAATGCCTTTTTTTTTTTCCATTCAAAAACATTAGTTCCATAATCTTTGAAGGCTTCTGAACTCAAATAAATGTGGTCATAGTGTGTTTTTAATATTTTCTGTGTTTGCTAAACATACAAAACTTTCCTGGGTATTCCCTTTCTTTGATTTGTGATTTCTTGCTTATAATACACTATCCGGAAGAGGGAGTGAACTAGAAACAATCTATTTTTTATACACAATTTACACAAATGGCTTTGAAGGGAGAATTAAAACCAGCCATCATATGTAGCAGGACAATTAGGTTTTTCAATTTTATTTCTATAACCCTACCTACCTTCTGGAGGAGTAAAAACTGTTAAATTAGATTTAGGCCCCATCCCGGCACTTGTCTCAGCACTAACAGACACATCATAGGTTGTAAATGGTGTTAGATTATTAAATGTGAACTTGAGATCTTTTGTGCTGTTATCTAGAATATAACCTAGAGTGAAACGGGAAAACAGTTTCAGTTTAATACGAACAGTATTGAACATTTCTTCATTTTGAATACAGTTATTTTCCATGACAATGAAAGACAAAAGACAAAACCAATAATGAAGTTATTAACCATAATGAAATTACCATCAGTTTATAATAACTATGACTTATTACAAGTAATATTGCATGCCCCTGGTAAAATACTAAAATATCATTGCAATACACGCAGACCCTCTCAACCAGACTGAATGAAAAATTTCTTTCCTTTTAATTTCTCTTCTACAATTAATCTCTCCAACAATCTTCACTGGGGGGGGGGCTCTAAAAATTAGTCTTAAAATTATAAGTATGTCAAATTAATTATCTCCTAATATAACTATATACACCACTGTAGCGAGGGGTTGTGGTCTCCCTCCCAGACTGATGGGAAGAAGCCAAAAACCACCTTCTGGTGGGCAGAGCCAGGCAAGCTATGTCCCCCGCTGGAAGCAGAGGGGTGGGACTGGAAGTTTAAAGGACAGGGCATGGAGCTCAGTTGTCCGAGAGCTGGAGAAGGAAGCAGACGTTTCTTCCCCCACAATAGAGCTCTATAGCACCGAGGACTCAAAGGAGGTGTTCGGGACTAAAGACTGACCAGTACTGGAAGACCTACTGGGACTGCCGCTGGTCGTGTACCCCGAGATGGAGAAATCCCAGGAGATGGAGGTATACCCAGGAGGGGTAGTAGTAAGTAGCCCAGGGACACCAGACATTAGTCCGGATGTGTTGCCAGAGTCCAGGTCAGCGTGTTTCAGTGGGATCCCCACTGACCCAGTGGTGGAGTCCTCCCTCACTGTCAGGGCCCTGGGCTGGAACCTGGTGAAATAGGGTGGGCCCACGTCCCCCTGCTCCCTACTGCCAACCCCACCTCTGGGTTGGCAGCTTGCCCACCTTAGGCCAAACAGCCTGTGTTTGCTGGCTCTGACCTGCCCCGAGGGCCAGAGCCCCTTTGACCACTTATTGCTCTGCTCTGCCCAGGGGGCTAGAGCCCTGAGACTGCTAATTCCCTGTTTAGCTTTGCATTTATAGGCACACTGTAGCGAGGGGGTGTGGCCTCCCTCCAAGACTGTTGGGAGGGAGGGCCATGAACCCCTACAACCATCCATGACTAAGTTAAAAAATCATCAGAAATATAAAGCCAGGTTCACATTATAGATACGTGTGGAGTGGTGGAGAAAATAATCACAGGAAGGATATTTATAGGTAAGAAATGTTCTATTCTGCCTCATCATCTCTCCAGATATCCTCATTGTGGAGCAATAAAAGAACAGTGAAGGAAGAATATATTCAAATCTTTCTATAACAGCTGATTCTATAAGGGTAATAAACGTTAAAGAAAACTGATTATATAGGTATCACAGACTGGAGAACCCTTTCTTCAAGTCAAGTACAGCTCACACATACCTCTTTTCTTCTGAACTATTAAGAATTTGGAATATTATGCTAAGAATGGCTCTAGACTTGGAACTGGTTCTATGGATCCCAGCTTCTCTTACACAAATAACAATGATAAATATCAAAAAGTTCAAGTGGGAAAACCATTTCTAAGGAGAACTTTTGGAGCTGTCTGATTCTCTTATAACAGATGCTGCGAGCTCTCCATTCTCTAGTGAGAAATTGTGGTTCAAGTACTAAAGAAAAATAAGACAAAGTGCTTCAGTGCTGCTTTACTGGGAAGTGACAAAATGCAAGTTTCCTTTCCAGAAGACAATTTGTGTGGCTGAGATTGGAAGCTATAGATTTGAGAGATCTTGGAAGCAGCCAGTCTTTTCATTTGTGCCCTGTTGCCAGAGGCAGAAATTCTCAGAAGACACTGAAGGAACTATCATTTAGATCCCTCTTCCTTCTCACACTGCTTGAACTGCTCTAGTCTTTCTACAGAGATGACAATCCCATAGTGAGGACCAGTTGAGAGTAAGAACATAAGAACAGAACCACCACCATACTGGGTCAGACCAAAGTTCCACTTAGCCCAGTATCCTATCTTCCGACTGTGGCCAATGCTAGCTGCCCCTGAGGGAATGAATACAACAGGTAATCATCAAGTGATTCATCCTGTCACCCATTCCCAGCTTCTGGCAAACAGACTAGGGACATCATCCCTGCCCATTCTGGCTAATAGCCACTGATCGACCTATCCTCCATCAATTTATCTAGTTCTTTTTTGAATCCTGTTATAAGTCTTGGCCTTCACAACATCCTCTGGCAAGGAGTTCCACAGTTTGACTGTGCATTGTGTGAAAAAATACTTCCTTTTGTTTGTTTTAAACCTGCTGCCTATCAATTTCGTTTGGCGACCCCTAGTTCTTGTGTTATGAGAAAGAGTAAATAAAATTTCCTTATTTACTTTCTCCACATCAGTAATGATTTTATAGACCTCTAGCTTATCCCCTTAGTCATCCTTTTTCCAAGCTGAAAAGTCCCAGTCTTATTAATCTCTCCTTATATGGCAGCCGTTCCATACCCCTAATAATTTTTGTTGCCCTTTTCTGAACCTTTTCCAATTCTAATATAATGATGACACAGAATGCCTCATTTTAAAAGGCAATAATCCAATTCCCTGGTGTTACTGAAGAGTTTCCTTCTAAAATAAAGATAAAATAATATAATTTCTTAAATAATGTATGTTTGTTCAATATGTATTCAGCTGTCTTAGTTGATTTACCCACTCACTACAACTATAGATACTAGACCATATTTAAAATGGTTCGTTAAATCACCAAACTTTAGGATTATCACTATCTACCCATCTCTGTTAATTCTAATTGCCTTTATTATCAAAGTCCAGAATGATTGCCTAATTGCCTTTAATATCAAAGTCCAGAATGATATTGAGGACACATGACAGCGGTAGATGGAAAAGAATAACCCAATACAAAATACTTTGAATGTCATGCTCATATCACCATAATTCCTTTCATTCCAACTTGTGAAATACTATTGATGCCCTGATTAAGAATATATTACATGTGAGGAAAATGGGTCTTAGTTATCTGGACAATGAGAATTGGTTTCCAATACTCTTGTAGTAGTAGGCATTTTGCAATCAAGCAACTTCATCAAATGTTATTGGAAAGCATTCAGCATGAAAACCATCATGTCTGACATTAAGATGTTGACTAGTACAATATATCTTTTTAGACAGAGGGCTAGATCTTCACTTTACGATCTGCGCAGTGTAAGGCACGTTAGTGTGCTACCCCTAGAGCTGCTCAGGAGGGATATTGTAGCTATGGTGACCACATGTCCCAATTTTATAGGGACAGTCCCAATATTTGGGGCTTTTTCTTATATAGGTGCCTATTACCTCCTTGCCCCCATCCCATCATGAGCAGGCAGCTCTGTGACTGAGTACTGGGAATCAGCACCTGAACCAGTAGCACTCTGGTCATTGTTTAACCAGTTAGGTTCCCTGGGGAGGGCCTGATTAAGGAGAGAAGTTTCTGATTACCAAATCAGTTTGGGGCTGGGTAACTAAACGAGCTAATTAGCACATTAACAAGGAGACTGAATAAAAGAGCACAGAAAAAAAGAAAGAAAGAAAGAAAGAAAGAAAGAAAGAAAGAGGATGGAAGCAGGCTAGTAGACTCTGACAAAAGGGAGTTCTCTGGGAGGAGAAACCTCTCCCCCCCTGTGCTTTGGAGAAGGGGTAGTAAAGCTAGATAATGTAAATGGTATGAGTGCACCAGTACCTAAAAGGTGGTGGAGTGAAATACTATAAATAAACTGCCCGGTTGTATCTACAGAAAGTAAGGCTTCTGAACAGTCTGTGTAAAGCAGAGGATTGGAGCAGCGGCACTCAGTCACAAACAGCTACTTTGCTGTGGTTGCTGCCTCACCCTCTCTGCCCTATAACTGAGGTCTAATTTGAAGCATGTTCTGACGATGTTGTGTGGGTTTGATCAAGTGGCAGTTCTAGAGATAGGAAGAAATTTTTCCCTGGGGCTAGAATTGACAAGGTACCTGGTCCTTTTTTTTCTCCATCACCAGTATCCTGGAGGCAGAGTTTTAGGTTAATATGGAGTAAAGACAGGATTTAAACATGCAAGTTTAATAAGTGGAGTTTGTAGTTTTGTTGCCGCTTGAGACAGGTAGCCAATGTGAGTAAGAGGCTCCAGGGAACCAGGTCCTAGAAGTACATGTGAGTAAGAGACCTAGAAGATGGCTTCTGGACCCTATTATTCTTGAGGAAGAAAGGCAGACCTTATTTCTTTGCAGACTTCATGTGCACCCTCATTCCCCCTCATGAGCTGGAGGACAAGAGGGATCAGAGGAGGGCTAAATACTAGAGATTAGTCGGAAGGAAACAAACCCTAAATATTGGTTATGGAGCATGGAGGTCATTTACCACTACCCTGAACCCAAATAAATGACTGGTATTTTTCAGTGAGGGTGGGGGCCCCAATCACTTCATCTCACAACCCATTCAAGTTAATAGTTTTAGCCTTATCCATTAAAATCCATTCCTTTGTCTGTGTTTTGTTCTCCTCCACGTCCTGATTTAATTGACACTGTAATATACTGCCTCTCTAAAAGAGTGAAATAGATAAGATTTTGTCTCTTCCTGTTTTCAGGTGTACCTAGTATCCATTGTTCTAAATATATATACTGATAATGAGCATTATGATGGAGTCTCCTTCCCACACAAGGCAGAGTAGGTTGTTAGGACAATTATCCCGATGGGCTGCACCAGTGGGGGAGAGCCAGGGACAGAAGGGCTAACTGTTGATGAAGCAGAGCTGGGAAGAGGCAGGCTGAGCTTGTGTAAAGCCAGAAAGCTGAGAAAACCGGGAGCTGCAGAGGAAGTAGGCTGCAGTCACTTCTTGGGATAAGTAAGAGGGTGTTTGAGGCTACAGAGCCTGGCAAGAAGTCAAAGAGGGAAGTAGCCTATAGCTACTCCGTGAGAGGAGGGAGATTAGGCTGATAAACCCAGGGAACAGGCAGAGGATAGAGCAGGCAGGAGCTTGGGGAAATAGCACCTGGGTCTGGAAGCAAACAGCTCATAGTTGCAAGACTTAGAGCCCTTGGATTGGAGCCCAGAGTAGTGGGTGGGCCTAGGTTCCCCCACCAGTTGCTGGGAAAGTGGCACAGTGCCTGGCCCTGGACTGGAAGACTGTCTGGAGCAGCATGAGGATAGCTGATCCAGCGGGACTTTGGTACCTTGGAAGAGGAGGACTGTACAAAGACCTGGCTGGAGGCTGAGTCATGAAGAGGGAGCACTGTGAGTCCTGGCAACCAAGGAGGGGCCATGGTGCGAGGAAAGGGGTGTCAGACTGAATGAGAGCTGATTCGCCAGACACAGCCATGAGGAGGCACCCTAGCAATGAGTGAACCCCATGACAAACATCCTTTTCACCGAGAAGTTATCAGAGAATTACCACCAAGCCTAATTTCACAAAAGGAAAGATTTGTTTTCAACTATCCATTTTTAGAATGCTAGTGATGTAGTTACTGAAAGAAAATTATCCTAACAATGATAGAGGAAACCTAAGTTTGATTCAGACTTACCAGATGGTCCATATAATTCAACTCTGTAACTAAACTTTCCTGTTACTATGGTTGGTGGTTCCCAAGACACTGAGAAGGACTTTCCAGTAATGTTGCCTTTGGCAAAATTCTGGGGTGGATCTTCTGGAACTAAAACAACATTGGAAAAAAATGTATACACATATAATTCATATTAGGGTTTCCCAAAAGCATCATTTAATTCATATTATTCACATTACATATAAAATAAGATCAGAAAAAGACATTAAAAACATCATGTAAATTGGAAAAGTAGGATTTATATTAATATGAAATT
Source organism: Eretmochelys imbricata (assembly GCF_965152235.1). Taxonomy (NCBI): domain Eukaryota; kingdom Metazoa; phylum Chordata; order Testudines; family Cheloniidae; genus Eretmochelys; species Eretmochelys imbricata. The sequence continues at coordinate 286,955,960 of NC_135572.1, forward strand.
TTCTTTCTTTCTGATTTTCATGTACTTCCTTTTAATTAAAAGGAGTGGGCGGGGGTGGTAGTTGGTAACTTATCTTGCAAGAGAGCTGCGAACGTGCAACTGAACCTGAAAAGGGATAAGTACCAGAGACTCCGTCAAGTCTAACAGGAATTTCACAATTGCTATTGATTTTACATTGAAAGGCACTCAGATTCTACGGTGATGGGGAGCAGTATAAAACTTAGATGGATAATTTGATCAACAGGTATGCAGTCTCTCTCTCATACTCTAGGTCTCCTAAAACTAATTTGATAACCTTCAATACTGCCCAAAGCTCCAACTCTGCAAACACCAGCGCATGAAGAACTTTATTCATCTGAGCAGTCCTATTGCTTTTAATGGGACTACTCTTCTAAGTAAAGTTACTAACATTGCTCAAGGGATTGCAGGATCAGGCCCTTCGCCTTTCTAAAGCAGAGCTTGCTGCACTCTGGCAGATTTGTGAATATACCCAGGAGGCATGGACTGAGTCAGTCAAATTCATTTTACTTGGATGCTAATCAGTTTGAATCCGACCAGGCCAAGATGTTTTTGTAAAAAGGGTGCCTAAAATTAAGCTTTTAAATCCATATTTAGGCACGTAAATCAGAACGCTGATTTCCAAAAATGCTGAGTTCAATAGCAGCTGCTGGGTGCATAACACTTTTGAAAATCAGGTCACTGATTTAGGTGCCTTTATTTAGATTGAAGAGTCTAACTGGAGACACCCAGTTGGAGACACCAATCTTGGCCTTGATCCCTAGTAGAATAACCTGAATTTTCCATGAAAATGTAGCCTTTGGTTTTTATAAAAGCATCAAGAGAAACTAAAGCTGAATTTACCCAAATCAAGCTTTAAAACGAATAAAAACTACAGCTTTGACTGTTTGTGTATTTTCCACTTAGCTTTCTTACAAAATTCAGTTATAATAGACAATAGTTTTAGCTCAGTCCTCTGAAAAATAACACATGTAAATTTTCTCAAGTGAAGAAGGTAATATGTAGATTTTTTTTTTAAAAAAGTGAAAATATGAAAATGAAAACGAAAACATCTAAAATTACTTTAAACATGTACTGCCATAACAATATCCCAGCCATTTTGCTGTTTGCGCACAGCTCAGCAAACACCTCCATTTTTTGGAACAACTCTTAGGTAAAAATGGTATTATTCAAAGTGACGTCAATCATAGAAACAAAAAAACAACTCTCTCCTATCGAGCTAGTTGTGAAAATAACAACAGCTGCCAATGAAAGAAAAGAGAGCTCCTGTCAATCCTGAGGAATTTCTTAGGTGCTACTCAGTGAAGATAACCAAGAATGATAAAGTAATCCTGCCAACTCTAATGGTATCAGCTACACTCACACATTATTCTTAAATGTCAGGGCTTACAAGGAATCAAGAGAAGCTACAATTCTTTTCCAGGGCCAAATCCTGTCACATAACTCATAGAAGTAATATTAATTATTTGATTCCACTTGATCCTATCCCCAGTGACGAAATATGCAAGTGCTGGATTTTGCACAAGACATATGGTAATAATTTTAATTATAATGCAGTCATGTCCAAAAATTTTAAACCCATAAATGAGTAGCAAAAAAAAAAAAAAAAGAAAAAGGTACATGGATTCTCAAATAGCATTTTAAGCAAGAAGAGTCCTGTCACCGGGAAGGATGGGGAAGGGGTTCAGCAGAGCTGGGATGACTCAACTAGGAGGGGACTTGAACGGTTTCAGCAGCTGGGAATGGGTCCAAGGCAGGGTACTTGTCATTAAGAGTCATGTGGTCACCTTTGCCTCTGTGGCCACAGGAGATCCTGTGACAACAAATTAATGTAGTTTCACGGTGCATGTCGTGGTAAGGGGGAGCAGGATTTAGAAGGCACATGCAGGGATTCCAGAGGAAGGGGAGTTCAGAGCCAGAGGATTCACAGCACTCCAGCATGCTGCATGGCACAGGAAGCTACTTAGGCTGCAGATTCCTCACCCTCAAACCACACTTCTCCCCAGAGCCTACCCCAGCTACTCAGCATTTGATCCTAAAAGACAGCAGGAGAATTTGGCAGTGGACAGGTAGTTTGAGTGGTATCACATGCTAAGGTGGGAGGGTCAAGACACTGGAGTAGGAGGTGGGGATTTCAGTAGTTTGGGGGAGGTGCCATTAGATTGCTTGACGCTGGGGAATGTGAAAAAGTTCTGGCAACTTGGAGGGTAACCAAGTTGTGGAATGGGGGAAGGTTTCAATGTCTGGATGAGAGGGCAGGGCTCTTTGCAATCAATGAAAGCAGCATTCCTAAACCAAAATCCCTTATATAAAAAAAACCCAACTGTATATCCAGGCATTTGCATGTATAAACATTGTTTTTTAATACCCAGATTGAAGCTATAATATTGGATTTGCTCTATAATCTGCATAGTTCAATACAAGATTTAGCTTTCTAGTATTTAGAAAAATTTAAAATGTTTGTAAAAATTTCTATTAAAGCTAAATCAAACATCAGAGAAGAAAAATCTTGAGGAAAAAAGTTCATTTATTTATAATGTCCCCAGGGAAAACCAACAATTGGCATTTACTTCAGCCTGGAAACAAAATCCTGGCATTCCTTACACATGCATGTAAGGTCCCACAGCAGCATTTTTGGATGCATAGGAGAGTAAATCCAACAGAGACCCTGTGTCCTAAGAAACCTCAATTTGTGTGCCACACTGGGCCTCTGAAGCGCAATGAGGATTAAGTAATTTGGGCTGGCCCCAGGTGTGGTCAGTGGACCTGTGCACATCAGACATCCACTAGGCCAAACTCTGTTTACGGGAGCGGAATGCCATCTATTAGTTCCTCCTCCAAACCTTACAGTAACAGCTTCAATCAAGTTGCACAGACATCCTGGATCAGCTGGGAGTGAAGATTCTATCCTTCCACCCCTGATATTCTTTTGCAGAGCAAAGCCCTTTTACTTGAGCTTTGCTCCATTCCCAAGGATTTTCTTACCGCCAATACACCTGTCTAGCAAATGAACAGTTTGAAAACCTCAGAGAAAAAGTTGCATGAAAGCCTTGAATCAGACTGGGAATTACACAGAGCTTTATCTATCCCAGCCAGAACTATAGATTTAGGGTTTTTTATCTGTAACAAAACCATTCAAATACACAATATTCGGGAAGAGTCAGACCTCTTCATCTGCAAATTAGTTTGAATTCTGACATAGGAAAGAAGAGCCCAGAATTACCAAACAGTGCTAGATAAACGGTATTTAGGCAATCTTGGTTTCCAGCCCTGGCCCCCTGCTGACAGATCACTTGCAATGTACTGAGAGTCCTGGAGTTCAATGGCTGGCTCTCGGACTGCCTTTCAAGCTGTGGGTCCTGACAGGGGAACATTGGGAAAGGTGTTTCTCTCTCTTCCACACTGTTTCTCCATAGCTGTAGGGAAATATGATTGACTGGTTGCGGGAAGTTGATTGACTGGCTGCATACCAGGAATTATAAAACAAAGAATGTATGTATTGAAACAGTCTGAGATCTAACAGGACAGAATCACAGTCTAAAGCATCCTGTAATATACCCTGAAATCCCTTTTGTTTTATATTTTAAAACAAATCTCAGAATTTTACATATTGATATTTCTCTGTAGTTAGAGGTTTTTTCTCAGAAAGCAATACATACCTGCTTCTGGTGTCCTGACAATTGTGCTGTCAATATAACCTGCTTCAGTGGTAACTGCAGAGACTTCAAAAAGATAAGTGGTGTATGGTCTAAGACGAGTCACAAAAAAACTAATAGGTTCATTCCAAACAGAGATCATTTGACTAGGTGCTACTGTACTTGGTGTAAACATAGCCCGTGAAGGAAATGTAGATTTGCCAAAAGTAGTTGAAGGGGTGGTAGTACTCCACAAAAATGATTCACTGTTTTCCTAGAAAGATAAAATATGAACCATGAAAAGCTAAACCTATTACTTCGCCATTTTGCCTCGATCACTGCTGAACTATAGGTCTTTGCAATATCATACCTCTTTATATAGCTATAAAATGTGGATTTTTTAAAATATTACAAGTAGGATAAAAGTTACCTACAAATCCTAATGCCAAAAATCAACGAAAGCCTTCGGCATGCATTCAAGAGAAGAATTGAGCTCAAAAAGGCTGGTAACTAGAGAAATATCAAATAATTTGATTCTCACAACACCAAAATAGTAATCTGAAAAAGCTGATAAAAATAAACTGAATTTAAAAACTGTCATGCCAGATCAACAATGGTAAATGTGTAGACACAAAAATTACAAGCACTGCATCTTTAAAACAAAATAGTTGAAAATGCATCTTTAAAACAAAATAGTTGAAAATGAGTTTTTCTTTCACTTGTCACCACGTAAATGCAGGTTGTTCTCATCTTCCTCCTGATGGCATCATTAACAGCAAAGGGGATGTAGCTCGTTCCACTCCTTCAGGCCTGATTCTATATCACAAATTAACAAATACTTAAGAGAATCAAATATGGCTGAATAGAACCAAAACTCTGGTGTTGATGAAACATTGACAGATTTGGTTTCCAGCATTCAACTATTTTGTTCCATGAGTCTACCAGTAATTGGCACAAATTAGTAATGTTCTACTATACTCTAAATACAAATAGAGCTAATCTGGCTAGAAAAGGTTGAACCTGATCAACAGTTATATAAGAGAATGCCAAGAAAAACCTAGATGCTGCAATAAATGGTGCTAATAATTTAGAAGGTGGCACTCTTCCTTCTGAATTGGTATCAAACTAACTCATTTTGATCTTAGGAGGCTCTGCAATGCTGGAAATCCTCATTCAGATAAAGTATGAAACGAAGGTCCTGACAACTTAGAGTCATTATAAATGGCACTTCTCACAAGCCCATGGTATTATTCCAGCATCCTAGGTCAATTCCAACTCAGGCCATGTGGAGTCCTTGAAGTCACAGGGACTCTACTCAGACTAGAGTTCTATTGGAAAATGGAATTTCTGATCCACAGGAAATTCCAAAATTTAGTTGTTTTCATTCCAAAACAAAACAAAAAGTTTGAAACTCTTTGTAACGGAAAATCCAAAAAATATCAATTTGGAAATTTTGAAACATTTCAATAATGTCAAAAAAATCATTTTGACTTTATCATTTCATTTCAACTTATATATGTATGTTTCAGTAATGATGAATCATTATATATGTTATACTGAAACATTATATATTACTGAAACATACATATATAAATTGAAATGAAATAAATATTGAAATTGTTTAGATTCTCATTTTGTTTAGGTAATGTTTAAAAGTTTAATTTTGACTTTATTATTTCATTTAATCTCAACATACATATAATAATAAATAATAATAAAGTCAAAATTAAACTTTTAAACATTATCTAAACAAAATGAGAATCTAAACAATTTCAATATATTTATATCAAAGATTTCATCAGAATCAACAAGTTTCTGTTGACCATTTTAATTTTGACTAAACTGCATTTTTCACTGGAAAACTGTTCTGTCTGAAAAATTTTGACCAGCTCTAGCTCAAACATAAAGATCTGTCTGTACCCAGTGCATCAGTTTGTAGGACCTAGACCTATAACCAAATTATAAAATTAGAAATGGACCCGAATCATATCCCACAGGCCCCCAGATTTTGGGGGCATTCAAAATGCAAATGTGGAACCACATTTCATCCCTTGAGTCCATCTCTAATTAAATTGTTTTTAGCACTTACATTACATTCTGGTAGCCTCCCAGATAGAATGTCCTCCACTTTAACAGAAACATCTTTCACTACAATTCCACTTCTTGCATGTTTCACACTAATCTTGAAACTGGTTATCTTTCCATTTGGTTGCTGAGGCAGAAACCAGATCAGATTTACAGCTGAATAATTTAAGGCCTCAACTGTGAGATTCACCACTTTACCTGGAGCTAAGAAACAAAACAAAACCAGTAATGCATACAATGTATGTATTTCAGAATTAACATTTCTAATCTGAACTTTCAAAATTCAATTAATCATTCTTTATTCCTCTTTCTTTCTGATACCTGTTATGGCTGCTTTCTCTATTTCTGGTTTCCAGGCGTTAAAATCATTCAGCACCACAGTATCTCAGAGGCAATTTTCAAATTTTAAAAAGTTGCACTTCTCTCTCTAAGTATGGTGATTGATTATTTTCCTTTTTAAAAATATAAATTTGTACTAGTGATCTCATAAAAACACTTTTGTCACTGGCTATTAAGGAAGGATAGTCCCTGTTAGCAAAATATTGAATATATTTCCTCTGTCCCTCTAGGGGTACATCTAGATAAAAGAGTTCGGCTTGTGGGGCTTGCGCTATGGTGCTAAAAAGAGCTGTGTACATGTTGCAGCTTGGTCTGGAGCTCAGACTCTGAGAACCACCCCTTCCCTAGGTTTCTGAGTCTGAGCTTCAGCCCAAACCACTATGTTTATACAGCTATTTTTAGTACTGTACCAAAAGCCTGAGTCTGTTAACCCAGGCTCCGAGACTTGCTGCCACTCGCTCTGTAGAAATAACCTAAAAGATTCTTTCAGTCCAATGAATTTCAAAGTACTGAAAAGAGATACTTCCATACTCTATTTCTATTTCTAGCTTTCAAATTATAAAGCTTTACACCAGGCAATAGAGTCAGTCTCCCTTTCTCAATCTCTCGTACTGGAGCTGTTCCACTTTGTGTAAATAATTCAACGTTCTTTGGGCCACACAGAGACTGACTCTATTGCACAGTGGTTAGGTCACTCGCCTGGGCTCCCTCCCTACACCAATGAATAATTATTTATACAAAGTGGAACAGCTCCAACAGGAGAGATTGACAACAGAATAACCTATTAGTTATGGCTCTCCCCCAGGATTTAGGAGAAGTCAGGTCAACTCCCTTTTCTGGATCAGGCAGAGCAGGGACTTGAATTGGTTCTCCCAGCTCTCTTGTATCTTAGGTGAGTGCCCTAACCACAAAACCTTCCCAACAAAAGTTACATTGAAACTGCCACTTTCACAGCAAAAGTTTCAGGTTTGATTTGATGAATCGGCATTTTCTAACTGAAAAACTGTCTTGCTGAAAAAAACAAATGCAGCAATTGGTTTTGCAACTGGGATCTGGCAAGCTGCTGCAACCGAATGAACTGATTTGGGATGCGTGTCTTTTGGGGGGGGGGGTAAGTGTGCAGTATAACCTGTCAAAAGGAAAATCAGAGCTCTGAGGCAGAAAGTAGCTTTTAAAAGTGTGATTTCTTCCCTCCTGATGAATTACCCTTATAAAATTACTTTTAATTTAAAATTTTAAAATAGATTAATCTAAACTAGTAAATTAAACCATTCTACTTCAGAGAATAATAATGAAAAATACTGATTAGGAAACCTCAACATTTTGGTAAATTAAAAACGGTTCCCTTAATATTTGAATTTATACTATATTTACTGTATTTGTTTGATTAATCATTTCCCAATACAGGATAGTGTTTTAGCAAGAAATAATTTTCTTTGTAGCAATAAGAGTTTGATGTGTCCATTGGGTCAGCAAATCAGTTCACACTACAAGGAAATGGAATGTAGCATATCCTTATCTAGATTCACATAGGACCTCAAAGGGTTCAAGTTCTTGAATGAGTCATGTAAACATCCAGAAGTACAGAGGACTATCTGAAATGCCATATCTAAGGTTCAGATCCAGATTGCATAAACTAAAAATATTGCTATATTGTGTTGAAAAATGAGTTGATTTAAATAAATATATTCATGTTCAACATTATAGAAAATTTCGCATAACTAATAAGAGACAGGTCCTCCAAGCCTCCTGCTTAAATGCTTTGTTGAATAGGGGCTTTATTTCTGGATTTTCTTTCTACCGGTCCATACTATTCCTTTCCAGACAATGTCTCCCATTGTGATTAGTATTCATGAGTCAAAAACTTGCAACAGTAAGTCTTTAACTACTCAAACAATTTGTATCCAAAATAAACTTTCCTATGTTAGGTATAAAAATATAATAAGTTTATTATCCACTTGGTGGTGGTAATGATGATCTTTTTTTAACTCTCAGAGCTGTGATACTTAAAAAGAGAACCAAAATTACAAATGCAGTTGCTTGATAAAAAGCTTTCTTTTCTTCATCATTTCAGCTAAAACTATACTGAGGCTTTCTATTTTAAATGAATCATATGTAAGTAGAGTTGTGCAAACAATTTCTGAGAAGCAGTGTATCTTTGCCCTCTGTCAAACTTAAATAAAGTACGCTCATTACAATATTATGTTTGCATGCAATTATTTGCAAAATGAAAAGTAGCAGTTTTGTACAGCTCCAATTAGAAAGTCCTCATTTGGGGGGGGGGGGTTCCTAAATGATAAATTATCTCAGAAGATTTAAAAGTTCCATCCTTAAGAATCTGAAACCACGAAGTGCTGAGCACCTTTCACTGACTTCAGTGGGCGGTGAGGTGCTCAGCATTCAGTATGCCAAAAACTCCTGCTGAAATTACTGGGAATTCCATGCACAGAGAGTGAAATGCGCCCTTTGCAAAGGACTAGCAAAAGCTGTATCACCACTTAAATCGCACCTAAGCTCTCAAAATGAGCCCTGTGCTAGTTCTCTGCGCAGAGATGAATTTCTACCAGAGTGTTTGTAGGATAAGGACCCCATAATATAAATTAATAGCAATCACAGACTTTGAATATTACGTTATGAAAAAATTAGTAAAATGTCAGATGTTCTCAGTCAGATTCTAATTTCAGGTATGCATTGTAACTGAGCTTTTGATGTCAGCATTAAGAGGCAAACACAGTAAGAAATGCTGTATATTTGTTAGAAGCTGGGCTTGGTGTAAGGGGGCTATGCAAGGTCCTGACTCTACTGTAGCTCTTGTGCCCCCAGACTGCAGTGCACAATAGTTGATGGGTTTATTTAGTATCTGATCAGCTATCCCTGCCTTGATTTCCTCCAACCCATCTGCACAGGGACATGTGTGGAGCCCTGCAGAGCTGGGATTCACAGCACATAATCAACGGGGACCACACACACCAGGGCACCCTAAATCCTGCCTCCGCCATGCATGGCAAAATGGAACCATTTCCACTGTATGTGAGGCCCTTTGTAGCCACAATGAAAGGATCAGGATTTGCTCCTAAGTGTATCGTAATTTTTGACACTATTTCTTTAAAAGAAAAGAATAAATTGGATTAATGGAAGCTTTACTGAAATTACCACTTTCTGCAGTTTGAAAGAGAAAAGGATCACTAAATACTCCAATGCCAGCACTGTTCTCAGCAGCAACCTACAAGAAACCAAAACAGTCACATTAGAGAGTTCACATAATATATAGTGCCAATAGCCATGCATATATATGGTATAAGCTGTACATGTTGAATGACAATTATACAAATTGATTTTCCCTTTTTCAGCAGCAATTGTTTAATTTACACTGAACTTTTAATGGATAAATATTAAATACAACAATTCTCAACCAATGACATTCACTCAAAAAAGGCTCTTCAACGTTCACGTACATTTTCTCTTTAGAAGCATATGGATCTCCCAGCAATGCTCATGCAACAGCAACGACTCACCATGTAAATGGCTGACAAGACTGCAACTTTATTCTAACAAATATGAAAAATCTCTAACCCAGGTGACAAAATTCCTGGCAGCAGTAAATGAAGAAGGCTCAGTTTGCCCATACTACCTATTCCTGTTGGGGAATGACATTTGGTCTCCCCACAACAAAGCCCAAGCCAAAAGTTCAGACTTAACAGGTGTTAAGTGCCCTCAATTCATACTAAAGTAAACAGGAATTTAGGGCACTCAACACCACTTGGCACTTACCAAGCTCAGGCCCCATGAATGCTCATTCTACACAGGTTACCCTAGTAATACCACCTATCCTCACTTTGCAAGAGTTCTACTCCTCTCTCTTTAACTGAGCAGGGAGAAGAAAATCATGCCTTCTTCCCCCATTCATTTTCCCTCTCCTTAGTTTGGAAGGAAAGGGAGAAAAGCAGGCCCTCCCCCCAATTCCTCAACTTCAGGAGGGTCAGGATAGCAGGCCCCCCTCCCTGGTTGGTGACAGCATGGCAGAGTGCGTGTCTGGGATGTCTGAAAGGCAAAAGCATGGGGAGAAGTGAGAGTGATGCAGAGTATACATGCCTGACTGCGAGGGATGACAGTATAGAAGGGTACCTTTCACTGGAGGTGTGGAGAGCTGAGATCATGGCACAGTGTGGGGAATAAGCATCAAATCTGACAGAGTGTCTTTTATGTATGGGACTTAAGTGGTGCACTGACTTTGTGTTGGTCCTCTGCACAAGGGTCAGTTTCACATACAGAGAACAAGGAACAAAAGAGTTTGATAAAAATAAAAACTTATTGTTTGGATTTAGGAGAATTAATGAATAGGGCAACTTAACATCTTCTAAAATCTTCACAGCAGGGGTGAGAATGGCAAACTGTGTGAAAGGAGAAATGGAGGTAGAGAGTACTCTGGTGAGGGCCAGAGTGTTTGTGTGTATGCATACGTGGTGACAATACTGCAGATTGCGTCCCCTTGTGTGGAAGAGGACAATGAATCACAGTCTTTGTAAGGGTGCTAAGAGGATGCCTGCGAGAGTGAAGGGGGTCAGAATCGTAAAGTCTGTGGAAGAAGCATCCAGGACAGAAAGGGAAAAAATTCTATAGACTTGTCATGACTAAACAGGCTTGTGAGGAATGTCAGAAAAATCTGAAAGAGCTTGGCAAAGAAAGGGCAGAGAGTAAATGTACAGTAATGCACAGTGGAAAGGACCATTTGATCCACTCCTATATATTGATGGGTTCTAGATTAACTGTAACAACTCAGGAAAATTATCTAGGCACCTTTGTGGATAGCTGGGCAGGTGGGTAGACAATAGGCTATATTAAGACAGGGAAAGAGAACAGTACTGAACATATAATGTTGTTATATAAATGGATGGTATGTACTCACCTTAAATACTGTGTTCAGTTTTGGTCACCTCATGTCAAAAAGGGTATAGCAGGAATAAAAAGGGTCCAGGAAGGACACTAAATACAATTAGAGGCATGGAAAGACTTCCATATGAGGAGAGAGTAAAAAGATTAGGCCTTTTTAGTTTAGAGAGAAAACAACTGAGATGCTGTCATAAATATAAAGGGAAGGGTAAACCCCTTTGAAATCCCTCCTGGCCAGGGGAAAGCTCCTCTCACCTGTAAAGGGTTAAGAAGCTAAAGGTAATCTCGCTGGCACCTGACCAAAATGACCAATGAGGAGACAAGATACTTTCAAAAGCTGGGAGGAGGGAGAGAAACAAAGGGTCTGGGTCTGTCTGTATGCTGCTTTTGCCAGGGACAGAACAGGAATGGAGTCTTAGAACTTTTAGTAAGTAATCTAGCTAGGTATGTGTTAGATTATGATTTCTTTAAATGGCTGAGAAAAGAATTGTGCTGAATAGAATAACTATTTCTGTCTGTGTATCTTTTTTGTAACTTAAGGTTTTGCCTAGAGGGGTTCTCTATGTTTTTGAATCTAATTACCCTGTAAGATATCTACCATCCTGATTTTACAGGGGGGATTTCTTTATTTCTATTTACTTCTATTTTTTATTAAAAGTCTTCTTGTAAAAAACTGAATGCTTTTCATTGTTCTCAGATCCAAGGGTTTGGGTCTGTGGTCACCTATGCAAATTGGTGAGGCTTTTTATCCAACATTTCCCAGGAAACGGGGGGTGTAAATGTTGGGAGGATTATTCATTGTTCTTAAGATCCAAGGGTCTGGGTCTGTAGTCACCTAGGCAAATTGGTGAGGCTTTTTACCAAACCTTGTCCAGGAAGTGGGGTGCAGGGTTTTGGGAAGTATTTTGGGGGGAAGGACGCGTCCAAACAGCTCTTCCCCAGTAAGCAGTATTACTTTGGTGGTGGTAGCGGCCGGTCCAAGGACAACGGGGGGAATATTTTGTACCTTGGGGAAGTTTTTGACCTAAGCTGGTAAAGATAAGCTTAGGAGGTTTTTCATGCAGGTCCCCACATCTGTACCCTAGAGTTCAGAGTGGGGGAGGAACCTTGACAGATGCTATGACAGAAGTATATAACATTTTGAATAGTAAAGAGGTCAGCTATGCACACCTCTATATTCTGTTTCATTATACAAGAAAAACGGGACATCCAATTAACTTGAAAGACAACAAATTAAAAACTGATGTGTACAAGTAAATGTATACACAATGCATAGTTAAGATGTGGAACTCATTGCCATAAGATATTATAGAAAAGAGCATCAAAGGATTAGAATCCTATGGGAATCACATAGTTATCATCCCTAGATAAACTAGTTAGGATGAACATTTATAAGGGATATTATTTATCCTTATGCTTTGGGACATAAGATAACTACTAAGTTCTAGAAAGAAACTTTCCTGTAGGCATATTATTCTCTAATTATCCATTATGACTGTTTTACACCGTCCAATATTGGCCATTGTCAGAACCAAGATACAACAACGATGGTTGCTCATATACCATGATAACGTATAAATAACTAGAGAAACACACCAATCAGCCATTGGTCTGATTTGGTATAACAATTGTATGATCCTGTGCCTCCTAATTTATTTGTCTACTAGATATTAATTTGACTTCCCTTGCCTAAAAAAGTTTTCTTTTACAGGTAAAAAAAAAAAAAAGAAAAAGAAAAGAAAAAGAAAATTAAGACCCATCCTATTGAAAAAGAAAGGAAAACATAAATACAGCTGCGTAACATAGCAGCAATTCCATTAAACTGCCCACACTGCAGTAACAAAGAGAAATTCAGTAAGGGGACAAAACCATGTACAAGGAAATCATAAAATAATTTACAAACAGGTGACTTCAGAACTTTCTCGTAAATGACATGACAGACCCTATAATGAACCAAATCACCTGAATCACACCATATCAATTAAGAGGAGGATGGTGAGTAAAACATCTAGTTGGCCACACAAGTGAGAAAGTGGAAATTCCCCCACATGGTTGGCCCTTTCGTTTGTGAGGCTGCTAGTGGGTCAGTCATTCAGAAGACCCATCAGTAACCTATCAAAGATCTAATGGCCTTTAGAAAGGGTGTGACCATCAACTAGTCACTGCCATTTTACCAGAGTATGGAAAAAGAGTCAGTGTTGTGGGCCCCACTACACAGTTGCAGTTGGAGACCCACAGCTCACTTTAACAAGTAACATGCAAGTATAATGAATCAAATGTTATCAGATGAACATCTAGGGAACTCACAATGTCCATGGGAACTGCCCACGTGCATAAGAGGGCAAAATTTGACCCGTAGAGTAGACCAGAGTTTCTCAACCCACGGGTCAGAACCCGAAATTGGGTCACTAGAATGTTTCAAAGGGTCGTGTGGCAGTTCCTGTGGCTCCTGTCCCACAGGGTTGGCTGGGTTCACCTCTCTGCTCCAGGCACTGCAACCTCTGGTCCCAGCACCACTCAGGTATAGCCCAGCCATCATGATGATGGGAGTACGGGTAGGCCAAATTTGAGTGAGTGGCTCTGCAACCCCATGAGCCAGGTCACAACTCCAATCACACAAATTTGGTCCCATCACGGGGGCAGGGCCAAACTTGAGCAGCACTGCCACCCCGGAGTTTGCAACGCCGGGAGCAAAAAGCCAAACCCAGCCAGCCCCACAGCACAGGAGCTGCAGGAGCCACCACCGTGGGGTGAGTACCGGGCAGGATCCAAGCCCCCTGCGGGGGGAGGATCTGACCGAAACCACGCGAAAGCCTCCACCCCCAGACTATTTACTGGGTCACAACAAGCTGTAAACATTTACAAATGGGTCCTGAGCCCAAAAATATTGAGAACCACTGAAGTAGAAGATAGGACCATTAAAGCTCAAGGGGGGGAAGAAAAAAATAGCATTTTGCAATTTTCTTAGGAAAGATACATGTAGGAAGTAGGAAATGAAATGTGCAAGAACTGTAATAACTATAATGAATAGAACAGACTAAAATTATTATGCTATTTGGAATTTTATATTGAAACTCTACCCCTACCTGCTCAACTTTGTCAGGGCAGTTTTCCCTGGTTAGGGCCTAAGCAAACGGTATATTCTCTATTAATAGCTAAACTTTTGCTTTACAGCTGAGGGAGAGTTAGAGATCAAAGGGTACACTTTTCTGTAGCCACACAGACTGACTTTTATCCATATTGTCATCACTACTAAGATTCACAACAAGGAGCTTTCACACAATGCTAGGCATAATTAAATAAGCCATATTTCAATTTTTTACTGTATAAAGTGCAAGTACAAATTCTGAAAGGAAATTTTTGCACTGTGTTACTCACAACCTGAAATTATATGATTTTTATACAGCCCTTGGGCTGCATGAAATTGCAACACATGGAGGCATACAAATCTAACTTCTCATTCTCTCAAAAAAGCGTCCTGCCCAGGTCCTCACAAAAATGAGCATTTTCCTCTTGCCACAAATGTTGGCAAGGGAATTGTGTATAATTTCTGGCCATTTCACCTCTAGTCATTCATTATTCAGATGTTAAAGAAGATTTTTTGAAAATATATATCAAAATCAAAAGAATACCTGATCTCAATACACTCAGCCTGCTTATACTGTACCTATGGAAATGCATTTATTGATTATCAGCACAAATTCAGAAAGCAAGCACACAATTTTAACAGCAAGGAAATGGAAAAGTAATGAAGTTAACTTCCATTTTGGAATATATCACAAAGTAAATCATTATGGCTGAAAGAAATTGGAGTAAAGTTTTCAAAAGAACCCAATAGACTTAGGAGCCTGAGTCCCAGTGAAATTCAGTGCCTAAGTCACTTTTGAAAATGGGACTTCTCTCTGTAAGAGAAATTTTGACAGAGCCATATTCCATCAGGTCAATTTTGTCAGAATATTGTTTTGAAAGACAGCCGGAAAAAAACAAGTGCCAACAATGTCATATTACAACATTTTCAGAAGGAAGCATTTCGATTTTTCATTTTGAAATATTTTATTTTGTATTATGTACATTTTATATTTATCATAATATATTTTTAAAGTAAAAATTGAAAGTATGTGTTTTGATTTTTGTCAAAACAAAACATTTTCAACAACCCAAAACAATTTTTATTTTTAATTTTCCTCTGTGGAGAATTCAGAAGTTTTGGGGGTTGTTCTGATTCAGAACAAAGCCAGATTTTTAAACCTCAAAATCCTTACAAAACAGAATTTCTGTCCTCCACACAGCTCTTTCCCCAAGTCACTTAGATACTTTTGAAAATTTGCCTCTGAGTTACTGTGGCACATAATGTGTTATGTCAAACAGGACATTAAAAGAAGAAATCACATTTTAGTGCACTTTGAGATGAAAATTATTTTAATTAAAGAGAAGTACTGTAGTAAATAAAAAGAACTGGGCAGTGTGTTTTACTACACAACTTAACAAGTAATTAGTAGGCTGGTTAGGAGAGTACTGTATGTGCCTAAAATAGTTTCATATTATTTTACTTTAATCTCAGATACTGTACAAAACACCCAGAATTCAAAGTACAAAAGCTACGTCATTAATATCGTTACCTTAATTTCATAAGTTGTTCCAGGGTTAAGATTGGTGAGAAGAACTTCCAAACTATCTGGTTTTGTTGTTACTTGGGTATAAGTTGTTTGCATCCATGGGCAGACCTCCTTATATTTAACAATATAGGATACAATCCTCCCATTTGGATGTGGCGGTACATTCCAAGAGAGCAGAATTCCTGCAGATCCTACTTTTTCACCGGCAAGGAACACTGGGGGTCCTGGATCTGCAAAAAGAACATTCTTGAACTAAATGATCAGATAACAATTCATATATCTTCACAGTTAATGCATACAAACAAACCATTTTTCAGCATAGACTTCTGAAGTGCCTAAAGACTAATATGCTCGTAAATATGAAGCTTTTTTCTCCCTCGAACATTGTTTCAAAAGCTGATTAAATGCTTTTTTGGAACACCAGGAACATTCTTTTATAAGAATGTAAAAAATGGAATGCTCAAAATCTTCACAGACAAAATAGAGTTTGATGCCAGACATTTTGCCAATTTTAAAAGATATTTTTATAGCTTGCTCAGTTTCAGGATTCTTCACCTAAACCTACATAGAAATCTGTGCCACTGTTTTAGAAAATGAGTTTGCTACTGGTATATTTTTTTAAAGAAATCATATTAAATGAAGATGTCTGTATGTCTAGTTTGAAATGTGTAAAATACATAATATACAAATAAGAGCAAACACTTCCATAACTATCCATTAGGATTAATAAAACTTTCAATCATAACCAGATTCTCCTTAAAAAAAATTTTAGAGGAACTTCAATTTTCTTCTAGACCACTCAGCAGATATATATGATGATGGTTTAAAGATAACGAATAACTGTCTAATATTTTCATGCAAAAATAGCACTACCAGGTTCAAACTCATTACTGATTGTAACCTATAAAGAAATATTGTACATATTTTAAGCAGTAAATCAAGCAATTATTTACCAGGAATGTGCAAAATTTGATAAGTCATAATTAACTCATAATTAACTCACAGGTTACATTAGTTGTCACTGTTCTACTGACTGGTGAACTGTATGCTGAAGAAGAAACTGAAGAAACTGTCACATTATATGTTGTTCCAGGAGTAACGCTAGAAAAATCAGCCTAAAATATCAAATTAATCCATATAAGTCTTTTGCCAAGGTAAGTACAAACAGAAAATACAGTTTTAAACATTATATAAGGTGACATGACATAACACACATTACAGCAAAAAAACACTACATCACTTATGTTTGCTGCAATATAGCATTTTGTAATTGTATTTAAGTTACCCACTACAAGACTTGAATAACATACAATATTAAAAAACAACAAAACTAACAGTTAGGTACAGCTGATTCTGTAAAAAAAAAAAAAACCTGTCTATCATAGGGTACCATCATGGTAATATTTAAGTGCATGTGAAGCATTAGAAAGTCCTGCTCTTCTGAGGGAAGAAATAAAAAAATATTATAAAGATCCCTGAAAAACTTTCAAGTTTCCAACATCTATCTATCTTATCTTTTGAAATAAACATCACACGCCTTAATAGTAAGCATTTATACAAAATACCTGTGTCTCTGCAGTTTCAATTAAAAACAAAAGCAAAAGAACCAGAAATGTCATTATTATTATTATATTTTTTCAGACAGTAGAATCAAAAAGTGCTCCTATTTCTTTTTGATGGCTTAACAGGGAAATGTTGCCTGCATTAATGATTTAAGGCTAGATCTTCCTGGCAAGTACACAATTAATGAGCCTGTATTACTCAATAGCTCTGCCCTTCCTTTGTTAAACTATTCATGAACTCTTGGATGACTGGCTGTAGGTTTATAGTAGACGTTAAAAAAAAGTATTATAACTGTTGTTAAGGTAACAAACCACAGATGTTGAAATTTGCTCTCACAAATTTGGCATTAGTACTTTTGTATTCTCATCTATGTTAAAAAGCTAAAGAAGCAAGCTTCATGGTTGGTTAGTTCTGCAAAGAATTTTCCCATCAGCACAGTGCATAAACAAAAATTGGCCATCCAAATACTACAATAAAAACACATACCCGATACTCCCCACCTCCAAGATCTAGGATAGTAACAAAGCCATGACCAGGAATAAGATCCACATGAAACCTTTCCACATATCCATAAGGTAGTCTCCAATTCAGAGAGAAGGAATGTGACGAAACATTGAAGGCTTTAAGACCCTCTGGCTTTGCAGGTTCTGAAAGTAAATTACAAATTAAGAACAGATTAACCCAAACAAAGTGATATGTAAAGCTAATTTCAACAAAAGTATATTACAATCTATCATAAAGATTATACATCCCTGTTATCGAAGGTTTTTAAGACAAACATCTGTCAGGGATGTTCTAAATACACTTAGTCCTGCCTCAGCACAGTGGGCTGGACTAGATGACCTCGAGGTCCCTTTCAGCCCTACATTTCTCTGATTCTATAAAGATGTCCATCTAGAGTTATATCTGGTTTACTCACCACATAAGGGCCTGATCCTGCCCCCACTGCAGTCAATGGCAGAACACCTGCTGAATTCAGTGAGAGCATGATTAGGGTCTATCATTTTATTAAAATCATTAAAGAGCTCAAAGGGCCCAATCCTACAGTATTCACTCAAGCAAAACTCTTATTGACTTTAGTGGGATATGGCCCAAAATCACCAGAGACCAAGTAGCTTCTTGTCCCAGTTCATTGTTAAAATATATGAATGGCATATCATTAAGACCATGTTTCAGCACCCAATCTCTATTCAGCAAGCATGTGCTTAACTTTATACGTGTGCTTAAGTCCCATTAATAACCTCAAAGTTAAATTCAAGCCAGTTCTACATGGCTTCCTGAATAAGGATGAATGTAAGCATGTGTTTAAATGTGTTGCTGAATTGAGGGCTAAGGGCTTATCCAGCAAAGTGGCTTAACCTTTCACAAGCTGACAATGGATAGATAGATAGTGAAGCAATATGCTGAGAACATATTTACCTACTCCCTCTGCAAGATCAGACTGTTTAAATGACTCTCCTGGAATGAACCCTAAAAGGAGCACTGTCACTGGAGCTCTGAAATAGCCATATTTCACATTTTGTTCTGCTTTTTACCATAGAAGTTAATATTTCTTCATATCTCTCAAATACTGGGGAGCCAAATAATGGCAGGAAGTTCTATTTGTTTCAGTTAAGCCCCCAAAATCTGGATGCTTAATCCAAATGTATCTTCTCCCTACATCCCCTCTTCTTTTACTACACCTGGGTCTTCCTCTCCACTCCCTTCTTGACATCTCGTTTCACCTTCACTCCCTTCCTTCTTTTCCTCCCTCTGTCTCATATTTAAATCATTCTTTGCCCCCCTTCAGACTCAAAGTTGAATCAGTCAGTTTTCTTCAGCAGGTCATTAAAAGAGTCATTCGCCTACTTGAACAGAGAAGTGCTCTCGCCCATGTGCATCCCTCTGCATTTCTCCTCCTCTCCATTCTGTCATCTTGGAGAATCCTCAACTGAAAGATCTCCTTTGCATATGTCACAGAGCAAGTCCACTCACTAGCACCTTCACACATGTACCACTATCCTAGCGCTCATTCCAGACCTCACAGTATTGCTCATATCCCAACTCCATGCTGTGCAGAGTGCTGCATCATTCCACATCACCCACTCCAACATATCGCATTACTCCTGTCACAAAAGACCTCCACTGGTTCCTCATCCACCTCAAAATTACTCTTATAACCTTCAATGTCCACTAGGATCACAGCCCCTCTCATTCTCCTTACCCGTTTCCCTGTGCTCTGTCAATTCTGTCCTTGTCTCAGTTCCTATTCCCCTTCTTCTCCTCTGTTGAAGACTATTCTTTTGTTCCTGCCATGCTCAATATCTAGAACCTTCTACCCATTCCCCTTTGCCTCAAAGTTTCTCCAAATGGAGGTCAAAATGCTACGGACAGTGAGCTCCCAACCATTTTCCCACACTATCACTTTTGCTATTCACGTATCTCCTGTCTTTTGTCATCATCATCTACTGTCCCAAACTCCTATGATATGTATATTCTCATTTCAACAGCAAGGCATTTGGAAAGACTGTAGCTGTAGATTTTATTGTATTGTAATGACCAAGGCGGCACTGATTCAAAGTGCAATATCTGGTACAAAAACCTCCCCCTGTATTTTGTGAAAATCCAAATAGGAACCCTGTAAGCAGAGAACCTGCAAGTTCTGTATGTGTTCAACTGAGCCACACAAATTCCTCATTACTAATATCGGTTGCACTAGAGACAGGGGGATTGATTATGGTCCCCAATAGAGCTCCTTTCCACCCCTGTGGTAGTGTACATGAGTCATGTGTCCAGCACAGATTGAGCTGACTAACTGGTCCCCATCACAAACCCCCATATAGAGAGCATGCTGGGTGTGAGGCAGGAGTAGGTGCGGAGTGCTACAGAGATTCTGGGCTGCTGCAAAGCCCACAGGCAACCTGGGGAGGTGGCCTAAGGTTAGTTTTGGCCATTGCAGCAGCCAGAATCCAAAGGGTGCAATGATGGCATGAAGCCATCTTTGCTCTCCACTCTGGGCTGGGCATCTTAGGAGAAAAGCATGGAATCTAGCCCTAAAATTCAAATTTGAAAATGAAAGTGTTGTTGCCTTAACTGAAAGCTTCCAAGGCATTCTTTACAAATGTAGCCCTAGTAGTAATCTCAGTAATTGATAAATAAATCATATTAAACACTAATGGGATTTAGAAAAAGGGGTAGAGCTCAACAGCAGTTTTGCATTCATAAGGAGTATGTGGCAGTGCTCTATGATCCAAATCTAGACTCCAGTGCCTGACTCGTTTAGACATGTTGAATGCCAGGCAGATGCATACAGCAGACAGGGGAACTCTCCCCTTTCCAGGTCATGCAGTAGTTGCAAAGCCACTTCACAGAGGATATTCCAGTTTTCTCAGCAGACATTTTACACACTCCCAACTAATGTGGTGGACAGGAAGATCTACCGCATGGCAAATCCTGTCTTTTCCCCCTAAACTCCTACACCCTGCACACTGATGTAAAGAGAACTCATGACCTAGACTCCCTCATACAGAGAGAATGCACTCTTCACCTGCCTCCCTGTCCCACACATACACACAACCTGCCTCTTCTCCTTTCCCTTGCAAAACAAAACTGCAATGGTCACACTCCAGAGGACCTGTGCATGGCCATGGAGCCGGGGCTAGATTTGCCCTTGAATAAATAACTCCCTATATGTCAATATAAGTCCATACCTTGAAGAATTATCTGATTGATTGTTTTTCCTTTATTGAAGGAAAATCAACACTGATTGCAGAAAATCATTACAGATTGTGAAAACAAATTCACCTTTGCTTGCCTCTCTTTTATCCACTGGCTTAACCTACTGGCCTACTTTCCCTGTTACTTATATGAAAGTTTCTGCCAACAAATCTGACTAACATACATTCCATATGTGCTTTCAAAGTTCTGTTTCTGTTCTGTATAACCATTTGCCAGTTATGTTTCTTGTAAGGTTCAATCTATACATAGTCAGAAAAATATTTAATAGCTTTTATGGACCTATGACTTTTTTACATTAATCCATAGGAGGTTTAGGTTAGGATGATGACCTGGCTTATTGTTTTTCCAAACAGAAGCCCCAATTCTGCAAACCCTTAGGCACATGAGTAGCTTTTAGCCATGTGAGTAGTTCCACGGCATTCAAAGAGACCACTTTTATGTGGAAAGTTACTCAAGAGACAGATAAACAAAAGGACTTCGGCATCCAACTGCCACATTAGGTGCCTAAGATGAACATTTAGGCATCACTGAGACCTTCGAAACCCATGCTTAGCTGCTGCTGAACCCTGGAAGTGCCTAAAATCCCTACAGGCCTAAGTTTTTGCCAGTGGTCATACACACAGCTGCCTCAGTCTAGGCACCTGGTTGCATATCTCACACTTAAGCACCAGCAAGATGCTCAAACAATGCATTCCCCCACCTCCTGGCCCCCTTGCAAGCCTAAGTCTGCTGGCTCAGGCCAGCTGCAGGTGTCTAATTGCAGCGTAGACATACCCTTAGGCTGCTCCCTGATCAACGTGCTGTCTTCTGTGGACCCCATTCTTAGTGCCTAACTCTTCCTATGTATTGCATAGGGAGCCTAGGCCTTCTAACTCAAGGCTATGGATTTCACTGGGTGGCAAGTCACCTAAAAGTTAGGCACTGCATCAGAGTTGCCATGCCTAAGTCCCTTTGTGTATCTGGGCTACACATGCTTAAGTGTTTGCAGGATCAGGGCTGTCAAATGCTTTCTACCTTCCCCTTTTACTATTGGTAGGCTTCAATCAGATCATACTATATCTGGCTAAAAAACTGGGACAATTTATATATTACTGTGCAAATGGAAAAAACAGTTAGGAGTAATTAATTATAGAAGTGATTAATTATAGGTAAGAGTAATCAAATCAAAATTAGGAGTATGTCAAATAAATCAGAACTACCTTGAAACTGTGAATTGTGAAAATTCCTGTGTCAGTTTTCTGATCACAATCTAGCTTGTTACAGCCAAAGAGATAAAGAATGAGACAGTTACTATATCCTGCCATCAGCTGTCAGATGAATAATTACTGTGAGACATGATTGCCTTGTAGCTGATCCTCTGAATACAAATGATTGCCTTTTATCACATTCTTATCAATAAATGTTTGATTTTAGTGCTTTAATACTCAAAAATTAAAATGGAATATCACTTAAATACAGCATACGGAAGTTTATCAGATGGTTGCATTAGAATCAGTTACAGTAAAATTAATATCAGATTCGTTCCCAATGATTATTCTAAACCACTGGTAAAGAACAGAAAAAGAGATTACAACCTGTTGTGTAAAAAACATAGTAGACTTCCCCAAAAAGACCAAAAATAGCAAAATGGAAAGCCTGATTTGGACAAGAGGGAAACCAGAAAGGTTCTATAGTTTCCTGTTATCACATAAACAATATGAAGCTTTAAGGTACTCCTTTTTATTGGACTAAAAAAAAATACAATGGACACACTTATGAAAATCATGTTCTTTTCATTAGCGCATGGAAAACTGAGAAATGCAGAGCAACAGATACTCTGCAGTGTGTTAATTCAGAGCTCATAATTAAATCAAGAGTACACAGGACGAAAGGTGACCCAAGGGGGAAAAAATCAGGAATATGTCTGGACTGGAGCTTCTCTCCTTAAAAACTCTGCCTGGATTACAATAACAGGGAAGACTATCATGGGCACCAATCCAACACATATATGCTTATCTTTACCCACTAACTTCAGTGGGACAACTCACAGTGCATAAAATTAAGCATGGCCCTAAGGTACAGGATCAGGACACAGCGTGTTAGAAAATCAAATCACAGATTAAAATTTGTATTTTTCAAAAGCTACAAAAAGTAACAGAACTGATCCACTCAGGGAGTCACTGTGAGTGCTATGGTACACCAGCCCACAGGTGGTAGGGTACTGGAGTACCACATGCTCAGAGGCAAGTGTTGTAGATGGTCCAAGCACAAGGCCCTTCAGGCACCAGCCCTCAGTGGGTTCCCATAAACACTCTCAGTGGCTGATGAATAACTAAAGGTTGCTGTATTAGAGCTGCCAAAAATAAACACTGCAATTATCGTGGGGCAAAACTGCTTTAAAAGACAAACACAACATGATAAGAACATAAGAAAATAAGAACAGCCATACTGGGTCAGACCAAAGGTCCATCTAGCCCAATATCCCGTCTTCCAACAGGGGCCAATGCCAGGTGCCCCAGAGGGAATGAACACAACAGGTAATCATCAAGTGATCCATGTCCTGTCACCCATTCCCAGCTTCTGGCAAACAGAAGCTAGGGACACCATCCCTGTCCATCCTGGCTAATAGCCATTGATAGACCTATTCTCCATGAATTTATCTAGTTCTTTTCTGAACCCTGTTATAGTCTTAGCCTTCACAACATCCTCTGGCAAGGAGTTCCACAGATTGACTTTGAATTGTGTGAAAAAATACTTCCTTTTGTTTGTTTTAAACCTGCTGTTTATTAATTTCATTTGGTGGCCCCGAGTTCTTGTGTTATGATTTCTTCCTTATTTACTTTCTCCACACCAGTCATGATTTTATAGACCTCAATCATATCCCCTCTTAGTCATCTCTTTTCCAAGCTGAAAAGTCCGTCTTATTAATCTCTCATACAGCAGCCGTTCCATATCCCTAATCATTTTGTTGCCCTTTTCTGAACCTTTTCCAATTCCACTATATCTTTTTTGAGATGGGATGACCACATCTGCATGTAGTATTCAAGATGTGGATGTACCATGGATTTATATAGAGGCAATATAATATTTTCTGTCTTATCATCAACACAGCAGGCTCCAATTCAGCCCCTAAGTAGGGTGACCACCTGTCCCTAACTGAATGTGACAGTCCTGAAATGCAGAGTTCAAGTCCCGGCCCCAGGCTGAATGATTCTGGGATAGCATTTGTCCAGGATTCCCTGCAGCACTGCTCCACACCTGCCCAAGGCTCAGGGACAATACCAGCCTCTTCCCAGTGGGGAGGAGGGGTGTGAGGTGGGCCATGAGGCCACATCCCTGCTCCTTCTTTTCCCCCCAAAGCCCCACTCCTGGTCAGGCCAGAAGCCAGAGCTGGGCTGTGGTAAGTGCCGTGCAGACTGCTGTGAGGAGTCTTGGACCCTCCACCTGCCCTGGGCGGCGCACCCCAGGGGGTGGGGACATGGGCCAGAGGCTGTTCTCGGGCACCTTGGCACCCTTCCCAGGGCAGTTGGAAGGTCCGGGCTTCCTGGGTGGCTCCTAACACTGCCCAGCTCCAACTTCTGGCCTGGCCAGAGTGCGGGGCCTCAGAGGGAAGAGGAAGAGCAGAGGACAGGGCCACAGAAAGGGGACACTGCATGTGTCCATTTTTGCATTTTGAAAAGGTGGTCACCCTACCCCTAAGGGCAGTCCACTATAGGAGTCTTACGATGGGGCTCCTTAGGCCTAGTGCCAGGGATACTCACACCAGACCAGCCCTCTCCTCGATGCCCTCATGCCCCTAGCCTGCAAATCCTCCAGCTAGAGTCCAATCCTTTTATCTGGCACATGTAGTCTCATTAAGGCCTGTAACCACTCTCCCTAACTTTGTTTGTAAGCCACTCCTGGCTATCTATAAGCCATTGCCATGGCCTCCTCGCCAGCAATACGTTGCTTCCCAACCTCGCCCTCTGCCCTTCAGACCCAGGTATTACGCTGCATGGCCTTCTCTTCCCAGTCAGCTCCCCTCTGACTCAGCCTGTTCTCACTACTTTTTGCTATTACTCCCAGGGTGGAGAATTACCCTTTCTATTGATGCTAAACAATCACAGAGTATTTGCTTTTTTGTGGGGGAGGGTCTAAATTCCAAACCCATTTAATTAAACTGGTATTTTAGCACAACTATCATTTGTTCATTATATATATATATATAGGGTCTGCCATTTTAGCACTAAACATTAATTTGATTTGATTTTATCCTTAATAGCACTCAGATATCCTTGCCTGACAAGTGCTATATAAATGCAAATCACATGATATTGTCATAAGAGAAGAAATCAAATTATCATGATTTGTGAAATCTCATTATGGTCCATTAGCATGTAATGAAAGCAGTTTTCACAGTGCCAGGGTTTTTGTTTTGTTTTTTCATCTTTACAGATGAACTCAGCAGCTTCCTGACTAGTGGCATGTTCTGAAGTGCGAAAAGGACATTTCTTTTTCATTTGTGTGGATATATCTGATTTGAATTAAGGAAACCTCTTTGAGGCCATTATCTTTCTCTACAATCTGTGATAAATTGACAGGTTCTTGTAGAAACATTAAAGATCATTGTTTTCGGAGTATTTATGTGGGAAGCTCTTAAATAAGGTATGTGCAATATTTCTTTTACTAAAGCTCAGCTTAAAATGAGAGATGCCCCAATTGGACTGCTTAAAATGAAAACCTCCGTCCCCCTAGTATTAACCTAACTCTCAAATTAAATCCAAACACTCAGGTTCAGAAAACTCTCCCTCCCCCACTCCTCTCTCTTTCCCTAAAGAACCTGTCTGAGGCCCCAATCCTGCATATATGCACATGCTTAACTTTACACTCTGTACATAGTCTTACTGAAGCCAATGGGATTTCTCACAGTGCATAAAGTTAAGCATGTGCATTAGGTCTTTGCAGTATCAATACTTCCGCCCATCTACTCCTCCATTATCCACCTTTCAATACACACACACACACACACACACCTTCTTAGCTTCAGTGGCAGGTTTTCTTCAAGTCACAATGACTGAGCATATCATTATCTCTGCAAAATACTTCTGTAACTGTACAGCCACTTTCTGTTCCTGTGTCCTACTCAGTGCTTACCAGATATATTCCCAGACAAAATAAATCATGTTAAAATGAAGTTAAGGTTGAAGGTTTCTATCAGTACCTTAGGGGTATAAAATATTACAGTGATATTTTAATTACCTGAAAACCAGGAAATTCAGAGTTAAGGTTATACTTAAAGAAATCCAAAAATGTTGAGGTAAGAAATGCATGGTCAAGGCACCCAAGCAACCTTAACTCTACCCACTAGTGACACCACTCGAAAAGTAAACAATTTATAATTAAACTGTTTTTTAAAGACTCATGAGACTTTTTTTTCCATATTTCCCCCTCATGGCATTACTACAAGTCGGATTTGTTAGCCTCACTGTCTCTGTGCTTTAAGGGATCCCTCTGCCTTCCTACCTTAGTTCCTTGACAGTCTTACCTTGGTGCTCAATAACAAGAGCCTTTCAAACACTGATGCCCAAACTTAGCATGCAGCCACAGAATCTTTAAAGAGCACTGATGATCAGATTAAGTAATCTACCAATGAGAACCCTAGACATTTGTTCAGTCTCCCTCATATCACAGTCATTACAACCAATAAAATATTTGCATGCAAATTAGTTTTAGAGAAAGGAGTGACAGGTTGACTTACTTTTGATGTCACCATATTTTTCCTGTTCAAACTTGTGTAGGTAAGATTTGTATTATTATTTATTTATATTATGGTAGAACCGAAAGGCCTCAACCAAGATTGAACATCATTATGCTAAGTGCTGCACATACATAGTAAGAGACAATCCCTGTTCCAAATAGTTTACAACCAAAGGCCTAAATCCTGCAAAGATTTACACACCTGCTTAATTTCATACGTAGTGACGTCCCATTGACATCAATGTGACTACTCCCAGACAGTGAAATTCAGCTCATGCATAAAGTCTTTACATAACTGGGCCTAAATAATGATAGTACCCAAAATAAAGGCATTATCTCTACTTGAGTAGTTTTCTGATATTGTACCTTCAGAGGTGTTTTAATGCTGTATTGATGAGGCACAGCTTGGACCACAACAAAAGGAAACTACTTTGTATGTACTATTCAGATATCGTACTAAAATCTCATGAAAATATTTCAGAATTCATCCAGAAGCTCAGTATCTAGAGTGGCAATGCTTACATTCTATTTGTTTAAAATGAGTTATACAAGAATATTGTACAAAAATAAATGTGCACTGATATTTACCTAGTGTGACCAAATGCACCGCTGTATTCACACCATACACACCATCATAATAATCTTTGTACCAAATATGCTTAGTGAGGTATCATTTGAAAACCAATAACTGACTGGTCAATAATATCATGGTGAAATGTGTGTGGCAACACTATATGTAAACTTATGAACATAAGATGAAATTATGACTGAAACGTGTTTATTAGACAAGTCTAGGGAGGGGGTAAACCTGTTTCTCAAAGAAAAAGGACAACTGATGCCTCTAGCCAGGTGTCATCCAAGTTAATGGGCAATCACTGGTCAACTGGCCATTCTTTGGCAATGAAGGGGGTCAGTAATAGATCCATCTGCATTCTAACAAACAACACCACGGAATCTTTTTCACCATGAGACTCCATGTCTCCTTCCTCATAGCTGGAATTAACTTTATTTAGAGGTTTCAGAGTAACAGCCGTGTTAGTCTGTCTTTGCAAAAAGAAAAGGAGTACTTGTGGCACCTTAGAGACATTTGCATCCGATGAAGTGTGCTGTAGCTCACGAAAGCTCATGCTCAAATAAACTGGTTAGTCTCTAAGGTGCCACAAGTACTCCTTTTCTTTATTTAGAGGTAACCCTCAGGAAAATGCATTTTGAAGGGTGACTGGACACTAAAAGTGAGGGGCAAAAACACCCCAGGCATTCTCTCTCTCTCTCACACACACACACACGGTAAGGATTTTACCTTGAACCAAGTCTAGTTTGTTAACTTTTAGCTACTAGAAAGTGTTTTATCTTTATTTCTCTTGTAAACATTTCTGACTTTAATACCTTGTACTCGCTTAAAATCTCTTTGTAGTTAAATAAAATTGTTTCATTGTTTTATCAAAACTAATCCATTGTCATGTTTAACTCCATTTAAAGTAGCAGGCTGTTGGATATTGACCCCCTACAAGCACAATGGTCCTATAAAATCTAAACTGTCCAGGAGAGGGCTGGACATTGCAGAACACATGTTTTGTGGGAAATTCAGGACTGCGAGTGTGTTGAGGTCACCCTGCAGGTAGTAATCAAGGCTGCTCGAAGCCAGAGTGTGGCTGGTGTGTTGCCAACAGGCTGCTGGGGTCAGAGTTGCTGGATCAGTATTCAGAGTAGCAGCCGTGTTAGTCTGTATTCACAAAAAGAAAAGGAGTACTTGTGGCACCTTAGAGACTAACCAATTTATTTGAGCATAAGCTTTCGTGAGCTACAGCTCACTTCATCGGATGCATCAAGTGTTTTTCCACTTTATGCATCCGATGAAGTGAGCTGTAGCTCACAAAAGCTTATGCTCAAGTAAATTGGTTAGTCTCTAAGGTGCCATAAGTACTCCTTTGAATCAGTATTGTAGCTATACACAAACACTCAGGGAATGACCTGCTTGCTATTTGTGAGCAGCCCAGGTTGTGAGCTACAACAGCAAAGCATTGTGAGGCACACAAGGTTGCAGGACAGGTGGTAACACAACCCCTCACTGGTCTGAATTATACCCAGAATGTGATGCCTACCCACTTGCAAGAATAAAGAGAGAAAATGTACAAACCTGTTACAATTTTAATGAATGTGATAGCTCCTTCAACATGGCCTCTGACTCTTTGTAATGTGAAATTATAAATGCCGCCAGCAGTCAGACCTGTAACTGTGTAGTCATTCAGCACTCCCAAAAGACTATATTCTTTCCTGAATGTACTGTTTGATACAGCTACTGTATAATGGGTGAAGTTGGTCCTGGTTGGATTCCACGTGAGTGTGGCAGAGGAAGTATTTGTCTTTTTTAATATTAGGCCACATATCCCAGCTGGTTCTACATTTTTAAAGAAAAAAGATAAATAAGATGGACAGATATATTAGACTGACAAAGAAAATAAATTATAAATAATTAAATAGACTTTATCCTATTTAACTAAAAGTTATACCAATCTGCAAAAATATGGAGTTTCAATGTGACTGTTTTGAGGTTTTCTAATATTATGAAATATAAAGCTTTTAAGGAGATTTTCTGGTCACGGATGCAGAATAGCCAGTACAGTTCTGCTACCTGGAGAAAGAAGGCAGGATTTGGGAAGCAAGCACAATGGATATGCAACCTATGTATATAATGCAGCCTATGTGATTCCAGACTAAGCAGAGCTCTCATTAGAAAAACACAGCTACTCAGTTGCAGAGACATGAGAATTGAGCCCTTCATAAACAACATTAATGATTCTATTCACAGAAATTTAAAGTTTACAAAAATATCATGGACAATACTATTTTATAAGTGAAGAATTTAGTCACTAAATATTTCATATATTCACTTAAAAATCAACACATCAAACTATCCAGAGTCAATGATAAAAGTTACCCAAAAAAGACTTTTTGTACTTATATTAGCATTTCTAAAATGACATTCATTTTAATTAATAATTAATAACCAATAATTAATAGTGTTTTCTTTAACATATGTGCCTTGTTACAATTTGAAAGAAAATGCTTTTCAGGTTTCCCTAAAGGTATACATTACAGAAATGTTAATTAAGCTTGCATGCAGACTCCTGAAATCTTGTTAATTAATGCAACATTTTTCTGTGAAAATTGGCAGGGCTTACTATAGAGCAAGGGGAAGTTTATTCACAGTTAAATCTTTCCCCAGCTACATATTGGGATTTACCCTTGATACTCATGAATATATTTGGCCAAAGATGGACTTCTCAAACGGGAAGATGCTTACTCCCTCTGCCTGGGATGCATTTTGCATCAATAAGAATCTGCCAGGCCTGGGGCTGGCTATCCTGTGAGTAACTGGCTGAGTAGGTTCGCTGTGCTTGCAGACCAACCTCACTAAATCACTCAATGGTTAAGGAGTTTGGGACCAAATAAACCACAGGAAACCACAAAATAAGAGGGGGGGGAAGGGCTGAGAGATGTGTGTATGAGTTTGGTGGTTGATTTAGTTTTTCCAGAATCTGACGTAAAACTATTTCTCCATGACTCCTCCCCAAACATCCCCTACTCTTTCCATGCTATTCTCTGGTAGCACTACTGCCAGTGCAATGGAACTTCTTAAACTTGGTGTTTACTTTTTGTACCTGCTGAGCATTTGGAGCACAATTTGTCTACTTTATCATGCTTTCTAGCACAGTCAAGCACAAAAGTATCTTCTCATGAGTATGCTGAAGCCTCTGTACAAGAGCAATCATCCAGTTTAGTATCTCTATTTTGCAGGAATTTTAAGAAACATTGAAAGTAAAGTGTAAGATCATATTAAAAGCATTAGGATCTGTTCTTGGAACACTCAGTGGAGATCGCACATCTAGAGCTGGAAGTTTGTTGCTTCATGTAGCTACATCTCTTCCTTTAATGCTGTATCTGTAATTGAACCCACATCTCTTGAGTTTTAACCCAGTGTACTAGACTGAAGACCTTCCTCTAGATTACCAGTGCAACTAGGAGCTGAATGTAGCTTATAGCCTTCATTTTACCCGAACTATTCTTTTGTAACCACATATATTCATTACAACTATCCATATTTATTTTGCCACTTTAAAAGGAACCAACTAAGAAAAACTATAAAGTATTTTCTTACTTGTGGTGACTTTTTTCTCCACAGCCATGCTGGAATCCAAGCCTTTAATTGTCTTTAATTGAAACAAGTAGTCCATTCCAGGGGTCAGATTTTTCACTATAGCTCTGCTGC
The DNA here is from genome assembly GCF_965152235.1 of Eretmochelys imbricata. Lineage (NCBI taxonomy): Eukaryota > Metazoa > Chordata > Testudines > Cheloniidae > Eretmochelys > Eretmochelys imbricata. Next base: position 286,986,808 of record NC_135572.1, read on the forward strand.
CATAAACAGTTGTTGTACGTAGTGTTTCACTGTTTGCTATCAAACAATAGGAAAGCTACAGAAGAAAAATACATTTTAATATCAAATTCTTTCATCTCACAATAGTAAGGTTCAGAGATGTCAGCTAATTGCTTATAGTGAAAATGTATTATAATAGACAGATATTGCAAAGACAGAAAATCTTTTTCAGAGATTAATATTAAAGTTCACAAGTTTTGTAACACTTTCCATAAAAATCTGTAATAAATTAGGGTAATTAAAAGAGACAGCATGGACTAGCAGACCCAGCACCATGCTGGGAGTCAGAAGCCCTGGATTCTAGTCCCAGCTCAGCCACTGACCTATTCTGCTTCACTGGGCAGTTACCTCACTTCTCTGTGCTTTTAGTTCCCCTCTCACTCTTCTCAGTTTAGTTCATAAGTGCTTCAGGGCAAGACAGTCTATCAGTGTGTGTTTATACAGTGCCTAGCACAATGGGTACATCTACATGGCACACAAAGTCCTAGCTCTGACTCAGGTTTGAGCCCAAGCTCCTTTTCCACCCACCCACCCACAAATCAGTCTGACTTGAGTCAGCAAGGACTCAGGATCCAAGTCCTAAGACCCGGCTAGAGGGGTAGGTCAGAGCTCAAATTCCATTGTGACTCAGGTCCAAGCCCTGTCATCTTGCAATGTGGACACAGGTCAAGCTGCAGACCTGAATCAGAAGGTCTGCATAAAGAAAAGGGGGACTTGTGGCACCTTAGAGACTAACAAATTTATCCGAGCATAAGCTTCGTGAGCTCCAAACAGGTGGAGAAATGCATCCGATGAAGTGAGCTGTAGCACAGAATACAGACTAGCACGGCTGCTACTCTGAAGGTCTGCATAGTGCAATATGGATGCGTTAGCACAGCTGTGAGACCCAAGACCAGAAATTGTAAACCCAGGTTTACAATGCAGTAAGGACACTCAAGCATGGGCTTAGAAACACTGAGTCCACAAGCCCAGGGTGCAGCGTAGATATCCCCTATGAGGCCCTAGTCTCAGCTGAGACCTCTAAGGGTATGTCTACACTGCAATGTAAGCCCAGAGTTAGTGGGACTCAAGTTAGTTGACCCATGTTAGGAAATCCTGGACTTGAGCGTCTAACATTGTATTTTAACCCTAGGTTAAGAATTTTCTGACCCGTGCTCAAACCTAGGGCTCTGGCATCCACACTGCAGTACAGACCCGAGTCAAAGTAACCCTATCCCAGAGAGCCTAGTGCCCCCTTCCACCTCTCCGAAATGTGGCTGCTCTAGACCTAGGAACACGGTGCACTGTGGGAAAACTTTACTGCCCACCCAGCACATTACCAGGAAGCAGCTCGCTATGCAAAAGGCTTGATCAGTTTGCTCTCTGATGCAAACTCAGGAGGGTCTCTGACAGTGTGTTTTCAGATGGATGATCAGAACACAATGGGGTAACACTGATCTGAGCTGCTGCCATTTGCCAAGAGGTTGGGGGGAGGCTTCTGTTTTCAATAGAGTGGATTGCAGATTGTTGGGATAAGGAAAGAAGGTAAGGAAACTGTTTCTGTGCTTGCTTCTTTAAATTAAGATGGTTAAAAGCAGCATTTTTCTTCTGCATAGTAAAGTTTCAAAGCTATATTAAGTCACTGTTCAGTTGTAAACTTTTGAAAGAACAACCATAACATTTTGTTCAGAGTTACGAACATTTCAGAGTTATGAACAGTCTCCATTCCCGAGGTGTTCGTAACTCTGAAGTTCGACTGTACTTCCAGATGACTCCTAGGACCTGAGTCAAGTGGGGCTGTGGCTACATTGCAAAGCAATAGGGCTCAGATGCTGGGTCTGGTATGAGTCAAATTTGGAATCTCCAGCCCGCAGGATCCTGGGACCCTTGGTCTGAATACTGGGTTAGTGCAATTGCACTGTAGATGCAAGGGGGGTTAGCTTTGAGCCTGGACTCAAGCACAGGCTTACACTGCACTGTAGACATATCCTAGGAGCAATCTTAATACAAATAATAACAATAGTACATCCTCTGCCCCATTTTAATCGGCATTTGAAGCGGCAAAAATACTTGTGTGTAGAAACTGAAACTAACAGAAAACAAGTCTATGTTCTTTTCATCATTACAAAACTGAGGCTTCACTCCAATTAACCTCCCTCCATTACTCTATTTAAAGAACGAAATAACTAAGATCCAGACCCCTATCCATTCCAAATGGGGCCAACACAGAGTTTTATCAGGAAATGGTGGTGGTGTTGGTGGGGGAAACAGGATTTGCCAGATCACCACCACCTGCAGAAGCAGCAGAGAGGAATTGGCTCTCAAACACCACAGATCCACAGACTGCTGCACAAATTTAGGAAGATTTGCTGGAACCCAGGGCTATTTGCATTGAGATCCTATGCGTCTGCACCATCTCCAGAGCCTCCTGCCCCCTCCAGTGGCAGAGCAGCTTCACAAACACTAAGAGACGAAACGAAAACCCTGTTTTATAGCAGTATTTCTGAAGGGTGGGGAGTGCCCCCCATGCAAGAATGGACACATGGGGTTTGGGGAGATGTACAAATTAAGAGAGGTAGGCCTTTAATAACACATGGTGGGTTTCAGGGGGACCATGACTGAGTTCATTTTACTGAAGTGGCACTCAGCTTTCATAAGTTTGGGGAGCACTATCTATCTTCAAAGAGTTTATTAAACAGCTGTGGAAGGAATTTGAAATGTCTTAACCTTTCTACTTCTCTTTCCATTTTATTTTCATGTTTCTTACTAATTTATTGGTATTTATACTACAGTAGTGCACACAAGCCCCTGTCAGGATTGGGGACCTGTCATGTATAGGCACCAAATAAGATGAGGTCCCTGCCCCAAAGTGGTTTCTGGTTATCTGTAACATTACTGAAATAATTACTTTCCCTTACAACAAACAGTTCAATTTAAATTTATGAAACTACAGTATATTATTTTATCATAGGGGTTTTTAAATAGCTTGAAAGAGTAATGGCTAAACAGTTCACTCAACACCTTGGCAGTAGTGTAGAGCGATGTAATTGACTCAGTGGCTGGCATGACTTTAGAAGATTCATTTCCCAGGCAGATGGAGCGCATCAATGGCTGACAGGTGAGGTGCTTGTGCTCTAAAGAAAAATAACAATACACTCTAATAGCAAACCCCTGCTAGCTGAATCACAGAGCAGTACTGACCCCAGTTTTGCAGGAGACCATCTACCAGCCATTTGGAATAGAATGAAGATGTAAAGAATAAGAACTACCTAATGGGTAAAAGAGCAGGTCAAGAATTAATGGATAGGATCAGGCATATAGATTTACTTTGGACTGGGGCCAGGTACTTCAGAGCTCTTGGTGCACCTGGACCAAAAGAAAAAAAATCATATAATATTCTTTAAAACTGTAATTTTCAAAGGAGCCTAAGGGAATTAGACACCCAACTCCATTCATTGGTACGCTTCAGCAGCTCTATCCTACTCCAAAGCCGTATATCTGCTTTCTAGCACCACAAAGGGATAGTACCACTGAACTGGATCATACCAATAAATAGGATTTGGCCACATAACTCCCACAGGCTTCTTTGAAAATCCCAATGTAAATTTCTAGGCAGCTTCAAGGTCTGTGAGACTAGTCCTGCCCTAGTCCCCTCCATGGGCATTGAAAGCCCTGAATGCTATGAAACTCTGCAGCACAGGAGAGCAAGAGTTAAGAAGCACATGAAGGAAGTCTGCAAACACATGTGCCACCAAGCTGTGCTCTGTAAGAGCCGCTTGTGCTTTAGCATGCATGGTTTTTAAGGGGCAAGAGTTGGGCCAGGGAAAAGGAAAGGCAGGGCAGGTAGACCCACAACTTCACGGATCCACCAGCTGCTTCCCCCCAGGACAGGAGGGCTTGGGGGTGAAGAGAAGTATCACAGGAGCGAGAGTGACCTGAAAGCACAGTGGTACAGCCATGAAGTGGCCGGGAGTGCGGATTCCATCCCCTCAGACCCCTGTGTATCTCCCTAGCACAGTGCCTGTTTCTTTGGGCTTAACTCCACGAAGAATGTTGTTTACTCATGTGAATTACAGAGAGTGGCAAAATACTAAAAGCAAAGTAATGTATTAAAATATCTACATTTATATGAAACAAGAAAGCACATTTTAAGTATTATCTTCACTCTACAAACTACTATACATGTCACGGAAAGATGGTGAGCTGGGATGATTAATTTTAAATGATTAGTAAAATGATCCCAATTATGCAGGTACACTTTGCTAAGTAACCAGTCTACTGAAGCCTCTCTCATTAAAGTTTTACACAATCTCATTTATTCAGGAAAAACACTGTCTAACATGGCTGCCTCCTCTATGATTAGTCAAACAATAATACTGTGTCACAGAGATTAATATTAGTGATTACAATTTTTTTCCATAAGATTTGGTAAATACATCCTGGCCAAACACATATGAACAATTTCAAAAGCACATCTCAGCTTGCATAGAAAATCAAAGAGAATTTATTTTAAAAATGGGTAAAATACTCTGGGATGCATGAAAGAATTGTGCTGTGGCTGGGATCACTGGCCACTCTCAGTAAATCAGATTGATGGAGAACACTGTATTCTTACTCTAGTAGAGGTACCAATCTAAGAAACTGCTATATTAAGAAAACTCAGATTATAGGACGTCAATGTCACAGGTCAAATCTGAAACCTTAGTGCACATATAGAGAAAATTACCATTTCCAATATCAGAGGGCACAAACTTCTATTTTTAATAATCTAAGAGAGCTTTGTATCCAACTTCTCAGATAGAGATAATCCCCACCATTATATATAGGCAGAGTATGTAGTGATGCCTGTATGTAAAGTTGCATAACATTTTCCATTATAATCCCCTATTTAAATTATAAATGTGCCAGATTTTAACTGTTTGGGTTGAAATTCTCCATGCTTGGTTTCTGCCTCAGATTACAGGAAAATAAGAGTTTTGCTAATTTGTGATTCCCCTCCCCCTCCCCCCAAAAAACTGTTTCACTGAAGAGGTGCTTTTGGGGTTTGGAGCAGGGACTTGAAATTGGGCATAGATGGTCATCAGTAAAGCCTGGTAGAAGCTTGCTGCTACAATCTCTTAACATTCCAGATACATTAAATATGTTCCCTAGCTCCACTGATCTTCCATTTGCACTGAGCATGCTCACAGATCCATACAGCTCCCTATATAACAACTATACTGAATAGGCTTCTAACCTCACAAAACTCCCTACATGTCATTTGCATGACACATTCTCCTAGCCCCAAATATCTTATTATACATCGACTGCATTGAGCATGCTCCCAGGCCCCATTGCGCTTCCATCTGCATTGAGCATGCTCCCAAGTCCCATAGACCTTGAGTTCCATTTAGGATACAGCAGCAGCAGCAACAGCATCAACAAGAAGAGGTATCCAGACCCCTCTTTGGCCATACTGGCCTAGGAGCCAGAAAGAAATCATGAATTCTACTCTTCCGTCTTCCATAGCTTGATATTAATATCTCTGTGCACTTCATAACCCTTATTATATTGAGAAGAGCTTCATGGCCCTATTTAAGAGGCAGGCAAATATCATTCTTCCCATTTTACAGATGGGGTAAAACAGATGTTAGTCAAGGACTCTTCTGACAGAGCCCGGAACAGAAACCTGTATCTGATCTGGCAAGTCTCATCCACTTGGCCACACTTCTTTTCAAAATGAATGTGCCAAATACATATGTTTGGCTATGCTTTCTGTAACTATTATACATCAATCCACTTCTGAGCCAGGAACAGAACCCAAAAAATCCTGATTCCCAGCATTCCACTCCTGTCAAGCAAAGAGTTGTATGAGCCATTGGCAAAGTGTGTAATGTGTCCCATCTAGTGACTGCTCAACAGACTGCCGCTGCTGTCAATTACTGTTTAGCTCAACAGGTAGGGGTCCGCACTGTGGATCCAAAATTCCTACGCTAAAACCCTGCTGATAACACATGTCAGAAGATCAGTGTAGCTTCACATGATGGAATTTCTGTTTTCTCTGTTTTCTTTGTAAAGTTGAGCACACAAAGGTTATGCCAGAATTATGATTATTCATGCAGTCTTAACTTGGCCACCTTGTAAATGAGCATTGTTATTGTTCTTCATTACATGCTCACATGCTGTTTGTTTTACAGGGCCCCTACTTCATTCATGCAAATAAGCAGAAGGTTGTAACAAGAGAAAGGATAGTCTCTTGTGGTTAAGGCACTGTATTGGGCCCCAGGAGGACTGGAGTTTATTCTAGGTTCACCTACAGACTTATTATGTGATGTTGGGTAGGACGCTATCATAATACACATGCACGGGGGGCCCAAATTAACATTGTATGGGTAAACTTAATTCTGGCATTCCCTTACTTTTGAGTGCTTGAGTGCAATCTTAACATACTTTTAACATAGTTTTATGTATGTAATATGTACCTAATATAAAGATAGCTGATTTTCCTCAAATGACAGTAATCCTTTCACAGATTAATGTGAAATATAGAGACAAAAGAATCCCTTTAGGTTTTGCAGTATATGGTATATTTCACTGAGAACTGAAAAGGAATTAAAAGGCAGCACTACTTTTTACACATTCTTTATTTATCTCACCTGAAACATTTCAAAGCCTCCTCTTGGCAGTTTCCAAGACAAATATACGGTGTTCTCTTCTTGTCCAAAAACCTGTAAATCTGCGGGTGGATCAGGATCTGAGGTAAAAATAGACAGATACACATAATATAATATCAGAATAGTCTAGACAAGTTCAAAGGAGAATGAGTTTTATAGACATTTTTAAAATTAATATTTTACATTTCATACTAAATATGAAAATAAAGTTTACATTTCATAGCTCAGAAGAATGAAGGATAGACTGTATTCATTCCCATGTGTTAACAATATATCATGTTGTTGATTGAGGTACAGTGTGATAAAATAACTAGTAAATTATAAAAAATATTTTGGTTTAGGGAGATTAAAGTAATGCAAAATTCTGTAGAAAAAGCAATTTTATTTATATTATTTTATTCTAATTATTCACACCATTTATCTAAGTACATGTATCTTCCCTTAATAACATAGAAGAAAATTATTTGTTTCTCAATATTTTCATTTATTTCATAATGTTTACAGATCTTTAGCTTGAAAAAGTAAGAATGTTATAGATGTGTATGATTTAATCATAACATTTTTAAGATTCCTGGATTAAATAGAAATATTTTTCAACCAAGACTTTAAAAAAAGAACAGCCCTTACTATCTGCAGCCCTGAAAAATAAATTAAATAAGCATGAACTTACAAGTACTAATCTTGAGGGTGGTAGGATGGCTTTTCTTTAATCCATTGGTAGTCACAATACTAACTAAGAAGTCAGTCCCCGGGGAAAGACTGTCAAATCTGAACATTCTATGTATTTAAGAAAAACATGGTTATATTTTTAGAAATTTGGAAAACAAATATATATTATTACTGTACATCATTCACAGATTAATTAATATTACAAGGACCTAATGCAAAAGTTATATGCATATGCTGCCAGCCATTGAGATTGCTTTTATATGATGTAAGTTAAATTCCTTACAGGAATCAGGTTCAGATCCTGCAGTCACTCTATATGCAACATTCAGGTAGCATTAATTCATTTCAGACAGAGATGGATCTGAGATGATAAATTTTGGGCCAGATCATGACATGACCATAGGCTGGTGGGTAGGTGTTCAGACCCAGGGTTTTAATTTGGGTTTATCGATGTATAAAGCCCATTAGATTCGTTTATTTCTAAAAAAAAAAAAGTAATTCATAAAACAGGAAAAGGACGATGTTTGTTGATCAAGATTAAGATTTTTTTTTCTGTATGTAAGTGCACATTCACATTAGTGTGCAGGATTGGACTAGGTGACCTCTTGAAGTCCCTTCCAGCCCTACATTTCTATGATTCTATGATTTTTAACTTACCTATCAAACAATGAATATTACATATAAATAATAATTCAGCACAATCTCTTTAAATATGCAATGTGACCTCTGATTATATATATTTATCTGATTGGGTAGTAAAATATCATCCTCGTACCTTACACTGGAAGATAAAATTTCCTCTGTGCGGAAGCTTTTGCTGATAATTGAAATAATGTATCCATCAAAAATATTTTGTGCTGATGGCCAGGTAACAGTTATTGATTCTGAGTCTTTACTGTGATTCATATATTTAACCGGGCTTGGTACTGTGTCAATAAAGAAAGCAATGTTTAAATAGCCTATTCTATTACAGGGCTAACAGCACCAATTACCCCCAGCTAAAAAAACCCAAAAAACACCACACCTAGAAAAGTGTGTATAGACCCTAAAATATACTTATCACAGGGATACACGGAATAATACATACTGGGCTTGATTCTCCACTGTACCAGACCTCTGAGCAAAACTAATAGGGAACTGGTCAAAGCTCCCTGATTTACAGCCACATGGCTCCCTGTACAAATTAAAGCTGCAGGAGGGGCAGCTTTAATTTACATCACTGACACAAGGTCCCTCAAGGACTTCACACTAGTGGGGAATTGGCATGCTCCCTCTCTGTCTCCACTCCCAGGAGTAGCAGGAAGGATAGAAAAAGAGACAGACAGGCCAGGAACAGAAGTGGAAGGGGTCAGGAGGTGGGGTTGTGAATAGGAACAGAGGGGGAAGTGTGGTGGATAAGAGGAGAGGAGGACAGGCAAGAGCCAGGTTGGGTTGGACAAGAGCAGAGGGGCACAGAGAGAGAATGGGGCAAACAGCACAGTAGGATCAATAACCACTAGAACACACTCCCTTCTAGAACCTGGAACTGAACCCAGGTAAGTCTCTATATTCCTGAATTCAGCCCCATGTGTTATGAGAAAGTCTTTAATTATCTTACTGCAAAAATACACCTTTTTTGTAGCCTGACAGCCACAGCTGAGTCACCCCTACTAGCCAACCAACTGGAATGTGACACTCACTGGAGGAAGAAGCAGCAGTACACTGATGAGCTCTAAACCACAAAATCATTAACTGGGGATGGTACTAGATAGTGGCAGTATGATCACTTGATGGTGATATTTGAATACAGTACAATTGGCAGTGTCTTCAGAAAAGCAGCCTAAGTAAGTTATGAGTGCAAACGGGAGATGGAGTAAGGGGTGAGAGAACCTTCTGAAACTGAAAGAGGCTGTGGATTGAAAATAATTCTAGAAGGAGAGAGAGTTACAAACAAATATGGATTCAAGTGATAAAGGGCCTTAACTGAGAGCAGGAGCTAGCTATAAGGAAAAATAATCTAGTTGTGTAACAGAAAGAAAAAAAATCATGGCAGCAGAGAGATAGACAGCAGAAAGTGTGATTAAAATCAAAGGGCCATGACAGAAGAATTTATGAAGCCGAGGCGGGAAATATATACGCTTCTGAGAACTAGAGTGCCTGTCTGAAAGGAAGACCAACCTACTCTGGTGGGAAAAAAAACAGATATGGTTAGCACCTAAGAATACTGACATGATTGGAAAACAGAAAACACAACTGATGTGAAGTCCAATGATACTTCAATATTGCAGGAAAGAGAAAACCATTACATAGATATTTCTTAAGCCAAAGCTGAAGATGGAGAAAATATATAACAAATTCATTTCTGGTGTAAATGGATGCAACTCCAAAGCGATGCCAATGGGAATTACACCCACGTACAGGAATCAGTTGGGTCCACAATACACAAAGTTGCCCAAGTTCAACAACTGAGCAAGCAGGACCAGACATTAAAGAAAGGCAAATTATTTTGCTTGCTTTCTCTAATGACTAGCAACACTTGCCAAGCACTGTGCAATATCAGTCATGAGAGTGGACATCTGGCAACATAATTCTTAAGATAACATTAGCAGGACCATGGCACAGTATAACCATACCCAAATATGCTTTTCAGAGCATGGAAACAGCCAAAGAAAAGAGCCAAGAAGATAACAATGAAGGAGAAGTTTCAGAGTAACAGCCGTGTTAGTCTGTATTCGCAAAAAGAAAAGGAGTACTTGTGGCACCTTAGAGACTAACCAATTTATTTGAGCATGAGCTTTCGTGAGCTACAGCTCACTTCATCGGATGCATACCGTGGAAACTGCAGCAGACTTTATATATACACAGAGAATATGAAACAATACCTCCTCACACCCCACTGTCCTGCTGGTAATAGCTTATCTAAAGTGATCATCAGTTTAGGCCATTTCCAGCACAAACCCAGGTTTTCTCACCCTCCACCCCCCCACACAAATTCGCTCTCCTGCTGGTGATAGCCCATCCAAAGTGACAACTCTTTACACAATGTGCATAATAATCAAGTTGGGCCATTTCCTGCACAAATCCAGGTTCTCTCACTCCCTCACCCCCCTCCAAAAACCCACCCCCATACACACACAAACTCACTCTCCTGCTGGTAATAGCTCATCCAAACTGACCACTCTCCAAGTTTAAATCCAAGTTAAACCAGAACATCTGGGGGCGGGGGGGGTTAGGAAAAAACAAGAGGAAATAGGCTACCTTGCATAATGACTTAGCCACTCCCAGTCTCTATTTAAGCCTAAATTAATAGTATCCAATTTGCAAATGAATTCCAATTCAGCAGTTTCTCGCTGGAGTCTGGATTTGAAGTTTTTTTGTTTTAAGATAGCGACCTTCATGTCTGTGATTGCGTGACCAGAGAGATTGAAGTGTTCTCCGACTGGTTTATGAATGTTATAATTCTTGACATCTGATTTGTGTCCATTTATTCTTTTATGTAGAGACTGTCCAGTTTGACCAATGTACATGGCAGAGGGGCATTGCTGGCACATGATGGCATATATCACATTGGTGGATGTGCAGGTGAACGAGCCTCTGATAGTGTGGCTGATGTTATTAGGCCCTGTGATGGTGTCCCCTGAATAGATATGTGGGCACAATTGGCAACGGGCTTTGCTTGGATTTAAACTTGGAGAGTGGTCAGTTTGGATGACCTTTTACCAGCAGGAGAGTGAGTTTGTGTGTGTATGGGGGTGGGTTTTTGGAGGGGGGTGAGGGAGTGAGAGAACCTGGATTTGTGCAGGAAATGGCCCAACTTGATTATTATGCACATTGTGTAAAGAGTTGTCACTTTGGATGGGCTATCACCAGCAGGAGAGTGAATTTGTGTGGGGGGGTGGAGGGTGAGAAAACCTGGGTTTGTGCTGGAAATGGCCTAAACTGATGATCACTTTAGATAAGCTATTACCAGCAGGACAGTGGGGTGTGAGGAGGTATTGTTTCATATTCTCTGTGTATATATAAAGTCTGCTGCAGTTTCCACGGTATGCATCCGATGAAGTGAGCTGTAGCTCACGAAAGCTCATGCTCAAATAAATTGGTTAGTCTCTAAGGTGCCACAAGTACTCCTTTTCTTTTTAATGAAGGAGAACTTGCAAGAAATTACAAAGATGGTTGAACTAACTACGTAAGACAAAAATGTTTCAAGCAACTGCAGGAGAATACAAGTAATACTGGTAGAGGCAAACATATACTGAATTATAACAGTAAGGTCTCACCTGTCTCTATTTCTTTTATTACAAGAAGGCTGTCTTTGAAACCTTCTTTTTCTGTTCGAATTGTAAAGTTGTACAGCATTCCAGGAATAAGATTGGAAAACACTGCCATTTCTTGCATGACTTTTTGGACCTACAAATCAAACATTACAGCTTATGTATTTCTATGGAACAGCTGCAAGTTTTTTTAAGTAATAGTAAAATGTTTATTTGAAGCATCTCTGTGTTTTGAATGGGTCAATACCTGTTAGCATCAGATACAATTTATTTGACTGGAAAGGGTGCAACAGTAACTTTCTTTACTATACACAATGAATGTTCTTAAAAACATACCATGATAGTGCCTGCACAATTTGTACACGTGACTTCATACTGCTGAAAATTTCCATCAGCACGATCCCAAACAATTTGTATTGAAGTATCGGTAACTTTACCTTCATGTACATTTATTGGAGCTCCCAGACCTAAAGAAAACAAACCACATAAAACATCTAAATGCAATGGGCCCTATCCATCAGTTCTGCACGCAAAAATGCCATTGAAGTCAATGAGAGACATGCAAGTGAAGGACAGCAGGATGAGACCTTATATTGTGAGTACTTTCAGATCCCCGTAGAAACCAGTGAAAGTTTGGAACAGAAACAAATGGCACGATAGGATCCAAGGTGACATAAGGCCTCAACTGGAGTATTGTGTCCAGTTGTGGGTGCCACATTTCTGGAAAGATATGGCCAAATTGAAGAAAGTCCAGAGAAGAACAACAAAAATGATTAAAGGTCTAGAAAACATGACTTATGAGGGTTTCAGAGTAACAGCCGTGTTAGTCTGTATTCGCAAAAAGAAAAGGAGTACTTGTGGCACCTTAGTGACTAACCAATTTATTTGAGCATAAGCTTTCGTGAGCTACAGCTCACTTCATCGGATGCATACTGTGGAAAGTGTAGAAGATCTTTTTATACACGCAAAGCATGAAAACTCCCACCCCACTCTCCTGCTGGTAATAGTTTATCTAAAAGTCTCTATTCTCCTTACAATGTGTATGATAATCAAGGTGGGCCATTTCCAGCACAAATCCAGGGTTTAACAAGAACGTCTGAGGGGGGGGGGGGGTAGGAAAAAACAAGGGGAAATAGGTTACCTTGCATAATGACTTAGCCATGTGTGGAATATGAACAAGAGGCTGCTCGGCAGCTCTCCAACACCACTTTCTACAAGCCATTACCCTCTGATCCCACTGAGATTAACCAAAAGAAACTACAGCATTTGCTCAAGAAACTCCCTGAAAAAGCACAAGATCAAATCCGCACAGACACACCCCTGGAACCCCGACCTGGGATATTCTATCTACTACCCAAGATCCATAAACCTGGAAATCCTGGGCGCCACATCATCTCAGGCATTGGCACCCTGACAGCAGGATTGTCTGGCTATGTAGACTCCCTCCTCAGGCCCTATGCTACTAGCACTCCCAGCTACCTTCGAGACATCACTGACTTCCTGAGGAAACTACAATCCATCGGTGATCTTCCTGATAACACCATCCTGGCCACTATGGATGTAGAAGCCCTCTACACCAACATTCCACACAAAGATGGACTACAAGCCGTCAAGAACACTATCCCCGATAATGTCACGGCTAACCTGGTGGCTGAACTTTGTGACTTTGTCCTTACCCATAACTATTTTACATTTGGGACAATGTATACCTTCAAATCAACGGCACTGCTATGGGTACCCGCATGGCCCCACAGTATGCCAACATTTTTATGGCTGACTTAGAACAACGCTTCCTCAGCTCTCGTCCCCTAACGCCCCTAACTACTTGAGCTATATTGATGACATCTTCATCATCTGGACCCATGAAAAAGAAGCCCTTGAGGAATTCCACCATGATTTCAACAATTTCCATCCCACCATCAACCTCAGCCTGGTCCAGTCCACACAAGAGATCCACTTCCTGGACACTACAGTGCTAATAAACGATGGTCACATAAACACCACCCTATACCGGAAACCTACTGACCGCTATTCCTACCTACATGCCTCCAGCTTTCACCCTGACCACACCACACAATCCATGGTCTACAGCCAAGCTCTGCGATACAACTGCATTTGCTCCAACCCGTCAGACAGAGACAAACACCTACAAGATCTCTATCAAGCATTCTTACAACTACAATACCCACCTGCGGAAGTGAAGAAACAGATTGATAGAGCCAGAAGAGTTCCCAGAAGTCACCTACTACAGGACAGGCCTAACAAAGAAAATAACAGAACGCCACTAGCCGTCACCTTCAGCCCCCAACTAAAACCCCTCCAACGCATTATTAAGGATCTACAACCTATCCTGAAGGATGACCCAACACTCTCACAAATCTTGGGAGACAGGCCAGTCCTTGCCTACAGACAGCCCCGCAACCTGAAGCAAATACTCACCAGCAACCACATACCACACAACAGAACCACTAACCCAGGAACCTATCCTTGCAACAAAGCCCGTTGCCAACTGTGCCCACATATCTATTCAGGAGACACCATCACAGGGCCTAATAACATCAGCCACACTATCAGAGGCTCGTTCACCTGCACATCCACCAGTGTGATATATGCCATCATGTGCCAGCAGTGCCCCTCTGTAATGTACATTGGTCAAACTGGACAGTCTCTACGTAAAAGAATAAATGGACACAAATCAGATGTCAAGAATTATAACATTCATAAACCAGTTGGAGAACACTTCACTCTCTCTGGTCACGCGATTACAGACATGAAGTTGCGATATTACAACAAAAAAACTTCAAATCCAGACTCCAGCGAGAGACTGTTGAATTGGAATTCATTTGCAAATTGGATACAATTAACTTAGGCTTGAATAGAGACTAATAGAGACTGGGAGTGGCTAAGTCATTATGCAAGGTAACCTATTTCCCCTTGTTTTTTCCTGCCCCCCCTCCCCCGTCCTCAGACGTTCTTGTTAAACCCTGGATTTATGCTGGAAATGGCCCACCTTGATTATCATACACATTGTAAGGAGAGTGACCACTTTAGATAAGCTATTACCAGCAGGAGAGTGGGGTGGGGGGGAGGTATTTTTTTCATGCTTTGCATGTATAAAAAGATCTTCTACACTTTCCACAGTATGCATCCGATGAAGTGAGCTGTAGCTCACGAAAACTTATGCTCAAATAAATTGGTTAGTCTCTAAGGTGCCACAAGTACTCCTTTTCTTTTTGACTTATGAGGGAAGATTGAAAAAACTGGGTTTGTTTAGACTGGAGAAGAGAAGACTAAAGGGGGACACGATAGCAATTTTCAAGTACATATAAGGTTGCTTCAAGGACGAGGGAGAAAAATTGTTCTTTTTAATATCTGAGGATAGGACAAGAAGCAATGGGCTTAAGTTGCAGCAAGGAAGGTTTCGGTTGGACATTAGAAAAAACTTCCTGTCAGGATAGTTAAACACTGGAATAAGTTGCCTAGGGAGGTTGTGGAATCTCTGACATTGCAGATTTTTAAGAGCTGGTTAGACAAACACCTGTCAGGGATGGGCTAAAATAATACTCAGTCCTGTCTTGAGCGCAGGGGACTGGACTAGAAGACCTTCCAGTCCTACACTTCTATGATTCTATAACACACACAAACACAAAATTTTGGAAAAAGAAAAGTAGGGAAAGAATGGAGCTAATATTCGTCACAATTCAAAGAAAATCAGTTGCTGCTGATGAACTTGCCTATCTGAAAACCATATTGGGTCTGATTATGCATTTCCCTCTGGTGGCAGAGCTGGCATTTCTGGGCAGGCTACCAAAACACCTTTTTTGCCATCCACTCCCCCAAAACATACTAATCCATCTCAACTAGTATCACACCACCATGCCCAGGGCTAACCTAAATATTGTGGAATGGGTCAGCAAGATGATATTATGGGATACACCAAGCTTAACTGACTCATTTCCTATAAAAAGGTGTGTATGGATGGGTAAGTGTGCTCTTTAGGTCTCAGTCTCCTGTTGCAAAGGTGGAACTAAACTTGCTATTCCATTCAACCCCAGCAATCAGCTTACCTCCTGATTATATTGGTTTACATGTCAATGCCATTTTTGCAAGGAAAAGGAATAGAATCTTTGTTTTAATTAAAAGGTTATATTCTCCTAATATTTTTCATTTTTCATTAAATTTCTGGGGCTCAAAGGCCAACTCAGCTGGAGAGAGAAGTGCAGGATCAAGCCCTCAGGCACAAGCTCCCATGGCTTGTGTGTCAAAAAGCATAGCCCTTCAAATTCTAACACAAAATTCTATGCACACGCTAAAACCTTCTACTTGACATATTTTCATTTTGACTTAGAACACAAAAATGGTCCCACACATGAGATCCCTAAAGGTTCTGCAAACTAAAAAAGTAGGTATGATGTCAAGAAATGTGTGTGGACTACATTTTCTACACTGGAAAAATAATATCACTACAGAAAACTGATAGTAAGTTGACAGCAAAACATAAATATTTCACGAGATACGTAGCATACAAGGGCCTCTGAACATGACGGGGCTATGTGGCCCTCATCTCGGACTATGTTAAGGGTTCACCGCATATGTCCATATATCGTTACCTTACTACAGATGTTATGTGTGTTGGAGTTCAATATCACGTATGCAGTACATTGTCCTCAAAGTAGTAGCCCTTGGTTTTCTATCAAATCCCTTCAGTGATTGTGTTGCTAGCCACACTCACCTCTATTTACTACAAAATATATTTTTCTCAAAAACAGATGTTAAAATACATATTAACTTCCACATCTCATTTCTGTAATAAATATTTGCAAATCTGAGCTCTTTCCACATGGCCCTAAAGCATTCTCACTGATTAATCATGGAGCTAATAAAAAGCACTGGGGGACAGGGGGGTATTATGGTAACACTAAATGGGTGTAATATTTGTTTAAAACCATTAAGTGTCTTTTTAAGCAGCCAAATTTTTACAAGAGAAGGATGAACAAGGAGCCAAAGTATCTGTAGCTGCATGCAATGGCCAGTTCTCTGCCTTGCAGTAGGGGTGGAAAAGGGTGCAGAAGGCTCCTCAGAGTAATTGAAGTAGCCTCTATGACTTCATAGCCTTGAGAGGGGGAGGATTTTTTTCCTTCTGCCTCCAATTATCTGCCCAACACCCAGCCGACTTACTATGCCTGCACTCTGCCATGAGGATTTGGCCCAAAGTCATTTCATATTTTAGGGCCTGGGTCCTGGGAGGTAATGCATAGAACTGGTTTAAAAAATGGTAAAGATGTTTAATAGAAAATTCAGAAATCATTTTCATCCTGTAGGTTTAAAAAAGGAACATTTATTCATTCATCCAAAATTTTCTACGATGATTTTTATCAAGTTTTCAGTCAGAAAAATTTTCTGTTTTGAATATTTTCATATTTTTGTGAGGTTTCCCTGTCTCTCTTTTCCTATCTCCTCTCTTTTTTCCTTCTACCATTTTGCCACTGAAAAATAGTATATGATGTAGGAGGTTGAGAAAGGAAAACAATTTAAATCAGAAAAATGAAAAACCAAAACATTTTTGGGGTTTGGCGTTTCATTGGGGAAAAAATGGAAAATTGCAAAACAAAAAAATTTCACCATAAAATTTATTTTTAGAAAAAGCATATTTGTAGTGGCGGGGGGGGAAGTCATTCCAAGAATTCCAACCAGCTTTAGTGATGAGCATCTCCTACAAAGTGCTTAGCTTAATTCTCAGCACCTTGCAGCACTGAAATTTAAACACTATTACACATCCCCTAACATACCTTGAGATGTATCCGTTAGCACAGACCTATCGATAGCAGGACACAGAAAAAGCTCTGTTGATATTCATCTGATTGACTACATAGGAATGGTCAAAATGTCAATACCTTATTTTTCCCACAAGGCCAACCAACAAATTTAATATTGTTTTAATTCTTGAATTACATGCTAATTATTAGTAGAGACGTGGTACAAATAAAGCATCTAAATGAGTATAAAGACTTAAAATATCAGCATTGCTAATGTATAGTTATAGCTTTCTTTATAAAACATGTAGTGGTATGATTTCATTATGAATTGTCAAAATAGATTTCAAAGTCTGAAGCTGTATCTATACTGCGTAAAGGAGATCATGGCCTTCAAAAGAGATTTAAAAGTTGTAATTTAGGATCATACACTACTGAAATTTAAATTACTTACATGTTTTTACACCAGGTACGTGATATATGGAGCTTAACATGTTTCCACTTATTGTAGAAACGTAGAAATCATATTCTGTGCCTGGGATCAAGTTTTCAATTGTTACTTTATTATCATTCTTTAAAGCCAGCATAGCATTAGGTCCTCCTTTGCTTGTAACATATATACCATCAAATACTCCAACATCAGGCATTTGAAGAAATAAAACCACAGAATTACTAGAAATGTCATAAGGGACAATAATCTGAACTGGTTTGGGCTCTGGAACAAGAAAAATTAGAGCAAACGTTATATCAGTTAACAATAAACTGAATGAAAATAATACAATAAATCTGAAGCAGGTTTTCTGATAAATATGTTCATATGGCATAAAGTGATAGCTACCATAATAAGATACAGTATCACTGAGAAATAAACAAACAACAACAACGAGCTCTCATATAGCATTTTTCATCACTGGATCTCAAAGCACTTTATAAAGGAGGTAAATCTCACAACAGTTTAGTCTACAGAAGATGTCATCTTAATTTCCTTTTCATTCATAATTCCAGTAAGCACTGAAGTACCAGTATTTGAAACAAATTTAGAGAAATGAACTTATGGATTGTAAAATAAGGAGAGTAAATTCAGCCACAGAACAAGTGCCAAGTAAGCCTGCATTTGACAGGTAAGCAAGCTTTATATCTTAGCATTCTTGCTCCACAGCTGGTGCTAGCTGCTGTGAAAAGTACCTTTTGTAATTTCCTGGCCTCTGTAACTGGAATGAGGTATCAGACACCGTGCTTTGGCTCAAAAATTACTAAATCTGCCAGAAAATACTGTAATCAGTTACATTTACTGTGATGTTGTCATTTTTCAGCTGTCTATATTGTACAGCCTTATCCCCTTACACAAACACACACATATTGAGTGTGAACCTTCCACATTCCTTACATACTTGTTAAACATCTATATTGTACCAGTCTCTCTATATATAGTCTCTCTATATCCCTGGAGACTGAGTATAATAGGGAAGACCTTTAGGTAAACAATGTGCAGTTTTTACTTCTCATAGATTATGTGCACCATATTACTACTTATTAGCCTTTAACTCTTTTCCCTTATCCATTTACATCTTTGTCAATATACTCTTGCTGTAGCAGCTTACATAATTCCTGGCATTTTACTTGGATTAACAGCCTTTCCAATAACAGACCAATATACAGATTATCTAACCCGAACCATTCCCATATTCAGTCACCCCATTTCAAATCCACAACACACCCAATCACTTTTCACAGTGGGAGTAAATGTCCTATCTGGTCCCCATCTCTCTCACACAATTGCATTCAGTGCTGCCATTGCACTTCTAAGCATGGTTATGATACAATGCTGTACCATTCTTGTGCTATGTAATTCTGAAGCTCTAATTTAAAGACTGTGCTTCTGCCAGTTTACATAAATGCATTGAATCTCTCAATTTAGACCCAGTATTGCCAGGCAAGACTACCCAATCTTCCAAATCATTTATGCTACACAATAATAATAATAATTTAAAAATGTTAATCTTTATAAAATTTTATCTTACTTAGGGTGCATTGAATGGTCTTCAGTTCACTCATATTTCCATTATTCACAGTTGCCACTGCTATTTCATAAGTCATGCCAGGAACTAGATGATTAATCTTAAATCTATCTGTGGTGTTTACTAAAAACTTTACAGTTTCATCCACATCTGTAGTAGGTTTCACTTGAATGTAGGATCCGAGGCCCTCTTGTGGTACCTTCCAGTGAAGAATTACACTCTCTTCTTGAACATCCTCGGGATGAATAACAACATTGCTAGGTGGACTGACAGCTTAAATAAAGACAAAAATTACAGTGTATAAACACAGGTCAAAGGTATTGTCCATTTAGTAACCGTTCCTAATGCAATCCTTTGGTTTTATGTGTTCTTTTGTGATACTTGAATAAGACACATACATAACCATAGCAAGAGAAACCTCTAAATTTATACAGTGCTTTAATCAACAGAGAGGTTATATCAGATTATATACCCACCTTCTGTAGTTAATGATTTTTCAATTGAATTCTTTCACATAAACTTCAGCTTCTGTTTTGAATCTTGTTGTATCTCTCTGTGGTTTTATATTGCAGGATGGGGTGGGCAGGTGGAAACATTAAGGACAAGGCTTGAGGAAGTGGGAAAGATGGGAAGGGGAAGATGAGCTATCCCGAATGTGTGAAAGGATGAACAGTACTGTGCTTTTTGTCTCTGTGCTGTTGAGTCACCACATAAATATAGAAAATGGATGGTTTAATGGTGACTGGTATATGAAAGAGTATTATTTATTACTAGTATTTTATTAAAATTGCTCCAGTCATCCTTTGTGGCCACCTTTACTCACAATCAGTAGTACCTGACTCTGCAATTAGTCCCTCCCATTGCAGTGGAAATAGTCACAGAGTAAAGCACTAAACACTGTGAATGAGGGTATCAAAATTTTACCATTAGTATAATCATTGATCTATCTTCATGTAAGTCAAATGAGATATTTCTGGGGGGGATGGGAATTCCCCCTCAGCTGGGACCCTGTTCTGTTCCCTATACTCTCTCCCCTCTCCTGCTCCTACAGGAACCTCAGGTCTCCCCCAAGCAAGGAGTCTCCCCCTCTCTTACCAACACAGTGCATGAGGCAGTGCTGCCAGGAATCAAGTTCTCAGCAGACTCCCCTGCACTCCACCGAACAGACTCCCAGTACACCAGGTCACAACCCCATTTGACTTGACCATCCCTCTGTCTTGACAGAGGGGTGGCCAAGCCAAATTTGAGTGGCATTGTGACCCTGTGCACCAGGTCACATCGGCACTCACTGAAATTTGGCTCTCCCACCCCCTCCAAGGATTGTCTGGGTCAAATTTCAACTGCATTGCAACCACACAGCCAGAGTGACATTCTGGACTGCTTCAGCAGTAGCTGTCCTGATTTAGTAAGAGATCGCTACTTAAAAGTGGTTGAGTCATGGCCCCCCTGTTCCACAGCCTATGGAACTTTGAGCAAGTGCCAAGTGCAAATTGCAAAAAAAACCCTCCTAACTGGTGCACTGGTCAGCTCACATTTAATTTACCACATTTGCTTAAACTTCACATTCATCATGTTTTTATGTTCAAACCTACACTGGAGCACATGGGGATTTAGCCATTTTATTATCATTAAATATATGAGCTGTGTAAATAAATATATATAAACCATTATGAAATTTATTTAGCAAATATTAACACAAGCCACTGGGGGAAAAAAGAGGATAGATACACTCCCCATCTTGAAAATTAATGAATGATAGAGGCAATTTAGAGTCAGAGAATTTGCCTGGCTTGCCTCCAAACATGTACCAGTAAATCACTACCTATATAGTACCAATTAACAATAACTTTGTGCTTTCTATTTTCAATTTAAATGGAAAAGATATATATATATACATATATACACATATGTATGTATGTAATTACCTGTTGTAATTAATATAGGCTTCTCACTGCAGCTTAGAGATCCCTTTTCTGCTACACTCTGTAAATATATCTTGTACTGATGATACGACTTGATGTTTCTAATTACCATTGAAGTGGTGCTTTTCTGAACTGATAATTTCTCCGATGTGTTTACTTCAGAATCCAAAATAGTGACAAGATAGTGATGAAAAGATGCATTGGAGAAGTCCTCTGGGGGGTCCCATTGTAAATAGATTTCTGTTGATGATACATGTGTAGCCTCTAAACTGTGAGAATGTAATGGCCCTGATGACAAAATTAAGAAAGGAAAATAAGAAAATAGCTTCTGGCAATTTTTTAGTTACTATTTATTAAAGATATAACCAGATATGCAGGAGTTGGAAGTATGCAATCAGTTTTCAAAGATCAGACCAAAAAAGTCTTTCAGTTTGGAATAATCCCAGATGATATGCAGTTGATTCCCTATATAATGGCATCCTCTCCTTCTAGCAGCTTAATTATCTCAGTCGTTTCATATACCCAATTTTTACACCTAAAATGTTTATTTCTTTAAAAAACCATTTGACTTTCACTTTGGAACAAAAAGTATAATTTCATACTTTTTTGTCTATATTACTTTCAAAAAGAAGGTACAAAATGATTGGATTCAGACAGAAATTAAGTTGTAAAATATGTTCCTCTACTTGTGGTATCATTCTTTGGCAGACTGAGTGGTTTTAGAGTTTTGTTTGTGTCTCTGAAGTAATTTATTCTTAATAAGATTTCTCTTTGACTCACCTTTGATTCAAAGGAATTAATCACCTTTATCCAGTGTTTGCTAGTGTTCACTGAGTGTGTTCAGTTAGATTTTGGTACGACAGTAGATAATTGGGTTATACATTTGTCTCTATTCCATTTAGCTCGCTCCACTGGGTCAAAAATAACTATAGTGTATTTCAAACTGCGAAATTTGTCTTTACCTTTGCTATGGATGTAGCATATAGATATGGATATAGCGATATTTCCTTGAGAATTAGAACCTGTGCAATTTTATTAAATCTTGGTGGGCAAATGGGTGCCTTTTCACCTTTTACTGACAGCCTGACCCCTACCCTTTTGACCTCAGTGGAAGTTCTAGGTACAGAATGACGACAGGATTGAGGTTTTGAAATATTTTTTAAATCAGAAGTTAAATCCTTGACCTTACAGCTAGTCACATTTTAGCCTGTTTTCTACTTAAGCCCTATGTAAATCCTCAGTCCTTTCACCATCTGTTCCAATAGTGCATTTTAGCTGTGGATTAAGATCAATATTTTGAACATTCTAAAATCTGGCAGTGTTCATATCCAAGATTTCAGTTCAGCCTGTGTCTAATTTTAGCATGTCTATGAACACAAAACATAGTGTCTTAAAAGAAAAAATATATGAAAAAGTGAATGATTGAATGGTTATTTATTCCTCTATGTTTTGTAACTTACTTGTCTCTACCATCAGAACTGGACTTAAGTTAGTCTGTGCCCCTCTGGGGCTCCTTGCTGACAGTAAAACCATATAGAGGCGACCAGGAGACAATTGCACAATTGTTGTGTGTGTTGTATTTAGAGGCAAGCGCTCAAAATGTTGTTCTGAATCATCAAAATAGTATTTAATTATAAGTTCAAATCCTGATTTAAGCCAGCCATTCAAATCACTCCAAACAAACACAGCTTCAGTTGTACTGACATCTTGCACGTTAAACACAAAGTTTTCTGGTACAGAAGGTACTGAAAAAGAACACCAAAAATTTAGAATAATTGATTAATATAAAGGCTGATTTTTCTAAAATTATCATTAATGTAGTTTTATGGGGGGGAACACTTTCAAATAAATGTAAAAGACTGAAAGAAATATAGTTACATTCATATTCACAAATATATGGCAAAGATACATAGCAGAAAAATCCTGTGAAGAAATAGTTTGGACCAGTTGGATTTTGCTGAAAAGCATAGCAGTCAGTTTCATTCTCTGGTATCAAGGACAAGGACGAGATTTCAGCTTTTCCAAGATAAGGAGATCCATCTGTCCACAAAAAGTGACCTTCTTCCTGCAATAAACAAAAAATACAGGAAATATTTCTTTTAAAGTTATACCGCTGAATTATTACCATTCATCTTTTCTACAATATAGCTGACAGATCTTGAACAGTTGGTATTTACATCTTGCACTTATTTGCACAAATTATTTATGTGGGACATTTTGAATTATTAAACTATATAACCTTAACTATGGTGTTGCCACCACTCTACCATAATTATGATGGAAAACATCTTGCTAGAAATGATATGTTATGATAAAAGCTACATGAGGTTAATGCAGAGGAATCAATAATTTTAAAAAAATCCTCTAAATATCCTAGTAATAGTTATGAAGCAACTTAAAAAGTGTTGTATATCACAATAAAAAAATTAATGGTGATCACCTGCTCATAGCTAGTTTTGTTGATAAAGTTATATCTCATTTCTGGAAATGATACTGGGTAGTCAATCATTCTGAACAAATTCAGGAAAAAAAAAATTTATCCTGAAAGCTTGCCTACTGTAAACAAGACTTTGAGAACATTTAAAGCAAATGAAATTGTTCTTCTGGGGCCAACAATGTTCTCAGTTCATATCACAACATGATACTGTTGCTTTCATTGCAATGCTCAATGTTTCCATTTTGCCATGGTTTAAAGGGTTAGAGGAGGATTTTCAAAAGTACATATGACAGACAGCTAACTCTCAAGGACTTTCACCAAACTACCATTTGTGCCTTTGAAAATTTCCCCCATAATGTTAAAATACTGCAACTGAAATTAACACATCAATTAAAAACACATGGAAAAGTTTACATTGAAACCGGTACCTGAGTCTCACCTTATTCAACCTTATTATTAACAGCTTATTATTAACGCCCAGAATAGTTAATGTGATATATTAAAAATGGATATAGCTTGTTATTTAGGGTGTCCCCATACAAATTGGTTCAACCTCTAGCAAAAGACTCCCCTATATCTAATAAGCATCCAAAGATTGGATTTTGATAGCTGGTAATATATAATTATAGTTTACTCACATTAACGATTCTGGGTGAGTCCAGGGACCATGTAACAGCATCTTGGACCAAGTTGGGAGAGCTACACTATGCACTGTGGTTTCACCCTGAACATGCCTCCAACACTGGGGCTTATAAGCAGAACTTCAGAAGACAGCCAACGAGCCTGTGATTGTCTTCTGAGGTTCTTATATCAGGGGAATTGTCCTCCAGCCAGAATCAGGACTCTCAGAGCCTCTTTATCTGGCATACAGGAGCTAGAGCGGGGGGAGAAAATCTCACCTTAAGTGCCCCAATCTTAATTTTCTATTATAAGCTACTTCTAAGGTATCTATCGCCATGATATCATGCCCTCCTCCAGTAGACTCACTGAGGTCTATAAAGTTTTAAATGTAGCTCAGTGTCAGGAAAGGACTACAGAATGAAAAACAAAAAGAAAACAGAAAGAATAAATAATAATGCTAATCAACTCTTGTGATTTTATGGCAAGTCTCGCAATATGTGGCATTTTTCTTAAAGCTTCTGGAATCCTCTGATTAAGTGAGAATCTCAGCTTTAATTTTTTTTAAACAGGTTTCTAGCCCTTAGGGTTTTAGAGGAAAATTAGAAAATGTATCCTAACGGTACAAAAACCAAGAGGCAAATAAAAAGAGCCCAAAATGTTTTTTTTAATCTGATCTCTATTTTAGGGGGACTGACTCATGATTTTAACACTTGAGTTGACAACACTGTAAATACAAAAATCAAGTTTTTCTAAATTTCTCAGATGGCGAACTAATTGCAGTAATAACACACAAAAATCCACATACTGTTTGTACAGTATAAAGTCACAAATTATCTGTGAAGAAAGTTCAGCAAGGTGCTTGAAAATCAAGCATGTTCATTATTATCTCCTGTCATTCTGAAAAGAAATTACTCATCTAGTTCATTAAACTGATCAGACTCCCACAAACAGAGAAATGCTTGTAAAGGTAATATAAACAGCTGGTTAACTGTCAAATTCCAAACTGATAATTAACTCTTTCCTTGTGTAAACAGAGTTGACAAAGTAAAATTCAAATGCTTCTTCATAATATGTAGTAGATATGGAAATAACATTTGCAGTATTTGTCTTATGGAATACCTTTGTCTTTTATGGCATTTTAAAAATATGACATTCTGCCTATAGTACCAAGGGAACTTAAATTAACTTCAGCATTCTAAGAAAAATTTTACTTCTTAATACAGTTATTGGCTTCCTGCAGGAAATCATTTGCAACCCGGCACCCCAATAACCTTCTCTCAAGGGAGGTTCTACACTACAGAAGGAGGAAGTGAGTAATATAATACTATCTGGATAACCTAACAAGGCCTGCTATAAAGGGGCAAGTTCAGAGAAGGAAAGAATGGCAGAAAGGCCTGGGACAACAAAGGGGTGACATCCCTGCACCAGGCTGCCTCCACAAACATAGCCAAGACACTGAAGCAGACTGCTAAGTGAGGGCCCAAGAACTGCCCTGACTGAGGAAAAGCCAAGGAAGGCCAGTCAGGAGCAACAGAGACGTCTCAAAAGCCCACATTAGGAGCCCCTGGCAGGGGGACAGAAAAATAATTTTACACAGTGTCCAGCTTCTACCTGCCTCCTCTCTTGGTTTATCCAGATACTCACATTGCAGAGCCCCAGCCTTGCTTGAGACATTGCAGGGTTTTATCTATCAGCTCTGTGTTCTTGGGGAACCATGGTGCAGTACCCAACCTGATTGACTCATGAAAGACCTTCCCCAGCCTCTGCTTGAACCAAAGCCAATCAGAAGAAAGACTTACAAAAAGCAATGAAAAGGCTGGAAGAGGCACACCTAAACCCCTCTGGTCAAAGGTGACAGGCTTAAGGAAACTCCCCTAGCCTCATTTGCATCGGAGATGGGACAGGGAGGCATCTCTATTAGCATACAGCATGGAGAACAGAGATTCCAAGAGAAGAACCACTCGGAACTCTGGGACCAGAAAAACAGGGAAGCACTGCATGATGGGGAATCTCTGCTTGAGAACCTGTGCCTGCACACAAACAGCTCAGCAGTAGTTATCAGACCAATTCTAGTAATAAATCCTTTATTGGTAACCAAAATACCGAAGCTGCCTAATTGCATTGTGAGCTCCCTCTAAAGAACACTGTCCATAGCCAGGAATGATCAGTTCCTATTGTCTACCCTGAGCAAAACAACTGTGGTATACTCCCTTGAGACATCAGTTTACCCACAAACAGATCTAGCGTTCTCCCTTGAACCACTGTTCTTTCCCTACAAAAATCCCTTCCCAAGCTCAAGTAAGTGCTCTGATGTCTGGATCCAAAATCTGCATCAGTTCCATTGGGACTTCTGACTGATCATGCTGGGGGCTCTGCCTGTCTCCAGCACTCCGGACCCTCAGCTACCACCACCACCTGGGACTCCTGATCGATTCAAGCTTCACGGAGTGGTGAGAACCCAGCTCTCTCTCTCTCTCTCAGTATAGCCTTCTGACCCTGACTTGTGTGATCAGTTATAGTTTTCTAAACCTGACTTTTATAATCAAATTTAAGTTAGATTTAATATTAGAACTGTTTTGTTTGTTTGGCTCCTCTATCGTTATTACCTGGCAATAAAGAACTTTCATGGTTAAGCTAGTTGCTTCTCTCTCTCCTCCCCACTCTTCTCTCTCTCTCCTCCCCGCTCTTCTCTCTCTCTCCTCCCCGCTCTTCTCTCTCTCTCCTACCCCCCCGCCACACCCCCTGTGGGTGTTTTTCGGTTTCCTCATTCACCCTGCAGCAATGTTCCTCGTACCTAAGCTAAAGGTCCCTGCAGCACCCAAAAATCTTGTGGGGTTTGTTCATCAAGTGGGTTATTACCAGAACAATCGTAATGTGAAAGTGGGGATAGAGACGTGCTGAACCTGGGACATAGGAGGGTGGCAGATTGAAAGTGCTGCTCGACCCAACCTGCTCAGGCGTACTCTGTTGTGGCACGGTGCCCATGGCCTATGAGGGTTACAGCTTGGAGGTGCTACTCGACCCAGTCTACTGAGTCCAGGGACATCTAAGGGGTCAGCTTGGGAGTGCTGATTAACCCCGTCCTCTCAGACACACTCTGTTGATGTGTGTGCGTGTGTTCGTCTGATTCTGGGGCTGGAAGAACCCATCCCTGGGGAATCTAGGTCCTGCAAGATAGCTCCATTGGGAGGGCTCTGTATGAGAACACAAGTGACACAAGCAGTACATTGGCAGAATTACAGAACCCCCTCCCCCAGAAGAGTAACCCTAATAAATGAGCATACCCCAAAGTAACGGGCAAATCTGGTAACAAGGGTCAGTGGAAGTAGGGGAAGGATATCACAAAGGCAACATGACCAAATTTACTTACTTCCCATTCTCTCTATCCATGAAGATGTATGGGGTTATAGGGCCTCAAGTCAATGAATCAAACTTCATTTTGACTAGATGGAATTGCCCAGATAAGTTTCATTTCTTTCCAAATGCTGGGCTAAAAAATTAGCAGTTTATCTCCCTGCCTCACAATTAAACTGTTTTAATATAAATAAAGCAAACTGTTTCAATGGCAAACCAATAATTCAGTTTAAGTTTCAATAATGTCACTTCAATGCTGCAATCATTCTGCTCACAGGACTTCCACTTGACATCAATGGGAATTTTGAGAGTGGATCTACTGTATATTACAGTGGATCTCCTGGAATAGTGCTGAAAGGTTCAGCTGTGTTTTTTGTCTTCTATGAAAGAAAAATATTAAGAATATCCATTGTTCATTAGGCTAACCTATCCATCTTCAAATACTGCCAGTCTTCACCACGCTAGCTTCTTGCTGGCTGAATTTCGCACGCACACACATACAAAGTTGAAATTCTACTCTAGATTCAAAATTCAATTAAATCCCATAAATAGAAATGTCAGGGGAACAGGGAAGCTAAAACTGCACTGATCTTGTTTTTCTTATTGTAATGAGACAACAGATGGTTGGAGTCATGGCTTTAATATTTCAATCCAATCCTGCACTTCTTATTTGGACATAACTGCTATTGGACACAGAGGCAAATCTAATGGGGTATTTCCTAACTACGAAGTGCAAGATCAGAGAGTGGGTGTCCAACAGTGAGGTCTAAAAGGTTAAAAAATAAGGCCCCAGTTCAGCCAGACACTTAAGCACATGCCTAACTTCAAGCATGCGAGTTCAACAAGACTACTCGTGTGCTTAAATTTAGGTACATGTTTAAGTATCTTCCTGAATAGGGCCTAAAACTCCAGTTTACTGCCACACAAATGCACATTGATAAATATTCCTGTTTTCTTTTTTGGACTTTAAGGGCCTTAAAGTTCTGGTTGCTTCCAAAGCAAAGCACTGTGGGTGAGACTTTCATTTACACTGTGGTCTCATTACATATGTGGGCAGTGTAAAGGGGACTTAAAGTGAGAGTAAAAAAGAAACAGAGTTTCAAGGACCTTAGTGTAAATGAGAATCTGGCCCTGACAGTCAATATAACTGGACAGCATTATTAACTTTACTGAACGTATCTACAGATCACTGACTCCACTCCCGAAGTCCTGTCCCAGCCCGTTCCTGGTTTACTGTAAAATCTGGGATGGGTTCTTGGAATACGTCTTCTTGAGTAACTCCCCATGTCCTGGTCACGAATCTGGGGAGATCTTCCCATGACATTATAGACCTGATCCTACATGCACATAAGACAAATCTCCTTTTGGGTCCAAAGGGACTTAGGTATCCATAAGGAGTACAGGGCTAGGTCTCAGATCTGGCAAGACATAGCATCTAGAGGGGTAAAACAGGGTCTTGTCTGTATACAGAGAAATAAACTAGTTCCAAAAGATTACACATAAGCATCTCTTTGTTTTTCAAAGTTTCATGCACTGCCCTATATGATTATTTTGAATAAAATGGTTTGTAGCATCTTTTTTAAATGATGATTGACTAATTAATTTACTTGTAAATACTTGCAATTTATTTGCAGAATACGCAATGTCCTACTAATCACTACTCAAGTTAATAACCAATGTGAATGAGTGTTTTTATTTAAAAATCAACCTACTATAGTAAGTTTTAAATCGATAGGAATTTGATTATACATATTAAAGTTCTCCTGATAAAGAAAAGTCTATTTTAATAAGGGAAATAACAAAAGATCAAACATACTTACCTTCATGTCATTAAGACCTGTCCATAACATGATTATTTGATTGACTGTCTGGAGG
Organism: Eretmochelys imbricata; assembly: GCF_965152235.1. Classification (NCBI taxonomy): domain Eukaryota; kingdom Metazoa; phylum Chordata; order Testudines; family Cheloniidae; genus Eretmochelys; species Eretmochelys imbricata. Next base: position 287,016,357 of record NC_135572.1, read on the forward strand.
TAAGAAGATATAAATATATGTTCTTCTTCATTCTGTATGTCAACAAGGTGTGCCCCTATTGAAGACAATTGACAGATTTGCTGCGCCTTACTCCATGGCTTGCTTGATTTGCTCATTTTATAGCAGCTGCCTTTGAATGCCAGCCATCCTTGTGAACACAGACCTGCGAGTGAACAAATACATTATTTCCAAAATGTTCTCTACCAGTAATGGTGATGTTCCATTTCATAAATCTTAAACAAGTCTATAAAGTATGATGACATTTAATTAAAATTAACAGTATTGCCAACCTCAGTCATTCAAGAATCATGAATTCGCCACCCCATATCGTAAGATTGCCATACACTTAAAAAAAAATGTTTTGCCTTCTTTCTTTATTTGCCTCCTGGTTCTTTAGAGTACATGCACATCATGTTTTCTAGCTTTTGTCCATAACCATGATGATTAGAAACTTTTTTTTAAATGAAAGCTGAGATTTTCTTGCAATCTTAGGATTCCAGCAACTGGGGCTTTAAGAAAAAAATCACCAAATATTATGAGACTCATAATAAAATTGCAAGAGGCATCAAAACTGAAAATATGTACTATCCTTATTGCTTAAATTTTCTACAACTAATAGGAATATTACAACTTTTTATCAATTATTCAGTAATGTGATTGAAGTTACAATTGAATTTGTTCAGTTAAAATAAGGAAAAGGGCCTGTGTTGTTAGACTTCTCCAGGGAAGATATTCATTGGTTTCTAAAAGGTACATATTTGAAAGTTTTAAAAAAAATGCTAACATGTATTTATGGTATACAGTGTTTTCATTTTGGACTTATGTTTATTTAAACATATTTCATTTTTTCTTTTGTGCCTCTACATAAACAGTTTTTAAGATTGTAGATAGTAACACCAGATTATTAAATAAAAGAAATAGTGCCAGCCAATCAAACAGTAGCTCCTACAGAGCCCTGTCTCATTCAAAGCATGCCTGACAAAATACTCATGTCCACTACTTAGCTAGGTTAGCCATACATGCACGTGCAATGCAACCTACATCCTCTCCAAATGTTGGCATAAAGTGCTACATGTTTTTAGCAAACAACATGTCAGAAACCATATTGCATAATTCCACAGTCAACAGCTGACCTATTAGGCCAAAGTGCCTCAAAGCACTTAGAAAAATTGGGTAAGCATGGGTAGTTCCATATTTCAATCGATTTAAGTCAATTTGTATGAGAGGCACTGTGCTCTAATCACAGATTAAGGATGTGTTTCCAGGTCTGCCACAAGCTTCCTATGAATTCTTCTGCAAGTCACTTTCTGAGCTTCATTTATGCCCATCTAGAAAAATGTACCTTTTCATATGCATAGGCTAGGGGGGAATTTTTTTGTGAGAGATGCAGGAAGAATTGTCATTTTATCAAATTATGGTGGTTTTATTCAACTTTCAGAAAGTACCTCTGGCCAAGTTGGAAGTTGACAAAGGAAATATTCTTGGTCACCATGTTTTTCTCTCTTGCAGTTTCAATGACAGAGAACCAGATCTAATTTTGAAATAATGGCAATTCCTTAAAAGCTTTACTATTCCTGCACTTGACAACTGCTCCTTGCATGACCCAACAACAAAATCTACCCATGTCTCAAAAACTGTGATTGTGTTGACTTTGTCTTAGATTTTTAAGTCTTTGGTTCAAGTACTGCAAACTGATCCATATGGATGGACCCTCAATATCCGTGTAAAGCCCCACTGAAGTCAATGGGATCATATGGACACAGGAGATCCACCTGTGCAGATCACCTTACAAGATCAGTACTTTAGATTGTAAGGTTATTAGGTTCTTCAGCATGCATATGCTATGACAAGGCTAGTGCCCTTTCAGGATATATCAGTGTATCATAATGTTATTGCAGACACCTGCTAGACAGTACAGCCAAGCGAATAATTCACAACAAATAATTTTGTACATGAATATAGCCTCATTTTCTTCTTTAGAAATATCTATAAACAGATCACAATTTCCTTGAATTTATCCAATGAATTTTTTTCAACAATTTTTTTTAACTCGTTGAGATGATAGATTTGAAGCAACCTGTGATCAGTCCATCATCTGAAATTCAAACTAGGTTGCTTTGTTTAAATTGGTCAAATCAGTCACAAGGTATTGTTTCTGTTTTTTGACTTAATGAGGAAATACTTGCACATGCAAATTGCACATGCAAAAGGAATTTAAGAATGGCTAAAATTAATTTAAAATTCTGCGAAATGCTGAGAGCCTCCTGCATGCTGCTGAGTGCCTTCTGCTCCCACTGTTGTCAACGGAGGCTGCTACAGGGACTCAGAACTTCACAGTACTGCTGAGTACACATAATATTTTTTGAAATTTTCTCTTAAAGTAATCAGTGTCATCTTTCATGATCTTTGTGATCGTGATAAACTAGAGTATATACCTGTTTCAACTTGAATATCCATGGTTTGAAAAACATTTATAAATTCAAGTTGCAGCTGTTTAAATTCAAACGTAAAAGTATACAAGGTTGCAGGCATCAAATGATCCCACTCAGAGAAGACATCATTTTGTTGTATAATCCGCAAAGTGTTATTCAGTGAAACTGAAACTGAAAATTCACTGGCTAGAATACTCCAGTTAAAAGATACTGTAGTACTTGTCACAAGTGTTTTGATACTGTTGCCTGAAATTCCACCTAACAGAGCAAAGAAATTTATATTATATACTTTTACAATAATTGATTAATAAGCACAATACATATATGTTAATTTTTACGCACTGTATAAGAAACAAGTGTATTTCAGGAAGGGATGAGGGACACACTACAATTAAAACAAAAATGTATTTCCTGTTTAGCTACAACTTAAAACCAACCAGAACAAGGAAGCATGGAATTGCACACTGAAATAGTTTCTAACAGTATGTAAACATAAAATTGAAATAATCACTGTATTCAGTAGAAAGAAATGCAAATAAACTTAGAAAGCATATAAATAAAAGACAGTGTGAGTGTAAAGGTGTAAATTCTGTAATGCAGCTTGGTTCAATATCTGTGGATAACATATGTTGTCCAAGAGCACAAACATGGTAGCACCACAATCCTGAGAAATGCTGAGCCTCCTGCATGCTGCTGAGTGCCCTCTGCTCCCACTATTGTCAACGGATGCCACTACAGAGACTCAGGACTTCACAGGTTTAGGTCACAGATCTAAATTTAAATCCTGATTCTGGTCTTTCATTTCCAGGTTGGCAAGATGTTGGAATGTCTTAGAGGTAATGCTTTAGAGAGAGACTTTTAAAAGCACTTTTAAAATCAATGGGAGTTCTGCTCCTAAATTCTTTAGGACTTTTTCAAAATCTCCCTCTTAAACTCAAGAGGTTGCAATCTACTCTTGCTACTACTGCTGCTGCTGAAGCTCCAATTGACTAATATGGGTGGTGACCCTGTCCTATTATCAAACTGAAATTAAAGCCATGAGTGTTAGTTGATCAAACAATGATATTACTGCTTAGACCATGGTTTCTTTCAGGGTTCACTAGGGAGACACAAAGAAAATCAGACAAATGTTCCATAGGATTGAGGGCCTCATGATTAGAGCTGAGTGAATTTTTTTGGACAAATAGTTGATCCACCATGCAGCTTCAGGCTGACCAAAACTATCTGTGAATTCAGGCCAAATGTTTCAGCCAAGGGAAAAAAAATGTTGTTTTGACAGTTTTGAACTGAAATGTTTTGACTTTTGATTTTGAAATTACATTTTGTTTCAAAATTTAGCTTGCTTTATTTTAAAAAAAGAGCAAAATATACCCAAAATCTAAACAAACAAAATGTACACCAAAAATTTTGTTTTGGGTTTAACAAACCATTTCATTCAACCTGAAATGATTTTTTTTTTCACTTTTTAATTTCAGCAAGAAAAATAAAGATGTCCTTTATGGGTTGACTCAAAAAAAACTGTTTTTCATTTGAACTGAAAAATCAATTATCTGTTCAGCTATACTCATGATACCTTAATAATTCTTTGCAATTAGGGTGAAATTCAACCCAGGCAGAGTTACCACTTACTACCCATTTTAGGGTTTAAATGAAGTTAACTATTGCCATAATACTTCATGCAGGCCCTCTGCACTAGTGTGAATTACACCCCTACAAAACCTACTTTCCTCCCAATGTCTCCAAGAGCTTTATAAATATGAATTAATCAAGATTCACAAAATCCCTATGAAATAGTTAAGTATTTTTGTACCCATTTTACAAATGATAAACTGAGGTACAGAAAGATGAACTGACTTGAACAAGGTCTCAAAAGAAATACAGCCTGTGCATGCAGCTACGCTGAAGAAAAACCCAGCAGCAGCCAGGCACAACCTGGGTCAACTGTGGGCTCTGAGACCTGGTTAGGGTGAAGGATCACAAAGCCCAGGCTCCAGCCCAAACAGGATCATCAACACTGTTATTTTTAGCTCCATGGTGCAAGCCTGAGTTGACCCAGGCTCTAGAATTGTTGCCTCGGGGGTTTTGTTTGTTTTGGGGGTTGGTCGTTTGCAGTGTAGATGTACCCCAAGGATCAGAATTGCTTCCCAAATCTGGCACCTTGCACCACTCAGGCAGTATACAGGCTGGAATCTGACTATAGCTGGCCTCTGAGAATTCCCCCTGATGTGGAGGAGCTATTATCTGGCATAATGCCACAAGCAGTTCCCTGCTGAATTCCCCTGCCTCCCCATCCCTAACACACACACACTCCTGTGCTAAAAATCTGGCCCAATAAGTCTGCTCCCTAATTCTTCATTCTAACCACTAGCCCACAATCACCTTCTCCTCTTCTCCATTCTAGATGAAGGAATGTCAACATAAAAAAAAACAACCAAACCCAAGTACAATAATTAATTTCAATTTTTACTGTAGATATAATATTACACCCTTAAACTGGTCTAAAATGGCAAGACTATCAATAACTTTGCTGTTGGCCCACTTTATAATTCATTTCTCTCAGGGACATCTCAGCCACAAGTAAAAAAATAATAATAATAATAATAAAAATCACAAGAGCACTGTTTTTGCACCTTGTTGGTTAACTTGATCATTACAATACCCGACAAGTTATTGTGAAGATGGTCTTCCTTTAAATCAGGGAAGGAATCCTGGCCCAACTGAAGTTCATTGAAAATTTTTCATTGACTGTAATGAGGCCAGGAGCTCATCCCCTATCTTTTTATTTTATCTTCAATAATAAAGTAGTCTATGATGATGCCAAAAGATATTTTATGTTCTATTACTTACGTGTCTTAAATGACTTTACACTTAAAATTGCCCCATTCTTTACTGATTCTATTGTGACATCATATTTCTTTCCTTCTTCTAGCAGAATTATGGAATTCAGAGGTTTTAGCACAACTGAAGAAATGTTTTCTACAATCTGAAATTTAAAATAATTTGTTGATTTAATGAGATGTTAATGTAATACAAAAGAGAATTAATAAAAATCATCTCTAGTGTAAACAGGGTACCTGCATTTTAAAAGAGGATATTAATCAAATACAGCAGTGTGTCAAACTATTTCCTCTCAATTCAACTATGAAATATTCAACAAATATTTATAAAAAAAATATTTATGGCTGTTTTGAGTCTTTAAAGCCCAACCTTGTATGGGGGGAAGGGAAGGATGCGGAGTTCTGCACAGATGGGAGTTCCACAAGGCATGTACGAAATAATGCCTCCTAGACTGAGCACCAGGAAGCATAGCAACTGTACCTTTTTAGGAGAGCTTAGTGTCAAATGGCAGCATTAGCTTCACACAGCCCTTGACTCAGCAAACCACTTATGCACATGCTTAACTACGCAAATGCTTAAGCCTATCCCTATTCAGCGAAGCACTTAAAGTGCATGCTTGAGTCCCATTGGCTTCAACTGTGGGCACATGAAGTCAATTGCGGAATTGGGGACTAATTTTTCTAAACTTTCACTCGATCAATTAAACTATGGCACATTCATCTCTGTTATTAAAAACAAAGGCCATTTTCTACTGGCACATAAAATTTAAATAAACAAAACTATTTACAGCTCAAAATTATGAAATAAATAGTTTACTTTTTGATGGAAATCATCTGTAAGCTTATATGTTACAACATAAAAGTCTGGATTTTCTCCTTTTGGGAACTCAGACCACACCACCGAAACTGCTCTAGTGGATTTTTTCACTTGGTCACAATCTAGACTCTTTGAAACCTGCAATACAAAAGTACACAATATGTATTTTAACAGACCATGCAGTAGAAGTAAAGCAAATTTGAGGAAATGATTAAACTCTGTCTATGGTTACTTGTTCTGTTTACATACTGTCATTTACCATTGGATTCTACCCAGACCAAAACTGCCTGTCCAACTGCGAAGTCCTTAGAAGCTCCATAATATTCATAGGTTCTGCAGATACAGATACTAATGACTTCTCTTCATCTCAGATGTAGCTAAGTAACATCAGCTGTGGCCCAAACCCACTCCATTGTCAGGAATGCAGTCTGTGATTCCAGTATGGCAATTATCATCATAGGAATTCAGACAGGGAATGCACTCACGAAGTGCTCCCTCACACTGGTACTCATCCAGGGAATAATTTTTAAAGGCACTGTAGATTATGAGAATGAGCAGAGAGCTCCTTTGTGAAGCTCAAATGGGATTGTTTTGATTGGGAGAGTTTCATAGAGCCAAAATTCCACTCTGAAACTGCAGTTTTTGAGAGGGAAAGAAGAAGAAGCAGCTCTGCTTAAATCAAGAAAACTGTCCTCAACAGAAATATGTAAAGCTGGGCAAAAAATGAAAAAAAAAGTATTTGAAATATACTATGAAATTCATCAAATAAATTGAGCAGCGAATATCATTCTGCCGGCTGTAATAATGAGGGTAGGGTTTACTGCTCTCTCCGAACAAGCAATGTGGAGTAGTAGGGTTAATATAGTGCTGAGAAGAGAGCTCCAGTTCCTTTTAAGTTTTGCTGGTTTTGTTTAAATATGGTCCTTGGGACCTGAGCCCCAAACCTCCCAGATTCCCTTGCTCCCACCCTCAGAACATAGTGAAGAGTTTACTTTATCCTTAGTAACCACCCCAGCCTCTGCACATCCAGAATCAGGAACAGAAGTGTACATGAAGTGGGGAACTAGCTTACCTCTGCTGAACTTCTCCCCACCCTTCCTGTGCAGAGCTGTTCTTATGATGGAAACTGAATCATTTTAAGATGCAAATATTTTACTCCTATTATTTTAATGATACATTTGTTCTTACAGGACTTTGGTTAGACCCATTCAGGAAAACAGACCCTTGATGATTTTGGGTCTGACCTGGAATCAAAAACATAGGGGGCTCATTTAGTATCTGGAGATACAAATCTGAACCATATGTCTGAAATTCTAAGGAGTTTGGGCCTGAACTGACAGTCTCTGTATTAGATATAATACAAGTTAGGGTTATTTAAAGATTTTAGCACTTTACCTGTTTATATTTCCATTTACCTTGAATGGAATACTCAAAACAAAAACCCAAAATGTATCTCAAAAAAGTCATAGCCTGAACTAGTAGCAACCATTCTACTCCACAGTAAAAGCTAAATCTAATTGTATTGTATTGATTGTATTATGTGGTGTTATACTGCAAAGTGATGTATTGTAGTAAAAACTGAACACAGAATGTAAAAGGATAAATTTTCCATATAGCTTTGCCCTTTGTGAATACATCATGATATGGTACTCAGTTTCCTGTTTGAGGGTCATTTGTTATGTCTAATGCCAAATTGACATGACTATGTAAATCTTCTAAGATCTTAATAATAATTCACATTTGAAGTATAGTTTACATTTCACAAGAATGGTGCAAGCCTCTTCTTGGGAGCCAAGGAATCCACGTTACACTGACATGTGTGTCATAAACAATAGGGTTCACTGAGAAGTTAGATATGCTCAGGAAAAGAATAATAGGTTTTAAAACTATACTTGTACAGCAAGCTGGAGAAATGCAGAAATTTACACTGAAAATAATGTAGTGAAAGTTCTTCATTCTGAATAGAAGAAAATCAGCTTTGAAATGTAACAAGCAATTCATACAATTGATAAGATTTCTGTAAATGATAGATTAGCTCCTTCCATTCCAACTTGTGCTCTGTTTTGCATGGTGGCTTCCTGCAACTGCGATAAGCAAATATACATTGTTAGATCAAAAACAAGAGCAAAGCATCTCACAATATCAAGTATAATGGAAAACCTACCAAAAATCACTTAATTCTTCAAATTTACAAATGTATTCAGATATTCTGCCATGCAGAACTTGTGATCATAAAGGACAAAAGGGACTTCAGCTTACAATTTTCCTTCTACTTCTTTTTCCAAAAACTATTTTAAATATTTTGAATCTCATTTAGGGTCTTATCCGAAGTCCACTGAAGTCAATGGGAGCCTTTTAACTGACAACAAAGGGTTTAGGCACAAGTCCTTACACTTCATTTTCACCACCTACCTACCTACCATAGGACCTAATCATGTTTCCACTAAAATAAAAGGTAAACTTTCATTGACTTCAACAGCAGCAGAGTCGGAACCACAGAGTGGTTACTATACATTACAATTTATTGTGATGGTTAGAATGACAAAAAGGAGTCTAACTAGTAACCATAACTTTGCACACTTCAATTAAAACATCAAAGAAAAAAAATTCTTACCTGAAATATATATTCTAACAGCAGCAGCAGCAGATTCATTTTGTCCATATGGAAAGAAAGTTTTATAATCCCAGTGTCTATTATGTGTCTGAATTTTAACAGCTTCAAAACAAAATTATGTTGGAATATTTTAAGATAAAATGAGGAGGAAATTAAGATAATGAACATGCATGTTAACACTTTATATTGATATAACTGAGGTTCAATACTATTCTAGATTTACACTCCTCCACTATGGGCCTGGCTCTTCTTGCCTAATGAACTCAATGACAGACTCTTATAAACTTCAATGAGCTCTGGATCAGTCTCCTCCTTCTTACACAGCAAAATTCTCAACTTCAAAATGATGTTTATCTTTTGCCTAAATAACGATTACAGGATCAGACATTATATTGGATACATCCAGGACCAGCTGTTGTTTGTTTTACTCCCACAAGGGTAATTTTAATGAATCTACATGTATGAGCAGGATTTGGCCCCAGATTTAGGGCCTGATCCAAAACTCAGTGAAGTCAGTGGAATTCTATGCCAGAGGATGTTGTGAAGCCAAGAATATAACAGGATTAAAAAAAGAACTTGATAAATGCATGGAGGATGGGTCCACCAATGGCTATTAGTCAGGATGGGCAAGGATGGTGTGTCCCTAGCCTCGGTTTTGCCAGAAACTGGGAATGGGCAACAGGGGATGGATCATTGATGCTTACCTGTTCTTTTCATTCCCTCTGAAGCACCTAGCATTGGCCACTGTCGGAAGACAGGATACTAGGCTAGATAGACCTTTGGTCTGACCCATTATGGCCGTTCTTAAATATCCTTTGCTGGCTTCAGTGGGATTGGATCATGCCCATAATGCACACTTCTTGTAAGTTACTTTTAAACTATTGTTTGTTAGAAGTACTGCACTGAACTCACCAGCACATTCTATCAACATAGACAATATTTTGTCTCTTAAGGATGCATCATCAAATACAAAGTGCACATTAATGGATGTTTTTACAAAGATGTCCAACAGCACCAAAATGAATACAATTAACTACTAGATGACTACATAAAATTATAGTAAATGATGTAAAATAACTTGTTCATCGGAAGAGATGTCATACACCCACACACAAATGTGTATGTACATCATTCATTGGAAATTGCTTTAATAATTTAGACAAGCATTAATAGAAAATTCTATTCTAAAAATGTAGCAGATATACTTCCAAATTCACACACATTAATCCAGCATGCTTATTCAAAAGCATTTTAATTCTGCAAGCACCATTGTGTCAACATCAAAAAGCTTAAGTGTGCCCCAAATCTTAGCAAGCAAGATGAAAATAAAGAAATGTCACTGTTTTGGCAAGGCAGTCCTTCATTACTGCAATCCTCAACACTATGAATTTTAAAACATTCACCTCCTAAAAGTGACCTTCACTCAGGCCCCAGTCCAGGAGCCCTTTAGGTAGATACATGATTTAAAGCTGGAGCAGTCCCTGCAATCAGTCAGTGACGGTGTGCTGAAGGTTATTACTCTGGGGCAGGCACAGATTCTGCCACCCTGAGCAGTAACTTACGCTGCCAACACAACTCGGCTAGCAACAGTGCTTCAGGATCGGGTCCTACATGAGTCAACAGCTAGGGCCGGATTCTGCTCCCTTTCCTCAGCCTGGCAATGTGTTACTCCGCCAGCCGCTATTACTCACACGGAGGAAAAGCAGCAGAACCTGGGCACAGTCGTTGACTCATGTAGGGCCCGATGCTAACGCCCTGGAGGGGCAGAACCAGAGTATTGAAGGAGGCAGGACGCCGGGACTAGGAGATCTGTTCTTACAGCCCCTCGGCCCTTTGCAAACACCCTCGGGAAGCGGTGTCTAAAGCCCTCCTCCAAACAGCCTGGGGACCCTCCAGGGCTCCCTGTGCCTACCCAGCTCCCCGCTCCATGCCCGCCGGGCGGCAGGTGCGCCAGGGCCCGGCTCTTCCAGCAGCGGCCCTTGGGTGAGGCTGCCAGGCACGAGGGGAGGCCCGGAGCCGGCGAGCAGCTGGAGCCGACGCCGGCAGGAAGCTAAGGGCGAGGAAGGAGGGCGAGCCGGAGCCGGAGCCGGAGCCTGGCGGGCCAGGCCCCAGCAGCGCCGGGCACAGCCGCGGCTCCCGGCCCCTGCCCGCTTTGCTCCCCGGGGCAGCGAGTGCATCCTCGGCCCCTTTCACAGGCAGCCCGGCTCCGCGCCCGGAGGAGCCGCAAGAGGGCGCCGCTGCCCAGGCCCGCAGCGAGCTGTGCGCGGGCCCCACCTGCTCGCCTGTCCGGCCGCTGAGTCCGGCCGCTCGCTGCCCTGCCCTGCCCGCCCCCCCCATTTATTCCGGTCCTTGGTGCCCCGTTCCCTGCGTTGGGCTGCTGAGGGGAGATCTCCATGGAGACGCGGGGAGCGGGCGAGCAACAGGCTGTGCTCAGCCTCAGGGCATGGCGGGAATCTCAGCCAGGCCGTGCCCGGGGCGGGGGGCGGTGAGCGAGCTCTAGCACGGGACGCTTCTGCCCCAATAAGGAGCGGCCAGGGCCCCCCCCCCGCTCCTCCATCCAAATGCAAGGCTGCGCCGGTCTGGAGCCCGCTCCCCGAGCTCGGACAGGTGCTACCCGCGCACCTCTGCCCATTTCCTCTCTCTCAAGGGCGACTGGCCAGCCTTGCTCCTGCCCGAGTGAGTCTAAACAGCGCCGGCTCCCAGCTGCGGGTCGTCTCCCTGCTGTAGCGCGGCGGCTGCGGGTGGGGAGCCCTGGGGCTAGAATGGAGGCCGAGTGGTTTTTTAATGCCCATTTAGTGCGAACTTTTCCCTTTGGGGGGATAAGCAGCTTTGCACAAGGGTTCCACATTCCTCCCGTCTTCCCCAGCGTTTTAGGTGCCCTCTTGTCCCTGGGCTTGGCTTCTCTCCCCCATGTTACTGCCACTGAACGGGATTGTGAAGAACCAAGTTGCTGGTCGCAACGTTGCATCAGCATAGACCAGGGGTACCCCGTGTCCCACCGAGTATCAGCTGCTCGATGCTTAACCTCGCGTCGCATAACTTTCCAACGGCACACTGAAAGAGAGTTAACTTCTGTTTTATCCCGTATGCTTCATAATCATAGACATTCTGCGTTAAGGGAAAATGAACCTTTTATGGCTAAATGTTTTATTATTGCAGAATTAATATGTTGGTATGAAAATAAAAAAATAAAGGCTGGACTAGAGCCTGGGTCAGGGAATTATAATCTAAATGTGTGTGCTAAGAAACTAGTCTGTTTCCTAATGCTAAAACTATCACGGAGGGCTAACATACGCTACTAGTAGCTGCAATATAATTTGGCATTTTTGTTAATTTATTGTATTACTTATCAGTAATATGATTTACAGTCAGATCTGAAATATAGTTCTGACTGCTGTACATTCAAGAGAACAAACCGAATGGATGTTATTTATGTTTTCTTTACTTGGAAATAAAAACAACTCCAGCCCAACAATAAGAAAAGGAGTACAAGTTGCACCTTAGAGACTAACCAATTTATTTGAGCATAAGCTTTCCTGAGCTACAGCTCACTTCATCGGATGCATTTCCACTGAATGCATCCAATGAAGTGAGCTGTAGCTCATGAAAGCTTATACTCAAATAAATTGGTTAGTCTCTAAGGTGCCACTAGTACTCCTTTTCTTTCTGCGAATACAGACTAACACAGCTACTACTCTGAAACCAGCCCAACAGTGTTGTTTTAGGGGTCTGTTTGTTTCTTAAGTATAACACTACAAATGTCAAAGGTGTAAACTGTTTAAAATATTACATTAACTGCTTTTAAGAAATACTTTTATCTAAAATGTATTTTAGATCTCCAGAGTATATTTCTGAAAATCATCAGTAACAGAGAGAATCAGAAGCAACTATCATACCATATACTTTCAATTAGTGAGATTCAGGATAAAAAAAATTGAAAATTATTTTTTATGTACATTTAGTTGTCATGAAGGGTACTAGACTGAAATCATTTAGGAATTAAGTCTTCCATTTATCCACAGAACAGATTCAACATGAATATTGATGCAAGCTTCCCACATTGTCTCAATAGTGTATATTACCTACAAGTCAGAGAGATCAGCTCTAGAGATGAAATTATAATTATAATTCTATTCAGTGCCTATTGAAATCACTGACAAAATTCCCATCGCCTTTCAAGGAGCAGAATTGGGATCTGATTCTCCATAGTTATTCAGTTCTTTGCCTCTCTGCTGAGGCTACTAGCAGGGCTACCAATGAAAACATCAATAAACAAATAATAGGGCTGGGCCCACTAACTCATAACACAAAGGCCACTGAAAAGCCCCTCAGATAGTAATGACTTTTGGGGACCAGCAACCTTGGCTGGATTTGAACCAGTGTTCTAAAAAAGAAAATCTCCTGTGCTGTGAGACATCCAGCATCCCAGCCTTCCAAAAATAAGTTTTAAAATGGTAGTTAATTCTGTTAAAAAAACCATTGAAATTTAGTCTTAGTTTCATAATGGATAATATATAAACTCAAAATTTGAATATTCTAACTGCTAGCTAAATCAATCAAGGTATAAAAATAAGTAGCCCTATCAAACATGGACAATTCTGGATGCACATTTCCTTATGTGGTTATGTCTTCAGGTTCTACAGTCACATACGGTGCAATATTTCTGAATCATGAGATATTCACTGGTCATGTTACACTATAGGATTTTTCTAAGAGCTGCACACAACACTGAAATTGTGAAGTAAACAACAGTGACATTTTAGTCAGAGCTTGCATAGCTTTTGAGTAAACCAAGTGACCTAAATTTCTGCTGCCTAAGAAGTTTTGGGCTTACAAATTCCCTGCATTCTCCAGGTCTCGTTGACAAAAACAAAAAAAGAAACAAGTGACCCAAGTTGCTGTGATTAAACCAAATGGGCAGTTTTAAAGATATTTTATTAACGCCCCACTCAAAGTGTGTATGTGTGTGTGGAACATTCCACTTTAATCAAAAGAGTACTCCCCAAACAAATATTTTTCTTTTATTCAGCATTTCCAGCAAATGTTTAAGTTTGAGTTTTTCACCAGTATAGTGCCCAAAATGTAATACAAGAACTTGTATACAATCTTAACAAGTTTAGTTGTCCCAAACTCTTACTCAGAAATAACACCAGAAAACACAATAGAGCTACTTAGGAAAGTAAAAATACTAATTGTATATTCATAGTTTTGCAGAATTGGGGCCAATCCTCCATCCTCTGAAGTCAAAAGAAATTCTGCCACTGAGTTCAATTACATACAGGATCAGGCCCTTTGTTTGTAAGCAGGAGTGCCGTGGAGGCAGCTAAAAGATATAGTTCCAAAATGGTCAATAGGCATTCAAGAATTTGTGAATAAATTTGAAGTTTCTCATGGATTTTGAGATATGATGTCCAAAAAAGTATGCTAACAATTTGCCACTGTTGATTTACTCCTAATTTTTCCAGCTTCCATACCTCAGAAACTTTAAATGTAAATAGTGAGGGGGGAAAAACACACACACACACACACAATCCCAATTACAGATGGGCTACTGTTTCTCTGTAGCAATGCCTTAGACTGTACTTTAATTAAAGTATATGAAATGGATGAAATCTATTCAAACCACATAAAGCTTAGAGTATTCAGGCATTTATGTGGAAGAAATGCAGAATTGTTGGCAAGGTGAAATGCAACCCTTCCAAACCAGAGCTAGGAAACATGGCTGCTAGTCTCCCCATCCTACCTCCCACTTCCTTCAGGTACTACTCCAGCCTTTGAGTTGAAATAGTCGCCACAGCCCTTTTGTGCCAGTTGCACAGGGAGCTGGGGCCACTGGATTTACACAGATGTAGATATGTGACCCTGCCTCATTTCCATTATGCTATTCTGTGAGAGAATGGGCCTATGTTGGAGATCCTTTCCATAGCACATAGGTGATGCACAGGTGCACCTGTCGTACCACAAGCACAGCCCTATGTGGGGCTTTAGTACTGCAGAGGCCCTTGCACCAGTGAATTACCCCAATAATTTTTCCTCTTCAGAGCGGAATTCTGAATGCCTATTACTCAGTGCACTACAAAGTAATTTACAGATGAAGTAAAATTATACAAAAAATAATCCATCACTGGAGCAGGAACTGGTCCAAGAAAAGGAAGAAGTTTGCTCTAGATTTTCAGCGAGGGTCTGATCCAACTCCCATTAGCTTCAGTAGTTGGAACAAACCCTGAAACTAGGAAAAAGTCTTTTAATAGTCCCCACTACATATCTTCATGAGACTAATTGCAAATCTTTAAATGTCTGTACATCTAGTGTTACATAAGACTCTGGGTTATAGCTGATGTTTATAGGAGCATGTGAGGGTTCAGAGTAGCAGCCGTGTTAGTCTGTATTCGCAAAAAGAAAAGGAGTACTTGTGGCACCTTAGAGACTAACAAATTTATTTGTGCATGAGCTTTCGTGAGCTACAGCTCACTTCATTGGATGCATTCAGAGAGCTTTTCCCTTTTCCCCCCCTCCCCACCCTCCGGCTCTCCTGCTGGTAATAGCTCACCTTTAGTGATCACTCTGGTTACAGTGTGTATGGTAACACCCATTGTTTCATGTTCTCTATGTATATAAATCTCTGCACTGTATTTTCCACTTAATGCATCCGATGAAGTGAGCTGTAGCTCATGAAAGCTTATGCTCAAATAAATTTGTTAGTCTCTAAGGTGCCACAAGTACTCCTTTTCTTTTTAGGAATATGTGAGTTACTTAAGTGAGCTCTAGCTTACGAAAGCTTATGCTCAAATAAATTTGTTAGTCTTTAAGGTGCCATAAGTCCTCCTTTTCTTTTTAAAAGACATGCTGTATTTTTGATTAGTTACACTGGTATTGATTCATTGTAATTCAAGTGATTTTTCAAAATATTATGTTTATTGATAACTCTTTAATTACAAATAAGTGCTAAGTGTTACAAAAACATTTTGTATACAAATGTATCATTTACCATTTCAATCAGAATTTGGGGGAGGGATAGCTCAGTGGTTTGAGCATTGGCCTACTAAACCCAGGGTTGTGAATTCAATCCTTGAGGGGGCCATTTAGGGATCTGGGGCAAAAATTGGGGATTGGTCCTGCTTTTAGCAGGGGGTTGGACTAGATGACCTCCTGAGATCCCGTCTCAACCATGATATTCTATGAAAACACATCAAGTGTTCAATGATTAAATCTCTTGTATCATATTTAAACTTGTGGCATTATTTGGCAAACACTAAATACATTAATAAGTATTGGCCCAATTCCCTGTAGATATAAAAATAAGATTCCTATCTCTATATGCCAAAACCTCTTGACAACATTTTCTTTTTTGAATATTTGTCCTTCCAATATATTGCACTGTTATACAAACTTTGAATATAGGCTAACAAATGAAAGTAAGTTATATTTATAATTATGGTCATGAACTCCTACAGCACTAGCGAGGCACATTTTGGTTCTAGGTCCCAGTATGTAATGTTTTAGTAAAAACAAAATATCTGTCACACAAGTCGTAATTCCATAGCCTTATATCTTTGTGCGTATGACTTCATTCAGAGGTTTACATGAATAAAATGAGCAAGATTTGCTTCTATGAGAGAACCTGAATCCTATCCATATTTATAATGTTGTATTCTACTTAACCATCTAATTTGCTCACACTGGATGTGCTATCTGCACTGGATGTGCTATGTTTGTCTTTCTTCCACAGGACAGAAGCAACTTTGTCTGTACAAAGTGTAAGCTGGTCTCCATATTGGAAGAGAAGGTTCAAGGTCTGGAGCAACAGGTATCGACCCTGCGTTGCATAAGAGAAACTGAAGATTTCCTGGACAGACGTCAGGATATGCTTCTATGGGCACAAGGTTATGAAGATTCAGAGCAGGCTGTACATCAGGGACAGGAGGACGGTGAAGAAATTTGGCATCATGTGACCTCCAGAAGAAAAAAGGGGAACGTCCATGTACCAGCAACGCAGATACAGGTAAGTAACCGTTTTCATGTTCTCTACACAGGCGCTAATGCGGAGAGCGGACCAGATGATACGTCTGAGGGAAGGGAGCAGAAGGAGACTCCGCCGATTGGAAAGGCATGAGATGCACTGTCCTAGGGTTGGGAGTTCCATGACCACCGCTCCCAAGAGAAGGAGGCAGATGGTGGTGGTCGGGGACTCTCTCCTCAGGGGGACTGAGTCATCTATCTGCCGCCCCGACCAGGAAAACTAAGAAGTCTGCTGCTTGCCAGGAGCTAAGATTCGTGATGTGATGGAGAGACTGCCGGGACTCATCAAGCCCTTGGATCACTACCCCTTCCTGCTTCTCCATGTGGGCACCAGTGATACTGCCAAGAATGACCCTGAGCGGATCACTGCAGACTACGTGGCTCTGGGAAGAAGGATAAAGGAGTTTGAGGAGCAAGTGGTGTTCTCGTCCATCCTCCCCATGGAAGGAAAAGGCCTGGGTAGAGACCGTCGAATCGTGGAAGTCAACAAATGGCTACGCAGGTGGTGTCGGAGAGAAGGCTTTGGATTCTTTGACCATGGGATGGTGTTCGAAGAAGGAGGAGTGCTAGGCAGAGATGGGCTCCACCTAACGAAGAGAGGGAAGAGCATCTTTGCAAGCAGGCTGGCCAACCTAGTGAGGAGGGCTTTAAACTAAGTTCACCGGAGGAAGGAGACCAAAGCCCTGAGGTAAGTGGGGAAGTGGGATACCAGGAGGAAGCATGTACAGGAGCGCGTGAGAGGGGAGGGCTCCTGCCTCATACTGAGAAAGAGGGGCGATCAGCGGGTTATCTCAAGTGCCTATACACAAATGCACGAAGCCTGGGAAACAAGCAGGGAGAACTGGAAGTCCTGGCAAAGTCAAGGAATTATGATGTGATTGGAATAACAGAGACTTGGTGGGATAACTCACATGACTGGAGTACTGTCATGGATGGATATAAGCTGTTCAGGAAGGACAGGCAGGGCAGAAAAGGTGGGGGAGTTGCATTGTATGTAAGAGAGCAGTATGACTGCTCCAAGCTCAAGTATGAAACTGCAGAAAAACCTGAGAGTCTCTGGATTAAGTTTAGAAGTGTGAGCAACAGGGTGATGTCATGGTGGGAGTCTACTATAGACCACCGGACCAGGGGGATGAGGTGGACGAGGCTTTCTTCGGCAACTCGCAGAAGTTACTAGATAGCACGCCCTGGTTCTCATGGCAGACTTCCATCACCCTGATATCTGCTGGGAGAGCAATACAGCAGTGCACAGACAATCCAGGAAGTTTTTGGAAAATGTAGGGGACAATTTCCTGGTGCAAGTGCTGGAGGAACCAGCTAGGGGCAGAGCTCTTCTTGACCTGCTGCTCACAAACTGGGAAGAATTAGTAGGGGAAGCAAAAGTGGATGGGACCCTGGGAGGCAGTGACCATGAGATGGTCGAGTTCAGGATCCTGACACAAGGAAGAAAGGAAAGCAGCAGAATACGGACCCTGGACTTCAGAAAAGCAGACTTTGACTCCCTCAGGGAACTGATGGGCAAGATCCCCTGGGAGAATAACATGAGGGGGAAAGGAGTCCAGGAGAGCTGGCTGTATTTTAAAGAATCCTTATTGAGGTTACAGGGACAAACCATCCCGATGTGTAGAAAGAATAGTAAATATGGCAGGCGACCAGCTTGGCTTAACAGCGAAATCCTTGCTGATCTTAAATACAAAAAAGAAGCTTACAAGAAGTGGAAGATTGGACAAATGACCAAGGATGAGTATAAAAATACTGCTCAGGCATGCAGGAGTGAAATCAAGGAAGGCCAAATCACACCTGGAGTTGCAGCTAGCAAGAGATGTTAAGAGTAACAAGAAAGGCTTCTGCAGGTATGTTAGCAACAAGAGGAAAGTCAAGGAAAGTGTGGACCCCTTACTGAATGAGGGAGGCAACCTAGTGAGAGAGGATGTAGAAAAAGCTAATGTACTCAATGCTTTTTTTGCCTCTGTCTTCACGAACAAGGTCAGCTCCCAGACTACTGCACTGGGCAGCACAGCATGAGGAGGAGGGGACCAGCCCTCTGTGGACAAAGAAGTGGTTCGGGACTATTTAGAAAAGCTGGACGTGCACAAGTCCCTGGGGCCGGATGCGTTGCATCAGAGAGTGCTAAAGGAGTTGGCGAATGTGATTGCAGAGCCATTGGCCGTTATCTTTGAAAACTCGTGGCGATCAGGGGAAGTCCCGGACGACTGGAAAAGGCTAATGTAGTGCCCATCTTTAAAAAAGGGAAGAAGGAGGATCCTGGGAACTACAGACCAGTCAGCCTCACCTCAGTCCCTGGAAAAATCATGGAGCAGGTCCTCAAGGAATCAATTCTGAAGCACTTAGAGGAGAGGAAAGTGATCAGGAACAGTCAGCATGGATTCACCAAGGGCAAGTCATGCCTGTCTAATCTAATTGCCTTCTATGACAAGATAACTGGTTCTGTGGATGAAGGGAAAGCAGTGGACGTGTTGTTCCTTGACTTTAGCAAAGCTTTTGATACTGTCTCCCACAGCATTCTTGCCAGCAAGTTAAAGAAGTATGGGTTGAATGAATGGACGATAAGGTGGATAGAAAGCTGGCTAGATTGTCACGCTCAACAGGTAGTGATCAATGGCTCCATGTTTAGTTGGCAGCCGGTATCAAGTGGAGTGCCCCAAGGGTCGGCCCTCGGGCCGGTTGTGTTCAATATCTTCATAAATGATCTGGAGGATGGTGTGGACTGCACCCTCAGCAAGTTTGCAGATGACACTAAACTGGGAGGAGGGGTAGATACGCTGGAGAGTAGGGATAGGATACAGAGAGACCTAGACAAATTGGAAGATTGGGCCAAAACAAATCTGATGAAGTTCAACAAGGACAAGTGCAGAGTCCTGCACTTAGGACAGAAGAATCCAATGCACTGCTACAGACTAGGGACCAAATGGCTAGGCAGCAGTTCTGCAGAAAAGGACCTAGGGTTACTGTGGATGAGAAGCTGGATATGAGTCAACAGTGTGCCCTTGTTGCCAAGAAGGCCAATGGCATTTTGGGATGTATAAGTAGGGGAATTGCCAGCAGATCGAGGGACGTGATCATTCCCCTCTATTCGACATTGGTGAGGCCTCATCTGGAGTACTGTGTCCAGTTTTGGGCCCCACACTAGAAGAAGGATGTGGAAAAATTGGAAAAAGAGTCCAGCGGAGGGCAACAAAAATGATTAGGGGACTGGAACACATGAGTTATGAGGAGAGGCTGAGGTAACTGGGGATGTTTAGTCTACGGAAGAGAAGAATAAGGGGGGATTTGATAGCTGCTTTCAACTACCTGAAGGGGTTCCAAAGAGGATGGATCTAGACTGTTCTCAGTGGTAGCAGATGACAGAACGAGGAGTAATGGTCTCAAGTTGCAGTGGGGGAGATTTAGGTTGGATATTAGGAAAAACTTTTTCACTAGGAGGATGGTGAAACACTGGAATGCGTTACCTAGGGAGGTGGTGGAATCTGCTTCCTTAGAAGTTTTTAAGGTCAGGCTTGACAAAGCCCTGACTGGGATGATTTAATTGGGGATCGGTCCTGCTTTGAGCAGGGGGTTGGACTAGATGACCTCCTGAGGTCCCTTCCAACCCTGATATTTTATTCTATGATTCTATGCTCAAAGTTTATGGAATGTTTAGCATGGTCTATATACTCATTAAAACTCTAGGTGAAAACCTGGCCCCACTGAAGTCAACATAAATTTTATCACTGAATTCACTGGGGTCAGGATTTCACCCATAATATTTTATATGTTACTGCCACAGTCATTGTCTCAACTGGCTAAAGTGATTGGTTCCTGTTTCTGACTATTTATTGTATCTGCCTTCCCTACACAGAATAAAATAGACAAGCAGTATTCCAAAGATATATCCTTGTTGCTACGGTAGCAACTCTATTATGACCATTAGATGAATATTATTTCTTTATAATGATTAAATTTTTATAATTAAGGTTGCGTGTCTGTCACGGAAGTCATGGATTCTGTGACTTTCCACGATTTCTGTGACTTCCACAGCTGCAGCGGCCAGTGTGGCTGACCCAAGGCCCATCCAAGCAGCTTATCTCAGGGCCAACCCCTGAGGTGGCCCCAGAAACAGCCGCACTGGCTGCTGCTGGAACGGCCCCACAGCTAGTTGCACCGGCTGTTGCTGGAGCGGCCCCAGGGACAGCTGCATCAGCCGCTGCTTGGACAGCCTCGGGCAGCTGGTCCTGGTGACCACCCAAGAAGCGTCAGGTGCAGCTGGCCTCGGGGAGCACCTGAGCAGCAGTCTTGGGGGCAGCTGAAGTAGCGGCCGGTGGGCGGCTCCCCAGAGCTGCAGTGCCCCAGGGCTCCTCCAGAGCTGCAGTGCCCCAGGGACGCTATGATTTAGTCAGTGGTATTTATAGTAAAGACCATGGACAGGTCATGGGCCCGTGAATTTTTGTTTATTGCCCATGACCTGTCCTTGACTTTTGACTAAAAATGCCAATGACTAAATTGTAGCCTTATTTATGATAAAATATTTTAAAGTATTAACCCAACTCACAATTTTTTTATTATACATGGGGAACAAATATTTGATAATGGATTCTTCTATCTAGCATACAAAGGTATAATATGATCCAATAGTTGGAAAGTGAAGCTAAACAAATTGTTTGGAAATACATTGGAACAAGTTACAAAGCATTGTGGTGTATTCTCCATCACCAGCCATTTTAAAATCAAGAACAGATGTTTTTCTAAAAGATAAGATCTAGAAATTATTCTGGAGAAGTTCTATGACCTGTGTTATACAGATGGTCAAACTAGATGATCACAATCGTCCCTTCTTTGAATCCATAGGAAGGGTGTCATGAATAACTGTGATTGATTTAAATTTATATACTATTTTTCTCCATAATCAGCCAAATTTAGTTCACAGAAGATGGAAAGATAGGTTTCACATATGAAGTGATGAATGATACAGAACAGCCTTAACTTTTAAATATATTTATTTTGTGTTTTTATATTGACTATTTCTCATTATAAAAACAATATAATAATACAACCTCATTATTATTTTATTAAATTCTGACAGTTTAAATATCTATTGTATGAGAATTGCTTGCCCAAGAAATTTTGAGATTCTTAGCCAAGAATTTTAGTTTCAAAATAATACACAACATGAGTGAACGCCTGGCCTCACTGAAGTCAATGGCTTAACTACCAATGACTTCAACCAGGTTAGGAATTCACCACTGAGTTTCTAGGGTAAGCAATACTTCTGAAAATGGGCATAAAGCTAGATTCTCAATTCTTAAGAATTACAATAAATAGTTGATGGCTAAGAAAATGGAGAGCACTTCTGGCAGCAAATATACAGACCATGTGCATCCACAGACTAATCATATATATGAATTTCACTTATCTCCTTACAATCAATGTTATATCCTTTTCATAGGGAGCATGTTTCTTCTTGACTCCAAATGATTTGAGACTTAGATTCAGCAAGTGTTTCCAATCTTAATATTCCTTTTAAAACAATCTTTAAATTTAGTTAATTTAAATAAAAAGTACTGAACATGAGCATTTCAACCCACGAAACAAAGGGTAAAACCAAAGCAGAAGGTGCACTGGTCCACTTTCAAAACAGAATACATTCACAGAATCTCACTCCAACATCCTCATAAAATAAACAGCAATTTCTCCTCTGATTGGTTTTAAAAAGTTAAACATTGATTTAAAGTATAAGTCTACGGTGAACGGCACAGTTTTTACATATTTTTAACAGAAGTCTGAACCACCCTCCATACTTGGCCCCTTCTATCCAATCACAATATTTAAAATGTATATCTGATATTAAAAAAGCAAAATGCCATAGATTTAAGGAATGTAACATTATACTAGGATTTAGACCACAGGTTTTTTAAAAATACAAAATTAAAAAGACTACATTCATCATGTTGCTCAGTGGGTTCAAGTTTAAGCGGATTTCAGTCACTGAGTAATGCCTAATGGAACTGCTAATAAGATAAAAGCAAAAGTTTTCACAAAAATTAACTTTTGGATACAGATGGCCCAATTCAATCAAGTTTAAATTTTAAAAATCAAATTAGTTTTCAGCAGCATATTGGAGAGAAGTAAATAATTGTCAAATTAATAATCTGATATAAAAGAAATTATATATGTATATTTGCCAATGTCTGAAAATGTTTTTGCTGTAATATTTCTATGCAATTTCTACTAAATTTGCTAAGAAACCAAGCTGTCTGAAACATTACGGATAAAATATATTTTTCTATATAGTATTTATTCAGTCTGTCCAATGCCAAAAAAATATAATTCAATGATAGGAAGCCAACTTCAATTCTCACTGTGAAATCAGATACAAGGAATCCATCAGATGTTCAATTCCATTGGCATGAACAGTCTATAGGCTCTTGGATGATGTACATCACTTCAGTGCCATTTCCTGAGCAGTATAGTGGCACAGTCAGGTTCTGTACTCCATTTTCACGACAACATTTACAGAATCTTAAATGGCTATTGATATTGACATTAAAAATTGTAGCTGAGGGGCATTTCCCTTCACAGGAAGCCACATTTATCTATTAGTGACAGAGAAAGAGAAATTATCAATTTCATTAACAAGATGAAACAAAACATTTTAAAATTAACTGCAATCAGAATCTGTTTTTACACCTAAAAATATCCAGGATTTTGTAAAGGATTCTGATACGTAATAATTATTTTCCCTATTAAAAATCATTTGAAAGTTATCACATACAAAACTATGTTAAATGGTTATGTCAATTCTAAGTTGAGGTGAGCCTCTTTGTTCTTGCCTTTTCTTTTTTAAATGAAGTCAGCTTCTAAATGTGGAATTGTTTTGTACTCGTGACCACATATGTTGGCTGAGCCTGAACAAAATGTGGTGCTTTATTGTAAAGCTGTTTACCACTAACTTTTACTTTATACTACGTTCTTCTCCAAGCAATCCACTCCCTGTTCCTGGCCTAGCACTGTTGTGGAAGAGCATCTAGGCTTTTGAAGGTAATGAGACAGATACAGAGATAATATATAAGAGATGACTTAAGTTATATCCAGGTGGATCTACATGGTAATCATCAATCAAGGCCTGATCCAAAGCCCACTGAAGTCAACGGAAAGATTCCATTGGGCTCTGGATAGCAGGCCCTTAAAGAGGGATATTATTCCTGTGAGAGCAAAACCCTACCCCACACAGAGTTTCCTATAACCTAAGAAGAGAATCTTCAGATTTTCTTCTCCCTTCTCTAGTTCTGAGAATTTAAACCTGATTGAGAAACTGTTTAAGCTCAAAAACTTGTCCTGCCATCACTAAACTCCTAAAATAGATGAATATATTTATAACTCTTAAACTGTGCAGCTAAAGCTGTGTCCTTTACTGTTGGTGGATTAATCTAAGCAACCTGTGGAAAAGTCAATCTTAAGTATCCCTCTGCGGGATCAAGAGCGGAAGCACACTAGTGTGATAGCTTTCTCCTTCCTCTTTCAATATGGCTGGCAGCTAGAGAACTGTCCTTAGCCACACTATCACTCTGATAGATATATCTGAAAGTATGAGAGCAGAGGTTAGGTGAGCAAGAAACAAGGTGGGTGGATGGGGTAGTGAGGTTGCATAAAAGTACTTGTGCCACAGAATCAAATTGCCATTTTTTGTATTGTTTGTTTGGGACTTGAACTTTGGCTATGACTACACTTATGGCAGCATACATAGTACATACACTGCACACTCCCCTGGCACAGGTATAAATAGCATTGTAGACCATGAAACACTTCCTAACCAAGTAAAGACACGCTAGAGCCTTAGGGTGTATACCCAACATGGCTCTCTACACACCCAAGCAGTGCCTCCCATATGTGTCCCACTGCCTCCCAGCTGCTGGAGACTTTCCCCGCTGTCTTCCCCCGGCAGAACCTTTCACTGCCGCACATAACTACACATCACAGTGAGGACACAGCCTACTTTTCACTGCAGCACGTAGTTACACATAACCTATAACCATTGCAAGTGTAGACAAGGTCTCTATTACCATGAGTGGTATCCTGACTTTACCAACTTCAATGGGACCTGGATTTCATCCAATACTTACAGCATATAAAGAGTTTTCTGATCTGCTATTGTGCTGGGGCAGATTAGAATGCTGATACACAGTTGTAGAATACACAGAATCATGAAATAACATCCATAGATACGTTACATACAAATTGCCATAGTGATTCAGAGTAGTAGTCCATCCAGTCCAGTATCCTGTCTCTGACAGTTGACAGAACCAGATACTTCAGAGGATGGCATTAGAACTTTGCAGTAGGCAATTTGTTCCACAATTGCCCGCACATAGGTTTCATCCCGAGCTTGAATAGTTAGAGATTGGCTTAAGCCCTAAATCATAGAATCACAGGACTGGAAGGAACCTCGAGAGGTCATCTAGTCCAGTCCTCTGCACTCATGGCAGGACTAAGTATTATCTAGACCATTCCTGATAGGTGTTTGCCTAACCTACTCTTAAAAATCTCCAGTGATGGATATTCCACAACCTCCATAGGCAATTTATTCCAGCACAAGCTTTAATATCCCTTCCAAAGATTAGGTTTTGAATGATAACTCTGTATCTTCTTGATATGCATATAAATGTCTAATCCCTTTTTGAATCTTGTTAAGTTCTTGGTCTCAACAACTTCTTGTGGCAATGAGTTCCACAGCTTAATTACACATTGTATGAAAAAGTATTTCTTTTATTGATTGTGAATATCCTACTTTTTCACTTCATTGATAGTCCCCTAGTTCTTGTAATATGAGACAGGGAGAACAGTTGCTCCCAATCCATCATCTCTACGCCATTCATTAATGTATATACGTCTATCATGTCTGTCTTATTTGTCTTCTTCCTAATGTACACAATCCCATTCTTTTCAATCTCTCTTCATCTGCAAGTTTTTCCATGACCTTGAATATTCTTGTCCCTGTTCTCTGAACCACCTCTAGTTTTGCAATACAATTTTTGAGATGGGGTGATCTATACTGTACACAGTATTCCAGGATAGGCCACATCACTGATTTAAAGACATATTTTGGGGGATTATTCTCCCTCCCATTCCTTATGCATCCTAATACCTTGTTAGCTTTTTTTGATTGCAGCTGTGCATTGAGCAAAGGTTTTCAATGAGCTATTTTGGATTGATACAGTTAATTTAGAACCTTATAAGAGTAGCTTAAATTTTTCCTCTCAGTGTGCATTACTTTTATATTTGCCTACATTAAATTTCATTTGCCATCATGTTGTCCATTTACATAATTTGTGTAGATCTCTCTGAAATTCTCAGTCTTCTCTGACCCTGACTAACGTAAATAACTGTCAGCTGCAAACTTTGCTACGCCCTTATTCACAGTCCTTTCCAGATCATTAATAAATATATTAAACACCACAGGACGTAGTATGGAAGTGTGGGACACCTGCTGTTAACCTTTTGCAATAATGAAAATGGACCACTTAAACCTACTCTTTGCATTCTACGTACTAGCCAACTTTTGATCCATAATAATACTTTGCTTTTCACCCCACAACTATTTGGTTTTTTTAATAGCCTCTTGTCTAGGACCTTGTTAAAGGCCTTTTGGAAGGCTAAATAAATTATGTCAACTGGTTCTCCTTTTTCCACTATATTATTGACACATTCACACATGCACGTAACAGGTTTTATACCCGAGACCTCACCAAAGCAGAGAGGTATGATGTCTTATTAAATGATCTCCATAAAGGCTATCATCAATGTATGATATAGAGAGACTTGTCACGTGGAAGAGAGAAGAACATTTATGTCAGAGAGCTCTTTAAGGAGGAATATGTTTCCATCATTGAGCAGGGGGTTGGACTAGATGACCTCCTGAGGTCCCTTCCAACCCTGATATTCTATGATCATTTATAAGTGGAAGCATTTATACTCCCTTTTTTGTGTAACTCCTCTTTAGGGATGTTATTTCATGATGGAGAGGTCAGTGACTTTGTCAGTGATACGCAATTATACTGTGTACTTTTCATTTGAAGTCAGATGTTATTCCAGGTAGAAGGGGTCAGCACTTCTGACCATGTATGGGCAAAAGTAATTAATTTTTACCCACACTTATGAGTAGAATAACATTTCCAGGGTGAGAGGTCTGCTTGATGAGATGATAACAGCATTTTTTTGTTGTATATTGATGTCTGCAATCCTTTTTCATACTTGTTTTATTAGTATGACTCATGCTCATTATGAAACACAAAGGCAGCAGTTTTCTATACTTACAGGCCTCTGACTTATACAGTCACTTTTTCTTATGGTTGTTCTGACCGTCACTTTCTGGCAAATCCTTTCTTCCTTTCTACCTGATAACATATAGAAAATGTTTATTCATTAAATATACATTGTGCTCTGTTTATTCATTCTTTAAAATGAATTGTTACATTTTAAATTAATAATATGGTAAAATATTATTTCCATATCTAAATCATTAGGCAGTGACAAACCAGGAATATATTAATAAACATTACCTGGAAAAAAATACCATACTTTCTAATTATCATATATGAAGACATTAATCAGCATAGTCATAGAACATATAAAGAGGCTACAACTGTTGAAATGTTAGAGTGATTTAATAGTTATGTTGTAAAGCTTTTGAAGATTGAACCCACATAGCAAAGACAAACCCAGTGAATAGAAAAGGGCAAAATGCTGTTTTTCAAACACTATCAATGCTAAGGCTGAACTTATGAAAATAACAGACACTAACTTGAAATTAGTGTTAATTATATTTATTTAAAAGACATATTTTAAATAATTATATCCTTGCTCTTGCTCCTTAGAACACTTCTGGAACTGGCCATCATTAGAAGATAAACCAGCTTTAAATATGCAGCACACAGACTAGGGTCCAGGTTTACTGATTATGGGAGAGATTTGACAGGGCTTTGGGAAATCTTAGTAGGAGATATGCACATCTCCTCTACGTATGTGGGGTATTTTGTACTAAAAACTACTCCCGTAGCTGGAGCTAGTAGTACTCAGGATAGCAAATGTGCATAGAGGTTTATGAAAATATTACATTTTTTGCGGTTATGTATTTTTGTGGATTTTTCTTCTAGCCTTTGGATAATGAAGCTATCCAAATATTAAGAAGGATACTTGTGACACAAAACAACTAAAACCATGATACTGAAACAAATGCAAAGGTTACACAAAACCCCCATACCACAGGACACAAGACAAGTTGTGCTAGCTGTATCTATTATACAATATACTTTTACTACACCGATCTCACAACCAAATCAGAAGTCACTGTATAACTGTGTTGCCACATAATCATTTTTCATCTTCAGCATCTAAATTAAGTGGGACTAACCAACAAAGTCCCTCTTCACTTTCAGCACAATCCCATTCCTGCTCCACAGGAAAGGAAGAACATATGTTTTGTAAGATCAGCAAGCTCTGAGCAATCCAGTGACACACGTGGAGTAGCTACCGGACCAGTGGGGATCTTGTATGTACGTCAGGAGTAAAGCACGACTCTTCTGGCTTCAGGGGACAGATGCCATGCTATCCTCTGACAAATACTATGCAGAATCAAGATCATGTTGGTTGGTATACTAAACACTGTACTCTCTTACCAAAATTGCTGTGCAAGGACTTGTCTAAACAGTGATTTAGTGTGCAGCAAGCAAGCGGTGTAAATCTACAGTGCGTCACTCATTGTGCACTAAGTAGCCATGTGAACTGTGCTACTGCACACTAAAAGTTACATAGTGCATTTTGATCTACTACTGACAGCACATTCCAGCCGTTAATAGGCTTAATCCTGAGCACTGAGTAATAGGATCCTACAGAGGATCTCTGCTCTATGGAAGATTCCAGGGGATCAGTACCTCTCAGGATCAGGCCTAATACCAGTATGGAATTGGTTATATTACATTGATAGTCATGTATAAATATATCCCTACAAACGATTATGTTACGTAAAAAAAATTATGTTATATAAAAAAGAAAATACATTATTAAAAATAATAATACCTGGTTCACAATTTATACTATCAGTAGAGACTACAGGGCTAATGGCAAAGGGTAATACACCCAATCCAGAACCTGGCAGAATTATTAGGAATATAAGTTTCTTGTAAAATAAAAACATTTTTACACAAATGACATTTCATTAATTCTTACACTGCCAATTACGATTTTTCTTTTGGTAAAAAAGTAATGAACTTCTCTGTTTGCCTTCCAAATTTAGAAATTCTGCAGTTGCTGAAAATCTCACTGATAACACCCTACACATAGTACTTTCCTGGTTAAGAGAAAACTTCAACAGTGTTTCCAGGCATACCACATTTTTGCAATGGGTATTTCATGACTATGGCAAGGTAAGAATTAAGTATATGAACTCACTTTGCATGCACTTAATCAAGCTCTTTTCAAAAGGATTACTTGTTCCCATTACAACCCCCAGGTGTTGCAAGCTCTATTTTTAATTTGTCTTTTTAATGGCTTTACCCCAGGGCACATGCTTTTAGTTTGAAAACACAAAAACAAATAAAAAATAAAATAGCATGTAATTGTATGTATTGTATTTTTGTTCTTAGCAGCCACCTCAGCAAATATTTCTGAAGTATAACAATGCCTTTCCTGAGGCCACAGAATATTGTGAAAGCTAAATCTTTCCTGATTACTGCAAAAGGCAGAAAATATTTGTAGCCATTAATACTTTAGTCTCATTCTCTAAATGAAACCCACCCAACTTGTATGGCTTCAGTGAAATATTTTGCAACTTTACTCCAACCAGTAAAGGAATAATCCCTTTGAAAGACGCTAGCATAATCCTTGTGCAGGTTTTTTTTTATTAATATTATTATTGTTTTTCAGTCTGAAAAAAGTACTAGATTAAGCTACAATCATTTCTGGCTTCTTTGCTGTGTATATGAAGGAACAACATTCCATCCACATTCCTAAAAATTGATTTTCAGGGCCTTGTATGCTAAATATAATTTTATTTGATAACTATGAATAAATATATGCCTTTATGCAGCCGCTCTTTTAAGAGAGATACAGGTATACATATGCAGCTACATATTGTACTTTTGACCGTCACAAATATGACACAGTGCAATATGAAACTATACTTGTGTGTTCTTATGCGATATTATTGATTACAGCTCATTTTAAAAAATGAAATTCAGGATTTCAAAGGCATTTTATGCCCCAAAATTTTAATTCTGAAGAAAAAAAATGGTGTTTTCCAAGCAGCTCTATTTTTTACTTTTATTCGCTATTTATACAGAATCAAGGGTTTTATTTTATGTAGTTTAGAAATCACAGTCTAAATAACAAAGCTTTTTGTTCTTCAGAACTACACAGGACCAGATTCTGTTCTCAGTCTGTTTTTACACTGGAGTAAAAAGAAATCAGAATCTGTCACATAACTACACCATAATTAAGAACCTGTATGTTTTAAACATGCACATTCATAGAATGTGAATATATAGCTACATAGCACAAGTGTTCATTTGGTTTAGATTTGTGCCTTTTATCACCATCAATAATAATTTGCTCTACACCCTACAATTTTTTCATATTTTGGATTTAAATGCATTTCCCAAGATGGAAAGAGTTAACTTTTCAATTTAAAAAATATTGTATTCCAGCACTCTGACCCTAGAAAACATAAAAGAACAAAACAGAATAAACCCATAATTATACAATTTGTTTCAATATGATCAAAATAGGTATCAATTTTAGAAAATTTGTTCTGAGCTTTTATAGAGAACACTATAAATATGTATATGTATAGTTTTGGAGTAATCTTAACAACAAACCAATCTTTTCATTATTTAAATTGGGATCACTTTTCATCTTCCTCAGGCTGTCTTTGGAGAGATTTGGTTATACTCCAGAAGGATAAGGTTAAATATCACCATATCAGCAGCCATATGAAGCAAGGCTTTTCAATAAACAGTTGTTAAAGAACTATAACAATTTTGTTTGATTTGGGGACTGCATGCTTTTTCCTTCCTTATGTCCCAGCAACTGAGTTAAAAAAACACTGCTCTCCAAAACCAAAGCCAAACTAGCATGTATTGCAGTAGCTTTCTTCACTTACACGTCTTGCAGCAGCCATCATTATAAGTCTGCACAGTGCCTCCATTCTAGGAAAAGAAAGGGGAAATATATCAAAAAAGACTGTGCCCAATGCAATGCCCTGCTGTATCCAATTACATTTAGAACATAATGGGCCAAATCTTCAGTTGGTGTAAATTGGTGCACTATCACCGATGTCAATGAAGTTACAAAAATTCACATCAGCAAAGGCTCTGGGTCAAAATCTCCAAGCTGTTTTGAAATATAATATTTGAAAATGAACTTGCCATTATGATTGAGCATATCTGAGCTGGTCTCTTTTAACTCAAGAGAG
This sequence comes from Eretmochelys imbricata, assembly GCF_965152235.1. Classification (NCBI taxonomy): domain Eukaryota; kingdom Metazoa; phylum Chordata; order Testudines; family Cheloniidae; genus Eretmochelys; species Eretmochelys imbricata. The sequence continues at coordinate 287,047,537 of NC_135572.1, forward strand.
CAGTCATCTTCAGACATTACCATCCATTCTCCCACTGATGGCTCAATTAACATTGGGAGTTACTTGGATAGTTAAAAAATTCCATATATGAGTAAAATGTAATTTTGTTCAAGATTCAAAAGAATTTACATTGCTCATGTACCACAGAAATGAGCACAGTGAAGATTCCAATTAGATAGCTATTTACTACTGAATACCTATAATTTTGCCTCATGTAATATATTTTCAGAGCTCTAATTCATCCCCTCATTCTAGTTTTTTGGTTTTCCTTTCACATTTTATAATTAACTTTTCTTATGGTTTTCTTCTCAAATGTATTGTAGGCAGGACTGAAGCGGAAATGCAGAAAACATATCAAAAAGAGGAGATATTCCTCTTTAAATTAAAAAAAGAAAGGATCTCTCTCATGTGGAACTGGCATAAATAAGAGCTAAACTGTCCACTTTTAATACATTTACAAAAATTGCAGATAAAGCAGGAGAGTGGATGGGATAGCAGTCTTGTACTAATACCGTACAAAATATTTTTTTTAACTTACAGTATTGGTTTTCTATATTGTTAAAGAGAAATCACTGAATATGTTGATCAATTTTTCAAAAACGAGCACTTCAGGTTACCTTCCGAAATCCATATTAGCTCCTAAATTAACCTAACCTGATTTTCAAAACTGCTGACCAACCTCAACTCTCACTTGAAATCAGTGCTGAGCACTTCTGAAAATCAGGTTGAACTGATTCAGAAGGATAATTTTAGGAACACATTCTGGAAAATCTTGGCCATTATTATTAAATAAAGACCCTAACAGAATGTGATGAAAAAGCTCCGGAAATAAGAAAATGTTTTTAACGGTGTCAACGTTACTTTATGATAAGGTGCTTTATTTGGGATAGACAGGAGAGTAGCTCTGTGCCCTTTCTAAATAGCATGTAACACATTTATAGATCTTGTGCAGAATTTGAAATCAGTACTCAGGACAGATACTGCAATGTATTTTTAGGAGCATTGCTTGAACAGCCACAAGTGCAAGAACTAGAATGTACAAAAAACAGAATAATTAATTAGGATAAAAGCTAGAAACCTATATTCCCTAAACAACAACAAAAAAGTGTGTGTGTGTGTGTGTGAAGTATCTTTGAACTATAGTTATTTGGTTTATATATGTTAATTTTTAGGTAGGTACACTAAGTAATTTGTAATCTTCATGAACCAGAGCTATTTGTTTCACGCAGAGCACAAAGTCAGCAAGCCTCTTGAAGTGTTTCTAATCTCTGTTCAATTTATGGCATTTTGAAACTCTGCTGCTGCACATTTATCTGCAAACTTGCTAAGTGGCATGAAACAGCTTATTTCATTTATGTGTTTATAAACTCTGTGAATTATAGGTCCTATTCAGAACTCTCTGCTCAGACAAAAGGAAAGGGAGTAAGAACCCTATAAGAGTGCAGCTTAATACCAATCAAACAAAATTTTAAAAGTGCACATTGTTTGGGATGTATGATATAACCCTAAAAACAAACAGAAGAATAGTACATAAGAACATTAATTGCTCATTTTAAAGTTGTTACTTACCAAATTTTTTTTAGATTAATCATTCTGTGGAAAGTATAATATGGTTGTCAGACCCATAATGGTTCTGAAATGAATGCCAAGCTCCAAAACAAAAGATTAGTTATTACGATTTAAAATCACAAAGTACAAACCTTTGTGCATTCAGTCTCATTAAAAGGGGGGCAGACAACACTAGATCCCAGTATCATAGCACCTACAGCAGTCTTTGCACACTCATATTGGGTGCAATTGGAGGCCCAGGTGCTTCCCTCCTACAAATACAAAAAAAAATACCAGAACAGACAGCAAGTTACAGCGGCACTGACACTAGAATATTGCTTAGTTATAAAGGTGTTATTTCCACATGTAGCCACTAAGATAGTGGACAGACCCTGCACTCTATTCCTCGCCAATGCACCAGCCGGAAGGAAAAGAGCCTGCACCAGAAAAAGGGCTGGTGCAACTTACTTCCCTGTGAATCAGAGTGGAAACTGAATTATGACTCAGAATCAGTAAGAGTCATAGAGTTTAAGGCCAGAAGGAATCACCAGATTGTCTATGCTGATGACCTGTAGATCACAGGCCACCAAAATCACCTAGCACCTGCACATTAAACCCAGCCACCAAAATTAGATCAACGCATTATGGTCCACAGGAAGAGAATAGGAGGGACCAAGATGCTTCAGTGCCTGAGGCTCCTCCAATAGCAGGGAATTGATTATGCCAGATATACATAGATAATCCCAGTAAGTGATTCACACTCCAAACCGCAGAGGAAAATGAAAATACCTCAAGGTCACTGACTATCTGACCTGTGGGAAAATTCCATCCCAATCCCACATATGGCCATCAGTTCGACCTTGAGCATGTGAGCATGAACCAGCCAGCTAAGCATGTGAGAGACAGACTGTTCAGTGCCATTTCAGAGCATTGGCCCCCCTGTCCAGTGTCCCATCTCCAACCATTTCTGATGCTTCAGAGGAAGGAGACTAAAAACAAAAACAAAACAAAAAACCCAAACCCAGAATACACTGGGAAAAGGTGAAATCCCTTCCTGATATCCTGCAGGTGACCATGAAGGATGAGCTGTAGGAACATATGAATATTAATCTTCTTAATATTATTAAATCTTTCATTTATATCACACCTGTGACCCCAAAATGCTTTACAACCTCTCCAAAAAGTATATAGTACAGGAATCACTAACACCAATCACTGGAAGGCAGCCACTGTTTTGTGTTCTGAGCCTCTACCAAAAACCATAATAGTAGCCATTGACCCAATCCTCTCTTTACATCTCAAGTTGGCAAGTTTGCTTAAGTGTTTGAACAAGAGCTTCCCTGACATCAATAATATGTCCAGTGTCTCTTAGGGAGCCTGATTTTCAGGTGTGCTGAGCACCCACAATTCCCATTGACTTCAGCTGACGTTGTGGGTGCTCTGCACTCCTGAAAATTGGGTGCCAACGGCTAGCTCCACAAAGGCACTTGGGCTTTGCAATGCTAACTTTTAGGCACACTGCCACCCAGTGTAGTCAAGTGCCTAAGTCCAGGTTTGAGGGAGGCACCTATCTAAACCTGGGATTCACAGCTGTGAACCCTCTCCTGGAATTAAGTGACTAGGCCAGGTCAGCCTTTTCTCATGAAAAACCAAAGAGAATGACCCCATGATAGCCAATAGCCCAGTGATTAGGGCACTTGCATGGATGTGGGAGACCTATTTGCAATCCCCTGCTGCAGAGCAGAACTTGAATTTTGAGTCTTCTATATCGGAGGTATGTGCCCTAGCCACCAAGCAACTGGGCATTCTTGGTGGCGCGGCTTGCACGATCTCCTGTTCAAATTGTTCCACTTTGTATAAAACACTAAAGATTCATGGGAGGAGGCATCTGAACTTAGGGCTCCCACATCCCAGAGAAGTGGCCAAACCACTAGGCTTCAGAGTCACTCTCACTTTTTGTTTCTCTGGCCAAAGGAATCTTTGCATTCTCAGAATGCCTACTTGATCGGGCCCCACAGACAAGAGGGGGGAAAGCCTCGTTTGAGAATCTCACCAGGGCTTAGCCACGAGCTATATTGTCAAGCTGTTCAGCAGTGGCAGGGCGTAGGTGCATGCACAGTGGTGATAACTTAGGCACCTAGGGGACTTTACTGGAAAATGTCAGGTGCCTAGGGAACTTAGGTGCCTACAGCATTAGGCAGCAGGCAAGCAGGGATTCTGAGGGCTCACTGAAGCTTAAATGTTGGACTTATATGCCTATCTGCCAATTTAGGCAATTTATGGATTTAGCCCCAGGTGTTTAGTTCAACTTCTCTGCTCCCCTATATTTGCTGGCTGAAGACAGCCAGCCATGTGGATATAGCTATATTGAACACCACAACTGTCCCTACTGACAGACCAAAAGTAGGAATGTGAGAAATGATAATACAAGAACCAGCCAGAAGATGTCAGTTAGATACTTGAATAAAGTCATATGTGCTACTGATACTGTTATTTCCTCCAGCGTCCAGAGGCACTTACTTCATGCACAGATAGTGTTCCATTTTCAGTATAGAAAGCACAAGACACATTTTGGCAGGTTCCACAACAAACATGATGACTGGGAGAAGGAATGTATATTTGATGCTGTTAAAAAGAAAAAAAAATGAAATGAACCTTTTTTTTTAACACATAGGTCACTAATTGTAAGTGAGTGTGGGGGTTTCCTTGTCTGTGTTCTCTCTCAATAGAGACGGTCCCAAGTCACAAAGTTTGGATGTGTATCGACATCCAAATTCTCCGAAATGTTAGGCAGGGATATGATCTGGTGTTTTGATTTAGGCCCATCTCTATTTCTGAGAGGTTACATAAACTTAGAACTTTATTTTCTGATAAACCATATGGTCTTTGCCTGTTCCTCAAATCTTTCTGAGTAACAGCCGTGTTAGTCTGTATTCGCAAAAAGAAAAGGAGTACTTGTGGCACCTTAGAGACTAACCAATTTATTTGAGCAGAAGCTTTCATGAGCTACAGCTCACTTCATCGGATGCATACTGTGGAAACTGCAGAAGACATTATATACACAGAGACCATGAAACAATACCTCCTCCCACCCCACTCTTCTGCTGGTAATAGCCCATCCAAAGTGACCACTCTCCTTACAATGTGTATGATAATCAAGGTGGGCCATTTCCAGCACAAATCCAGGTTTTCTCACTCCCTACCCCCATACACACACAAACTCACTCTCCTGCTACGTAAAAGAATAAATGGACACAAATCAGATGTCAAGAATTATAACATTCATAAACCAGTCGGAGAACTCTTCAATCTCTCTGGTCACGCAATTACAGACATGAAGGTCGCTATCTTAAAACAAAAAAACTTCAAATCCAGACTCCAGCGAGAAACTACTGAATTGGAATTCATTTGCAAATTGGATACTATTAATTTAGGCTTAAATAGAGACTGGGAGTGGCTAAGTCATTATGCAAGGTAGCCTATTTCCCCTTGTTTTTTTCTACTCCCCCCCCCACCCCAGATGTTCTGGTTAAACTTGGATTTATGCTGGAAATGGCCCACCTTGATTATCATACACATTGTAAGGAGAGTGATCAGTTTGGATGAGCTATTACCAGCAGGAGAGTGAGTTTGTGGGGGGGGAGGGGGGGGAGAAAACCTGGATTTGTGCTGGAAATGGCCCACCTTGATTATCATGCACATTGTAGGGAGAGTGGTCACTTTGGATGAACTATTACCAGCAGGAGAGTGAGTTTGTGTGTGTATGGGGGTGAGGGGTGAGAATTTTCATACACATTGTAAGGAGAGTGGTCACTTTGGATAAGCTATTACCAGCAGGAGAGTGAGTTTGTGTGTGTGGTTTTTGGAAAAAAAAAAAGGGAGCGGGGGTGAGAAAACCTGGATTTGTACTGGAAATGGCCCACCTTGATTATCATACACACTGTAGGGAGAGTGGTCACTTTGGATGAACTATTACCAGCAGGAGAGTGAGTTTGTGTGTGTATGGGGGTTAGGGGTGAGAATTTTCATACACATTGTAAGGAGAGTGGTCACTTTGGATAAGCTATTACCAGCAGGAGAGTGAGTTTGTGTGTGTGGTTTTTGGGGAAAAAAAAAAGGGGGCGGGGGTGAGAAAACCTGGATTTGTACTGGAAATGGCCCACCTTGATTATCATACACATTGTAAGGAGAGTGATCACTTTAGATAAGCTATTACCAGCAGGAGAGTGGGGTGGGAGGAGGTATTGTTTCATGGTCTCTGTGTATATAATGTCTTATGCAGTTTCCACAGTATGCATCCGATGAAGTGAGCTGTAGCTCACGAAAGCTTATGCTCAAATAAATTGGTTAGTCTCTAAGGTGCCACAAGTACTCCTTTTCTTTTTTCAAATCTTTCTATATTCTTAGTTAAATGAATGAAGTCCATTTTGACCATTAAAACATGACATACCAAAATGAACAAACAATACAGGAGATCTATTTTGGTGAGATATATTTACTTTTTATGATACACATTTACAACATAAGATTGCAAGAATGAAGACAAGTGGCTAAGAAAGAAAGCTGGGAATCAAATCTAAAAGAAAATGTGTCATTTATTAAAAGAGTAAAGAAGTGACACCATGGGATAGGAATCCCATCCCACAAGGAAAAGGGAAAGTGTCCCCATGGCATATTGTCATTTTTACTTAAATTTGTGCAATATGTGACCACTGAAGCCTCTGGAAGTGCGAATAATAATTCAAAAGCATCAAACTTAGAAAATGTTAATATTTACAAAAATCATCTTCTTCCACTTCCTACAAAAGAAATTCAACCCACTCAAGCAACCTCCCTCAAGGAAAAGCCTAAGCAACTCAATAAGCTTTACAATGTGCCCTGGGGGGGTTGTCAAAACAGCAAGAAAAGTGAACCCAAAGCGGACATCTCTTCATCGAGAATATCCTCTGTTCCAAGAGGAGTAGCACAGAACTCACAGCCCATTGAGAAGGTGGATTAAGGTGGTATTAAGCCACCTTTGCATCCTTCCAATCCTGAGCTGCTCTGAGACCCCAGCATAATTTATGCAGTCCTGGAGGCCAGTTTCAGTTACGGCTTCCTCCAAGGGACATTCTATGGTTTTCAGAACTGCCCAAAATCTCCACAGTCCTATGTGCTGTGGCCCTGCACTCGACACACTCCTCTTGCTCCTAGCCTGCCTCCTGGCACACCCGCTACACACCCAGGCTTACGAAGGGGTCCCTGGAAGGCAGCTTTACAAGGGAATTCTTCCTAACTGGATACTTGGCTTTTTAGGACCCTTTTACACTTTTCCAGCCCCTTTATCTGGCCTAAAGGGGCTGGAATGGGGTGAGAATCTTACCCTTTGTTTCTAAGATAGCTAAGGCCATGTCTGCATTTACCGGGGATTGACGCTGCTGCGATCGATGCAGTGGAGGTTGATTTAGTCACTAAATTGACCGCAGAGTGCTCTCCGATCAACTCCGGTACTCCACCGGAATGAGGATTAAGGTAAGTTGATGGGAAAGCATATCCCATTGACGCAGCGCAGTCTAGACACCACAGGAAGTTGACCTAAGCTACGTCGACATCAGCTACTTTATTCATGTAGCTGGAGCAGCGTAACTTAGGTTGACTTACCGCAGTAGTGTAGACAAGGCCTAAGACTCAAACTTTAAAAGTTCTTCATATCGTGGCAGTATTAATTGTTGACTTTTTATTGGCAATTACAATAGCTCAACATCTATAATTTCCACAAGAAGCAAACTGGCTATCTATATGTACACCATAGGATACACATATGCTTTACTAGAGAAGTATCACTAAATAATTGGGCAACAGTTTCCTTCCTATATAAGCTGAAGTTTCTGAGTGGGCTTCAAGAATAGCGCCTTGCAGAGTGCACTGGAAAAGTCTGTCTTATGTCCCATATGACGTAATGTTCAAATATGAGAAAATGTAGTCAGAGGAATGGTTTAAAATTCTTTAGCAGAAATAAGCTAGTGTCTACATTTTAAAGGTTAAATACTTCACAACTAAGGGCTGTCTATGCAGCACCATGGTCCAGACCACAGGGTGTGATTTGTAGAGCACTCTAAGTGCCCCATGTAGACCCTACTGGCATGGACTAAAAGGTACAGAGTTCACTTTAATGTAGTCCCTGACCTTTTAGTTCATGTCAGCAGTCTACATGGGGCAGTTTAGAGGGCTCTGCAAATCACAGCCCCATAGTCCAGACTGCAGCACCATGTAGATAAGCCCTAAGAGAAGACCCCTAACCAAAACCCCAGATCTGAATGCTCCATGAACTTTCAGAAAGCGGATAGAGATCAATATCCATTTCTGAAATTTTGCAGTTCAGGTCCATTTCTACTTACAACTTGCAAGCCATTTGCAGCCTAACTGTTAGCCAGATTCCCCAATATTATTCTATATTTTTGCTCAGGCCTGCACTTTCATTTACTCTTCAATTTCCTGAACACTAGAGCAGGCAAAGTATATCTGCTGTGTGCTGTACAGTAGGCAATGAAATTTCTTATCTGTCTTGTTTGTCATATACTTTGGAGTGAAGACTTGAATTGAATGTAAATATTCCCACTGAACTGGAACCCAAGTGGCGAATACTGTATCAAAGTTACTACTTCTCTAGTTTCTTGTGCTGTCTTCACACACAGCCTGCTAAAATATGCACAGATTTCTTACCTGCTGCTTATAGCTTTTTGCCATGCAACTATTATTTTTAAATAACAGACTTGCAATTTGAAAAAAACTCTCTTTGTTCCTGGCAACTTCTGAACGTCAAAATGAAAAATGTGTTTATAAAACTTAAATAAAAAAAACCTCACTAAAGCAATATTTGTCATAGGCCACCACCCAACAAACACAAGGGTACTGCCGTTAAGCCAAGTTCTTATTATTCCATTTGCTGGATAGATGTATTGTTAAGCTTCCTCTATTCAATTGTCATAATCTGTAATTAGGACATTTTTGTTCACAAGTTACATCAGAATGGCATTTAAAAACACTCACAGCATCACATTGTTGGGAACAGTTCACAACTGTAAAATCCATGGCATGATATCCTGTGCTGTGATCTTTTTCTTGTAAACACTGTACTGTGTAACAAAGATTTTCATCCAAATACTGAATCATAGATTGTCCAGGATTCAGCACAGTTACTTCTTGGAATACACATACATCATCCTTTTCTGATAATAATAATAATAATGATAAAAAGAAGAAGTGGGTCATTAGGATAATGTTTTCAATTAAGCAAATTATCAGAATCTCATTCAAACAACTAGGACAAGATCCAGCACTTTGTGACAATTTTGAAGTTTACTGCTGCAAGCAGGCATCGTTCAAAGCAAGACCCTTGACTTCCCATCCTGGGGACAAATTCTATGTTCCTTTACATCCAGTGCAATCCCACTTACTTTGATAGAGTTCTATGGAGACAAAAATCAGTGCTGAATTTACCCTCTGCACTTTAAATATGCCACATTCAGATGTGTATACACCTCTACCCCGATATAACACTGTCCTCGGGAGCCAAAAAATCTTACCGCGTTATAGGTGAAACCGCGTTATATCAGACTTGCTTTGATCCACCTGAGCGTGCAGCCATGCCTCCCCTCCCCTCCCCCCCCCCCCCACCGAGCACCGCTTTACAGCATTATATCTGAATTTGTGTTATATCAGGTCGCGTTATATCAGGGTAGAGGTGTATTTAGTTGTGGGAGAGCTTCCTAGGCAGGAGGCAATGTGCTCTTCCCAAGCATGTGGGGCACTGCTCAGGACATACAGGGAAAAGAAAAAGTTACTGGGATGGATTTTAAGCAACAGCCTACAACTGTATTGACTTACAGCTGGATAGGGGTAGTATACACCCATCCATCTCACACATCAGCCATTTAGCTGGGTCCAGTGCAAGATTACAGGGCTCCCACCAGATAACCAAGAACCCAGGGTAGACCCTTCAGTCTACCTCCTCTCATCCTCACCTCCTACCTTACAAACTGAGCAGAGTACCAACACAGGGACCTTGGTCTGCAAAGATTTCAGGCCTCCCCTTCTTACAGGCACAAGGTCCACCAGCAAAAATCCCAGGTCTCATTTGCCTCTGGGACGTAGCCCTTTTAGCTTTTATCCATACTGGATACTAGCTGCAAGCTGAAACAAACTGAAAATTCCTATATTATCCTTTAATATCAGACTTCCAAATGCCATTCTTCTGCATCCCAACTGCAGGTCCATAATGCTTTGAGGAAGGCAAAAAACACACCAGATCTCTGCCACTTTGGCTCATCAGGAAAAAAATTCCTCCCATATCCCATAGCCAGGCGATCAGTCACACCCGTAGCAGCCTGGAAACACAGCTCCCTATCTACATGACGGGGAGGAAGGGCAGAGCAGCTGAAGAGCCAAGGGGGCTCCTGAAGGCTAAGGAAAAGTTTAAATTATTTTAGGGAGGGGCACAGGAGCCAATCAGCTCTCACTCTTCCCTCCTGGCTAACCAATGGGATACAACAATCTGGCGCCCAGGTCTGGCATTTTGGGGCATGTGCTCCCCACCTTCCCCCTCTCTTCCAGGAGCAATACATTCCTTTTTCTGGTCCAACCAATTATGTCCCTCCTAACCCATGGAGATGGGTGAGGGGGCATTTCTCAGGCATGGGCTCTCCCCCCTTAATCTCCCTTCTGGGAATAATGTATTCTGCCGGCAGTCTAACCAAACATTTCTCCCCCAAGTCCCTCTGCCCCAAGACAGGGGGGTAGGGGGTAGATTTTTCCCACTCATCAATCCCATATTTGGGGCTGGTAGCTCAGTATCAGCACATACATGAAAGATTTGTGTCCATGTTTTACACTTGATTTGGAATTTAATTGTTAAACTGGATGGGATGGGGACTTTCCTAGTATTTGGAAGGAAAAGAAACCCTGCAACATAACACCGCTTAAAAAAAACAACCCTTGAAAAGCTATAAAATGTACCACTACATAATGTCAATTATATTCCTGGCCTGGGGCTGAAGTAAGTCTTCATATTTTCTGCATTTCTCTAATATTTAACACTGTGCTAATCTAATGCTACATATATTTAGTCTGCAAATCACAAAAGTGTAGCCTTTCACCAATTAAATGTCTATCTTTAGAATTAACATTGAGACATTATACACTGTAGATATAAAGTCACTTTAGCAGGCCAGTGTTGGCCCATTGCTGCATTACTTGTGTGCTTTTGTTTAGTAAAACAAAAATTAATAAGGTTAAAAAGAAAAAAAAATTACCACAGATGTACTGCATGCATCCACAAGCACTGTAAATGCTGTCGTCTACTTTTTGAACCTCTCCCTGTGTAGCAAGAAACAGTTTCAGAGTCAAATACATCAAACACAACTTATAAAGCTTACAAGAGACACCCTTCTCTTAAAACATACAAAACTACTGCCACTCCAGCCTAAGCTTTGAGAAAGAGAAAATCACAATCCATTACAATAGACAGTATGGTTGCCAGATGTATTACTGTTAACAACAGCTAAGTGGTACACTTCCTTTTGGTCTGAATATAATGACAGTGCAGCTGAATGTCAGTTTGAATTAATACTGACCTGAAGAAGACCTTTGTTTTGAGATGAAACTTGCCTCTTTCACCCACAGAAGTTGGTTTGAAAAAATAATATTACCTTACCCACCTTGTCTCAGTTTTAATTAGTTTATTTTTAAAAAAATCTGTCTTTCTTTTATTTTGGATATATTTTCAAGTGATAAATCCTGGTTATTTTAATAATAAAGGTATATCTGGTCATAAAATACCACTTTGACAGCTCTGAAACCTCCTCCATGACTTTAGTGTATTGTCAAAATTCTGTACCACCGTACATCTCTTGCAAATGATTCAGAATTTGGCCTGTTATGACCTATATTACATTTCTTGCATTATATCCACATTACATGTTCCTCATATGTAGAGCCCTGCACGGATACAAAATTTATATCGTATCTGTGGATATAAAGCAGATATCCACAGAGCTGCAGGGTTCTATCAGGAACGGCAGCAGCAAAGGTTGCAGCATGTTTGACATCCACTTCCAGGAACCAGTGCCCTGCCTGGGCAGCTCCATCAGCATGGCTGTACTGGCCAGCCCTGCCCACTGGGGCAGGCACCAGGCTCATTAGCAGCTGTCACTGGTCACGCTAGTGTGTGCAAGCGGCTCGCATGCTCCTGGACACACTCACGACCAGGGATGGCTGCCATAGATATCTGCATCTGTGGATATAAATTTGGTATCCAGGCAGGGCTCTACTCATATGGGGGAGGGCATGTGATGGAAAAGTATGCCTTTCATCACAGTGATAGTTCAGAGTTACATCATTCGTTATCACGCATTTTCCAGGTTATAGCAACTATTTTGTTTAAAACAAAATAGAAAATGAGAGAAGAGGACAGTATATCTAAACTCTCATACGTTACAAAGGTCAAAGATGTTTAATAACTTTCATAGGAAACATATATAATTAACAAAACAAGCCAACATTCCTCTAGAAACAAAGCATGTTCATAAAGTTGATTTCTTTCAATAACAAAAATTAATTTTGTAACTGGTAAAATTTTAAGCATGTTGATCCTAGTCAGTATTGAACAAAGTAAGATTACATTTTCTTCCCTTCAGTTAGGTCTGCTTAAAAAACACAAAATGAAGCTTCTCCAGTGGATTGATGGTAGCAACACAGGATCTAAAATAGGGGGTTACAAGCTGGATTTGGAAGATAGGAGACAGTGTTTCAACACCTCCCCATTTTATAATCCATGTACTGGCAAATATATGACAGGCAGTATTGATAGCCCCAATCCCATAGCCTATGATGACAAATTCAAGGAAGGGACAGAAACAATAGCGCATAAAAAGTAAGGGGCGGGGGGAATACTGGATGTTATTAAGTAACATCTAAAGAAAATTTTCTTACCACTTTACAGGTTGGTATAGTAAAATTTTCACAGCTACATTCTGAGAAGAGAGCAACAAAAATGTATCAGTCAAAAGACATTAACTTTTATTAATAAGTAACTAGTAGAAGAATGAAAAATAGTTACCACAGTGCCAGCCTGGACAACACTGTCCAGGTACTTTCTCTTTCACCAGTCGCATGTCAGCTGTGCAGTTCAGAAGAGGCACTGAACAACGGTTCTCATCACAAACTAAATGGGGGGAAATGACATGGCTCAACATGTTTTCAGCTCATATTTCCTTAGATAAACTATTCTAACAACATTGAAGGTTTTTCATAGAATTTTGTTATTATGATTTAATATTTGTTAAGGTCCAACAGCATTCTTGACACTGTACAAGGGATAAATAGAGAGACAGGCCAAGATTTCCAAAAGTTAGCGATTTTGGTTATCTCAATTTTTGATGCCCAACTTGAATCTCCTTAAAGGGTTTTACATTTTCAAAGTCTGCTGAACGCGAATCATCTGAAAATCTTGCTCCATGAAAGTGACTCAAGTTGGGCACCCAGCAATTGAGGCACCCAAAATCACTAGTAGCTACAGGAGTGCTCTAGCTGTATATCTGTAAACAGTTGCTAGATAAGGTGTCAGTAGACGCTGGCTGACCAGAGGCACCGAGTCACTTCAGCAATGGTAGTGAACAACATTTCACTCCTTGTTGCAATGCTAATGCATGGGGATATCTGTGAAAACTGAAACTTCTTCAGAGCCTATTAAGGACAACCTGTGAAAGGGATGCCAGAATACTGTAATAACGTAGGACATTATACAATACTGAACATTTTATAAAACTATATTTTTAACATTTGGATAAATTCAACTTTAGATGGAAAGTGTTGAATCAGCTGAAAAAAATACACAGCATATAATGTTTACCAGATACAGGAAAACCTTTAAATTAAAAACAGCTAAACTTACCACAATGGTAACGAGGACAACAGGAATGCATGGTGCTAAGATCTACTGTGAGAATTTCCCCCTCATTACATAAAGGAACAGGCTCAATGCAAGATTCACAAACTAAAGTTAAAAAGAATAAACCAAATACAAAGTTTAAAATACATCATCAGAAAGTTGTTACATATGAGCTTTATTCTACCCATGACAGGTTTCAGAGTAACAGCCGTGTTAGTCTGTATTCGCAAAAAGAAAAGGAGTACTTGTGGCTCAAATAAACTGGTTAGTCTCTAAGGTGCCACAAGTACTCCTTTTCTTTATTCTACCCATGTTCTTCTACTGTGCCTGCCTGCCTGCAAGCCAGCCAGCCATCTGGGTATCTAAGAAACTTTTATTGACTAACACATTCAAACAAAATAGATAATTGAAAGTAATGATACAGTAATGGATGTACCTATTACTTTGTCTGGTGTTGAGATTTATGCTCAGACTGTTGCTACATGGACTGAAAAAATGACTGTCAGTGGGCAATAATAACGAAGCTGCAGATTGAAGGCAAAGGTCACATAATTCTATAAATGAAATATGTCCAAATATTTTCAGACAAGCCCAATTTCTGTACTTGTATATAAAATGGCATCATTCTTTAGTGTGCAGTTCAGCAGTAATATTTAAAAAAGTAACCTAGGAATAAAGGTCCTAAATTGCAAAACAATACATGCAAGTGGAATTTATAGCCAAGTGTCTGCCCAGGCCAATCCTGTGACAGCATTCTCAGGCAACCTTTTCAAGTATGCAACTAGAGACCTGTCTTTTCTTATTTGTAGATAACCTAATAACAGTGGTTCTCAACCTGTGGTCCAAGTATCCCCGGGGGTCTGCAGATACGTCTAAGGGGTCCATAAAAGACAGACTGAAAACTGACTGAACAGAATCACCTATATATACACAGACAATAGATTTCCAAAGGGGTCTGGCACCACTATTCAAAATTTTCTAGGGGTCCTCAAATGAGAAAAGGTTGAGAACCACTGCGCTATAATATCCTGTCTACCAACAAGAAAGCTAGAATAGTAAAGGCTTCTTACCACACAGATAAGAGAAACAACAAGGATCTTCCTGTTTTGCTTCAACAATAAATTGGTCCTCTCTGCACTCCGGACGGGGAGCATTGGGACATGCTAAGGGATCACATTCTACATAAAAGACAAGTCAGTATCTCTAATAAAAAGTCACATGAATAATCCTACAATAGAAAAAGGTATTTTCCTTAATTACTTTCTTTTTTTCATTTTCTCTTCTCTTATCTAAACAAAACTAAACTGATTGTAAATCAAAACTGACAGAAAGAAGAAATACAAAAAAAAAAAAGTATAAACCCTAAGGAACAGAGCAGAAACAACCTGAGGAAGAGAGTAGAAACATTTCTCAGAAGTTATTTATGGTGATCTGTTAATACAGGCAGAATTGTCGTTTGGTACAATTACCCCAGATAATGTAGGGATGGAAAATATGCTTTTAATCTTGTCTCCACATATCACTTACCACATTGGTATTGTGGACAGCAGGAAAGGGTGCTATAGCCTACCATCAATTTTTCACCATTTTTGCATGTTGGAATAATAGCCTCACACAAAGTCATGTTACATTCTGAAAAAAAATATGGCATATGCAAATATTCACATGTGTATGAATGTGAATAGAGATTACATTGGTTGATAACTGGCAAGTGGTTACAGGTAGCTATCTAGAGAGTGAAAATACCAGTTCAGCTATGCCATTTGCCCTCTATTTCCACAAAAATATTTCATTAAGACATTAAAAAAAGCATCTTATAACTAATGTATCAAATACTAGACCCATGCTTCTTTTGGTAAGAAACATGGACAGACAGAAAGCTAGCATCTGGCCATCAACTGACACTAAGCTGCTTTCTGGGAAAACAGTAACATGCCAATGCATGATTCACTTAGAAGCAGTGGTGCAAACATGTAGAATCATGAAGATTCTAACAAGGCATTCTACTGTGCTGGCAGCTCACTGATGGAAATAGAAAATAAAATAGTTAACTACATAAGATGAAGAACAGTATTGTCATTAAGGCAGAGGACACGGGATCAAGGACATTTGGATTCAGTTCCTGGCTCTGCCAAAGTCTTCTTGTGTTTCCTTGGGCAAGTCTCTCTATCTCAGCTCCCACATGCAAAACTGTGGTCAGTCATAACATTTCCTTTATCTCACCCTATGACTTATCTATTTAGATTTTAAACTCTTCAGGGCAGGGACTGTGGACTACTCTGTGTACATAATAAACCTAGCACTAGCAGACAGCAATCTGTGTTTCGGCCTATCGCCAGTACTGTTATCAATAATACCATTATTTATTATTTGCACAATAGAATACGTAATGTGCAACAACTAGGGAGAATTACCTTAGGGTTTGTCTACATGAACATTTATACCATGGCAAGCTGGGGTGTGAATCTACCCAGCACTAGCCTGCTGCAGTCTAACTGTCCATGTGCACTCTGCTGATGCATGTTAACAGCTTGTAGAGCACTTTGCTCTAGTCCTCTTTGGACTCGCTCAAAGAGCATTAACAAACTGTTAACTTGCATCAAAAGGGTCCACACAGGTAGTTACCCTGCGGCAGGCTAATGCAGAGTAGATTCACACTCCAGCTTGCTGTGGTTAATTGTTCATGCAGACATGTCCACACTCTTCTATTTAAAAGCTCAGCATTACCCTAAGTGTGAGGACTGTTCTATCATATCCCTTCCAAGATAGGAATAATCTGCAAACTGTTTAGGAGAGTTTGGCCTATGTAAAATTAGCCTACACTATGTCTACACTAGCACTTTTGTCATTAAAACTTTTGTCAGTCAGGGGTATGAAAAAACACACCCCTGACTGACATAAGTTACACCGACAGAAGTGCTGGTGTGGACAGCGCTTTGTCAGTGGGGGATGCTCTCACACCGACATAGCTACCATCGCTCTTTGGAGGTGGTTTAATTATGCCGACAGGAGAGCTCTTGCCCATCGGCAGAGAACGGCTACAAAGGAGACCTTACAGCAGTGCAGCTGCAGTGGTACAGCTGGGCTGGTGTAAGGTCTCTAGTGTAGACATAGCCTTAGAAACCTGAGTCCCATTTTCAAAAGCGACTAAGACAATTCGGAGCTTAAATCCCATTGATTTTCTGAGAGACTTCGGTCCTACATGCCTACAGGTGTGCCTACAACTAAACATGTTTGGGCTTGCGCTAGAGACCAAGCACTGGGAGCCCACGAGGGGGGAGGGCCCCATAGGTCAGGGTCCAGCCTGAGCCCAAATGTCTATACTGCAATTTTACAATCCCACAGCCTCAGCCCCATGAGCCCAAGCCAGCTGATGCAGGCCAGCCACTGATGTTTAGTTGCAGTGTAGACATACCCTAAGTCACTTTTGAAAATAGGGTTTTCACTCTTAAGTCAATTAGGCATTTTTTAAAGTTTTACCCTGAACCCTGCCTGCAAATCAATCCATGTCAATAAATGTTTAAACACCTCCTTAGCACTCTTGTTATGGAAAATATGTTTGGCTGCATACATACCGCAAACTTTCTTTGGACAGCAAGCCCGCTCTTCAATGACATTAATGATAACTTCACCTTCCCGCTCACAGACTGGTAGTGGGTCTTCACTGCATTCAGGTTCTATAGCAATAACACTTCCATTCTCCAAACAGTTATACATACAACACCCTTTAATGGACCCATTCCAAACCTCTCCAGCAGAACGAGGCTGTCCTTCATTATCTGTACATGCTAAGGAAGAAAAATATTACATCCTTGAAACATGTATTTAGAACAGTTTTATTCCAGACTAGTACAAATAACGTGTCAGCTGGAAAGCCTCATGGCATGAAAGGATATGCAATATTTTATCAAGTATTTAATTGAAAGGTCTGCATTGTTTTCTAAAACATGATTGAGTCTGATACATTGAAAATTACTAATTTAATTGATCTATTCTATTAACAGAAACTCTAGGTGGTATAGAATGCCAGCTCCACTGAATGGTATGATAGCTGATATGCATAACACCAGAGTTCAAGTTTCTGCACATACTTCCTCTTTCCTTCTGGGATAAATTCAAGGAGTCAGTGACTAACTTTACAGCCTTGAATTGTCTGGGTCCCAGTTACATCAGAAGTTACCTCTCTAATGATACGTCCTTGTATGCAGTGTAGTTATAGCTGTGTCGGTCCCAGGACACTAGAGAGACAAGGTGGGTGAGGTAATATCTTTTATTTGTGACTCTAAAGCTTGTCTCCTCTCACCAACAGAAGTTGGTGCAATGAAAGATATTACCTCACTCAGCTTGTCTCTCTGATACCTCTTCGTGTCATTTAGGTCCTCTAAGAAGCATTTGCTGTCATAACCTAGATTTGAATGGCCTGAATCTTTCTACCTCATGCTCACAGAGCCACAAACCCTGAGTAAGTGCCCAACCTCACTTCCTTCCTTGAATCTATTTATAACTCAAAAACAATACCACAAGATAAACTTCAGCCTAAGCTTCCTACCCGTGACTGGCATTCAAAACCATTTGATCCAAATAGACACTACCATTCCCTTTACACATTGGCTGTTTTGTGGGAGAATTAAATTTAACATAAATGCAGTCATTTTGTGTATCCAGACACTATTAGCTGAAAACCAAATACCATATCATTAAAAATAATTGTTAGGACTTTGAAAGGCAAGGCCAAATAGCTGCATGATTGCAGTTTTGCTAATTAGAATGGGAGGATGAGACAGAAAGTTAACCAGCCATGAAAATGGAGAGGAGTATGTAAATAGCCAACCTTGATTTTAAGTGCCCCTAACATATGTTTTGTTGTTGTTATAGCTACAAATACTAAAAATGTTTTGCTAATAAAAAATGAGGAATTTGCTAAAGCTAAAAAAATTGGTGACCCACTCGGAGTGCCTATAAGTTATGTGCACTATTTAAATTAGCTATAAAAATTTAAGTACAAAAATACACTTTGGAACAGTTCAAGGAAGCTTTTCTTTGAGCAAAGACTGACATCTCCCCAAGCAGGTGGACAAAAGGAGAGCCCCTGAAAGCCTGGCTGTTGATCACTGGAAACCATCTGAAACTTTGGGTAACTATAATCTGGGATGCTCTAAACCTGTATATGTATCTGTATATGTGCATGAGACTCAGTAAAGAAGGAGCTTTCAGTGAAATCACTCTTGTTTGTACCAATCATTTATCAGACAGAGGAGCTGTGTCCCCATTGATTTGTTCCTGACACTGCCTAAAAAACCAGGTTAAGTTACCACAGTTTTGAGTTCTAAAAACCCCAGGTAATGGAGCTAATTATATCCATTTTCCAGTATGACTCAGTGGTAATTAGTCTGAATGTTAACACAGGATTATAACTAAAACTGTCAAGGAGGATTCCAGTATTTCTAAATTTAGTTTTGTTTCAACTCAGAACAAAAGCCAAACATTTTTAAATTCTTCGACTCTGGTGCAGTCTGCTTGGTGGAGTGCCCTGGAGCTGCAGACCCCAGGAACCTGGACTGCCAAAAAGCCATTAGCCTAGAAGCGTAGTCCCCCCCAGAACAAGCTGGCAGGAACAGCTGCTGGCCCAAAAGCACCTGCAAATTACAAACTTCTTGAACAAAGGGTGGACACAAAGCCACTCAATATAGAGGACAGGAACTATTCCTTGTTTTCCTTCCTGGGTGTGCTAAGGGAGGGAACAAGTTGTAGAAACACAGAAAGAACATCCTACTGTAATGGTCCTTCGACCAACAATAGCGATTGCACCAAGGACCTCCACAGCTGAAAGCATGAATTTCTACAGCTTGAGCTAAAGAGCAAAGCTCCATACCTCGGGCTGTAACAGATTCACATTCTCTGGTGACTGGGCAAAGATAGGGTACATAACTTACTATGAGATGTCAATATAACCCACCAGTCAGTGGGTTATAGTAACATACCTACTCAGCCACTCTGCTCAGCTTTACTTACCACATTTTTCTTCAGGTATGCAGAGGTCAGAGTCTGTTCTATGGAGAATAGTTCCATTTTTACATACACAGTCTTCTCTTAAATAGGAGCACGGGGATTCTTCATAGAACCATTTATTTAGGCATGTTTTGGCTGCACAGGGTTGCACACAAGGCTGGTATTCCTTGCCATCAGGACAACCCAGAGCTACAAGTCACACACAAAGAGGAACCAAAGTATTGCTTTCATTTTCTTATTTTCAAAGGAGAAAATATGTAGTAAGAGCAAAATGTTTATATAATAAAAAGCATATTTTTTACATTTTTAGCAACATAAATTACAAAATTATGCTTCAGGAATACACATGACTAATTCAGTCAAGATTAGAATTAAGTTATAACATATTTAATGAAAGGCATAACTTTAGAGTTTTAAGAAATTTTACCATGATTTAACAAAACCGTGACTGAAAGGGTAAATCTTCTAGCAATAATGTGTTAAAAAAAATTGCTGGCTAGTATACAAGACACAGAAATGTTGCAGTGATAGGAAATTATGTCTGGAGATAGAGTAGGTGTTATTTACTTACAACAGTAATCTGGTGTCCTCCACTTAATGCAGATATTATGTTTGTTGCACAAAGCCACATATGCAGAAAGTGCATCACATTCATAATTCCAAAAGTAGGTATTGTTGATCCACATCTTCTCACAAAAGTCTTGTGGTGAAACCTAGAATTACGTTTTAATTGAGATTTAATGAGAACAGCTTTTTGTAATCAAAGTTGCTAATTAATTACAAGAAATATTACCACTGTAAGGGAAAAGAATCATCAGGAATCCCTGACTGACAGGAAGTCAATACCTTTTCTGTTTCTGATGACTATTTCTATGATTCTGCACTCTCCCCACATTTGTGTGTTCACTACTGGGCAGTTTTGTTACCGATCCTTCTTGACTTTTTGAATTTTGTTTCATTTAACTTCTATGAAGCACACAGTATATTCTATCCTCTCTGGCTCTGCCACTTTCATGTGCACATAAGAGAATAAACTTCATTCTGGCTGGCCAAGCATTCATGGCTTTGACACAATGTCAAACATTGATGCAGCTCAGAAATGGACCACACAGATTCAATGTATCGGCGCTCCTGACAGCTCTGTGAGGAGTGGTGTTCAGAACCCAATGGTTTTGTCATATATTTTGACTACCCGACCTACCTCTCAACTACTAGAAGCTGAAGACATCAAAGTGTACGAAGCAAAGACTATCCCCACCTTTTCCCTCCTGCTGCCAAATTGCTTTCCACAGCTCCCTCCTCTCTTGCCCCTGTCAGGTTTCTTCAAATGACACTTACTAAAATGTCACTCAATTTTTCTCCTCAGCCCACTCCTTCAATCAGAGTTCCCTCCATTTTCTCCCTTCAGATAGGAGCAGGGGAAAAGACAGGAAATGTCTCTGGAGCTTGAAGGAAGGAGTTGAGCTGCCCATGATGCTGCTCACAGTTGGCTGGTCTACAGTCAAGGAGATTTACAGGGAAGGGCAGAGCAGGGCAGAACAAACCACAGAGGAGGAGAGGTAGGAAAGAACAAAAATAAAATTAGGAATTGGAATCTGGACCTTTGCTCCTACTCTGAGAAAGCACCAGATGTAAAAGAAGTCTTGAGGCTTGTCAGCACAGTCCAGCAATGCGCACCAGAGGGGAGTGAGTTGTAAAGTGCTCTAAAGTATAGACCCCACTGATGTTCTCTAAAAGTACGCATTAACGTATTCCTGTTTCATGGAGTCTACATGGGGCCATAAGTGACACATGGGGTGGGGGGGAAATGCAGCGTTACGTGCCCCCCAGATTTCTTCCAAGCACGGTTGAGGGTGATGTGCCTGGAAAAGGCACCAGCATTGAGCTCTCCCATTGAGCCCGACTAGGTGGCGCCCAGAGCAGTGATTTGAGACCCAGCTGGTAGCAGCTGCAGTTACTACAGTTCAACAGGTTTCAGAGTAACAGCCGTGTTAGTCTGTATTCGCAAAAAGAAAAGGAGTACTTGTGGCACCTTAGAGACTAACCAATTTATTTGAGCATAAGCTTTCGTGAGCTACAGCTCACTTCATTGGATGCATACTGTGGAAAGTGTAGAAGATCTTTTTATACACACAAAGCATGAAAAAATACCCCCCCACCCCACTCTCCTGCTGGTAATAGCTTATCTAAAGTGATCACTCTCCTTACAATGTGTATGATAATCAAGGTGGGCCATTTCCAGCACAAATCCAGGTTTTCTCACACACACACACACCCCCCCACACACACAAACCCACTCTCCTGCTGGTAATAGCTTATCTAAAATAATAGCTTATCTAAAGTCACTTTAGATAAGCTATTACCAGCAGGAGAGTGGGTTTGTGTGGGGGGGGGGGTGAGAAAACCTGGATGTTCTCTCAGATTAAGGAGAACAATTTTTCTCCCTCCTCCTTGAAACTACCTTTTATGTAGTTGAAAACTGTCATGTCCCCTCTCAGTCTTCTCTTCTCCAGACCAAACACACACATTTTTTTCCATCTTTCCTTATAGGGCATGTTTTTCTAGATCTTTAATAATTTTTGTTGCTCTTTTCTGGACTTTCTCCAATTTGTCCAGAAGAGACATCATAGCTACCAGGAGGGTTAGCATGAGATTTCTGGTATTTGTGATGCCTAAGACAGCCAAAGTCTCCCTGTAAACCCAGAAGAGAGAGTAGATTCAAATAGAGAGGAAAAATAATTTTATATGGTTAAATTAGAACAGATTCCTGACATAATTACTGGGTGCTGATATTACCACAAGAGCTCTAAAAGATCATATCAAGGGATTGGTTTGAAAATATCTCTGTTCCTCAAATTGATAGAATATGCCAGAGCAATCCAGAGCTTCTTCATGTGTAGCTCTCTTTTAGAACAATCTCCATCTGCTATTACATATTATTGTAAAACATGACATCAAAAGTAGCTCTAGAAATCAAAACTCATTTGTCTCTTGAATGCCTGCTCTGAACTGCTGCATACCACCAGAACCTTTAAATTGTGCCTTCCCTCCTCCCCCCAGAGCTGAAAGTAAGACAGTCCGGTCCGGTATACCAGCAAGAGCCGGTACACAGCCAACCGTACTGGCAGGGGGCAGCTTTCCCAAGCAGGCAATTTAAAAGGGCCCTGGGTTCCAAGCAGCGGCTGAAGCCCCTGGTCCTTTAAATCGCCGCCAGAGCCCCACTGCTGGAGCCCTGGGGTAGTGGAGGCTGGGAGCCCCGGGGCTCCGGCGACGATTTAAAGGGCACGGGGCTCCCAGCAGCAGCCAGAGCCCCAGGCCCTTTAAATCGCTGCCAGAGCCCCAGGGCTCCCGGCCGCTGCCACAGCTACAACTACAATGGGGCTCCGGTGGTGATTTAAAGGACCTGGGGCTCCCGGCCACCACCGCAGCTACCGCTACCATGTGGCTCTGGTGGTGATTTGAAGGGCCCGGGGCTCCCAGCCGCTGCTACTGAAGCCAGAGCCCAAGGCCCTTTAAATCACCGCTGGAGCCCCAGGGTAGCAGCAGTGATTTAAAGGCTTGGGGATTTAAAGGCCCCACTCCTTCTGCCCAAGGAACCCCTGCCTGCTCAGGACCACAGTCCTGCATACCGGTAAGTCCCTTAAGTTACTTTCACCCCTGCCTCCCCACCATCAGCAGTTACCAGTCACCTCTGCATGGAGCAGTTAGAGAGCAGCACTTCAGAGTGCTCTACAATTTACATCCCTCTGGTGCACCATGTCGGCAAGCCCTTGGGAGTGGGCAAGGTTGTACGGTCATATTTCCTCTCCTCAAAACTTCTTATTTCTCTTCCCCTGCAAACCATGCCTAACCTGCCTGCATTACACCAGCTACCTCTAGTGGCAGCTGATGTATTGAACTATGTCATTACTAGAAGTACTGAAAATAAACACTATCTGTAAGGATATCACAAGTATAGGATTCAGAGTGGTAGCCATGTTAGTCTGTATCAGCAAAAAGAATGAGGGGTACTTGTGGCACCTTAGAGACTAACAAATTCATTCTGAGCATTACCTACAAGTATAGGAGTGACTAGGCTAATGTCTATGTGACTCAGATGCTTCTGTAAGTCAGAACTGGATGCTATTACTTTCAATAGAACCATCAGGCCTTCACTCTGAGCAACATGCTTCTTGATCATGTACTAAACATTACCCTTTCTGAACAATACTTCAGTGTTAGGCTGATGCTATGGAATCTCTGCCTCCTATATGTTCTTTTCAAGTATGGCATGGTACTTTCAGGAGTGACATGGTGGTCCACACATTCACAGCTTGTCTTCACTGTTATTGTTAGCTCACATTAGTACACTCAAGTTACTCCATTCAAGCCAGGCTACTTCCAGTGAGAATAGTCATGCTGAAGCAACACAGGCTGCTGATGAGTTGTTGGGTTTCAGAGTGGCAGCCGTGTTAGTCTGTATCAGCAAAAGCAACGAGGAGTCCTTGTGGCACCTTAGAGACTAACAAATTTATCTGGGCATAAGCTTTCGTGGGCTATAACCCATTTCATCAGATGCATGGAGTGAAAAATTCAGTAGGCAGGTATAAATATACAGCACATGAAAAGGTGGGAGTTTCATTACCAAGTGGGGGACCAGTGCTAATGAGGCCAATTCAATCGGGTGGATGTGGCCCATTTCCAACAGTTGACAAGAAGGGGTGAATATCAACAGAGGGAAAATTATAATTTGTAATGACTCAGCCACTACCAGCCTTTATTCAGGCCTAATTTGATGGTGTCAAGTTTGCAAATTAATTCCAGTTCTGCAGTTTCTTGTTGAAGTCTGTTTTTGAAGTTTTTCTGTTGAAGAATGGCCACTTTTAAGTCTGTTATTGAGTGTCCAGGGAGATTGAAGTGTCTCCTATTGGTTTTTTAATGTTACAATTCTTGATGTCTGATTTGTGTCCATTTATTCTTAGTAAGGCAACTCCCATCTTTTCATGTGCTGTACATTTATACCTGCCAACTGAATTTTTCACTCCATTGATTTGATGAAGTGGGTTATAGCACACGAAAGCTTATGCCCAAACAAATTTGTTAGTCTCTAAGGTGCCACAAGGACTCCTCATTGTTTTTGATGAGTTGCTGTAACTTGAGCTGCAATATCCCCACTGCATTACTAGCTCAAGCTTCAGCAGCACTTCAGCTTCAGCACATCCTCATCTACCCCCCGCCCCCGAGGCTGGTTAGCTAGTGTTTATAGCACCACCAATTAGCTCAAGCTAGAGATGTGTGTGGATAGACAGGAGCTGGATTAGGGGCAAAACCTGAGGTACAGCTCAAGCTAACAATGCAGTGAAGACAAGCTCTCAGAGATCTGCGGACCAGGAGACCATTTGAGGTTACTCATGAGCACATGGAGGAGGAATTAATTCAGTCAGTATCTTGGCAAAGCTCTGGAAGCAAGTGAAACATAAAAATAAATATTATACATTATATTATTATTATAAATTTAATTATTTTAAACTTGGAACTCCTTATTTCTTTGTACTTACTTTTTTGTGACATGGGACAAAAACTCTTCTGTTTAACAGCTCCATACAGTAAGTGCAGTTATCTTCAGTACAATTTCTTACTGGCCTCCTGGTTGCTACATCAACTGATTTCTCAATTTCCCAACTTTTAATAAATGCTTCAATTTCTTCCATATTTGTAATTATAGTCCTATTTTGCATCTTGAGGTCATCAACTGGGTCTCCATTGCACACACCTTAAAACAGTGCATCATATTTGGTGAATAAATATAGAACATTTGTTCTTCAATTAAAGAAAAGTGCAAATGATAAGGTAATGTTAACTTTGGATCAAATCAGTTTGTAAACAAGTTTATTTGCAATAGTCTATTGCATTTGCAAAAGTTAGAATTTCCTAAATATGGTTTTAATTTTTATTGGGTACTATTGGGTACTATTTATTGGGTATTTATTATCAATAATATTTTAGTTAGACAGACGGATCATACAGTTCAATTAAAAACTTTCTCAGACATGGATTAACCGAACTGATACTACAATATGTCACAGGCAGAATGGCAAACTCACTCAGATTGTACCAAATTCTGACACTCTTACTCACATTGAGTAGGACCTAATTCCACAAGTTCTATTATAAATTTAAATAAGAGTGCTTATGCAAATAACAGCTCACTGTGACAGACTGCAATATCCTGGACAAACCTTCTTGAATTAAGTTTAACATCTTTGGAGTTCATTGTATTAAAAATGCAAATATATACTATTGTGGAATTGTATGGAATTTTTTTTTTAGCAGGAAGATAAGATTAATGCAATCTCTGGGAGATATGAGGAACTTCAAAGCACAGTTTAGGACAATGCATATAAAGTATAAAGGATTTCCTAGGAAATAGTTGCGGGTGAGGGGAATGCAAATACCCACTTCAGATTTGTTGCTAACTACCTGCTCCTGGCAATGCCAGGTGAAAGACCCTTAAACTGTATAAAGGGTGAACTAAACATATCACGAGTGTGCTAGTTCTGAAATGAGGCTCTTATGACCTTGTCACCACAAGAGACCCCTTTGGGAAGGTTTCAAGACTCACTTGCCAGAACCCATATTGAAGGTGGTGGGAATAGAATCTCTGGTAAGAGTATTAACATCTGTATAGGTTCTTTTATTGTTTTAATATGTTTTTCTGTAGTGCTTTTACACTAAGAATAAACTAGGCTTGCATAGGAAGTGCTGTGTGGTAACTTATAACTGTGGACAGTTACACTGTTAACCCGATGAATAGAAAGTAAGCAGGCTTGCTTAGGCAGTGTCTCTTGCTCGGAATAATGAAGGGTACTGTCCAGGCTGAAGATACCCCAGTCAGAAGGGAGACAGATGGGTGTCTCCATCGAAGAGAGGCAACGGCCAGGTAGTCCAAAAGCCTGAGAATGGGAGCTCTTGCTGAACCACTAAGGGGAAACAGGTGCCCTGAACTGTGGAACTCACCATGGGCAGGAAAGAGCTCATAATCTGGCACATTATTTGGATTTATCTCAACATTTCTAAACGCTAGAAGTTATTAAAAGTAATTTTAAAAAAATTGAATAAATTGCCTTCTTTACCACAAATACTTGTGTTACTTGATTTCTCAGTGCAGAAAGATGCATCTAACATATTTTAAAAATTAATGTTCACTATTCTCTCATGAATTTGATATTGTACGGAGAGACAACAGATGCAATTTCCATACTCAAAGACGGGTATTTTGAAATCACTAAAATACCTTCCTATAAATATATATTATACAAAGTCAACAATAAAATGGGAGAATTTGAATCTGTATGGATGGAGTTTGATTTAGCAAATAAGTAGCAGAGTTCTCTACACCCAAGGTGACACTGAATATTTTTGATTGGGGAATGGGCAGCTGGGGTTCCTATGTCTTTTTATTATCATCTAATTTGTTTGGTTGTTTCCTTTTCTTCCCAGGCCATAGAGCACTTTTTAATTTCCTCTTGAGTCATAATGGATTTTTAATTGGTGTTTACGTGTTTTTAAAGTCCTGGTAGGCATGATTTGTGTCTTGAGATCTTCCTGATATGTCTGGATGTAAAACAAATTTGTTATTCTGGTGCAATTGCAGTAGCTGGATGATTTCATTATCAAACTCTACAAATTTTGCTTCATACAATTTAAACACCAAAGTCTCATTTAAAATGTGATTTAACATGCATGAACAGGTCCGGGTCCGGGTCTGGGTCCAAGTCCCCCCCCACACATACACACCTGCCTAAGAGTCTGGGAGGGAGTTTGGGTGCAGGATAGGGTTTGGGCTCTGGGAGGGAGTTTGGGTGCGGGAAAGGTGAGGGGTCAGGCTCTGGGAGGGAGTTTGGGTACGGGGTATGGGGAGCGGGCTGGGCAGGAGGTTGGGATGCAGGAAGGGGGCGGGCTCTGGGAAGGAGTTTGGGTGCAGGAGAGGGTGCAGAGGTTGGGTTCTGGGAGGAAGTTCGGTGTGGGGCACGGGCTCTGGGCTGGGGCAGCGGGGTGGGGTGCAGAAGTGGGTGCGGGGGAAAGCTCTGGGAGGGAGTTTGGGTGCAAGCTCTGGACTGGGGCATGGGGTTGGGGCGCGGGAGAGGGTGAGGGGTATGGCCTCGCACAGCTCCCAAAAGTGACACGCACACCCCTCTGGCAGAGGCTCCTAGGTAGGGAGACCGGGGGGGGGCTCTCTGCACGCCACTGCCCGCAGGCATCGCCCCTGCAGCTCCCATTGGCCGTAGTTCCAGGCCAATGGGAGCTGCGGAGTCAGCACTTGGGGCGGGGCAGTGCACGGAGACACATCCACTCTCCTCCAGGGCCACAGGGACGTGCCAGCCGCTTTTGGGAGTGGCGTGGAGAGAGGGCAGGCAGGAAGCAGCCTTAGCCCCGCTATGCTGCCAGTGGTGGCAGCGCCAGGTGAGGACCCCCAGTGCCGGAAGACGCTCTGGGGAAGGTGCATGGTGGCCCTGAATATTCCTGGAGCTTGGGCACCATAGGTCCATATAACTCACCACCACTGGCTTAGTCTATATATTTTATCTGGTGGAATTAACATTGGTCTGTTATTTTGAAATTAATTCTTTTAAAAAGAATAAAATAATTTGAAGTTCAAATAAAATTCATGAGTTATATAGAACAGTAATTGTTAAATTACATTGTGACTGGTATTGAGCAGTATTTATACAAAAATTAAAATACCTCTTTACACTTAGGATTATAATATTATCCTGTCAATTTGAATTTGACAACAAAGAGCTAAAGGGAAGAGGAAAGCTTTTAAAACTGTGATCTGTGACTCCAGATAGGAAAATAAGAATTGGGGGGGAAAAGAGCTATATTATTCAAAACTGTTCCTGTGATTTTCTGCACTAGCAACTGTTAATTATCAGTTCTTCAGAAATTGAGGAACAGAGTGTCCTCACTCTTAGAACACTTTTGCTGTAACCACAAGATCCCAGTTTTAACAAATATTTCTCCTGCAGCTGTTGTGTTTATGTGCTTCCACATCAATATTCATTACACTCTGCAGAAGTTATATCCAAATTAAATGTGTTATATGGTCGAGTTGCTGTATCAAGTCAATAACAAATTTATAGGTCACATTAGTTATGAATCTTTACTTTTTGTTCTCTTCCCTATTAAATCTGTCATGTGCCTCTTATGTCGAAGAGCCTGGTAAGACATCAATTTAGGGATGCACTCAGTACTTCATGAGGCACCAACACCATGCCACAGATAGTTTTACCATGTTTTATTTTTCCCCTTGCATTGCTCTTTTTTCCTATGGCTTGTCTTTCTGAAGACTGAAAACCAAAAAGCCCTGTCCATAAGCAGGTACCGTTGTGGATTAAGGAACCATAGCAGGCCTGGATCTGGCTCCTGCGTCTACAAGGGAATCAGCTCCTTAGCCAAACCCATAGATTTGGTAATTGCTCCCATCATCCCAGGGCTAGGCCATTCCTTTCTTTACAATGGATGGGGGAGAAAGCCCTTCAGGCATTAACATCCCTTTGCAAAGCCCATTGAATGCAATGCCTCTACCTCAACTCATTCCTTGGTGGTTTCTTCTGAGCACAAAATTTGGTTCTTTTTGCTCAGTGGATTTCATTAGTATTTTTACATGCAGCCAGAGCTTTTGAGGGGTGCACTTCAAATAGAGATAAATACATAAAATGTAGTGATAATTATTTATCCTGATATTATTTAAACAGGTGCTTTGAAACAGAAGTAACATTCATTGATAGATTATGGATCCAATCCTGGGAACCCAGATCAGGTAGAATTTTCATTAAAATTAATGAGAGTTTCATATCTGAAGGACTTTAAGACGACAACAGATAATGGCTGATAGATCTTGATTGGCAGCGACATTAAGAAGTGGGGTATTGTACAACTTTTAAGTGAGAGAAGACTAAAAAAATAAAAAACTTTAGTGAAAAAAATATAATACAAACAAAGATTAATAGAGAAGATAATCTTACCACAAAGTCCTTCTGTCTTGGTAGATGTGTTAGAATGTAAGCCATATTGTATATCTATAATGCCTGTAACATGAGCCCACTTAATGCTAATGCCAGCAGGTGTATTAATGACGTACATGGCACCAGTATCCTGAATACACAGTCCATGTTTTGAGAAAGGTAAAGGTTGAATTACAGAATCCACTACTACCTAAATAAACCAAATATATTTTAAAATGAACAGCAGAATTCCAGAAACACATTTAATGAAATAGCAAATAGCATTTATATTTTATTGTTTTAGATTGTTTCCATCACATTTGTCAGAGGTAATCAGGGTGTGCAAATCATGGCATTTCTAGTCAACCTCCATCTCCTATAATCACAAAGGAAGTAGGCAATGAGAGAAAATGATGAAGGAAGAATCTTTTGTAATTATGAAAACAGGAAATCTTGCTTGTTCCCACACTCAACTGCCCAAATAAGAAACTCATCCTGCTTTCTTCATTTTTTCTCTCTTCCTACCTATTATTGACTAGCAGGGAGATATAATGGACTAAACATAGAACTGGAGATCAGGAACCCAACAAGTCTAGGAACAGTTTTTATTCTGGTTCCATTTTGAACATCTATTATGAACATGTTTTTCAGAGTTTCCACCAACATGATCAAATCCCTGGTGCTTCTTCAAAAGTCTTTGAAACTGGGCCAAATGTTGGTTTTGTAAACCAACCAAAAACTAATACATTTTTCTTGGTTTGGGATTTCATCACAAAAGATTCCCACAGCTTTGCTTAGGGTCTTAGTTCAATATCTACCTGAAAGATAGTAATTCCATCATCAGAGTGTCCCCTAAAATCATGCTGAGGAACTATGCTACCTACAGAATGACAAACACCACTTCCAGCAATAAAGAGGAGAGGCAGCTGACCTCAGTGCTATAGGAGATCAAGAATGAAGGAAGAGCAGGAAGACTTTGGTAGATTTAATATTTATGAATTTTTTTTCTAAATCATTCATGAAAGAGGGATAACTCGGAAGGCCAACAGCGTATTTATACAAAAAATATTATAAAATAATACTGTTGTTCCTCTTGCAGTACAACAAGGAAAGAATGGAGCTGTACCACAGGAGTAACCCTGCTCCTACACTTCATAAACTGTAAAGACTGGTTTACGGCATTCTAGAACCGAGTAGCGCTGTGTAAATTACCCTTTAAATATACACATGCTGAATATTAACAATTATTCTCACCTTTCTTGCCAAGCGGTTGATGAGTACTTTATTTGTAGGTGTCGTTACATTTAATTTCTTAAAACAGAGCCCTGAAGTGCCTCCAGGTGAAACCTTGTAAGAAAAATGCCAAAATAAGAGTTTGGAGGAAGGGGGAATATTACGGATAGTATTTATTTTAGCATGTACAAGTAAATAAATAACAAGTAGTATACTTAAAAATTAACAAAATACTCACTAGTTTTCTTATTGAATTTGCACTCTGAAAAACATTTAAAAAGTAGATTAGAAATACAGGGATATTAGTAACGTTCCTCCTGTTTTCCTATGACAAATTATTAGTCATTTTCAGCACCAAGGGTCCTTCTCCTGAAATCTTAATGCTAGCTAAACTTTCACTATACATGGGAACATATACTTCCTGTTCGTCCCAAAGCATATGTTTATTAATATGGTGCATGCCTCTGTGTTGTTTGTTTATTTGCTCTGGAGTTAGAGCCAAAGGTCCTATTGGGGAATCAAGCAGGAAAGCCAACACCTCGACCTAGATAAAGAGCATTCCAACACTCAAACACAATTGCCAACTTCACAGTAGTGAAGAGATTACTCCCCCTTCCCAACCCTAGGACACAGCTATTTTGCCAAGGCTGAGAAGAGATATCTCAATGGGAACACTTAACCATTACAGACCCCAGACAGGGCCATCCTTACCCATAGGCAAAGTACGCAGCTACATAGGGCACCAGGAAATTTGGGGCACCAAGTTTCCTGGTGCCCTGCGCAGCTGCATGCTGCTCCAGCCCCTACCCCACCCCTTCCCCAAAGCCTCCACCCCCACCCTGCCCCTGCCCCGCCTTTTCCTGCCCCTGAGGACTGCAGCAGGGCCGGACCTGCACTCACCGGCGGCGGGAAGCGCAGCGACCGGGCCCCAGCCATGCCGCAGGTAAGTGTTGGGGGGCGGTTCCTTCCTGCCCCCCCAAGCCAGTCCCGCCACCCCCAAGGAGGCCTGGGACCAGCCCCCCACATGGAGGCCTGGGGCCCCACAACCCCCTCCCCCCTGCAGGAGGGCTGCGTAGGGCCCCAGTATAGCTAGGGACAGCCCTGACCCCAGGCCTAGAAAAGGGGTGGGAGGTTGAGTAAGCGGCCAGAAGCTGTCCAGGGTGTGTCCGTGAGATCGGACAAACTGGCAAAGAGACACAGAGAAACACGGTCTACACTTAAAAATTTAGATCAACCTAGCTTCATCACTCAGGGCTTCGAAAAGTTTCATATTCTGAGCATTGTAGTTAGGTCAGCCTAAACCCTGGTGTACATGCGGCTACGTCAATGCCTCTTGGAAAGAAGGATTACCTACATCGGTGGAAAATACCCTTCCATCAATGTAAAAAGCCTCTATGCTACAGCACCACCCTGGCACAGCTATCACGCTGTAGCTGTGCCACTGCAGTGGCTGTGGTGTAGAAATGGCCAGAGGGTGAAGCCGAAGCTGCAGCAAGGGCCATCTCCTTTGCACAGCCCAAAGATGGAGGTAACTGGGCTAGCTGAAACACACAAGGCCCGCAAGGAAAGATTAAGAGTAAGGAAATATGTACGTAGGCCTTTATTGTTTTTATCCTTCCCTCTACTTGCTTTGTACCTTTGGGTGAATGATCAATAATGCTTTGTTTTGAAGAAGCTGTTTTTGAGTCACTTTAACCTAGAGGTTTCAGAGTGGCAGCCGTGTTAGTCTGTATCGGCAAAAAAAAAAAGAGGAGTCCTTGTGGCACCTTAGAGACGAACAAATTTATTTGGGCATAAGCTTTTGTGGGCTAAAACCCACTTCATCAGATGCATGCAGTGGAAAATACAGTAGGAAGAGATATATACACAGAGAACATGAAAAAATGGGTGTGCCATACCCACTGTAATGAGACCAATCAATTAAGGTGGGCTATTATCAGCAGGGGGAAAAAAACCTTTTGTAGTGATGATCAGGATGGCCCATTTCAAACAGTTGACAAGAAGGTGTGAGTAACAGTAGGGGGAAAAAAATAGCATGCAGAACTAGTTTTTACTTTGTGAAATGACCCATCCACTCCCAGTCTTTATTCAAGCCTAATTTAATGGTGTCCAGTTTGCAGATTAATTCCAATTCTGCAGATTCTCATTGGAGTCTGTTTTTGAAGGGGTTTTTTTGGAGAATTGCGACTTTTAGGTCTGAAAATGAGTGACCAGGGAGAAAACACCATCCTGACCACTATGGATGTAGAAGCCCTCTACACCAATATTCCACACAAAGATGGACTACAAGCCGTCAGGAACAGTATCCCCGATAATGTCACAGCAAACCTGGTGGCTGAACTTTGTGACTTTGTCCTCACCCACAACTATTTCACATTTTTTTTAACCTAGAGGCTGCTCTAGCTATAGGCAGATTAGGCAACTGATGAGAGCAACAGATTTCTGAGAGCAAGATTTCTGTAGACTTGCCCCAGTACCCTCCACAGGGAACAGTAATGGTGGGTGAATCTGGCAGTGCTGCCAGTGGGCAGGGGAGGCCCCCAACCAGGGCTACAAGAAGCAGGAAGTGGCACCCAGCCAGAATGCCAGGGAAGTGCTCTCGCCACCTACCCAGCTGCTCAGCGAAGGTAAGGTCACAGCCACAAGCACAGTGACCTGCCTGGCTCCATATTAGTGCCCAGCCTTCGTCTGCCACTCTGAGACTGGCTGTGCCCCACCCACCACTGCTGCACTGGACTCACTCTGCAGCCATGCTTCAACTCCACTGTGTCCAGGTACTGGTGGAGGAGTTGCCACCAAAGAGCTAGAAGCCCAACAGCAATGAGCTCACCCAGGAAGGCTCAGGGAGGAGAACTAGGGGGTGTGGGGATTGTTGGGAGTCTCAGGGGGCTGCAGGCTACAGGTTGCTGGGTGTGTGTGCAGAGTGCAGGAGACTGGGCAACAGACTGGAAGTGTAAGGACTGAGGTGTGGGACTGGCTGGACAAGCAGGGGCCCAGATGAAGAGAATCCTACTCTGTCCAGTGGGAAAAAACCCACCACCCATCATGTGAGGGGGATCAGCACCCACAGGCTGGGTGACAAGGAGTCTACACTGCCCATTCACTGGAGTCCTACAGACTGGGAGATGCCCCCTGCTGGTGCCCAAATCCTGCTGTGGATGAGCTGAGCAGCTCCAGGGTAAGGAGCTGCTGCTATCCAGGGGCCAGGACTCCCTTTCCTCTCGAGCCCCAGGCAGCTGGTGCCAATCTTCTTGGAAAGGGCCATTGGGAAAGGTAGCCCTGGCTGGGGTTTTGCAGAAAGTCAACCCAGAGAGAGGTAGCGTTGGTGCAAGGTCCCCCCAACACCCGCATCCAGCCAGTGCAGTTCTAGAAGTGTTAGGGGAGGTGGAGGCTTTAACCATATCACTCAGGCATCTGCTGCCCCAGAAGAACTGTTGTGGAGATCCTGCTGCAACTTGAACCTAGCATCACAAGCAAAATCCCTGGAGGAAGACAGTGATATGGGCATCTCTTGCCTTCCTCTCATGGGACTGAATTCTGCAACTGCTACAGTCTCGCGGAAGGGGATATATAATTTGCACTTCCCTTCACCACCTCAATGGAACTATGCTGATTTACCCTTTGAGGATCTAGCCTACTGAGTTGAATATCTGACAATAAGAAAGAAAACTACAGTTTCATTTCCTTATAACAAATACAACAATTACTAGTTACCCTGAGGTCTGTTTCATTTCCCAAGAGGTACAATAAAACATGTGCTTTGAAATATAAAAAACTTACAATTTTTAAATTGGCTATCACTGTGAACTGGATATTAATTTATGTTCTGCCTTTACACACACGTACCAAAAGAATTCAACATTACTAAGGTTATTGAGGAAGTGATAGCATGCAAACATCTTACCCGATTAGTGGGACACTTTTCAATATGAGCAACAATTATTTCTCCTGGGAGCTTGACTAAAATGTAGGAAGCCATATTATAGAGGGCTATGTTATTTCCATCAAATGTAATAATGCTCAGTTCAGACAGTACAGAGCATTGACCTAAAAAAGAACTGACATTTAATGAGGGTACCACAAAACTGAACTCTACAAATGTCTTAAAAATCTTCTATTTTTGGCAATAGTTGCCTCTTTTGTAAAAACAAAAACCCACCACTGTTAGCTGGAATTGCTGTGCACACAGCACACTGAGCCAAGAGGAGAAGAACCTTATGTTGTTCAATAGCAACAACTCTGTCCAGTTAAAGAGTATACAAGGACAGAACCTCTGCAGTTGCAAATTGCCATCGCTCTGTTGAAGTGAATGGAGCTATGACAATTTACATGAAATGAGTGTCTGTTCCATGGGTCAAAAGGGAGACTCGATCATTCTTCTATGGCTGAAAAGTCAGTGGCTGCAACATGGAGGTCTCAAGAATGTCGTATAGATACACATCTGTATGACTATCTATATTTTAATGCTCAACTTTGGTATACCCTAAAAAAAAAATAATAAAATTGGAGCATCTATTATCAGAATTAGGGCCTGATGCAACACTCTTTAAATTAAATGACAGACATCTATTGAGGTCAAGGCCTAGAGTTCCAGTTAGAGTTGAGTGAAATTCGGAATTTCCATCCCTCAGGAAATTCTGATATTTCAACATTTTTCTTTTGGGGAAAAAAAGCTGATATTCTAACATTTTTCATGGAAGGGAAATTTCAGTATAGAAATGTTAAAATGCTTCATCTCAATATTTTCAGTCAGAATGGTCTGACATTCCCAAAATCAAAATGCTTCATTCTGATTGGTTGGTTGAACTAACCTGAGACATTTCATTTCAAGACAGTTCAATATTAAACTGTATTTTCCCACTGTGGCACATTGCCTCATTGGAGTTATAGTTCTGGAGCCTGATTTACAACACAGTATAGTTAAAAATCTGTATGTTAAACTCCAAAAGGAAAAAAAAATCACCAAATTAAGCAAAGTAATCTATAAAAATAATGCTGATTTATGCTTTCCCACAAAATATTTCTCTCTCTCCAATGTATGTATTTTATTTTAAGAAAAGGCTTTTCTGTTGCATTTTTACTGTGGTATTGCATTCCTGAGAGGTACTGAATTCCCAATTTTTAGATGGAGAGAGATTAAGTATTTTGCCCTAAATTCACACAGAAAATCTGTGGCAAAACTAGGAATAGAAACCATGTATTCTGAGTCTCAGGCCAGTGCCATAACCACAAAACAATCCTTCCTCTTGAATTTATAATCCTTAATTTATAATTTTGATGTTTACATAATCAAGTTTTAATCTTTCACATTTGAGAATGTAACATAAACAATACAAAGACTTACAGGGACACTCCCATTCTGGACAACAACTATCACTGTTAACTTGAACTGGCATTCCTCGAAAACCACAGTCAGGTTTCTCCACGTTCTTATGGCAGTTCCTTGAAACGTTATACAACATCCATCCCATATTAATGCATACATACTGGCTACATCTGTCTACAGGTTCAATGTATCTTGGCTGTTATGTAAAAAGGAAAAATAGGAATGAGCATTGCATTCTGTATATTCAAAAATTAAATTCAGAGACATGGACAAGAATATTCTTACACCACACGAGTTTAGCTACAACATGAGCTCCCTACAGCTTTTGCTTTTGAACATCCGAAAGCACACAGAGACCTATCCATGCCCATTTAAGGTTAAAGAGGTCAACTGGATGTGCTAGATGGGTCTCCATCTATCACCAAAGAATCCACCAAGTTAATACTCTGCATGCTCCTAGGCTAGAAAGGAAAGAGACTCCCAATACTCTTCTCCCACATCCCCCAGGACACTCAGTGGCAGATTAGCCCCCAGCCCGCTCTGCCCACCCAGTGCTCCTGCTAGGGTGGAGGGTTGGGGCACGGGGGCTTGCTCTGTTCCGCCCGCCCACCCAGCGCTCCTGCCAGGGAGCAGGAAGGCAACCCTGACCCAGTTCCCCGGCAGGAGTGCTGGGCGGGGGGGAGGGGTGGAGCAAGCCCCCATGCCCTGACGCCATTTCCCCAGTGGGAGCGCTGGGGAGGGTGCGGGGGGACTGCAGGCAGAAGGGGTAGGGAGGGGCCCCCACTTGCTCTGGCCCAGGGCCCCACAAACCCCGAATCTGCCTCTGAGGACACTGAGCAGGACAAGGCAGAAATTTGCCATGGTGCCCAAATACATGCAAAAATAAATTAAAGACAATAAAAAAGAACAAACAACAATAAAATCAACAAAAACACAGAATTCCAATTAATCCTTGAAATTGTGACATGGTCACGGATCTTTTGCTGAAACTGGGAAAAGAGCTCTATCATTTGAAGACAGAGTAACTGAAGATGTTGGAGGCACTTTATTCTTTTGTGGCTCCTTGTATTTGTTCCAATAACCTCAGAAAAAGAGGTTATTCGCCTATCAGTGTATTTCCAGGGGTCTGCTTTCATACACCGACAGCATTGGGTACATATATACATACACACACCCACACCCCTCACTGGAGCATAGGTGCTGGAATTAGGGGTGAGGAGGTGCTGCAGAGCCCCCAACTCGAAGCGGTTTCCATTATATATAGGGTTTAGAGTTTGGTTCAATGGCTCTCAGCATCCCCACTATAAAAATTGTTCCAGCACCACTGCACTGGAGCCCTGTAGAAAGCATTGGCTACTGAGTCCAGATGCACACTTGCTCACAGTAACCAGTGTTCATGCCCACAAGCATATAAGGAGACATAACCCTGCTTTGTTCCTCAGTAACAGCCAATGTGTGGAGTACACTAAGTGCACCCAAGAGCATGGATGTGCAGGCAATCTTCAAAGAAAAATAAAGAGACCATATGCAGGTAAAACAGAGAGAGAAAAATGAAAAATATTTTATCCAATTTAAAACCTCTCCCATCCCAGTGGTAGAGAAAAACAGATTAAAAAGCAATATACCTAGAGTATACCGTGGGTAGATAAAATTGATCATACCATACAATCTGAGGAAGATGACATCAGTGTATGTATCATTGTGCCATATGAAGCATTGTCAGCTGTAACTCTCATCATCATGTCTGTGTCTGTCAGTGAAGTTTGTGTTTCCACAGGTTCTGTGGTAGAAGACAGTACCTTTGCATAACTGAAATGAGATGAATCTGTTAGAGTGGTGCTCTGTGATTCTCCAATCCCCACTTGCTCTGGTTCTGTTAGATTATAGGAAGGTTTGATTGTTCTTTGTGGTGGAATTCTGGACCAATCTGACAGCGTTACATCTGAGACTTCAGAAATAGAGACAGATTTTCCTGAAGTTATGCTGCTTTGACTGGGCAAGGAAGTAGTCTGAACAGAAGAGAATGTTGAGTGTAGCAGTGAAGATTTCTCAATAGTTGTAGATTTTGTCTTAGTAATATTTTTTTGTACATGTGAAGTCTGACTACTTTCTATAGTGTCTGCAGTTCTCCCAATGGAGGTTGCATATTTAAGGTCTGAAGCTGCAGAAGGTGTAATCTTCAGATCTGAGAATGCAGTCACGGCACCAGTTGTTTTCATAACTATAGGTTTTAGCATTTCTTTAGTACTCAGTGAAACCAGGGAATGTGCAGATGCCAGTAAAGTCTCAGGTGAAGGATACATATGTGTTTGAGAGGTAGCAGGAATTGGCACTGAACTAGAGGCTTTGTAAAGCTCAATATGAGTAACAGAAGATTCAGTGGATTTTGCAGGAGCACTAGGGGTTATGGTGGTGGCAGGAGTAACTAATAAACTTCTTGAAGGACTAACTGATGTTTTCATAGTGACGTAAGTTGGCACTAAGGATGTAGTACTCAAAGCTGTGCTCATGGTCAGCGCTACAGATGGCACTGTGGAGTGAGTGACTATTTCAGGGGGTACAAAAGTTCTTGTTTCATATTCTGTGGAAGGACTCAATGATATATTTGTTCCTAATGATACAGTAGATACATGGGAGGTCTCAGAAGGGGGTGAAGACGTGAATATACTGGAATAGCTTTCCAAAGTGACTTTAGGGGTTTTAGAAGTTAATAAATGTGGTACTGCAAATGAAGTTTTAGGCACTGCTGAAGGACTTATGTAAATGTTTGTGCCTAAAGTTAATGTAGAAATACCCACGGGAGAGGTTGCCAGTTCTGTATGTGGGCTTCTTGAGGTTTCTTGTGTACCCATGGATACAATGGGTGATTGGGTAAGAGTTATATTTGATATCAAAGCAGATGTCCTATTTACTGTGGGAATCACTGAAGATCTTGTTGTATGGGATGTCATGGCAGAGGCTTGTGAAACAGATGGTCTTGATGATGACAACATTGTAAGTAATGTGGATGGACTGGTAAAAGACAGTTTAGCTCCTGATAGTTCTCTGGAAGTTAAAGAAGTGTCTGTACTTCTTACCACAGAGGCAGTTTTGAAATCTGAATGTGGACTGATAGGGTACTCTGTTATTTTTGAAGTGGTTCTTGCCATTTGATAAGTAGCTAATGTGGCATTTATGGGTAATACAGGTGTACTGAAAGGGAAGGCTGTAGAACTAATGGATGCAGTCAACCTTTTAGAAATAGTTGATATTGGAAATGCATCAGTGGGTAGTGCATCTTTACTTTCTGTTGAGATTTTACTTGTTACAGACATCTCAGAGATTTGAGGAGTGGATAGAAGAGATGCTGAAGTAGTAGAAGGTCCAAAGAAAAGACTCTTTGAGACAACTGTGACTTCTCCTGTTGCTTTGGGTTTGGGGGATGTAATTGGAGGAAGCATTAATGTAGACATTGTGTGTGTTACAAGGGGACTCAAAGAAGACCACATTGTTCTCATGGTTGTAGGGATTTGAGAAGCAACTGGAGATGAAGTTTCAGTCAGAGGTGGGATAGTAGAAACAGTGTCTGTGCTTAATGGAACTATATGTTTGGAGGGAGTCACTGAAATGTCCATTGAAGATAAAAATGTAGGTACTGAAGTTCTAGTTAAAGAACTAGCTGTTCTTAAAGATGAAGAAGTAGTTTGGGAGGTGGCTTGAGTTGTTACCATGTATGAAGCTGTGATTAACTGAGGAGGACTAGTTTCAAAGCTAGTAAATCTAGAAATAGCCATGGGAGTTTGAAAAACAGTTGAAGTTGGGGCATAAACAGAAGCTGGGTGAACTATAGGTTGACCCACAGTCGACCTGGTTCTTTCAGTCATAGTAGATAGTGGTGAAGTAGATGCAGTTAATATTATTTGTGAGCTTGTAAACAATGTGGGACTTGAAAAAGATGTTCTTCCAGTTAATGAAGCAGATGAAGGAAATACTGTGGATGTTTTTGGCAGTTGTGAATGACTTGTGGAAGGTCTTCTGGTTCCCCAGATCCTTGTAGGTATTTCAGTAGTGGCAAAGGCTGGTCCAGGGGATAAACTTGCTAATGCTGTAGATGGGGTTGCAGTTCCTGCTTCAAGTGAAAATGGTGTTACCACTAAAGAAGTGGGCATTGGTAATGTAGAATGTCTAGAACGAGGACTTGCAGTTAGCAGAGTAAAAGCAGATGTTGATGGAACTGCCACAGTTGTAATGGGTGAGGTTATAAACACTGTCGGACTTGCAGTAAGGGATGTTTTTAATGTGACTGCTGACGTCTGAAGAGTAGCTGGAAAATCTGTTGAAGATACAGGCTTGGGCAGTACAGACAGGCTTGCTGTGCTGTGGGTTACTTTGGAAGACTGCATTGTACTTGAAATGGGTAATGAATCAGTTAAATAAGTAGTTGTATGAGGTGATGCCAGTGAATGAAAGTCTGACAGAGTTTCTGCCGTAGTGTTTGCTCCTCTTAAAGTTGTGTCTATCTTTGTGGTTATTTTGGTAGTTACAATTGTATGAGTTGGCTCAGCTTCAGCTTCTGCAGTAACAAATATAGGGGGCATCTGAGGAAATCTCTCTGTAGTAACAATTGTAGGAAAGATTAATGCAGTGGGCCTTGTCCTCTGGGTTTTTGTTCCAGCTGCCAGCTCTGTAGGTGTCACAGGTATGCCTGGAAAGAAAACATATGTTTCACTGTTATTCTGTATTAAAGAAAGAGCAAAACAGCAACATCTATCAGTCACTGGGTACCAATCTAAATATAAACCAGTCTATTCTTAGACAGTTTAAATTCCCTGAAAAGATAACCACAGTATGCCCCCAAAGGCATTGTTTGAGGATATCTGCAGACTCTGGAGGACAACTCGACATTAGTTGCACACAACTCACATTTGTAAGGTTTTCTTCACAAACCCAAAAGCAAGGTTTTTTATTATATGCTAATTGAAAGCTTTTATTCTGGAGCACAATTATGCAGCAAGGAGTGAATTCTGTAGCAAATTTTGCAAACACAGAATAGCAGAATATTTGGGACCTTGGATTAAAAATATACAGTTTTCTTTTCTGTTTTTGGACAGTAATGCACTATAATAGATTACTTTGTATTAGTAATTATTAGACATCACATAACTAGTTTAAAAATACAAAATACAAAGACTTTATTTTAAAATGGAAGAAAAAGGACTATAATGCTTAATCACTGCATTATCCACAAATAGAGGAATGATGTGATAGCCACACGCCAGCAGTTAAGCATCCAGGACACTGGGCTATTTAAATACCCCCCACCACCACTCAAAAAATGTAGCAAATGATGCAGGGAGGTTGGCAGTGAGGTAACAAGAGGTCATGGTAAAAACACAGGATCGATGTATAACTGGGGCAGAGTTGTGCTGGGCCTTTAACAAGGACAAGACGTTTCAATTTAACACAATGGAAGTGACAGAAGAGGAACTGAATTTGTGTTCAACATGGTCAGATGCGGAGGAGGATTTTAGCAGCTGTATTCTGGATGGACTGGAGTGGAGTGATGCACATATCAGGGGGGCCAGAGCGAAGGAGGTAGCACTATTGCAGGAAGCATAAAAAAACTTGTGCAGCCACTGCCTGTACAGCATGCATATCCCTCTTCTTCTCCCTCTCTCTGTATATGGGCTTTATTTTCTAGAGCTTTCAATCTGATTGTTACACCCTGACACCTCAGGATTCACCACTATATATGTCATTAGGATATGACTTATACAAAGTAATGCCTTGTGAGGTGTCATTCTAAAAGTCTTGATCTCCTAGACCATAATATCTCATAGGATTGTATGTGCTATTGTCGTGTGTGAAGTTTGGCTACGCATGTGTTGCTGAAACATGTTGTGAGGTTTAAAATGCCCACAAGCAGCCTTTCAGGTACAACAGTAAAAAGGCCAGACAATGTTGATGACTTATTGAGGAAATGCACACAAGCACAAGGGTTACCCCAGGAACTGGGTACAACAGAAACCTTTCAGAGATAGCACTACACAATGGGAACTGTGTGACCCACATCACAGCAAAAGAGCTTTCCAGCAAGTTGGGAGAAGATATAAAAGGGAGAAAATGACATTATGGGGGGACCTTACTCTCCCTGCAACAACACACCTGGAAACATCTGAGGAACAAAGACTGAACTGTGGGAACTGATGGTCCCAGGCTAGAAGGATTTTTAGCCTGTTAATGAAAACCTGGGAAAGCCAAGGCAACTTGTGCCTTAAGAATCTGCCAGTCTGTTTGTTACTCAGCGTTAGAATCTGCTAATTAATGTTTTACCTGTCTGGTGTGTTAAGCTCAGTTTGCGGTTTTTGATTGTTTACTAAAGTAGTCTGCTTTGATCTGTTTGGTATCCCTTATAACCACTTAAAATTTACCTTTTGTAGTTAATAAACTTATTTCTTGTTTATAACATAACCCAGTTTGTGCAATTGATATCGGGGGCTGGGGGGGAGGGAGAAGCTGTGCACATCTCTCTCCACATTGAGGGAGAGGGCGAATTTTTAGGAGCTTGCGCTGTGCAGCACTTTCTATACAGTGCAAGACAGCATTATTTTGGGTTTATCTCCCAAAAGGGGTATGCATGTTAGTGCTGGGTGAGTCCTCTCACACAAAGCTGACTTCAGTCTGTGTCTGCAGCTGGGTGTGGCCCTAACTGTGTGTGTGTGTGTTGTAAAAGGCCGGAGAGCATAATTCAGCAAAACAGGGAGAGGGAATCCAGGCTGGTGGAGCAGGAGAGGCTCAGTAAAACCACAGTACATCAGGTGGCATCCCAGATGGGAGGGGCGGGGGGGTCCAACCCATCGCACTGGTCATGAGCACTAAATAAATTATATAATAAAAAACTTTACTGGTAGCTGCAGAAAGTACTTACAGTCTTCTGGATAAACACATTTAAGTGTCACCTCATCAACGATCATATTTTTAGGACAATATGGTAAGCATCCTTCAACCCTTTAAGAAAACCCAAAAAAATCACATTAGAAAAAGTGGCAAATCTACAATATCTTAGTTCAGTTTGACAAAATGACAGTTTTTAAGGTTCCTTTTTTTGCCCCTGCCACACAGAGAATCCTGAGACCCCTCCATTGTATAGCTTACACACACACACACACACTTCTGAAGTCCTGATGCAGCCAGTAGGAGATTGACAAGGAGTCATTCCACATTCATTCTGATGGACCATTACCCACAGATAAACATGAACATGTATCAAGTAAAATCATCTAATGGGCATGTGCACACCTGCTTTTACAAGGCACAAGAGGCCAATTCAACCCTCTTATAACTCCACTGAAGTGAACCTTTGGTTAGTAAAGATTAGTATATATTATAATATATTATTAAAAATGATAGCATATGCATTCTATATAATAGTATTATATTGGAGATATATAGTTCAATCAGACTTACGGTGGAAGAAATTTACATGCTACTCCTTCAGGATCACTACATGTTTTAAAACAGGGGCTAGCACAAGGTTCATATCTCCATTCACACATCCTCCTATAAGGCACTGATGCATGGAGATCTGAGAAAGAAGGAAAGCATGGTATTTATAGATTGATAGTCTTTTCTAGGATATATATTACAGTAATAGCAAGTCGATAGTAGAAATGAAGTATGGACTCCCAAAAACTTCCAAATGAATGATAGTGTTCTTATAAGTGAGTATTTAAACCAAGGAGTTCTAGAAAGTTCAAAAATACTGGAGTATTAAAGGAAAAAGTACATATACTCAAATGTGCTGTTGATTTCAGGAACAATACTACTGCCTCACCCAGCAAACAGAAAAAATATCTATAGCTCACTAAACAATATGCGAACTTTTGTTTGCTTGTTATAACACATCAAATTCATTTCCAAATTAAAAAAATAGGGCTGTCAAGCGATAAAAAAAATTAATCATGATTAATTCTGCAATTAAGCGCGCTTTTAAACAATAATAAAATACCATTTATTTAAATATTTTGGAAGTTTTCTACATTTTAAAATATATTGATTTCAATTACAACACAGAATACAAAATGTACAGTGCTCACTTTATATTGTTTTTATTACAAATATATGCACTGTAAAAAACCAAGAAATAGTATTTTTCAGTTTCCCCATTACAAATACTGTAGTTCAATCTCTTTATCGTGAAAGTTGAACTTAGAAATGTAGTGTTATGTACAAAAAATAACTGCATTCAAAAATAAAACACAATGTAAAACTTTGAGTGGACTTGTAGGCTCTAATCTTACTTCTTGTTCAGTCAATCACTCAGACAAACAAGTTTGTTTACATTTGCAGGAGATAATGCTGTCCGCTTCTTGTTTACAATGTCGCCAAAAAGTGAGACCAGGCGTTAGCATGGCACTGTTGTAGCTGGTGTTGCAAGGTATTTACGTGCCAGATATGCTAAATATTCGTATGTCCCTTCATATTTCAGCCACCACTCCAGAGGACATGCATCGATGCTGATGACAAGTTCTGCTCAATAACAATTCAAAACAGTGTGGACCAATGCAAGTTCATTTTCATCATCTGAGTCAGATGCCACCAGCAGAAGATTAATTTTCTTTTTTGGTGATTTGGGTTCTGTAGTTTCTGCATCAGAGTGTTACTCTTTTAACACATCT
The DNA here is from genome assembly GCF_965152235.1 of Eretmochelys imbricata. NCBI lineage: Eukaryota > Metazoa > Chordata > Testudines > Cheloniidae > Eretmochelys > Eretmochelys imbricata. Next base: position 287,092,222 of record NC_135572.1, read on the forward strand.
GAAAGCATGCTCCATGCCTTATCCCTCTCAGATTTTGGAAGGCACTTCAGATTCTTAAATCTTGGGTTGAGTGCTGTAGCTATCTTTAGAAATCTCATATTGGTGCCTTCTTTGCATTTTGTGAAATCTACAGTGAAAGTGATCTTAATATGAACAACATGTGCTGGGTCATCATCCGAGACTCCTATAACATGAAATATATGGCAGGATGCAGGTAAAACAGAGCAGGATGCATACAATTCTCCCCCCAAAGAGTTCAATCACAAATTTAATTAATGCATTATTTTTTTGACAAGCATCATCAGCATGGAAGCATGTCCTCTGGAATGGTGTCCGAAGCATGAAGGGGGCAGATGAATGTTTAGCATATCTGGCTAAACGTAAATACCTTGCAATGGCAGTTACAAAAGTGCCATGCGAATGCCTGTTCTCACTTTCTGGTGATATTGTAAATAAGAAGCGGGCAGTATTATCTGCTATAAATGTAAACAAACTTGTTTGTCTTAGAGATTGGCTGAACAAGAAGACTGAGTGGACCTGTAGGCTCTAAAGTTTTAAATTGTTTTGTTTTTTGAGTGCAGTTATGTAACAAAAAAACCCCTACATTTGTAAATTGCACTTTCATGATAAAGAAATTGCACTACAATACTTGTACAAGGTGAACTGAAAAATACTATTTCTTTTGTTTATCATTTTACAGTGCAAATATTTGTAATCAAAAATAATAATATAAAGTGAACACGGAACACTTTGTCTTCTGTGTTATAACTGAAGTCAATATATTTTAAAATGTAGAAAAAATCCACAAATATTTAATAAATTTCAATTGGGATTCTATTGTTTAACAGTGAGATTAATCGCGATTACTTTTTATTGAGTTAACCACATGAGTTAACTGCGATTAATCGACAGCCCTATAAAAATAATTATCAATCTGACTAATTATCAATCAATTATCAATGACTGAATTATGCTGTCAAGGCAATATTCATGACCACAAAAACAGGAAATCAATAACATCTCGACTCAGAGGGGAAAAAACTCAAAAACAAATAGGGGAAATCAGTACCAATATTTGCTACTATTGATGAAGATGATGCACTCATGTGTACCCCTCTTAAGACAACTCGAACAAAACTGTACAGTATTCTTTGGGATCATGTACAACTTACCTTCAATGCTAAAGCTACTTGTATGTTTGAATTCTTCTGAATCATCATACTTTGACACTTTAATCCCAGAAGCTGTCAATATAATGAAAAAGCCTTTCTTGTTGTGAAGTTCAAATGCACTATAATCTGGAATCCAGAGGCCCTGGTGATGGAAGAATGTAGCTCTTCTACGAAATGAAGAACTTGCCGACCACTGTTCCAAAGTAACAGTTTCATTGTCATGGACATACAAGAAGTAGTTTGGTCTTTCAGCAGACTCAAGGGAAACAAGAGACAGAGCTGTCACCAAAAAAATACAAAGAAATCAGGAGAAGATTATCACACCAGAAAACCAGAGGCAACAGACTACACATTAGCTATTGAGAAGTTTATGTCTAAACTATTGTTCTTCACAAAAATTCTCCCATTTTTCTGTAGAAAATAGCAATACTGACCCATAATTCAGTTTGATTCAGTTCATATAAAAATCTGAAAATTCAGCTACATATAGAGCTGATTGAAAAAAGGAAATTCCTTTTTGAGAAAATTTTTTGTCACAAAGTGAGATGGGACATTAAAAAACATGCTAGTTTTCACAAAATGGGATTTCAATAAAAATTTCATTTTGGGAAAACCAAAACAGGATTTTTCTGCCCTCCAGGACAAGAGCCTTCTGACCAGCTGCCAGAAAGGCTGAGAGCCTGGTCACTATGCCTCCCTCTACCTAGCTACCAACTCTGGGCGCCTGAGAGGTGCTGCCCATCCCTGGAGCTAGGGGAGAGGCAGGGAGACAGACAGTCCTAGTGCTCTGCTGTGTTTTGACACAAGTTTCTTCAAATCCGTGCTATATTCAGTTAAATCTTTCACTCTACCAAATTGGAATTTTCTTAGTTTTACCAGAAATTTTCCCACTAGCTCTAATTATGTAAGCATAATTTGTCCAAACTGCTTTTGGCTGCAAAATCAGGGTACACATTTTGTGAGAACAAAGTCTTCTCTCCTTAGATTTCAGGCACTTTTACATCCAGTCACAGCCAGAAGTGCCATCAGGAAAGTTGTATTTAATCACTTCTTGTTCTGGTCCTGAACAGATCAAAAGTGAAGAAATCACTTCTCTGAACATTTGAGAAGCTCAAAAAAGGCTTGGTTCAAATAACATAGGTAAAAATATGCAGCTTCCTTACTTCATTGAAATATTATCTCATCCCTAACAGTAATTTTTAAAATGTCCACATATTACATGGATTTAATTCAGCTTTCAGTCACCTCAACATTTTACCTGTACTATTTTATATCTGCTGGAGAATTTCATTAGACTTCATTCATCCTTCTACTTCATCACCTTTCCATTTATTTTCAAAAGTCATCCAAAAAACTTATTTTCTCCCTTGCCAATATATCTCAATTTCTCTTAAACATTATTTGAAATATCAGGACAGAGATGGCCCTTTTGTAGATACTGGTTTCACAAACTGTGATAGATAGGAGCCTGCATCCACTGATGTTAATGGCAAATCTCCCATTGAGTTCAGTGGTGCAGGATATATAAGGGATTGAGACAAGGAAAAATACTTTTATATATTAACATTTTTAGTGACATAGGTCACTATGTAGGTTTGAATGACAGAGAAAGTGTTAAAAATTATTTACACAGCGTGAACAAACAGAAATTAATAAGCCTAGCATAGGTGGTTTGTTTATAACTGGGGACACAAACACTTTTGGTAAACATTTTTAATATCTAATGTTTCATATTTACCCATGCAAACCACTTCTATTTCTAGTTGCACAAGATACTTAAATTTCCCTTACAAAAACTGTTCTATTCATTTGGACCTTGCTGCATTTCTAAAATATATTCTTGCAAAATTTAGCATTAAAGCCTTAAGTTAATTTTTCCAAGAATGTATTTTAAATGCACTATATTTCTTCTTGAAACTGTACGGAAAAATCAGTTTTGCAACTGACTACTCCAGTCTCATTTCTTCCTTTCCATGAAGGACAAACTAAAAAAAAATCATTGTAGCTTACTTTAGACAACTAATAAACTTAGAAATAAGTAACAGAGTAACTGATACATATAGTTCTAAAACTAGTCTTTGTCATTACTGTAATATTGAGTATACTTACATAAGTCTTTATCTTTGAAAAGGCCGGGAGTTATCATAAAACTAAATCCCACATTTTCATATGTACTGATTCTAGGCAAAGGAAATAGCTTTCTGCTGGTAATGTTAGCTCCTATGACAGTATCATTCTGTCCATAACTTGCCAAAATATATGGTCCTTCTCCAAGGCCTAGTGAAACAAACACCAAACAAACAAAATCAAATTGAAAAATCTATTGATTTACTTATATAAAAGAGCAAAACCTCAGGTACTTACCACCAACGACTGGTGGCATATATTGCCATGATTATTTTCCCACACTTGGAATTGTTCACAAAGGTAAGAAAACCCAGGAACTATTAAAAGCAGTTTACTTAGAACGGGGCCATGTGCCTCAACGTGATCTCAGTCCAAGACAGCATCTAAAACCAGTATGTCTACATTGAAGCTGGGAGTGTGCTTCCTAGCTCAAGTAAATAGATATAGCTAGCACACTAAAAACAGCAGTGTAGTTGTGCATAGCACAAGTGGCAATTTGAGCTAGGCTGGCCATGTATGTACCTGGGACTGGATGGGTTTGTACTCAGACAGCTAGCCTGTGCTGTGTGCTATCCCCAGCAACACCATTGTTTTCAGCAGAGCTTTAGCATGTGTCTGTCTACTCAATCTTGGAAACATGTTCCCTGCTGCAGTGTAGACATACCCTATGCAAGAGGTACAACATTCCCTTGCTCCAGTTCACTTCCTGTCCAGAATACAAACACTCTAAACAAGTGAGATGCAAGAAAGGAAAGTATGGATATATTCAATAACTGCACTTACTAGTTAGTAACCCAGGTTTGTTCTTCATGAAATTTCCTCTTCTATATATCCCCATTCTTGGTGGTGAACTGAAGGTATCATATTTACACACAGATGATGAAATATGGAATAAAATAATTAAAGAACTGTAATACTACTATTCCCCAGTGGGCATTGAATTTGACCTCTGCATCTATCCAGTAAGGCCAGATGGAAGTAGACATGAAGTTTCAAGTTGCTGACCTACAGCTGTCAACTACAGGAACACTGATGAGGCGAACATTTGATGCTGATGTTGCTCTGGTGGAAAAGTTCACAAACATGTACCATTTTTAACAAGGTTTCACTTCTTGCTATTGCTGTGGGTTGCACAAAATGTAATTGACGCTGCTGGGCATAACCACCGCCCTCCATTTAAGATAGCTGTAAAAAATGGTTACGCTCCTTCGTAGCAGGAACCATCTAAAATAAAGGCAGATGTGAATCTGCCCAGGAATTAGAACTACATGGGTGGAAGGTTCAGTGGGTATTGTTCTGGGTAAGGATGTGAGGGAAGGAACACACAGGAACAGACTTGGAAAGAGACAAGACAAAAAACAGAGAGATAAGAGGCAGTAAACCAGACACAGCCTGGACAAGCCTGGTGCATGACACTGAGAGAAGTCTACAGAGGTGGCATCTGGTTTTGGTGCTGGCTAGCAGGTTTGGGACTGTAAGCAAAGAAATTATCTCCTTTTGCTTTTGGTTCCTCCTATGATCAGGGAAACAGGACTTTCTACATTTTTTGAAAACAAACAAGATTGCCTCAAAGGTACCAGACTGCATCATCAATTTCTCCTCATAACTGGAACAGCCTGCAAGACCCTGAATTTTTGGCTAGCCACTCAGGCCAAAAAGTAGTAACACTATGATCCACCAGGTCACAACATCATTCACTCAAACTTGGCCTGCCTGTGCACCATCTTCCATCAGAAGGGAAGGGCAGCCAGGCCAAACCTGAGCTGTTCTGAGATTGTGTGCATTGTTTGCAGGAGCAAGGAGCCAGGCCCTGTCCTGTGGGTAGGACCCTACCAAATTCAAGGTCCATTTTTGTAAATTTCCTGGTCATAGCATTTTTAAAATCTTGAATTTCACGGTTTCAGATATTTAAATCTTAAATGTCATGGTGTTGTAACAACCATGAATATGGATTTTAAAATGGCAAAATATAAACATGTAAAGCCCTTAAGACTCAGCATTTCTCAAACTGGTGGTCCTGACCCAAAAAGGGGATCACAAGGATATTGTAGGAGAAGCCTCCATGAGACACACTAACTGAACCTGGCCTGGAAACCTGCAAGTGCCTAACTGCTTGAAAAGACAGAACTGTAGAGGTCATGCCAGGCACTAGGGCTGAAGAACCTCGACTCTCAGTTGGACTGCTCCAGGGACCCAAACAGGAGCCGATATTGCTCATTTAAGCTGTAACTGTTCATGCCTCTGTATCTAGGGCACTGGTGTGGATGCAATGCGTGTCTGGGCAAGCACAGGGATTCCTCTGTGGTTGGAGTGGAAAGGGGGGCACAGCTTCGCCGGGGCACAGCTTCACCCTGCCACAGCAGCAGCCTGCTGCTCTCCACCTCCTCCCCTCCCTGACCACTGGAGACACCCTGCATGCTCTCCCCGCTGCTGCCCTGCCCTGGCCTGGACACCTGGCTGGCCACACTCACGGGTATTTAAATACTTGAAGCCTGTGGGAGCAAGAGGCCCTGGCCAGGGGGACGGAGCGGGAGGAGCTCCAGTTGGCACTGTGCTCCATGGGCCCCTTTAGAGGATAGAGCCAGCTGGGTCCTGCTGCCAAAACAGGCATGAGCTGCCCACTCCCCTCAGTGAGTCACTGTGCGTTTACTTTTTCTTGTAACCAATTCTGACTTTTATGTCTCATTACTTCTAAACACTTAAAATCTATCTTTGTGTAGTTAATAAACTTGTTTTATTGTTTTACGTAGACCAGTGTGTTTGGGAAACTCCATTGGAGATAACAGGATTTGTGCATATCATTTTCTATTAATAAAATGACGGACTTTAATATGAGCTTGTGTTGTCCAAGAGAGGGCTGGGCAGTTCAGATGCACATTTTGGGGGGAGGAATCTAGGACTGGGAATTTGCTGGAGTTGCTCTGCAGAGTAGCTGGCTATAGCACTCATACAGTATAACTGGGAGTAATTTACATGCTGGAGGCTGTCTGTGAGCAGACCAAGAGTGGCTGCTCTCACAGTGAACCAGTGTAAAAGCCACCCCAGGTTGAAGGGTTGAAGTGAAACAGCTGTTCAACAGTCCAGATGGTACCCTGGGTAATGTCACACCATTATGCAATGATACCATTGAATCTAGCCAAGATTTCAATTCTTGTGTAATGTCTTGGTTCCAGGATCCAAGAAGCATGCCATGCAGTTCTAAGAGATGAAGTCATGAAGGTGAAGTTTGTTATGAATATATCTGTCATTTTAAGCAACCGTTCTTGAAAGTACCAGGACTATGATGTTTTCACAGAAAATATTTGTTATCCTATTAATATGAAGTAAATTGATAAGCCCCAATCTTGCATTTTACAATTCATGAACAGAGCTCCACTGATGTTAACATGGCTCTGCATGGGTGCAGCAGTCCACCTATACATTGCAAATTGCAGGATCAGGGCTATTAGATTTTTAAACCAGAAGGGAACAGTATTATCATCCAGCATAACATATATCACAGAATATCACCCAGTAGAAACACTAGCGATAAAATAAACAGGACATAAATAGTGCAAGCTAAAATAGTGCAAGCTAAAATAGTGCAAGCAGGGGATTTAGTAGAACCTCTTGATGAGTCAGAGCAATCCCTGTCTGGATGTACCCATGCACAAAAACTTTTATAATGAGGAAATAATTACTAAGAGTGAGAACTATTCATAAAGCTTATAACAAGCTCAGATCTCCAGTTTTGCTATAATTCACACTGAATGAATTATCTTTTTAGATTCATTTTAATATAGTATCATTAGAGATCAGTATATATTGATATTATTCATTTTGTAAGAAACACAATTATAATTTCACTGTCTACAAAGGCAGTTCACTGCAGTGAAGGTTAAAATGGTAATAAGCATATATAACAACATGAAACCACATAGCTTGTACACTAATGTGTCAGTAGTTTGAATCCCTTAATAATATGCTTGTCTGTTTACGTCAAAAAAGCTTTCATGGCTTTCATATAGGAGAAGTCCCATGAAATAGATGGGACATGTAGAGAGAAAATATTGTTAGATATCTTCCATAATGAAGTAAGGCGTAGAGGAGGGGAAGATTTTTTAGGTTTATGTATAAATGTAGTGTGAGCCCTGGCAATACTAAATAGGCAAAAGCTACTTTGAATTCAGCCTGACCCAGACTTTTCTGATTAAAAGACCATGGCAAGCAGACAAGGCAAAGGCTGCACGCGTGCACACACACTCTCTCTCTCTCTCACACACACACACACACACACACACACACACACACACACACTTGTTTCCAGTGAAATGTTAGTCTGCCTCTACTCCAGGCTTGGTGAAGCAGGGAAAAAGCCTGCCTCTGAATAAAGGATCAGATTACAAGAGAGCAGTACAATTACATCATGATATTAGCATGGAAGGGCAAATATTGCAAAGGACATGCAATATTTCTGGATAACATATGTCACTGCTGCCTTCTAATGGTTGAGAATGTCTAATGTACTCAAGAGTTTGTTACTATGCAATCCAACTGCAGGGGCTGGAGGCCCAGAAAGGAGACAACCTCTAGCACCACTGTACTACAGCTAACAGAGATTTTTCTTTGCTTAGATGGTTGAGAGCTGTGTTTTTACAGCAGGATGTCTCAAGTTACATCCCAGATGACAGACACAAGTGGTTTAGCTAATCACTGTGAGGCCTGTATCCCTGTAACCATTGTCTCAGTACCCTTGGAAGTCCCACAGGTGTCAGTTTGCTAACTAGCTGAGCTGCTGGTGCATAGTTCAAGACACCTTACATATTAATGGAACAGAAGTATGGAGAAACCATTAACTTCCACTAACCAGAGAAATATCAAGCCATACTGACTTGGGAAGAATTTGACCTCCTACATACATATATTATATACATAGTATATGTATGTAGGAGGTCGAGAGAGAGAGAGATTGATTGTAGGTAACAAGTCTTTGTAAAAAAGAAAAGGAGGACTTGTGGCACCTTAGAGATTAACACATTTATTTGAGTAAAAGCTTATGCTCAAATAAATTGGTTAGTCTCTAAGGTGCTACAAGTACTCCTTTTCTTTTTGCGGATACAGACTAACATGGCTGCTACTCTGAAACATGTCTTTGTAAATAAGGCTTGTGTGTTTTTTCTGTGGCACAGAACACAGAGATCTTGGCTATACTAGAGAAAGCAAGGTTTGAAAAACATTTTTTAAATTTGTTTTCAAAAGTCATGCCCAAGCCTAAGTTCTAGCACTGGCCATAACAGCAGCTAAATCCTGCACAGAACTAATTCAGAGGATAACCATATTTAAACTATTGTTTCAAAATACGGTTCCTTCTAGCATATAGAGGGTCATATGGTATGGCAAGAAACAGTGTGGTTTATAATAATAAATACATTCATCAAGCTATTTTGAGAGATGAGGATGCATCCAATAGAGAAATATTTTTCTTTACATAAATACTACGTACCTTGGTTGTAATATTCACAATTATAAGCTGAAAGAGAACAAAATAGATACATCATTAAACACCATCAACAAAATTCGTATCTGTCAACAACACTGAGACACCATAAGTCAAGGTCACAGCATGGTAATTCACTTTAATCAAAGAAATTTTTGTGTTCCTGAATGTGTTTCAATTGGTGGCTCCATTTCCACAGGATTTCATTAATAGACACACACCTGTGTTCAATTAGAAGTGTCAGCACTGCTGTTTTAAAGCGCCACCTACCCGTTGCTGAGTCGTCCATTGAAGAACTCTTTTTTCATAGTGAAGTTAGATGTAAAATATGTCGAGTCTGATGGCAAACTCACAATGCGAGTTTAAAAATAGCATACTCTAACATGGAGGCTACTTTAAGGACACAGGTATACGTAAGAACAGCCATACTGGGTCAGACCAAAGTTCCATCTAGCCCAGTATCCTGTCTTCCGACAATGGCCAATACCAGATGCCCCAGAGGGAATGAACAGAACAGGTAATCATCAAGTGATTCATCCTCTGTCACCAGGGCCGGATTAACACAGGGGCTTTAGGGGCTGCAGCCTGGAGCCTCGGGCTAAGGGGAGCCCCGCAAAAATAAATCCGTAATTACATGCAATTCAGTGGTCACCAGCCCATCAATCACTATCGACTGATCGATCCTGGCACCTCTGCCGGTCGATTGCGATCTTCAGGCCGCTAAAAATCCAGTGGCGCAGCAGGGCTCAGGCAGACTGCCTGCATGCAGTGGCCCCACACTGCTCCCAGAAGCAGCCAGCTGCTGGCACATCTCTTCAGCCCCTACGGGGGCAGGGGGGCATGGTAGAGAGGCAGAACCCAGCACCATCCCTGCAGTTCCCATTGGCCGAACTGTGGGGGCAGCGCTTGTGGGCAGTGCGCAGAGAGACGCTGTCCCCGCAGAGACACGCCAGCAACCGGCCACTTCCGGGAACTGTGTGGGACCATGGCATGCAGGCAGCCCACCTGAGCCCTGCTGCACCATCGGCTGGGAGCTGCCTGTCGTAAGCACCTCCCAGCTGGAGCCTACACCTCGCACCCCCTCCTGCACCCCAACCCCAGGTCAGAATCCCTCCTGCACCCAAACTCTCTCCCAGGCCCCGCACCCGCTCCTGGACCCCAACCCCTTGTCCCAGGTCAGAATCCCCTCCTGCACCAAACTCCCTCCCAGAGTCCACACTCCTCACCCTCTCCTGCACCCCAACACTCTGCCCCAGGCTGGAGCCCCCTCCTGCAACCAAACTGCCTCCCATAAAGAAACCAATATAACAGCTGTTCTAAGGTAAGAAGTAGGCTATTTTGAATTAACTTAACTATATTCTACATGTTTTAAGACTGAAATGTAACCACAAAATGGCTTTATGTTAATTAAAAGGCAAGTTTAGTATAGCGTTAATAGCCTCGATGCCATAATTGTGATCATTTTGTTTTAAATTAGGAAAAAGACTTGTATGGGGGGGCCCCACAAATCTATTAGTCGCGGGCCCACAGGAGAGTTAATCCATCGCTGCCTGTCACCCATTCCCAGCTTCTGGCAAACAGAGGCTAGGAAAACCATCCCTGCCCATCCTGGCTAATAGCCATTGATGGATTATACAAAAATATTGTGATCATAGCCAGTTTCATTATAGAGGGCTGTAAATCCAGTTCTAAAAGACTAACTTGTTAATGCATGGACTGCATGAAAAATTTAGAGCAGAAGCACATATATATTGTAGCTTCTCCTATCCCACTTCAGATCATTTGTATTGTCAATGAGAACTTTAATCTTTTCTTGTTCCTTATGTGTCAACAGAAAAATCGATCATTAAAAGGTCAGATAATCCAGTGTTTCTTTATTGTGGTTTCTGGGGACTTGATCAATCATGTACTTACGACAGACAGAGGGAGATCTCCAGTGAATTGCTGCACCTTGCTGGCAGCATTTGTAAGCATAAGCTGCAATGCTTGTACACAAACACTCACAGTCCCCACCAAGATTACAATTACATGTGTCTGTATGGCAATTTTTGACAAATGAAGTCACATCAATCTGAAAAGTGAAGGGGAAAAAAAGCAATTGAATGTCTGGGTCCCACCTTGCCATCACTTTGCACCAAAACTCCCACCAGTTTCTAATGGAATTCTGTGTCTAGAAAGAAAGCAGAATTCAACCCTCAAAGTCTGTCATAGAAATCTGAACATTTTCTAATGCTTGGGTAAAGTACTTTGTCTTTTAACATAGGTATAATTAGATTTGTCCACACAGACTAGCACTGACTGATCTTGCAGTAGTGTCCCCACATCCCCTGTGCACAATCACACACACACAGTAACACCATTGTCTTCATAGGGAGGCCTGCCATTGCACCCGGTGTGATTCCCAACAGTAGCAGTACTGTACAGCTGCAGGCCCCCAATACGGTGTTGAAGTCTTGATGAAGAACACTGAACAATTTTCAAGTTGCCTGAAACAATGTTGCTTGTCTAGAAAACTAAAAGTGTATATCAAAGTTCATGCGGTACGCCTGCCTACACTTTTGCTATTTAATGATTATGAACATTTGCAATGGCTATAACATTTAGCCAAAATTAGTGATTTTCTATTTTTATAAGGCAAATACTGCCATCTAGTGTAATATCTGTAGTTTTACGTTAACAATATCAAGACCATGGCTGTGATAACAACGTGAGAGGAAGAGCTTGCTGAGTGACTTTACAAGTTGATTTATTTTACTTTAAAAAAAAAATCAGTGTAGTTTGCTGGCAAGAAATAGAACGTCTGAGAAAATGTGACTGCATTTTTGGAGCTGTTGTTATTTAAACAAAAGTAAAATATTTCTGTGTTTTCAAGATTTTCTCTCTCATTTGTCTTATATCTCCCCAGATTTGCATTAGTCCACACATCCCTTTGCTTCCCCATGCCATTCAGAACTCTAAAACTTAAAAAGAAAGAAACTGTTGCATTATTTCTGCAACTTGAATTGTAAAATAACCCTTTCTGTCGGACTGAGGCAACCTTAAACATCATAAAAAATTCTTACTGCAATTCTAAAAGATGGAAATATTAAACAGTGGGGAGATTAGTTTAGTAGTTTTAAATCAATCATTGGTGACACATTTTAGGTCTACAGAAATTGTATCACAATCAATAACCTAGAATGCCTGCTTTACCGAAACTGGTAGTCCTTTACACCAGGCCCTGAAAGTCAAGAGATTCAGTTTCTGATAGGGATACCATTCATTATGTCTGTGGCAAGCACCAATGCCTACACTGCAGCTGAGGGGCGTAATTGCAGCATGTGTACATAGGTGCTGGAACTAGGAGCACACCCCATTGGCTTGAAGCGGTTTCCATCATTTACAGGATTTACAGTTTGGTTCAATGGATCTCAGCACCCCCACAAATTGTTCCAGCTCCTGCACGTGTAGACATACTCGAACTAGCTTTAATCTATGTAGTTCAGCTACCAATAGCAGTAAACCGCAGCAGCACAAACTAGCTGTAAAAAGGTCCTTTTGGTAACTGAAGGCACCTGAGAAGGCAGATACAATCAGAAATCCGGACAAACATGCAGATTACAAACTATTTGATAAAGGCTCAGCAAACGCCCTTATTAATGGGATCAGAGACTTCCCTTGCCACACTTTCCTCAAGCTATCTGCATCATCTCCACCTTGTCTGGACAGAGCCTTAGACAACTTGCAGTAATCCAAGCCCCTATCAGCCAGGTACCAGCAAAGCCAAGACACCACACATTTGATAAAAAGATTAATTGCCAGTCAATTACTTTGTCATGGCTCTGACGTCCAAATCTTCTCACTCTCTCCCCCAGCATCCTCATATAAAGATTGAGCAGGACAAATGACTACCTGAGATAAAGCTATCCATGTGTCTTCAACTTCTCCTATCATGTGCATTTAACGCTTGTGGTTTTCAAATTTTCAGAATCCGTTGATGCATGTGAATAGTCTTAAACTTAGTTAACAACATAGAAATTTGTAGGTATCACATACAAATACACTAATACAGTAGAAACTTGATTTTCCAAACTGGTAACTCAAAACTTTCCGTTATCTGAAAGAGGGTCATGTCCATGACATCTAATAATATTGAAAATCCCACCAACTGTCCTATAGCTTTAGGATCCAGACGTTGGCTCCAATCTTGCAAGGAGCTCTGTACAAGCACAGGAGTCCACTCACACAGATATCCTTGCAGCACTAGGGCCTGAGTCAATGTCTTCCACAGTATTCAGATTGAGTTGTAGTGTAACAAGGAATTCATTACTTCCTCTTGAATATTTTGCTACCAGAGATTCAGAATCAATATGTTCATCTTTGAATAGTTAATAAAGTATTAACTTACCACATTTCGACAAGGGGCAAAAACATCACTGTACAAAATTGAGCATTCCCTTTTGGCATAGGGGAACTTGCTCTGATGCACTTCACATGGCTTTATGGTTTCATTTGGACTTTTACACTTTAAAAAAAACACAAAATGAGTTTAAACTATTTATATGAAATATGTTTTTGTTCTTGTTTTTTTGGGTTTTTTTTTTTTGGTTGTTGTTTTTGTTTGTTTGTTTTACAAGAGACTTACTTTTGGGATATAGCAAAACTCCCATTGCCAGGGAGCAGAGAAAACAATGTTAAACAGCAAATATGTTTGCCCCCTCCTTTCCTGTGTTTTATAATTGAAAACATTTGCATAAAAAAGAACCTTTGCTTTTTGTTTTTAAGAACTCATATGTTCATGTTCCATACATGAAGACAATTTTTGTTATTTGTGACACAGTGTAATCGTTTCCAGGGCAACCAATTGTAATATTACAAACAGAACATCATGTGGCAAATCCATCCCTGGTGTTTTGCCATTGACTTTAAATGGCATCACACTAGGGATGATTTAGCCCTATAAATTCAAATGAAGAAGCAGCAGCAGTAGGAACAGATTAACTCATACAAAACAAAGAGCCAGAGATCATCATGATAACTCAAAAATGACTGAGATACTCAACTCCCTTTCTGAATCTCCTCCTTCAAAATGAAAAACAAAACGAGCAGGAAAGTTTAACAAAAGGACATGCAACTTGCTGAAGGCAAGTTCATCCAAAGCATGTACACATGGTGGGAAAGAAAAATCTGGGAAGCAGCAATGGTGACAGACACCTAGTGCTGGTCACAGACAGGAAATTAGACATGACTTTGCAACAGTATGCAGCTCCAAAAATAGCCAGAGCAAGCTGGGCTGTGTAAGCAAAGGCAGTATGTCATGGAGCAGAACGTTATGATCTCTTTTTCTGATCATCTGATGCAGCTGCACAGAGAATACTATGTTCAGTTATGGCCACCACATTACCAGAAAGATATTGACAAAGTGAAAGGATAATGAGGGGGACTAGAGTGATTTCCTTGTGAGGAAAGATTAAAGAGAGTAAAGCATGTACAGGCTGGCTAAGCAGAGACATGATATCAGTCTACAAATGTTGGGGGCATTAACACAAAGGAGGGAAAGAAATTATTTCAGTGACACACAGGTTTATAACAAAGTAGTAATTGAAGAAAATTAAGAAAGGGAAAATTTAGGAAAATTTCCCTTTGGGGCGATATATTAGGCTGTGAAATAACGATGGAAGTTCCATCATTTGAGAATTTTAAAACTAGTCTGGACAAAATACTAGAAAATTACTATCAGGAACAATTCTGCTTTAGCTGGGAGATGACCTTTTAATAAGGTTTTCCTAACTTTACCAGGCAATGCTGGTTATGTACTAAATTGCAGACAACCAAATGGACTTGGTTTGGTTTTTCACTTAAACTCAACATCATCTACTTATTGAGATACAGGGGTATCTTTATACCACATGTAAAGTTTATAGACAAAGATTCTTCCATAAGTATCCAAATGTCCCTCCCATGCATTGATTTGACTGGCAATTTGGAAAATGTCAGCACTCTAAGTGAGTGTATACAGTAATTAACTTTTCATACTGTTTATTTCTAAGTTGGTGAACAGATATGTTACTTACCTGTCCTATTGCCCAGCTCTCTCCAAAAACCTGAGCATTTCTCACTTCCATGTTGTTTGATGTAGTCAGATCATTTGAAGTGTATTTATCAAAATTTCCACACAAGCCTGCTAATTTACCCTAAAACATAAATTGAAATTTTTTAAACATCTTTTGATTGGTTTGTAGTTACAGTTTGATTATTGACAGTGGTCAAACATTTTTGGTTTTACTTCTTAAATAGTTTTAAGGGAGAAGAAACTAAATTAATGTTGCCTTAATATCAAGTTTACAGGGTGATTATAACCCTGACCCACACTTTGATGATACTTGAAGTGCCAATATATTTAGACCTCCAAACTAAAGGTTTTAAAAGCAGAACATTATATTTATTTTTTATTCTATTTTCTGCTTCCCAGAACGTATCTTTACTTTCTGACTGAATAAAGGGACTGGGGTCTCTTCAAAACGCCCTCTAAAAGCTGACATTTGTACGATCCAAGTCAAAAACCAAAAGTTCTGATACATTACCTCATACCATTGGAGCCTGACTAAATAATGATCATTAAGACCTTCAGCCTATATCCAAGTTAGAATAGCAAGGGCATTCATATTTACAGTTATGTGCAAGCCAGTCACCTGTAGCACTCTTAATATTGGGGCATGCGCTAGTAATGAATATATAAAGAAGAGGACTTATTTTTTCTGTTCAGTAATACAATCAAGATGATGGACGTTCAGACTCCAGAGTGCTTTGGGTTCATTCTAATAAATTGTTGTTTCTTTAGGTCCCACGGTTGCAGGCCCTTTCTTGCTTAAGCGGAAGTCTCTGAGAAAGGTGTGTGTGAGGGGGAGAAGCGTGTGATGTATTGGTGTCCTTGTATCAGCACTATAACTCCTCTCGCTGAGGGAGCCCTTCAGAACCCCTTTCTGAGGGTGTGCATTCACGGTTGAAACTGAGGGTATGTCTACACTGCAGTCGGGGATTTGACTGCAGCATGTGTAGACAAAGCTGAGCTAGCTTTGATCTAGCCAGCTTGAACAACAAGAGCAGAATAGAACAGCACTGGCAGCAACGGGCTAGCTGCTTAAGTATACACCCAGGAAACTGGGTGGGCTGGTACAGCCTGTCCTGCTGCAAATTCACTGCTATCGTTACTGGCGATAGCTAGATCAACGCTATATCTGGTTGGTCTACGTGTGCAGAAGTCACACCTCTGACCGCAATTTAAACATACCCTGAGAGAACAGCTTGGTAGGCGCTCAGAGAGTGTCTCCTATTTCTTTTCTAGATCCTTTTCCCTGGCTGGGTTGTTTGCCCGTGTTTATTTTAATCCCAAAATGTGAGTATGTAATATACTGAGCTGACTCTTCTACAACTGTATAATCTCAATCTCTTCTTGCCTTAATTTGGGGCACACTAACTCCCGAATGTCACAGGAGAGCAGTTGAATGTATTGCCTGGGATGTCAATTAAAAACAAAGACAATACTGATTATTCCACAGAAGTCAGCAGTTGCAATTGGAGCACTGAAACCATCTGTGATAGTATGCTTGACAGTGTGCTTCGTGCTACTACCTGAAACATCTTTGAATTACTAAAATAACCTGACTGAAAACAGCTTTACCAATGTAACACTCCTATGATTAGAAGACAAGCAAAGATATTATCACGACAAAAGTTCTTCGCCCCTCCCCCCCCCCCCCGCTCTCCTGCTGGTAATAGCTCACCTTAAGTGATCACTCTCGTTACAGTGTATATGGTAACACCCATTGTTTCATGTTCTCTGTGTATATAAAATCTCCCCACTGTATTTTCCACTGAATGCATCCGATGAAGTGAGCTGTAGCTCATGAAAGCTTATGCTCAAATAAATTTGTTAGTCTCTAAGGTGCCACAAGTACTCCTTTTCTTTTTGCGAATACAGACTAACATGGCTGCTACTCTGAAACCTGTCAATATTTAGTGTAACCCTCACACTGTACGAGTACTTGTTATTCATTTCAACCCAGATTCTGACACACTTGCTTATGCCAAATAGTAATTTATTCCACAAGAACTCCTAGTGAAATCACAATTTGGCCTGTATTTATTTTTCTCAATTTGAGATCATTTCATTATATTATTGCTTATGAGAGTTAAAGAATGACGGTGCTAGTTTGATCCAGGAATAGTGTAAGCAGCCAGCATTCAATTTTTTATTTGTTGCTGTAAATGTTGCTGTTACTTGACCTCCAACACACCAGCTGAGATTCTTAGCAGAATGTTTTGGGCTGAATTCTGCTAAATTGTGTCAAGGTTTTAGATTATTGATAAATATACACCAAGAGTGAGACCACCAAAGTCATAGAACTTGTGACCACATAATGGCCTCAGCCATGAGGTTCATATCTGGGGGGGGTGAGGGGGGAAATCCAAATTCAAGGAGTTTATATCCAATATTCTGCTTTGGATCCATCTTTGCTCTGTGATCTAAAACAGGTTTCAAAAGTGCCCAAAGATAAAATGTTAATTCAAGGCCCTGAATTCCAAGGTCTTCCCCATATTTCCACCCCACACTGTATTTCTTTCAGTATGAATGAACCTCTTTGTAATATAAAATACACTGTATACAATATCAAGTTTACAATTTGGTTCACCTTCCATCGAGGTCCAACTTTGACATGTATCGTTGTCTTCTTGTCCCACAGGATTGTAATTTCCTGTTCTGGAAAATGTACCACTGTATAATATCCAGCCTTCCAAAGCTGATATGTTGGGTTTTTTTCCTGTCCCCTTGCGGTCCTCTGTCAGAAATGGATATTTGTGAAAGATCTACAACAACAATTCTATAACGCATACAACCAAGACATACAGCCTAATAACTAGCCCAAAGAGTATTTTAAACTATAGCTTAACCCTAACATGTTATCGAGCAACTAGAGAGTATTGCCTCAGCTGTTTTGTTTTAAGAATTTTTATTTTATTTGTAGTTATTTTGGCTCAGATGCTGCCTTCCGTCACAAAAGCACATGGACAGAAACAAACTAATTCAAAAACTCCTTGGCTCCATTGGAGGAGCAGCAGCGAAGCATTCTTCCCAGTGGGACCAATATGGGTGTGGAAGGAGAAAGGGAAAGGGGGCTAGAAAAAGCAGTGAAGAAATAGAATTTTCATGGGAACCCAAGCTACATCAAACTTGGAAGTTTTTGATACTTTAGATTGAATGAGACTCAGTTTAATAAATTAAATTTGCATGTTTCAGATATGTACGTGAAAGGGTCATCCAAACAAGGAAAGAGAATAACTAACCTGTTTGTCGGAAGGTTCACTAAAATAAATCTCAGTGTCTCCAACAGAGATCAAAACGCTCTTTGAGCAAACAATGTCATTGTCAAAGCACTTCTTGTTTTGGGCGATTACAGATACATTTGAGTTGTCTGTACTCTGCAACATGAAGAAAAAATCATTTTATTTACAAATACAATTACATTTCACTTCAGCAGATAAATTCAAGCTTAAACATCTTAAACTGAAAAGCCATGTAAAGAGGTATCAATCAAAGAAAGGGATTTTAAATCCAGTACCATACCTTCTTTTGATTAGCTTAGAGTTAAACACAAAGAACTATTAAATGCATCTTCCAGTCATTTTATATTATTGAGGATTTTATTCACAATTTGAGGATTAGCCTAGCCTAAAATTAGATTTTTAATTAAATAAGAGTTTGGTTTATATTTTAAAAATTGATTGTACACAGAAAAAAATGTATTTTAGCACAATATGGTAATCAAAGTCTAGCTATGTTATAAACAGCAATGAAAACGAATTTTTTAAAAGTATGCAGTCTGAGAACGTGTTGCTATTGCATTTTCAAAAACAAGAAGTCTACCAACCATTTGTCACGGATTGGTAGATAATCTCATTATTGCCCACCACAAACATTCAAAATTATGACTCACATCCCAAAAAATCATGAGACTAGCTGAAAAATCGTAAGATTTTTAAATTATCGTATGTGTTTTTGTCCATCTTTTGATTTTAGAACTCCCTTTGCCCACACCCAGAGTATGTGGCAGTAAAGAAACTAGGTCTAGAGGTGATGAGAGAGGGTTATTCAGCCTCCATGGTGATTCAATCCCCCACTACTGAAACTGCTAACAAGTGTGCTGATAAGAGTCACTGTTTTTGTTTGTCTGTTGTCCATATGACTTGAGGCCCATAAGTAAGGCTCAGATTTTCTCATGGTTATTTTTAGTAAAAGTCACAGACAGGTCATGGGCAATAAACAAAAATTCACAAAAGCCATGACCTGTGACTTTTGCTGCTGCAACTCCACGGTTTCTCCTGCCACCGTGGTGGCTGGGAGCTGCGGGGGTCCCCCCACACACACACGAGGCTGTCGCCCGTTGCTGGAACCCTGAGGAGGCTGTTGCCTGTCGCAGGAACCCTGCAGAGGGACCCTGAGGATGCTGTCGCCTGTCGCTGGAACCCTGCAGGGGAACCCTGAGGAGGCTGTCGCCCATGGCTTGAACCCTGCAGGGCCCGCTGGCTGCCAGCTCCAGTCCCATGGACCCAGGGGCTGAAGCAGAAAGTGTCATGGAGGTCTCTGGAAGTCACAGATTCGTAACTTTCATGACCTCCATGACATAAACTGAGCCTTACCCATAAGTTATGTAGAGGCCACCAAACAGCCTTCAAACAGTGAAGGCTTGAGACACCTGATTCTGATCTTGCTTACATCAGTGTAATTCAGGAGAAACTCCTGTGAAGTCAAACTGGTGTGAGATCACTTCTAGGCATATGCTCATTACAAGCCCGTGTTAGATATGAAACAGTAACCTGGAGATGACAAGCTCTATATCCCACCCCTGACTGAGTCACCCAGTCATACATCCTCCATTTGGACACTGTCTATTACAACTTCTTGAGGCCTCTTTTGTACATACAACTACCCTCATTTTTGCTCCCTTGAACATTCTCAGAAAATATGACTAACTTAATATGTTGTGATGCAGCAAAATCTCAGAAGACTCATCTGCTTTCATTGAAGTATTTTACTGCGTTAGCTACTTGAGTTCAGACTAGATAAAAGACATGGGACTCAAGTAAAACATTACTAATGTGTACTAAGGATGGGGAAATTACTGAATTATGTAAATTAGTAAGTAAGCAAACAAAGTATGGATTCTTTACCCTTTCAAGACATTAAGGAGTTTTGCATCTGAAAGCCCTATCCCACAAACCCACATCCCTGCTGAGATCTCACACATTCAGATCTGTCACATAAACACCTACAATTCCTCCTCCCAGGCACTGGGGGAGGTGGGAGAGGGGATTCTGGTGCTTTTTTCAGGTAGCCTTTCTGCCTCTGCTTTGTTTTTGATCCCCCTTGCTGGTGTGCCAGCATGGAGCCCTTGGGAAGCAGAGACAGCATCTGAAAGGGAGGGAAATGGGACAGAATAGGGGGCTGATGGGACAGTTGGGGCCAGGAACAGGAAGGGGACAGAACTGAGGAGGCTAATGGGGAGAGTCTAGGGCAGAGTGAGGGTAACTGACCCAGGGCCCCCATACCCCTAACAATCCTCCAGTCCCTACCACTGGCCCCAGCAACTCCCTCCCCAAGCTTCTCTTCCCATCTCATCCACTGACAACCACCTCCTCAGGCTGCTCTGGTTTTTCTCACCCCAATAATTCTCCAGGCTCTCTCCTCCCAACAGCCATGCACACCGTCCCCCTTCCACACACTCTTTCACAGCAAGCTGTCCCAACAACCCAACTCTCTCTAATACCCTGGTGTCCTCTGGCTCCCCCCAGGTCCCTCTGGTTTCTGAGACGTGCAGGGGATAGATTCTGTTTTCCCCACACACGCTTGCTCACCCTGCTCAGGAAATCTTAAGGGTGAATCAGTAGTTGCTTTTTCTCACCAGCGAGAAATGTTGCCTGCGGGACTGCAGAGAACTTGGCAGCTATGGGAAGCAGTCTTGTAATCAATAAAAATAACAAGTGGCACAACTCAAAGTATCATTCTGATCTGAAAAGTGACTGTGTGGTGAGGGGATACAGGTTTTTGCTGCTCACTGGAAGACACTTCACAGCCCCACATAACACCCAGTCCCGTGGTGCCCTTAGGAAGAGACCCCACTGAGCCAGCTCACAGCTTGTGTGGTTTTGGGGTTAACTTCTAGCAAGAGTCTGCTCAGGGAAGCACTGCTAGCTTGTTGGTACCTAGGGGCAATGGGCTCTAATTAGGTTCGGGATCTTAAAGGCTATATCATCAATACAGAATTAACTCAAATTATCAAAACTCGAGGAACCCCTCTCATGTTAACCTGGCTTGAGTGAGAGGAACCACACTGCAAGTTAACACTCAGGTGATGTTTTCACTGAAAACAGCATGTGTGTGTGTGTGTGTGTGTGTGTGTGTGTGTGTACACGCACGCGCGTGAGCAGGCAGGTGCACAAACTTCCCAGTATGGGTAGACAAATCTGTGCTAGCTGGATTCCCACTAGTGCACTAAAAATAGCTGTGTGGGTGTTGTGGCTTTGGTGGAGACTCAAGCTAGCTACCAGAGCTCAGACCAAGAGGGTCAGGCTGCCACCCGAGCTGCAACATCCACCCTGTTATTTTTAGCATGCTAGCTCAAGCCCAGCTAGCACCAGTCTATCTGGGCTAGGAGGTACGTTCCTTGCTGCAGTGTTCAGTGTAGACATACCCTGAGAGGCCAGCCACCTCGAGTCAAAGGCACCACCACTCTAAAGGGTTTTTGCATATGAACAGGACTTGAGTTAGGAGGGACACAAGTTATAAAACAAGTTAACCCTGCAATGACAACCAGCCCAGTGAGGAACTGGATTACTCCCATGAGAGAGACAGCAGATTTGCTGACCAAAAGCCAGGACAGGGAGCCTTAAGGACTCATAAGTACTTTCCTGTTTGCTGGTTTATATATTAGAGATCATTTATGGAAAGCTGCATGGCAGAAACGCAGCCAGAAGTGGCCAGTTTGTATTGTTTCAGTTAAAACAAAACTGAAATAAACCAGAAACCTCAGAAAGAACATTCTGTGTTTAAACCTAAGCCTTTTATGCACCTCTCCAGCCACTCAAACACTGACCCTGGCCCCCACTATAAAAATGCCCCTTGTGGGGCTCCATGTTTATTGTGTCACAAAACTTTCAGTATCAGATTTGCTCAGTTAACAAATAAAGACTTTTTTCCTCTAATTGCCAGCCCTGCCACTCCTCCACAGATCTGAAAGTAGCTGGGTTCTTTCCTTCTCACACAGCACCTTGAGTTACACCTGTGTAGTCCCATGATCTGCAAAGTCAGCAACCAGTGGCACATGTGCCACCCTATTACTTTCAGGGGGTAAAGCCCAGGCACAACTGCAATTTAGTAAATAATTCCATGGATGGTGCAAAAAAAAGAAAGGGGTCCAACTTAGACTATAACCTCTTCAGCACACGAACCGTCTTTTTGTTCAGTGTTTAGCACAATGGGGTCCTAGTCTATGACTGGGGCTCTTAGGTGCTACGGTAATACAAATAATCAACAATTATTAATAATCAGACTCACTCTCAGTAACCTACTATAAAAAACTACTTTTGTCACTGATGTTGGTCGATACGTCTGAGTATACACAGAGAGCAGATCTAGTGAATAACAAGGTGTCATTTTTACATAGTCACTTTCCAAAGCACAGCTACTCTTTACCTTATTAGGTAAAATGTCCACAAAGAGGGATGTGCTACAATCTGTCATATGAAACCAGATAGATAGAAACTAGAAATAAAATGCTTTTCCCACTTCAAGAGAAACTAGGATCTTCCCACGTAAATTACCATATCCAGCCTGTTCCAACTTAATATCAGTTTCTTTGTGATAACATGGAGTTGCTAAGCAACATGGAAGGCAGAGTGTCACGGACCTGGGCACTCAGTCAAAAACTAATTGTCAGTCCTAACTTCTCAGAATGTTCTTTTGCTAGACTTCTCAACTGTACTGTATTCCATGCCTTTGAGATAAGAAAAATAAACTGCTACCACTTCCCAAATTTGTAATAATGCTTGGGAATGTTACATATTATTTCTGTCACAAATCTTCAGCTGCTATCAGTGCCAGCTAACGAGAACACGACGCTCATCTCAGAAAATCCAGCCCAATAAATGATGACTTGAAGTGAAGGTTGGTTTTGGTTTGGTTTGGTTTGTCTTTTTTTTTTTTTTTTTTTTGGGGGGGGTGAGGAAATCATTGAAATCCATCTGCTTTAGAGCTACATGCTCAGATAACCAGGATTAGTGGGACACTCAGTAATTAACTGATTTAAAGGCATACCGTCTCTCCATCTTTTCCAGATCCTAATATCTAGGCTTACACTCTTAATGATGCACCAGCATGCCCTCTGGTAGTACCACTGGACTCCCTACAGAATCTGGGGACAGACTGGAGATGGCACATAGTAAATCAAGTCCCATTTTACTTATTTTTGTCTGAGTTTACTACTTTTTTAATAATGATGCTTGAAAGACAAAATATGGAGATTTGAAAATGTTGAAAACTGCACTTTTCTGCAAAAAAGTAGAACTTGTTTTACTCTTATCGGCTATCTCCAGGGGGATGCCACAAGCATAGTATGGACAAACTTAGCCGTTTCCCCTTTTTATACTTCATGAAAGCCCAGGCTTACTATTTGTTATTTATTGTGATGCGGTGCTCTAAAACCCCTCTGCAAGGCACCTAATGTTTAACTCCTGAAGCACTGTTGCTAATCTATTATTCGGAAAGACCTCAATCCTGCAAGATGCAGAGCATTCTGTCCCCAGTCCAGCAAAGCACTTAAGCATTAAGGCCTATATACCTTTGTGTTTTCTATAAACACACACACACATTGTTTACTGTTGTTTAATTTTAACTTCTTGCCTACCTGAAGCACAATGCTAATGGCCCCCAAAAGGCTTTGCAGGAGTTGTGTGCATTGTTATTGGGAGTCACCAGATGGCACTGATACACACAGCCTCACAAGTTCTGAGAAATGGTTAAGAAGAGCTCAGAACTGGAGATGGGATGCATATATGGAAGAAAAGGGGGTTCTCATCATGGAGGAGAGCACCAGAAAAGGAAAATGGAGAACAGAGCAGTGATATTGCACACATTTCTACAAAAATTAACTCACTTCAATAAAAAAACATTTTAAAAATAAATAACATTTGGAACTACTAACATGCAAGCTAAATATCAACCAAACAATATGACACTTTTGTTACATTTCTCGCTTCCCACACATGCCTTTTTCTCGCCATTTTCTATGTCTATATTAAGTCTAATTTTGTTTGTTAAATCAGTGCTTTCTGGAGTTTATCTGATAAATCTCTTTGGCACTGGCAGAATAATGAATGATAACATTATTGAGTAGAAGGGCAGGAGCAGGGAGCAACTGCGGTGGGTGGGAAGGCTGTGGCAATACTGTATGGAGAGGATTATTATTGCAGTTTCTAACTCACCCTCTGACCATTTTCAGATGTCTGATAATGCACTCAGGATATCCTCCCCAGAAGTGACTTCCAAAATATACCATTTTACGACCTTCATCTGATTTCCTATTCTGGGAGCTTTTTCTTGTAGTGCAGGGTTTTTATTTTAGCATAAGCATGTGTAAAGTCTAACAACTGGTTAGCGAATCTGACTCTATTGACAGTTCAGAGTGGTACTATGACAAGGGAATCTTTCCAGTTAATACGTTCCAAAGTTTATTTCTAAAAGAATGCTCTATTTTAATTAAATCAAAAATTCAAAACCAAAATGATGCAATCAGGTTAAAAGAAATATAGCAGGGATTTTTTTTCTTCTTTTTTTCATATTTTAAGAAAAAGTATGCATAAAATCATTTAAACAGATTCTCCTTTGTTTCGTTATTTAATTTTGCCCTGCTTGTGTATCAGATTTGGCATTTGCTTAGGTTACATTACAACAATCCTTTTCTAATTAAAAATGTGATATTCCCTAGATTAAGGTTTTGGGAATGTGTGGGTATCTGTTACCAAGTGATACGATCCCCAGCAGTATAAATTATTTTGAGATACAGAAGGTATCTAAACAGCACAGTTACAGATGTACTGATTTATTGCATGTTTAAATATTTAAATTTTCATTTATATGGAAGCATGCAGTATTATAAAGTGTATGTGATATATTATTTTTGTTAATGGACCATAAATGTGGTTTTAGTATTAACAGCTACTTTTTAGAGGTAGCTAATTTTCTTGCCACTGTGAAGATTTTGCTTTGTTCCTTAGTAAAGCAAAATGTAAGGTAAAAATGTAGAAATGAAATTATGACAGCAAGTTACTTTTCCGAAGTAACATATAAGGTATTTCTAAGTACCACAAAACATTGTCAATGACTACAAGTCCTAGACTTCATTACAACTTTTATAACAAAAAAAGTTAAAATTGGATCATTCAGACTGCTATACTGTAACGTCTAGTTTCTATGGATTCAGAAAGGTAGGATCTGAGGAGTTTTTCTGACTCAGCCCATAACAAATTTAATTCAGAATTAAACATTTTCCTATATTGCTCCTACATTACTCATTCTTAGAGTCTCACCCACATGGTCAACCCTAAAGCAGCATCTCCAGGTGGCCCATAAAATGTGGCCCACACTAACATCATCAACCTGACTCACATGCTTTGAGTTCACATATGGTAAAGGGCTCTCAGCAGTGAAATGACAACACACACAGTGATCACTCTAAGACAGATGTGTACAAGGTTATTTTTATTTATGGCTGGGAGTGCTATATTAATGGTCTAT
This sequence comes from Eretmochelys imbricata, assembly GCF_965152235.1. Taxonomy (NCBI): domain Eukaryota; kingdom Metazoa; phylum Chordata; order Testudines; family Cheloniidae; genus Eretmochelys; species Eretmochelys imbricata. The sequence continues at coordinate 287,117,825 of NC_135572.1, forward strand.
GGAACCTGACACACCAGAAGCGAGCAGTATTATCAGAACTCCAACTAGCCATTTTTATGGTGGTCTTGCTCTTCAGACAGGGAACAAATTAACATGTAGATTAAGGATTGCCAAAGTACACCTGCATGCCCAATTATAACACCAAAAGCAAAAACCAATGGTGAAAAAGTTAACTTTCTTCAAGCTGTGTGGTCACTGCTGAATAGCAAGGACCCATCATTTGGTCCCAACCTGTCGATCACACCACACCTCCTCAGTAACTCCAGTCTCATGGCAAGAAATGTTGCTCCAGCCATTGCTGGAAACCCTCCATGCTAATCTGCACAAATTGAAAGCAATCTTTCCTTTGTTGGAGAACAAAAGTGATTCATTCACAGCATAATGTAATAGTCTGGAAAGCAAGATGGTGGAGACAGAAAGGCACGTAGAGGTAATTGAGTCTGAAATCATTGATCTGGAGAAAATGGAACAAGAGCATAAACCCATTGCCAGCTGTAATTGAATCTTCTGCTCACCAAGAGGATGGAACAAGTGGAAAAACAGGTACAAGCCAAAGTTATCTGGGTATTGAGCTTCCCAGGTGAAGACTAAAAAAGAGAGGGACATCTCTATAGGCTTGGTTAATAAGAACCTTGCAGGACTTCCAAAAATTGATATAAAAGAGGAGCTTGACTCCCACTGACTTCATTGGGCTTTGAAGCAGGCTCTGAGTATTAACACAGAGCTTTCATTCAAGGACAGGCTGATCTTCAGGCTACACAGACCCTTCAAAATTCTTCCTTGGCTGATATTCATCAGCGGGGCACATGACCTCTCCTACATCACTGAATGTGGAACTCTGTTTCTCCAAAGAGGACAGCCTTGAAGGGCTGCAAAATGCCAACACACTGGCATTGTGCAACCACTATTGAAGATGAGATTGAATTTCAGGAGTGAAAGCAGCTATAGAGGCAGTTATGCACTAATTAGATTAGGCCCTACATATATACCACACAAGTGGCCATTTTAACATAAATACAAAAGTACCAGGAAACAACCAGGAATGAAACAACTAAGGAACACATAGTCTAGACAACCTCAGTTATTTTACAGTAGAAAAATAGCACTGGGTTTACTTTCCTATGCTTTTAGGGAAAGATCTTCTATTTCGCTATAACACTCGGCTGGCATGAATTCATCAAGATTCAGATCTGCAAAAAATGAGCAATTTACTTGATTTACGATGAAGTGAAAAAGATTAGTCGATCTGCACAGACTAGAGATTTTCTGCTTTGAAAGGATTTGTTAATTAAGGAAGATTTTAAATTGTTAGGGCTTAAAATAGACACGTTCTTTAAGAAGTCATACACAAGTGCAGTAACCTTTACGTGCACTAAATTCATAATGTTATATACTACATGAAACAAAATGTCTTGAAAGATGTTACTAATTAATGAGAAATAATGACCTCCTTGATTTTAAAATAAAAAATTGCTCCATTCAATTCTTTCACATGTTTTTCTTACCCAACAGAGAATATGTTTTTGAAACTTTTATAGAAAGCCTTTTCATTTGCCTGGTGTCATCTTAAACAAAAAGTGCTGATAATAATTACACTGAGTCTGTGGTTTAAAATGTCCTAAGTTGCTGAAAGATTACATGTGTTTCCTTTTCCCCCCTCACAACACAAGCAGGTGCATCTTATTAAACTTTAACAGCAGGATATATTGATAATGTGTATAGTTTAAACACAGTGCATCAGATTCAGAAAGGCTAAATGCCAAGTCAAACAGCATCAGCCATTTAAGTGGATTGGCACAACTCACTCTCCTATCAACTGAGAAAACAGCTACAGTAGATTCAGGATAAAACTCAAGAACTCAGCCTTGTGTCAGTAAAGAACACAGCAATAAGTATTTGATAGCAACAGTTCCCAGTATTGTATTCTAATGCCAGTTTATAAACTAGCAGGAGCAAAGTGACCTATTTCTCAGCAGAAAAAAAAAAGAGTTGTATTAAGAGAAGGGACAAAATGATTACATAGTTTTTAAATATCAGACTATCCTTCTTTCCCTTTTACAGAGCACATGTTGCTCTTGGAATGACAAACACAGCGCCAGATTTTCTAATAAGTCAGTCTTGCCATTGGTTGCCCATAATGTGTACTCATGTTAAATGCATGTGCAGATCAGCTGTGCAAGTGTACAGCTAACCTATTTGAAATTCTGGTTCAGAATAGGCTGTTTAACCAGTCAAATTAATGTGTACATTTTAAAGTGGTGATTTTTTTTCCTTGCAGAAAATGGGAAATGATATTTTGGAAGGCTACCGTAATACAATAAAAAAGTACAGTAGAACCTCAAAGTTATGAACACCAGAGTTATGAACTGACCAGAAGTACTCAATCAGGTAGCAGCAGAGAGAATAAAACAAAATGCAGTACAGTATAGTTAAACGTAAACTACTAAAAAAAAATAAAGAGAAAGTTTAAAAAAAAAAAAGATTTGACAAGGTAAGGAAACCCTGTGCTTTTTTTTATTTAAATTCAAATGGTTAAAGCAACATTTTTCTTTAGCATAATAAAGTTTCAAAGTTGTATTAAGTCAATGTTCAGTTGCAAACTTTTGAAAGAACAACCATACTGTTTCGTTAAGTGTTACAAACATTTCTGAGTTACAAACAATCTCCATTCCCAAGGTGTTCATAACTCTGAGGTTCTACTGTAAATAGTTTCCATTCACTTCTTCCCCAAGAGCAACAAGTTAGAATTATCATTTGAAATTATTATATCAAATATGCTGCTGAATAAGCATAATGTTACTTTTTAGGGAACTACTCTGTAGTGGAGGTAGTGTGGACAAGTGGACAAAGCACAGACCTACCAGTCTGTAATATGGCAATTATATGTGTACAAATGAATGAACGTGCAGAATTAGAGGCTGGGTATTAGGAGAATGTGAAGTAAATAGGGTAAAGATTAAATAATAATAATTTTGCTTCTGGCCTTGCTTTTAGTTTAAATAGGCTAAATAAGCAAGTAAGAGTATGTACGTGAAAGCACAAGGCTGCACCCTCTCTTCCTCCCCCCCACCCCCAAGCCAGTAGCCTTGAAGATAAGTGGCTAATAGAACAAGGGGTTGCTATGGTAACCAAGCAGCTGGCGGGGAGGGGAGAGGAGGGTGTAAGGAGGAGATGCAAAGTCTGCAAAAGAGGAACCATGGCCAAAAGTAACACTGCTTTTTAGCCCTTCCATCAGGTACAAAAGAGGTGGTCTTCTAGATCCCAGACTTAAGACTCCCCAGAACGGAACATGACCACATATTGGAAGGGGTGGTACCAGGGGAGGGGCACTACAAGTATAATTAAGTTTGCCTAGAAGAGGGGAAAAAGAAGAGGGAGCTCCATAGGCGTGCAGAGCTAGGGGTTAGGAGAAGACGACGGTTCTATTGGCATATAGAAATATAGTTGGGGGAGGGGAAGTGGAAAACTTTATCAGCGTATAGAGATAGCCAAATGGGTATCAAGGGCTTTGGAATATGCTTGCTTGTTTAGCCCCAATATACCCATTGAATTGCCTGCAGACTGGACTCTGGACTGTTATTTTCTGGCGAACTGTGTCTGGGAACTGAGAGGGAGGAGACTGGGTCCTGGCTGGATAAGCATGTGGACCACATGTTCACGCTCCCACAGGTAATATGCCAACCACACCGATATACATTACAAGCGATGTTTATTAAATATGATAGACAAAGTATATACTTTAATATTCAGTTGGAGTATCTATAGCACATATACTTCAGAGTTCCAGCTAAATCAACTGGATTTAATGAATAGGAAATAAAACAGTTTAACCTAATCCCCGGGACACATATTTAAAGCAGAAACCACCCATCCTTTCAGTAGGAGACACACGGAAACTATCCGATAAATCACCATCATCATCATAATTATGGAACAAATCAGTTCTTCACTGCCTCTAAATATTTTATAGACAGAATTGAACAAATAGCAATGTTATTGATTCTAGCAATCATCATATAGCGCCTGGCTTGTAGTAAACAATCCTTCTGCAGGGGTGGTGAAATCCTTCAGCACTTCAGTGCAACCCAAGGACCATGAACAAATTAGCTATTGTGAACCAGGCATATCTTAATTTAAAAAAAAAACAGAGTTTGAAAGGCTTCTAGGTAGGCCTACCATTGCACCTGTCTCCAACACAACAAGGATAGTACTGATATCACAAATCTACATAGGCAGCATTTTCATCACTTGTGTCATCTTGTTCACTGGATGAAAGGACTGCAGGCAATGTGCCATATGCCTTGATTATGTGACTGCCAACTTCATTCTTGAACTTTAGAACTCCATATGCTCCCAGTGGTTCATTTCCAAATTTTATATATATTTAATATGAAGAAGAATGGCAGGTGAAACTGGACTGGACAATGTGAGGGATCAGCAAGATAGTCACAGCCCCCTGAAGGTAAAGAGGCTAGTAAAGATTAGGCTATATACCTATCTGGCTGGATGATTTACAGATTAAGAGATGGCTATTAGTTTTCCAACTCACGCATGCCAGGATGGTATTATAAATAAGTTAACTATTATTTCTAGTTAGAAGATGCCCTGATGCATATCAGGAGTTTAGCTGAGAGTGATTTTGTTTTGGCTTTTGGGAAAAGAGGATTGTAAATCATTATTTTGAATCGTACGTTACAAACAGACATAAAAACTTCAGGCCATAGATCCCCAAAATGTAAGTTCACATTGTTCTTACTTTGATAATCTTGTTTTATTTCACACAGTTATGGCGATTTTGTAAAGTTTCTATGAAATGTTATTTTGAATAATAATGACTGAGAAGCTGGGCTTTTTATCAGAGAGTTAGAAGAACTAGGTCACATACTGGCATAGTAAGAATATTCTTTTATAGGACATTACTGGAATTCCAAAAACAGATTCTCACTTCTAAGCACCACCATCAGCACCAACCAAGAAGAAGAAATAATTAGTGGTTTTTTAATAACAGGAGGATACATTTAGAAATGTCAGTAATGGTATTTTTACACAAAATAGGCAAGTAACATAAATATTTGCTATTAGGAACATTAGTATATAGTTGCCAGCCAATCATAATAAAGGAATTTGTGGTGTTTTTGTTAAATCAGCACACTTGAGTTTAATTAGACACATGCATTCAGGGTCTAATCCAGATCCTATTGGAGTCAATGGAAAGACTTCAACCGATTTGGGCATTGTGGATCAGGCCCCTAGAAACTATGCCAACCAAGTGTATTTTATGAAATGAACATGTGATATAAAACAAATAAAACAAACAAACAAATGCAAAAGCTGTATCTAGCTGCACAGTAGTTTCCATGCTAGCTGCTCTAACAAGAAAACAGTCTCTGGGTATGATTACACTGCAATTAGACACCCATGGCTAGCCCGTGCCAGCTGACTCAGGCTTGGGCTCTGGGAGCTCAGGCTAAGAGGCTGTTTAATTGCAGAGCAGACATTCAAGCTCAGGCTGCAGCCCACGCTCTGGGACTCTCCCATCTCCCAGGGTCCTAAAGCCAGGGGTCCACCCCAAACCTGAACATCTACACCACAATGAAACAGCCCTTCAGCCCAAGCCCGAGTCAGCTAGCATGGGCCAGCTGCAGGTGTCTAATTGCAACGCAGACATACCCTGGGAGAGCAATACAGCTGTCATTTTGAAATTACATTGTCACTTTTCATTGTTTTCTGAGTCACAGAGGATATAGTGCAAAGCAATTACCTATATAGTTAGTTTAGAACAATGGTTCTCTCAATCCGGGGCCCAGCTGTGTGCTAAAAAAAATTCAAAATTTGCCACTCTGATCTGAAAGGGGGCAGGGCTGGCTAAGGGGAAGACAGTGTCTTGCAGCCTGCTGGAGTGTTCCTGCCAGCAGGGAAGCTGGTGAGTGCTGCAGAGGGGCAGGGTGCGGGAGAGTGGGGTCTCTGGGCAGGTGTGTGGGGAGGGAGAGTACTCTGGGTAGTGAGGGGGGATGGGGCACTGGGAACTGGAGGTTTGTGGGGGTACTACAACACCCCCAGGTTTTAGGCTGACAGGTCCCACACAGTGAGGTATGGGGTCTGGTTGCCCAGACCCACGCTGTGAGGGTGTGGCGTCCGGCTGCCCGGCCCTGTGCCCAGGGCTCCGCTCCTGGCCCCACTCTGTGGAGGGGTCTCTGAGCGGGGGGCGCTGGGCATAGGGGACTGTGGGGCGCTTTTATGGGGGTGCTGTGGTTCTCAACCTGCAGCCCACAATGATAAATAGGTTGAGAACCACTGGTTTAGAACAAGCTAGCTAGATGCAGTTCTAGCTGGATGCAAATAATGGTTAGCCAATCTTAACCTGTTCCTATGCCCTGCTATTTGTTTTAAGGCTGACAACTTACTCAGCAAGGTTGAGTACAGAAAATAAAGACCACCTTTGCTACAAAGAGCTTAAATCTGAAAGATATAGATGGAGGAGCACAATGGGAACTCCAGTTGTGGGGATGGCTTGATGAGGGTGGAGTCTACACATCTCCTTGATTTGTTTTCCCTTATCATGGAAGGGCAGAGACAGGTCCTGTCTTTTATTTGTCCTTAGAGCACCTATGTACACTTTGGCCACTATATAAAAAAAAATCACCATCATCATATTCAAAATAATGTTAGCACAAAAAGCCATTTATAGGATAGTTCTTTATAGATTTCCCCCCAAAGTTCCCTTACATCTCTGTTGCATGCTATTTATTAAAGGCTCTTTCTAAATAACAACTATTGGTATTGAAAAAATGTAGAGGCTCCCTTTGCAAGTCCAGTTCTCTATTTTTTATTCTTTTTTTTAAAAAACACAGTGGAATATATGGAATATAAAAACAATGTGTGAACAAATTCTCCTACCTTCACTAAATAAGCTTGGCAGTCACTGACGTAATCATATTCCAACCCATCAAAAGTATAATAATGTCGATCCCCGTAAACCGTACACACAGCAGGACAAGGATAACTGGTGCATGTGAATATCCCTCGTCGACAAACACTATGAGGAAAAGGTAATATAGTCCATAATGTCTCATAGAAAGGCTATTTTCCTTTCAAACCCTTATTTTTCAAAGAAGTTTTCTTAGTCTCCTTATTTTGACTTTGAAAAAAAACAAGGAAGGGGGAAACTTGCATGGCCATGTTAGCCCAGAGTTGTGCTGCATGCTGCCCCAGAACTGTAGGCTTGCCAGTGTTGCAGAAGTGGCAAAAGGGTGGCCTTAAACCCACATATTTGATAAAGATGTGCAGAAAATGAACATGAACACCCTACCGATTCCATGGCATGTAAGAGCATTCCTACCTGCTCCTCAGGGTGCACCGGCAACATGGATAACTCCAGCACCGTGATACCACTTTACAATGCCTAAGCCAGATTCTTAGAACACTAATGTAGCTCACGAAAGCTCATGCTCAAATAAATTGGTTAGTCTCTAAGGTGCCACAAGTACCCCTTTTCTTTTTGCGAATACAGACTAACACGGCTGTTACTCTGAAACCTAAGAACTTTCTGTTCATGATTCGTTTTGATACATTTTTGAGACAGGATCTACATTTGTTCAATACACAGAACTCTCCTATTACTATCAATGGATTTCCTTGTGTCAAACGAGCCCCAAAGTTGCTTATATTTGGAGGGCCAAATTTTGCTGTCAGTTACATGAAGTGACTTAAATGGAGTTGCCTGTTGTAAATGACAGCAAAAAAATCCAGAGCCTCTGCTTCTGCACGTGTAATTAATTTTCTGCGCTCATACAATTTGCTAGTAATATTTTCACACAGTCACTAATTTGTGATGGGACTGGAACACGACTTATGAGGAGAGGCTGAGGGAACTGGGATTGTTTAGTCTGTGGAAGAGAAAAATGAGGGGGGATTTGATAGCTGCTTTCAACTACCTGAAAGGGGGTTCCAAAGAGGATGGATCTAGACTGTTCTTAGTGGTAGCAGATGACAGAACGGGGAGTAATGGTCTCAAGTTGCAGTGCGGGAGGTTTAGGATGGATATTAGGAAAAACTTTTTCACTAGGAGGGTGGTGAAACACTGGAATGCGTTACCTAGGGAGGTGGTGGAATCTCCTTCCTTAGAAGTTTTTAAGGTCAGGCTTGACAAAGACCTGGCTGGGATGGTTTAGTTGGGGATTGGTCCTGCTTTGAGCATGGGGTTGGACTAGAAGACCTCCTGAGGTCCCTTCCAACACATATTCTATGTGTATGCAAGCTGACTACAAAGCAAGTGCAAACAGGTTGTGTTCCTCAGTTATATTTTTTTCCACATGTGAGTTAGGGCATACAAAGTTATGTGTGTGCCAATGCAGGCCAGGTGGGAGATCTGTGAAAGGAATCCACGTGCTATATTTCCAATTTTAAAAATATTTTAAAGCTGTTTAGCTGTTCTATTTCCTTTAATTTTTTGTGAACCATTTTTTTTTCTTTCATGGTCTTGACTAATAGACAGATTCTGGTATCCTTACTCATACTATGTAGTACCTTGCCCTGCACATAGCCCCAAGCCTTATTGGAGGATAGCATATAAGCTCATCCTAACTGTATCCTGAGCTACCAAACGACCAGCTTCCTCACCCATGATTTTAGATTCAACATTTCTCCTGTATTCTTCTTCACAGTTTCTCTTTCTTGATATTTCCGTTCCTGTACCACCTTGTTTTTCAATGTAGTTACAAAATTTCTGTATTAAGTATAAAGTTCACTTTATTATCAGGAAATGACATTTTGGAAATATGTAAAACATAATAGTCACTTACCAGGTATAGCAAGGTGTAGCTATCACTTCTCCGGACAGATACTCCCAATCTTTCCAGGTACATGGACAACTATCAGGAACATAACATTTCCCTTTATGCTCTGCCATCCTTCAAAATAGAGAACAAATCATTGTTTAAAGTGAAAATCCAAGTACGTGAGCTTAAACTAACCACCGAAAGCACAGTTTTTCAGCTCTGGTCAATAGAATATTGCCGGTCACTGGAGAACTTTCTGGTGGTCCAGAGAGCTGGCTGATCACATTGTGCTGCCTTCTTACCTCCAGCTGCTCAGCTACATAAAAGAACAGCTAAAATATACTACATGCTTTCCTGATATTATGCTCTAGGAAAGCAACTGCTGTAGTTGCTGTTGTGGCTGAGTGGGGAAGTGGTTCATGCAAATGAAAATAGATGCCATCCACACTACAAATCAGTCTGAGGATCCTTCACTTAAAAATTTAAACAAAGTTCACAGTAATGTTTTCCCAGTATCATCACCAGCATTAAGGATGAGTTTGGTTGTTTTTTTTTTCAAATGAATTAATAAGATGTGATGAGTCACCCTGTTACCCTCTGCTTCCAAGAAGAGGGAGTCTTGTTTGTACTTAGCTCCCTAACATCAGCAGCCTGTTAGCCACTCAAGCATTCTTCTCTGGGCTATGCCAGCCTTTACTTTGCCTTGCAGGTTAACAACAGGTGCATCCCAGTCCCTGAGTCCCTTTGAAGCAATCCCCTGCGATAGCCAACCCGACACTGGCTACTCACAGAAATATCAGGTTTGCTGAGTCTAAGGGAACATTATACACACAGCTTGTAAGATTCAGCTCAGAACCATCCCTTTGCTTAACACCACAGCACTGAGATATATTTATAGTGAAAACAAGAATAAGATCATCATCAAAGATTAGAGATTAAGCAGATAGTAGTGAGGATATTGGAAACAAATCATAGAATCATAGAAATATAGGACTAGAAGGGACCTAAGCAGGTCATCTAGTACAGTGCTGTGCACTTAGGCAGGACTAAATATTATCTAGACCATCCCTGACAGGTGTTTTTCTAATTTGTTCTTAAAAATCTCCAATGATGGAAATTCCACAACCTCCATTGGTAATTTGTTCCAGTGCATAACTACCGTTACAGTTAGGAAGTGTTTCCTACTGTCTAAACTAAATCTCACTTGCTGCAATTTAAACCCATTACTTCTTGCCCTGACCTTGCCCAGTGGTTAAGGAGAACAACTTATCACCCTCCTCTTTTTTACAACCTTTTATGTACCTGAAGACTGTTATCAAGTCCCCACTCTGCCTTCTCTTCTCCAGACTAAACAAACTCAATTTCCTCAATCTTCCCTTATAGGTCATGTTTTCTAGACTTTAAATCAGTTTTGTTGCTCTCCTCTAGACTTTCTCCAATATGTCCACATCTTTCCTAAAGTGTGGTGACCACAACTGGAAACAATACTCCAACTGAGGCCTTATCAATGTCAAGTAGAGTGGAAGAATTGCATCCTGCTTACAACACTCCTACTAATACATCCCAGAAGGATGTGCACTTTCTTGGCAACAGTATTACATTATTGACTCATATTTAGTGTGTGATCCACTACAACCTCCAAATCCTTTTCTGCAGTACTCCTTCCTAGGCAATTTCCATTTTGTATTTGTGCAGTTGATTATTCCTTCCTATGTGTAATACTTTGCTCTTGTTCTGATTGAATTTCATCCTATTTATTTCAGATCATGTCTCCAGTTTATCCAGCTCATTTTGAATTTTAATCCTATCCTCCAAAGTACTTGCAAACCCTCCTAGCTTGGTATCGTCCACAAACTTTAAATGTACTCTTTGCCATTATCCAAATCATTTATGAAGCTATTGAATAGAACCAGACCCAGGGCAGAGCCCTACAGGACCCCACTCTATATGCCCTTCCAGCTTGATTGTTAACTATTGATAAGTACTCTCTGAGTATGTTTTTCCAACCAGTTGTGCACTTGCCTTACAGAAGGTTCATCTAAGCTATATTTCTCTAATTTGTTTATGAAAAGGTCACGTGAGACAGTATCAAAAGCCTTAAAGTAGAGATATATCACATCTACTGCTTCCCCTCTATCCACAAGGCTTATTATCCTGTCAAAGAAGGATATTAGGTTGGTAGACATGATTTGTTCTTGACAATTCCATGTTGACTGTTACTTATCACCTTTTGTTCTTCTAGGTGTTTGCAAATTGATTGCTTGATTATTTGCTCCATTGTCTTTCCAGGTAATGAAGTTATGCTGACTGGTTTATAGTTCCCTGTGTTGTCCTTATTCCCCCTTTTATAGATGTAAGCAGTGTCAGGATGAGCTCCACCCTGACATCTGGTGGTGAGGTGTGGCAAGTTTTGGAAAAGAACTTCAGGGGCTGATCTCATTTGCATAGGCACACCCACCACGCCTAGAATGAGACCATAGCTGCCCAAATGGTCACTTTGGCTGCTGTGGGATCCCCAGTGTCTCTGTTATTGGGGCAGGAAGAATAAATTGTTATTACCCTGATTATGGGAACTGTGCTTGGAACTGTACGTGGCCTTTTGTTATGATGGAGGGATTCACCATCAACTAAGTAGCACTTGCTAGGCAACGGTCATGGGTTCCAAAACTGTGTGAATGGAGAGAGGTTGGGGACAAGTATTAATACTTGGTGGCATGGGCCCCTTGGTGAGGACCTTACATGCTAATTGCACTTCCTCCTCTCTCCACTGTGGAATATCAGAGCTAATTTTGATTTCATTAGAAGTTTGGTTGTAGGCTGCTGAGCTCACTTTGGGCTGACAGTGCACCAGCACTGGGGCTCCCCTACTACAAGCTGAATTCACCTAAGAGCTGAAATCACTGAGTGTTGTGTTAAGTAGTGGGGGAGCCTGAAGATATATTGTGGAGCAGTTTGCAGGACGGCTGGAGTGCCTTGCGGACCGGCTGGTGAAGCAGTTCGATGCGGAGCAGTTTGTGGATGGCAGGAGCTGCTTGTGGGCCATGGAGCTGAGCGAAGGAGTTCGTGGGGCGGCTGGTGGAGCGGAGCGCAGCTGAGCAAAGGAGTTCATGGGGCGGCTGGCGGAGCGGAGCGCCGCTATGGAGCGGTCAGCTTCAGATCATGTAAGGTGCCTCTTACCCCCATCCCATTTCCACCCAGGTTGGGAGGTAAAGCTCCGCAGATAAACTTTCGAACTCTGGGGCTGCCCTGACCAGGGACAGAGACTTTTGGGGCATTGGACTTTTGGGATTTTGGGTGATTTGGGGTTGCTGAACTCAAGAACCAAAGGGAAAAGGGCATGCCCCAATTTGCTTGGGGTGGGTTTTTTTTTTGCTCATGGGTTGTGTTATGAATCCTGTTGGTGGTGTTTCCCCAACATAATGCCACATTGTTTCTCTCTGTTATTAAAAGGCTTTTCCTACACTCAGACTATGTGCTTGCGAGAGGAGAAGTATTGCCTCTTGGAGGCGCCCAGCGGGGGTGGTATATATTTGTCCCAGGTCACTGGGTGGGGGCTCGAGCCGGTTTGCATTGTGTTATTGGAATGGATCCCCTAGATATTGAACCCGGCCCTTGTTGCTGCCAACTCTGACGGGCAGAAGGGTTACACAGATAGGTACTATATTTTCCCTTTTTCAGTCCTCAGGTACATATAAAACAAAATCATAACACACTTGCAAGAGACTAAACTTAATTAATAGGTTAACCTCCTGTCTAAAGAAGTGTATCTCACCCAAAGTCCTTTTCAGCATTTTCAGCTGGCTGAGATCCCATTTTCCTAAATGTAAACAGGAGCAGGATGACAGAGTATCTTCTTTATTCCCCAAATACAGCCCAGCAAACCTTTGAAGTGCATCTCAAGATAACGTTCTCTTCCCCAGCTATGTTCCTCTACCTGTTAGTTCCTATCTGAAATTCTGCATTCAGCTCAGACAGGTATTGTGAATGAGACAATACTTAAATTTACATTTAAACAACCAGACAGATGGACACATATCTCTTATCTGATAGAAAAGCTATTTTGCACATCTGATGGTGACCAGTACCTTAGAAAAGATTTTAAAGCTTTTCAGTATGTATGTATACACACACACACACACACACACACACACACACACACACATTACTGCTTTCATACTACTTGCACTTATATTTCACAAAAATATTAATAACCAGTGTGACATGGGCTTTCCTTTGAGACCAGAACATACATACCAGAATCAGGATATTCTTGTACCCATTTGCCAGTTGACATTAAGGGGTTCTTCAGTCACATAAGATATAAAACTAGTCTATTGTTTTTTTTATCTCAATGGCAGGGAGAAAGTCTTTAATAATGGGGTTTTCTTTTTAAAAATTAAACAGAATTGTTCACAATTAGAAGGAGGGGTAAAGATTAGCCTCTGTTCATTATTATTTCTTGTTCCTCAACATCTCTTCCTAACACCTGACTATATCAACTGAGGCTAGTACTAGTGCCTTACAATTGCAAATCTATAATAAGTCTGTTACCTTCCCAGGACTTTCTTTAAGTCCCACTCCATCTAAACTGGATATCAATAACATTTTTTTCTGTAAAAACAGAAATAATTTCTAACCCTCATATTTTGGAGATAACACTATTCTATTCTATCTGACTTTGGACTAGAAAAGCAAATTGACCCCTGCATGCCTGAACAGTACAAGGAAATACAGAAACATAATTTCCCACTAATTATGCATTAAATATTAATTTATTTTCCATGCAACAAAGTGAATGCTTAATCTTTAACTAAATCAACCAAGATTTTAATGTTTATCATCACAGTTTCATCCAACACAATCTGAGATGGATTATGGTGATAAAAACAGGTAAACAGAGTCACATCATTTTATATCTGTAGTACACATATATCAACTGTATGTCAGTGTGGCAGATTTGGAACTGCCTGTACAATTAATACTGTATTGTGACCAGGATATTGTGATGTGTATTGCATCCGTATGTTGAGTTAATTCAATAGCATGATTTTCAAGAAATGCATCCAAGAAGGGGGGCAGGAGTGGATCTGGATATACATTTTGCACCAAACACTTGAGAGACAACGCAAGAACCATTTTCTTTGATGCTCTGGCTCAACCTCTTGCGGAGATCACCAGACAGATCCCCCAGAGGGTAAGACTGGCCTGCCTAGGGCTCTAGGGGAGGCAGAAATAAATGGAGACCTTTTGTTGTTTTAAAATCCTTTACTCTTATGTTATGCTTTGTTCCTATTGCTAAATAAATATATTTATTATATTAGCTTCCCAGTCAGACTAGTTAGGGTACACACAGCTGATGCACAGGGTCCTGTAGCCTGGGACCTGATCTAAGATTGGGAGAGCAGCAGGATTCTGTGAAGAAAAGATAAGGCATGAGGCCTAGCACCTGTGGGGGGGTGCACTCACAGAGATAACAGAAAGGGTCAGTGATACAGCTATTCAGGTAACCATGACAATCACTATTTTACATCCCAGGAAAAAGACAGCATGATAGATTCAAATGTTTGCAAGCAAAACAGAAGAAGGCAATTTACGAATTGACCTATCTGAAGAAAAAAACAAAGATAGTATGCAGGGGGTCCCTGTGGAGGAAAAGTATTCCTGTCCCTCTGGCTCTACTAAACACTCTGACTTACACTTACCCTGGGGGGCAGATACAACCACTTGCACATGGAGGTGATGGCACACAGGTGAAGTTCATGGCAAGGTTTGCACAGGAGATCTCACAGTTCACACCAGCTGCTGGTAAGCCAGGCACTGAATATCTGCAGTCATAGTAGATTTTTCCTTCAGGGCACGTGTGAACTTCAAATGTAAAATGCAAATTGAATGAGATCAGCTTCTCCTTTGCACTGAAAGTTTCTAATTCTTTTAGTTCACAATTTCTTTTTAAAAATATTGTAATTAATAAAATATACTATTTAAACTAAATGCGTTTTGTATGTGTTCAACTGCAGTTAAAGTGAAAATTTGCATTTTTGTTTATATTCTATGTAATTATTTCATTAAGAATATCTATTAACTAAGGTCCAAAATTGAAAACTTCAGTGCCTAAAGTTAGGCATCTAAAGCAAGGCACCAAGGACCTGCTCCACAGCCTATTATAGTCAATTACCAATCACTTCAGTGTGCTTTGAATCAGCCCTTAATAAAGTAGCTTGATTTTCAGAGGTGTTGAACACTCACAAATTCCAGCAGAAATCCAACTGAAATTTCACCTGCTCTGCACCTCTGAAAATCAGGTTTCTTCCCTTTAGATGTTTTAATATGGAATTTGGGGGGTTAATTTTAGGCACCCATGTTTGAAAATTGTGGCCTATGTCTTACAAGAGGTGCCTTTAAAAATTCTGCTTAAGTGACTTAGGAATACAAGTTGTATTGAAAGTCAGTTAGATCAAGATAAGTAACTCTAGACTGAAAAAATAATTGTCATAAATAGTGGTGATATTTAGCATCTGATGAGATGTATATGAATATAAAAAAGCAAATGAATGAATACTCGACAGCAAATATTTTTCCTGTGAAACTGTAAAATAAGACAAGAATATAAATCACCTGCAGTTGTAGCAGTTTCAGTGCATTTCATGGTTCCATTCAAACACTGGCTGGTGTAAAGAAAACAAACCATCTTTATTCCAGGAAAAAATAAATCACACAACTGCTGTTTACGTGAGAAAACAACTTAGCAATTATATAGCACTCAAAAACACTACCTAATTTAAACAATCTAAATCAAGAGGGAAATGATCATTAAACTTTAGGAATCTAAATCTGTCCACAATTCTGTGTGTAACTTATTTATATTGATTCAGGAACTGGGTGTCTCAGGGTATTGGTAATGTGATACAGGCCTACTGTGCATGTGCATAGGCCCCCATTTTTGAGAAATAACAGGAGACAACTGGGGTGGGGGGGACTAATCAGCACAACAGTGCAACACCACTCGCTTAAATTTGGCCTAGCCACCCCCCTGTCATGACGGAGCCAAACCTCAGCAGCATTGCGGCCTAGTGCGCTGGGTCACACCCCATTCACTGAAGTTTGGCGTGGCCACCTCTCTGTCATAATAGGGGGGAGGCCACACCCAACTGATCAGCCTAAACCCTGGGTCTCTCAACACCACTTATTGAAGTTTGCCAGCCACACCAAACCTGAGCAGAATGGGGCCAAGTGAGTGTGAAGCAAGTGGAGCTGGACAGCCAGGATCAGGAGGAGCCACCTGAGCTCAGAATGGGAGTGGAGGGCTGAGCCGGGGGGACACAGGGAAGAAAGGGCAACTTTGAGTGGCTAAGAAAATCCCAGAGGAGATGGGTGAGGTTGAGTTGTTGGCTGGCTGTGGGGTGACTGAGGAGTGTTGGGAGGGGCTGCAGGGTGAGATGGGTTGTGGCAAGTAGGGGGCAACGGGGCACGGTGAAGTTGGGGCGAGTGGCGAATATTGAGTGGTGGTGGGATGAATTGTTTCTTTGGGTTTATGAGTTCTTTATTAAGAATATATTAAATCCAGTTTCTTTCAAGATTTCCTTTTCCAACATTGAAATAAACACGGATCTTGAAGCAGTTAGGCCCTGATTCTGAATTAAGAACCACACAGGCATAGGGGTCTGTTCATACAATTCTACTAGCAGGATCAGGGCCTGAGTGAGTCAAAGATTAAACACTTAATACCAAAACCTACCAGGAGCCTGACTGCGTGGGCAGGATTTCCCCAGGCTGGAAGGTTCTGCCTTTGTAATAACAACGACAGCTAGATCTGTGAAAACAAAGCTTATGCATATGGGTATGAAAACTATATGAAATAGGATATAAGGATATTTACTCTTCAGATCCTAACTAAACACGCAGTTTAATTCTCTAACTGACCTGCTTATTTATATTTACAGTGCAAGCTTAACCTAAGGCAAAAATTAAGGGGTGAAATATTGGCCCTATTGAAGTCAATGTGTATTTTGCCATTGACTTCAATTGGGCCAGGATTTCACTCATATCCTGTAATGATCTTCAAATTACTTATTTGCTGTTTCTGTGTGTTGCAGCCTCACAGAAAGTAGCTTTTCTTCCTGGTTACAGGCTGAGTAAGGCAGGATGCAGCCTGACTTAGGAACATAGGAATTGCCACAGTGAATCAGACTCAAGTTTCATCTGGTGTAGTATCCTGTCAGACAGTGGCCAGAACCAGACACTTCAGAAGACAGTATAAGAGCCACTCAGAAAGCAGCTGTGGGGTAATCAGCTTCCCACATTGGTTTCTAATAGGTAGAGATTGGCTAAAACCAAAAGGTTTGCTGTCCTTTCCAAAACTGTTATTGTCATTAATTGTAACAACTCTGGATATTCTTGATAACCATATAAACTTCCAGTCCTTTTTTTGAATCTTATTAAGTTCTTGGCCTCAATGACTTCCTGTGGTAATGAGTTCCACAGTTAATTACATTCTGTGTGTGAAGGTACTTCTTTTTATTGATTGTGAACTTCCCACAATCAATAAAAAGAACTTTTAATTTAATTGAAGGTCTCCTTGGGCTTCTGTTATGTGTAATGGAGAACAGACGTTAAAGATCCACCTTCTCTATTATTTGATACACCTCTATCACATCGCCTCTCATTTGTCTCCTTTCTACTGTAAACAATCCCAATCTTTTCAATCTCTCTTCATATGAGAATTTTTCCATGACCTTGAACATTCTCATCGCTCTTCTCTGAACCACTTACAGATCTGCAAAATCTTTTTTTAAAACTGGGTGACCCCAGTACTGCAAACAGTATTCCAGGAGAGGCTACACCATTGATTTATATAAGGGCATTATGATAGCAAATAATATAAAACTATCTCTTTCCTTATGTATTCTAACATTTTGTAGCTTTTTTTGACTGCTGCTGTGCATTGAACAGAGGTCTTCAATGAGCTGTATACAGTGACACTGAGGTCTCTTTCTTGAGCTGATATAGTTAATTTAGAACCTTGTAAGGTGTACGTGTAGTTTAAATGTTTCCCTCCAATGTGCATTACTTTAAATTTTCTGACACTGAACCAGTAAATCACTTGTCTTGTTGGCCATCCGTCACCAATTACACTATCAGCAGCCAATAACTGGTTCAGTAATAGTGGTGGAGAAAGGGGAACACAAAATGAGATGCAAGAAAGAGTTCTATTTTTAAGTCTTGCTGCAAAGCGACAAACACGGTATATTCAAAACAATGTAATATGACTTACACTGGCACACAAAAGTTGATTGATTCTTCAAAGTATTTTCCATCAGGGCAATTGCATCCTTCAGCACAGTCGTCATTACAGACATGCGGGGCAGAAAGGGAAGAACAGGAGTGTCCGCAAAAAGAAGAGCACCGATGATACAGCATACCACTTCGGCACACTAGAGCTAAGGGGGAAACATCATCATCTTATGAGGTTGCAATAAATATACTGAGATACATTTATGACAGTGTGAGATAACACAGTAAGATGTACTGTCCCAAATTGCCACAGAGATGTGCTGGGGTTTAGTCACGTGATTCTCAGCTAAACCTCAGCCCAACTCTGATTTCAAGTGTGTTAGAAATTTCTTGGCTTCACTCATTTTGAGGCTTTAAATGATTAAACTCAGGATGCCTTTTTGTTAAGAAAAATCCTTGAAAAAGTCTGTGTGTTTCAAAGTATATTCAATATATTTCAGTTTCTAGGGGAGAGGAAGAATGATGCAGTGGTTAGGGTATTAGCCAATGATTTGAAAGATCTGGATTCAAGTCCCTGCTCTACCTTCCATATCACGCTGTGACCACTTTCCCCTTCTTCCAAAAAGTGACACCCTAGGCACTGCAGCTGCAGCTGCTGTGCATTATGTTTGTGTTTCAACATCCCAAAGCAGGATTCTAGCTTCTGATGCAAAGCAAAGATTTGTTCTATTTCAAAGAATTTCTCATCATTCCCCATTTCTAAAACTATTCTTCTTTTGCAAATGTTACTCACCGCAGTATGAAACATGAGCTCTGAAATCAATAGCAATTCCATGCTTGCCACAGATATAGGCATAGTGTGCAAGTGCATTACACAAACAGCTGCTTCCACATTTACAGGCATCAAAACGGCACAGCTGGTAGTATAATCCTGGACTGACGTATGGGTGACATGGAGCAAAAAGTTCTTGATTGATGATATCACAGTGGGATGCATAGCCAACTAAGGGAAGGCAACATTTTCTTTTTTGGCAGTACTCATGATAATATAGCAATCAAAAATAAATAGCAAAGAGTATCAACAACACACCAATTCATACAACTGTGCAATAAAAGCTTCTACATAAAGTAGTTCCATAAAATACTGTTATTTGTAACTGACGTAAATATTTCAGCAATGAACTTTGCTTCAATAAAAATACCTAACTAAATAAAAATCTATATTGAGCTGAAGGAAACATGTAAATGGAAACAGAACACATTTCAAAAGCGTAAAGAAAGTCATTGAGAGTTTTGGGAGGTTGCAATGGCCAAACTTTTCTTGACATGCAGGCTGGGCAGTTATTACAAATTGGAGCTTCGGGACACAAACGTTCCAAGACTACTGCTCTCTCCACATGCCACAAAGTGCTTCCTGGAGTTACTGACTTTTTGCTGGCCTTCCCATTGAAATTCTTATGTGGCACAAAATGCTCCATTATTTCTGCTTTGATGCTGAGCCTGTCTCATGCTTTCATTCATTTTATCTCATGGCATTAACAGAAACAGAGAGAAGCAGGTGACTGGATGCTTGGCTGTTACATGGTGGAATAGCTGCCACAGAAAAGACCACAGATGACCATTCCAACTGCATGGCTGAGACCTATGCCAGCCCACCACATGTGGCTTATTGCTGCACTTGGACCTCTTCTACAGTACTTTGATCCTTGGATTCCTAAAGATGACGATACTTGTCCTTTGAACTCAAATATGAAGGCTAAGAGCAAATCAAACTCAGATCTTTGTTGTCTCTTGCCACCAACCACACCTCTCCCTGACCCTTCCCACCTCTTAAACCCTCCTGTAGTCTGTCCTGGAGCTGCCAGGAAGGCTCAGCTCTCTGATAACAAGCTTCCTGTTTTCCAGCTACCACCTCCCCAGCCAGCCACATCAACACCACTGTCCTTCTGTGTGCTATACTAGATGGCATCCATCGCCAGCCACCACCGCTGCTCTGCATCATCCACCCATACCGCTTTCCTGTATGAAACAGGGGGTGGAACTTGACAGCAGAGGGAGGCAGGGCAATCTTTCAGGCAGGCCAGAGGAAGGGAGAGGGTATCTTGGGGGGAATTGGGGAGATGACTCTAAACAAAAGTCCTAAAGTGGCCCCCTTGCATTGGCCACAGATAACCACAGCACTCTAGAAAACTGCCCAGCCCTGAAGATATAAAACGCCTTAGGATTCACTAGCTTCCTAAAAGTTGAAGATTATTCTGGGATCAGTCCTGTAGTCTTTACTCAGGGCTCAATTCCATTGGTTTCAGTGGAGGTAAGGCCTGATTAAGGACTTGAAGATTATACCCAAAAACATTAAAAATACTAAATCCAAATTATATCTGGGGATAAGGCACAACCCCTGTGAGCTACACATGCGTATCAGAGAGGAGACCTAACAGCCTTCAAATTTGCAAAATATGCTTATATTTCTTAAAAGGAAACATAAGCACATCCAAAATTAAGTAATCACCTTTGCATATGCCAATAGTTATTTCAGTTTGTATATTAAGGACATTAAACACACCAAAGGAAAGGGTTTGCAAAAAAAAATAAAAAAAATCAGTGTGTGTCTAAAACTGAAGTTACACTAATACCCACAGATAATCTGTAAGGAACAATGACGTTCAGGCAGCATAGAGAGAACAAAATCCTGCTCTAGTAATGTGGTTAAGATAAATCTAAATCAAAATTCCAAAAGTGGACCATACCGTTTTGTTGATTAACATTGCAAGGATCAACCACAGGAACGTTGACAGGCGCAAAACAAGCTGAGGAAACCTTCCATGCATTGGCATGAAGCTGAGGGGTTCCTTCAATCATCCCTGCTGGAGAACTGAAGGGAGAAGGAAAGATAAAGCAAAAGATCAGCACTGCCTGGTAGAAGGGCTTCTCACACAGACTAGTTATTAATATTGTCTTTGCATTTGTTCAGATCTCTCTTGCACATCCATTGATTCCACACCACAGTGGAATTACCCTGTCTATGCACTTTGTTTGAGAATCTTTGTAAAGGAATGAAATGAACAGAACTCTCATGAAAACATTTTCCTTTACAACTGGCAAATACTACCTTTGAAAGTATAATGTCTATTCAGTGTGCCTGGTATAGGTACATAAACATTTTGGAAAGTTAAGTATACTTAATCAAGGCCTGTCCAGTGTTCTTTGCATTATTACAAACATTTATAACATCTTTGCCAACTCTGTCTTATAAATTCTTTATAACATTAAAACCAAGAAAACAAATATGAGAGATGAATCCTCTTTCGGGTTTCCTGCCTCCATTTGTCAGGCTTGCTCCAGCAAATAATAACAACCACTAACTCTTATTTAGCACTTTTCATCAGTAGATCTCTAAGTACATTACAAAAGGAGGGCAGTAGCATTATCCCCACTTTACAAATAGTGAAACTGAGTCACAGAGAGGTGAAGTGACTTGCCCAAGATCACCTCACAGGCCAGTAGAAGACCTGGGAATAGAACCAAAGTCTCCTAAGACCTGCTCTACCACTGGGCCACTTGCATGGATTTTGAACTAGAAAAAATCCAATGTATGGATTTTGAACCAGAAAAATCCAACACAGTACAAAAAGAATGACAATTTGAGAATATGGAATATAAATTTAGGGAGGGATTTTCAAAAGCATTCAGTGTTGGCCTGATTCCCTTTGAAGTCAGCTTTATTACTGACATCAAGGGAGACAAGTTTTGACAAAGTGGAGAGCTGTTAAAAAAATCTACCCTTAAAGTACACTTTTGTGGATTTCAACGGGAATTTGTTTATGTTTATGCCTGTCTTTAAAAAGAAAAACGTTGCATAACTGACCAATTTTATTATTAAATGCAAATCAAATCACTTTGTAAAAAAATGATCTTAAAAGGAAGGACAAAGTCCAGGTCTAAGTATAAAATGTGTAATATTCTTTTTCACAACATATTCAAAGGCATTAACTTTTTAAAATAAAAGTTTCTCTCATCAGCTCCTCAGCTGCTGGAGCAATCACATGGCCCATAGACTCTAGCCTGTGATAGCCAAGGTAACCCCAGGGCCCAAGCCCCAACCTAAGTAACAGACACTAACTGTTGTTGTGGACATGCATATAAACTTAAGCTGCTTCCTCTGAGAAAATGAATCAAAATGAGTCCTGCCGTCTCTACTGGCTCAGCAAGTCAAAGAACCTCAAACAAGAAGCAAATTCACCATTCAAACAAGCAGTCTCCACATTTTTTAGCCTTCATAAAGGTATAATAAAAGTCAGGTTCAGCTTCAGCTAATATTTTACTGATGCAAAAATGTCTAACCTCACTTCAACCCGAAGCAACTGCATTCATTTGGTGAGCCATGAGTGAGAGCAGAATTTGGCCACTGCTACAACTCACGTGTTTAGTGAAGTATCAAAAAGGCTGACAAATAGCCAGTTCTCAATGATGTTTTAATTTCGTATTCAATATGTCAAACAAATCTACTTTCTATAAAGAATTGTGATAGAGTTTGAAGGATTTTCAGGAAGGTATAGAACAGGGATCGGCAACCTTTGGCAAGTGGCCTGCTAGGGTAAGCCCCCTGGCGGGGCGGGCCAGTTTGTTTACCTGCCGCGTCAGCAGGTTCTGCTGATCGCAGCTCCCACAGGCCGCAGTTCGCCGGTCCAGGCCAATGGGGGCTGCAGGAAGCAGCAGCCAGCATATCCCTCGGCCTGTGCCGCTTCCCACAGCGCCCATTGGCCTGGAACAACAAACCACGACCAATGGGAGCCGCAATCAGCCGAACCTGCAGATGCGGCAGGTAAACAAACCAGCCCGGCCCGCCAGGGAGCTTACTCTGGTGGGCCACGGGCCAAAGGTTGCTGATCCCAGGTACAGAAGTAGGACTAAAGGAAAGAGGAAAGGATAACCTTTGTGATTAAGGATTCTTCTTGTTTAAAGTTGTGCCAATCCTAATAACATTTAAGGAAAGAAATCAAGCAATAAAGTGTTTGGAAATCAAGGGAGGATGGTAGCAGTATTGGATACTGCATTTTTCCTGGCTCTAATGCCCTGTGCTGATGGTTTGGATGCAAAGGAGCTACCAGGAAATACCAGGAATAACATGATTCAATACACAGATGACATGTTAATCTTCTTAAAAAGGAGGACGGCATACAGTGATTTACAGAGTAGTTTCTTGCCATGCCATGGTCAAGAAATAAGTCAGTATGGTCACAGAAAGGCTGTTTTCCTTTGTTAAAAAAAAATCCTATTTAATCCATAAATCAAATGAGAACAAAATGTTTTACAAAAAAAAAGTGAATCTGCAAAAGAGTGAATCTTATTTATTGGTAAGAGTATGCCAACTTCATCCCACCAACAGAGAGCCATGAAATGACTCAAGATCCCATCACCTGGACTTCTCACTACCTTCCTGGTGCTGCAACCCCAATACAACCAAGAAATAAAGAAATTGTTAATCCTTTTGTGCTGGTGTTTCCCAGTAAATCCGTTGCCAGCACTGGACTTCATGCAAGGAAATCTGACCTCCGGCGCCAAGGAGTTAAACAACGATACAAAACCTGACTTCTGTTAAATATTTGCTTTACTCAGTTTGGGAATGAATCATCTCTGTGTCCTCTGAAACCCCTGTAGTAATTCCTGTAGAGTGCTGTCACTAAATCTAGCAGAGAGGATAAAGATGCTGCTAAACTCAACCAAGCTGCTCAATGGATTTTTTCTGTTTGACTAATGATAAGTATGTTAACTAATATGCTCTCTGGCAAACATAACAGCGCGATCATGATCTTGGCAGACACAGATCTGACCTCTGCCAATTCAAATCACAGACAAGATGTCACAGACTAAAACAATCCCTTGATCAGTTCAGAGCCTACATTTTAAATACAAACTAGAGAAACACAATACAGCTATATTCTATATATTAAATGTATTCTGTATATTACATAAATCTCTAGTTGTTCTTTTTCTATGATTGCACTGTCATAAATAATCATTTACATTTATATATTGTCTTGCATCCAAGCATCGCAAAACACTTTGCAGACATTAGTGAGTTAAGCAATTTCACTGTGAAGTAGATAAATTATAATCACTATTTTACACATAATACAGTCCAGAGGTAAAATCCTCATCTCACTGAAGTCAAAGGGAGTTTTTCCATTCACTTCAATAGGGCAGAATTTCATATTAGGGATCCTGACTTCCAGGCTCCTTCTCTAATCACCAGATAACATTGTGTCTCTGTAAAACTGATGCATCTCATGGGCGGGGGATCACAAACACCTTGATTCTTAAGAACTTGACAGAAAAATAACCACCGCATAGGGTATTGAGTGAACCAATGTTAAAAAAGAAAGTAGCTGAGATTCTTGTAATTAAACTCAAGTGTTTTTGACTGATTGGTTTACCAGAATATGAAAGTGTTAGTGAAATGATCGTGTCAACTGGTTAAATTTATCTGAATATTTCACCTGTTATTAAATTCAATCTAGACATATATAAAACAAACTTACAGAAAATCATCTCTTAAGTTCCCATTAAAAGTTCCACATAGACCTAGTGTTCTTCTTTTCCAGCTGGTATTGACTTGTATATATAGTCTCTCCCCATCTTTAGCAAATTGAATCTTTAAACCAAATCTAGTTTTCAGCTGCACAAACAAAGAAGACAGGTTCCGAATTTCAATGTCCCCTGCACATAACAGAAAAAAAAATGTAAGTCATTTTTCCTTGGTTGAAATATTTCCATACAGAAACCAGCCCTATGGTTTTAAATGTTTCAACTTTAAAAACAAACAAAAAAACTTTGAAAAAGTATAGAAATGCAATTAATGGACGTACACAACCTCAGAACACTCCGAATATCCCTGCCCACCCTGCACCAAAACTAATGGAGACAACTGTGTACCACACTATGACAGGCCCAACTGTGGTTCACTACTCTGTGTCAGCAACTCTTCTCAGGCCTGACATACTCACTACGCCCAACTGACTATGGTTATAATCGGTATCTATAAGGTGTCATGTAATTTTCCATTGGAAAATTAATAACTCACTAATCATTAATATTCTTGTGCAATATATGTACGTGGTGTGCATTAAGAGTTATGGATATATGCTGTTTAAACCCTGCATGTCAGGTGGAGTGGGCAAACAGGTCTGCCCTAGACAAATGAATATGTATTTGCTTCTCTGACCAGCCCTGTTGTCAGGCAGAGACAAGGAAGGCACATTTACATATTAGTTAAACTAAACTATTAAGTGGAGGGAGGAGATAGCTTCCAGCAGAAAAGAAAAACTTTATCTGGGATATAAAGACAGGGGGCCTGAACCTTAAGTGATAAGCAACTGAATCAACAGATTGTATACAATATTACAGTATTATAAGTGTATCGAGTGAGGTGTTTTATGAAAGCCTATGACACACCAGCGATTAATAGCATTGTAAAATGTATGTATTAACACCATATAAGGAATTATGGATACTCATTGGTATTAAGCTTTACAGCCTATGTCGAAACAAAAGGAGAAACATGCCTCTCCCAGACAGGAGGGGAGGTCGCAGCTATTCACTTGTCTCCTATATAAATCAAGCATGGTGGAATCAAAACAATTGAAACCCCATTTACTTACAGGGGAGGGGAAGACCACAAGAAGGGAAGAATAGCATGAGGTCACCCTGCCTCTTGAAACAAGGTCATTGAATTTTGGAAGATATAAGCAAAGACAGGCGCCATCTCTGGCATCCACCACTAGATAGACAAGGGAACAGAGCTCTTGAAAGTTGATAGAGATGGGTCCTTCAACCAAAGGAGGGAGCGTTAAAGTTTCTGGGATCTGAATATAGGTGAGACACCTGCTTAGGCAGAGATCTTTCAACTAAGAAGACATAGAGAATCAGCATCTTGTACTTCTGTGGAAGATCATGACTTGGGGGAAAGTCAGCCAGCACTGGGAAGAAGGAAGACTGGTGAGAAAAATCATCTTGAACAAAGCCTGTACCTTGTTAGATTAGGTTTTAAACTTCTAGATGCGTGTTTTCACTTTTATTTGTTTGTATCCATATCTAAATGTATTTATTTTAGTTGGCATCACTTAACCGATGTCCTATTGTTACTAAATGTTTTATTTTCATTATAAACCTACTCTGTGTTGTGTTTGCAGGGAAGGATATATTTATTCCAGTGAAGTTAATAAGATTTAATGTGCTTTTGTCTCTTTAA
Source organism: Eretmochelys imbricata (assembly GCF_965152235.1). NCBI lineage: Eukaryota > Metazoa > Chordata > Testudines > Cheloniidae > Eretmochelys > Eretmochelys imbricata. Next base: position 287,144,081 of record NC_135572.1, read on the forward strand.
AGGAGCAAACAAACCTTATTATTTCTCTGAGTTGTCCAGGAGAGGGCTGGACACTTCAGGGCACATGGTTTTGGAGAAATTCAGGAATGGGAGTGCATTGGGGTCACCTTGCTGGTTGTAACCAAGGCTGGTGGAAGGCAGAGTGTGGCGGCAGACAGACTGCTGAGGTCAGAAGTGCTGAACCAAGGCTGTCTAGCACACACACACACACACACACACACACACACAGGGTGTGACCTGCATGTTTGTAGGCTAGCTGTGAGCCTTCCAGGCTGGGAGCTACAGCAGCAAAACATTTTAAAGCACCCAGGGCTGCAGAGCACATGGTGACACAACCCCTAACTGGCTTGGATTGCACCCCCAAACCCTGTGACAACCATCTTCAACATTGACAAAATGAACCCAATGCCACAACTACAGTGTACCATAATCAGCATAAAAATGTATGCATCACCTTCCTGTACATGTCAGCTACTAGACCAGAGACCATTCTCCCTTCTTTGACAAGACAGCAACAACATCATCATGCCCCTGGTGAGAACAACAACAGTTCCACTGAGGACAGAGTTAAGGGAGAGTATGGATCTATTCCAGTATCTGCCAAAGACTCCCTGTGTGACTTTGGGCAAATCACTCAATCTCTGTACCTCAGCTTTCTCATCTGCAAAATGGGAATAGTACAACTTTCTTGATTCACAGGGGTGTTGTGAGATTAATTAACAGAGGTTTGTTAGGTGCATTGCAGTCTTTATACAGAATATGCTACCTAATAACTTTATTATTAATTATTATTATTACAACATTTCATATACAAACAAAAGCCCGATCCAAGACCCAGTCCACCTTCCTAATAAAACCCCTATAGTGGGCAATGGAAATTTTACAATCATTGTATCCAATTATTATCCATAGTGGTTGGGCTCCCTGCAGTTGCAGACATCTTAAACGCAGTATACCTTTGCAGCTAATTTACATAACATTATTTTGCATAACTGCAGTGAAAATGGTTTAAGATGCCTACAGCTTCAGACAAAACACTTCAGTATATAAGACTTTAAAATGTTCCTAGCTGATAGCCAAAACACCCAGCTATCCAGGGTTTAATAATATATCCTGGCTGTAATACCAAGATATTTGTCATAGACAAATATGTACCTTACAAGGATGTTCCACAAGGTAGTGAGGCTAAAAAGGTAGAGCTTCTTAACTACATTGCCAAACTTTCCTGTGCTTAAGCTTTAATGTTTTGGGGTGGATTTTTTTTATGCATCATCTTGACTTTTGAATTCCTTGCCTCATATATTTGTCTTTGATAATTAAAATATTCTGCTGAGGGGTTTCCTCCCGAACCAACTAACTTACTTATACATATTCACAAACATCTTAACAAGTTTGTCTGAGAAGTGGACATAATCAGATGCTAGCTTCAACCTTAACTTCCGAGACACTAGAATCTCACTAGTTAATCCTCAGAACAACTCTCCGAGGCAGGTAAATATTATTTCACAGTTTTAAAAGTGGGGAAATTGAGACAGAAAGGTGAACTAACTTTTCCAATGTCACACAGCAAATTAGTATCAGAGTCAACAGAGTATCAGAGCATTCTTAGCTCTCAAACCGATGCAGATGCCATTAAACCAAATTGTGCCTCATTTGCATTTTGGCTTGCAACATGTTCCAAGAAACTTTAATTAAGAAGGACCATCCCTTCAGCATCAAGACAATCCTGCAAAAAAATCAGAATGGCTGACATCTGTAGGTGTCCTTGGGAGTATAACACAGGGATTCTCCACCCCTACATAAAGTATTTCTAAAGTATACACAGCATTCCATAGGTTATTAAAATTAAGAAGGTTAAGTCTTTTAACAGTAGTTAGCACCTTTCATGGTTTGGGTCTCCCAAGGAATTATTTACTTGTACAAAAGTATAATAAAAAGCATTAGAAAATATGAAGGCAAGAATGTGAACTCTAATCCATGTTTTTCTTACCATTGAAGTTAAAACCCTGGCTAGGGCCAAACTGGATTTCACCATCCCTGGTAAGAGTCACTTGTTTACTCCTATCATCTTCAAGAACTAGTGTTACAGACTGGATGCAGGCATGGTCGAGATTCTGAGTGAAAATGAATTTTATCAACAGACAGAAAGATACAAAGAGTGTTTTATTAACACTGAATTAAATATCAGTTTGTTCATCCAAAAGTATGTTAAAATACTGTCAAGTATTTGACTTTTTCAAAAAGAATGAAATGAAAAGTTGAGGTTGCTCTTAACTCAGACCAATAACATATCCTGAACTCTTCAGCCACAAACTGATATTGATGGGTGTTCTAATATTTTTGTGGATTTTTTAAACATACTGTTCCAAGGAATGTGATATCCTATAAAATAACCACTAAGTGTCTCAGGCTGCTAAGAAATCTCTTTTACCTGTCTGGCAGTATATTAAACCTATCAGTCCTGTCAGTAAAACTGTTTTTCTGTCTAAGACACCTGCTCAGGCTGTAACCAAATATGTAGATACCTGTGTAATCATGCATGAATGAAAAGGTCTGTTGACTTAATCCCAGAAAAGCAGCAATTAATTTTACAAAGGCCAACAGCAGTAATTGAAATAAAACACAGATCATGATCAAACTATATTTAGCTCCTCAATGTAAAAAGCAGAAAAACTGTTTCAATTTTATTTCTGACATTATTACTACTAAGCGTGCCTGGTTAATTTACTTTGGCTGGCTACTTAAGATTACCTGAAATTTGTATGTACCCATTTATCATCTCAAATTCAAGTGTGACCTTACCTGACCACATGGAGCTTTCTGTAAAGTGATTGTGAATTTGTCTTTCCCAGTGCCTTTTACCAGAATGTACTGACAAATCCCAAGAAAGGTATAATGACGACCATCAAACGTTGTGAAGTGAGAATCACCTACGATGGTGCACTCAGCTTGAGAGAAAGAATAACATTCAATAAATAGGAATGTTCATTTGCACATAGCATATCATATCATAGCCATATCATAGAGTCAGAGATGGAAAAGAGGCAATGCAGGAATATTTCCCTACCATATATTCTCAAGCACATTATCCAGCCTAGTTTAAATCTATCTAGCCATCATGATGTTTGGTGCCACATTTAATACATGTGAAGTATCACATCTTACATCTTATCCTTCCACCGGGAGCTCCATAGTCTAGAGACAGTTGCCTGGAAAGCTCTGTCCCACTTTCATGAATTTGACCTCCTGATTTTGAGTCTTATCATTTCTATGAAATGTAACTGTCAAGGGAGATCTTGGTCCCTGAGGTACAGGAGTTATTGAATAGGTGTTGAATAACTTTGTCCAAAGCAATGGAGGCCTTAGAAATGAGGCCTATATTAAAATTAACCTGTTGTTCTATGCAGATTAAGCTGAGCACCAGGATGATGTGCTCTTATCACTGTTTGTATTATGATAATATCTAGACGCTGCAATCAGGGACCCATTGTGCTAGGCACTGTACAAGCACAATAGAGAGATGGTGCCTGCCCTAAAGAACATGAAGTCTAAGACAAGAAACAACAGTTGCATACATCAAAAAGATTGGGGGAAGCACAAGGTAACAGTAGAATGATATGGTCAGATAATCAGTACACCAGCGGTCTAATCACTGCTCTCTGCATCCATTTCTTTAATCTCTCCTGTTTTCTTATTATCATCCCAAACTCCTAAAGCATATCTGTTTCTGTTATCTTTTGCGGCTTCTGGGCCACTTATTTGGTACAGAATCATAGGACTGGAAGGGACCTCAAGAGGTCATCTAATACAGTCCTCTGCACTCATAGCATTACTAAGTATTATCTAGACCATCCCTGGCAGGTGTGTGTCTAACCTGCTCTTAAAAATCCCTAATGATGGAGTTTCCACAACCTTTCTACACAATTTATTCCAGTGCTTAACCACCCTGACAGTTGGGAAGTTTTTCCAATTTCCAACCTAAACCACCCTTGCTGCAATTTAAGCCCATTGCTTCTTGTCCTATCCCCAGAGGTTAAGGAGAACAATTTTTCTCACTCCTCCTTGTAACAACCTTTTATGTACTTGAAAACTGTTATGTCCCCTCTCAGTCTTCTCTTCTCCAGACTAAACAAACCCAATTATTTCAATCTTCCCGCATAGGTCATGTTTTCTAGACCTTTAATCATTTTTGTTGCTCTTCTCTGGACTCTCTCCAATTTGTCCACATCTTTCCTGAAATGTGGCACCCAAAACTGGACACAGGACTCCAGTTGAAGCCTAATCAGTGCGGAGTAAAGTGGAAGAATTACTTGTCATGTCTTGATTACAACACTCCTACAACCCAGAATGCTGTTTGCTTTTTTTGCAAGTGTAACACTGTTGACTCATATTTAGCTTGTGATCCACTATGAGCCTCAGATTGCTGGTGATCCTTATACTGGTGATAGGAATCATTAAAATGCAGTTACCTGGACAGTCATGTTCAGTGCAGTTCCAAACGCCACCAGTACAAGTACTAAATAAAGCACAAAACACAGAACATGCTTTTTGTTCAGGTTTTTTAAAAAAATTGATTTTCTAAGTCTTAAGACATGTCACAAATTCATACTTCATTTAGGATACATTTTCTCTGTATTCTAGTTAGATACAGAACACAGATTGTAGATACAGATATAGAATAGCCTTGAAAAATGTAGTGTAACTTGGTAAACATCATACAATGAATTAAATATAGGCAAGCGGATACATGAAAGTGGAAATTGTGGATTAGAGGTTACATACCAGTGACTGCATTCTTGTTCAATTTTTGAGCCTACAGAGAAGGCTTTCCCGTGATAAATACAAGGACAATTTGACACAGAGATACAAGTTCCATTGTTCATAACGAGACCTATTTTTGTTTAAAAAAAATAATAAAATAAAAGACTGAAAACAAGATAGGAATATTGGGGCTCTGCTGCTCACTCCGTATGTTCACTTGGTCACAGGGACACCATTTTCATGATATTTCAGTGGGTGGTTTTATCCCAGCAGTGCCCGTCTCCTCTCCATGACCCCCATTGTGCAGATGGGGAACTGAGGCAAAGCAGGCCATTCACCCAGTTTTAAGTCAGACAGTCCAGATTCTAAATGGTTTGTCCCCTATCCAGTACTGAGACAAAACCAGACATGATTTTATCTGGTATCATGGATGCAGGGCGTCATTTTGAAGAGTGTGCCACACCATCCCTACCCTCATCCCACCATTCCATGCATGCACAGTTGTGCCAGTGGGGGCAGGGTGGCTCACCCTTTAAAATGGTGTCCTCTACATCAGTGGTTCTCAACCAGAGGTTCAGGGCCCCCTAGGGGGCCGCGAGCAGATTTCAAGGGGTCCGTCAAAATAAACCAGAGAGCAGGGCTGGCATTAGACTCACAGGTGCCCAGGGCAGAAAGCTGAAGCCAAGTCCTGCTGCCTGGGGCTGAAGCCCAAGCCGAGCAACTTAACTTTGCAGGGCCCCCTGGGACCCTGGGCAATTGTCCTGCTTGCTATCCCCCAGAACCAGCCCTGTCTTTTAATCTACTGGATATGCAGAAAAACAGTTGTTGTGACATAGATAGGCTGTGAAGTTTTTATAGCATGGCGGGGGGGGGACTCAGAAAGAAAAATGTTGAGAATCACTGCTCTACATGGTGTGACCTCACATGCACAGCATACCAGTGGGGACAGAATCAAAAAGGTGGCAGGACCATGCTGTTCCTGGATGTGCTGGAATGCGTGAGTTGCCATCCTAACTGAGCTACAGAGAGACTAAGGGCATATCTACACTTACCATGGATCGATGCTGGGTTACCCAGGGGGTCACCAAGTGAAGACCCGCTAAATCGACTGCCGATCACTCTCCCGGCAACTCCAGTACTCCACCAGAACGAGAAGCATAAGGTAAGTCGATGGGAGAGTTTCTCCCATCGACCCAGCATGGTATAGACACTGCAATAAGTCAACCTAAGCTAAATTGACTCCAGCTATGTTATTCACATAGCTGTTATTCACATAGCTGGAGTTGCGTAACTTAGGTCAACTTAATCCTGTAGTGTAGACCTGCCCTAAGTGACTCGCCCAAGGTCACACAGGATGTCCATTGTACAGCAGGGAATTGAACCTGAATCTCCCACATCCCAGACCAGTGCCTCAATGCTGGGCCAATCTTGTGCTTCACTGATCACTCTGCAGCATGAAAGTTCAATTCAGTGAAAGGGTGAAATCAGTGTTTAATTTGTGCCAGGGATGAGTCCTGACACTTCTAAGCTTGGCAGTTCAAAGCTCTGGCACCTCAGGGCTTGCTGCATCAGTTAGGAATGTAAAAAAATTGTTTGAGCCCTGGCACCTAATTGCTTGAGCCCCAGCACCTCTTTCATTATAAATTAAGCACTGAATTAAATTCATCCCAAAGCAAGGTGCCCACTCAAGATGCACCACTTACTGGTTTAAAGGGGCTTACCAGGGGGGCTTTGTGGTTGAGGGCTTTGAACAGGTCTTTTGAAGCAGCTTGAATTTCACCCTGAATGTGCATGTACAATACCCGCAATGATCCCATAGAACCATACAAGTTTGAAATGGAAGACTAGTGGGGGGTCACATAGTCCACAGCCTTGCCATGGCAGGGCTGTTCCCAACAGTCCAACATCGTGTCTTTTGTTGAGTCTAGCTTTAAGGAGGATAATCTTCCTGAACACAGCATAAAATATCTGTACTATTTAGAAAACTCAAAACAATTAGGAAAAATTCAGATACGCTAGTTAAAACTCATGTAACTTTTATATTTGCATAGCTCACCCAAGAGATCACCCAAGTTTTAACTGATATGGTCTGATTCATAGTTGCACTGTATTTTGAAAAATATAATAATTCAACCAATGCATAAAACATTAGCAGGAGGAAAGAAAGTATGGATATATTAAAAACTAAAATAGAAGCTTATGTTTGTAAAATATAATTTTTTTCTGATTTTTAATTTTAAGCATGCAGTCTATGACACTATAGTTGTGTTATCAGGCATTAGTTTAATGTTAATATGCCGTGTGACAATATTAGATACTTACCATCTGGACAGTAACAGCCATCTAAGCAATGGAGGTTGCTGCCAAGACAATCCTTTTCAAATGTGCAGGTTGGGGGGCAGCAACTAATGCAATCCCGATGGACAAAACTGTCTTCACACTTTTCAGCTAAAACATGTACAAGTTACGCGGGACATTAGTGCATTATGCTTCCTTTATAAGTTAGAAAACCTTCATCAGTAATTTGGTTTTTTTTGAAACGCAATACATCTCACCAAATAAATAGTTATGCAATTTTCCTGGTATAATTATTGTTACATAAATCTACTTTTAAAAGTCCCTTAACACCTCTCCAGTCATAAGGGGGGAGGGAAATTAAGTGGGGGCTTATAGAATGCTGTAATAAACCATAAATCCAGTGTCTCTATTCTATTTTCCCCTTTGACTGGAGAGTGCTTAATGGGCCACTTCACTTTCAATGGTCCCCTGAAATATGTCTTTACTACTTATGCTACACAATCTGTTCCACCTTGTACTTAGCTATTATACTCTGGGTACATTTCCCAGACCTGAAGCAGAGCTCTGTGTAGCTCGAAAGCTTGTCTCTCTGACCAACAGAAGTTGGTCCAGTAAAAATATTACCTCACCCACCTTGTCTGTCTAATATACTGGGACCATCATGGCCAAAGCAACACTGCATATGTTAGAATATAACATTTTTTAAAATATTAAATCTGCTTTAGTAATAATTGGAAACAAAACTATCTCCAACTCAATGGAATACAATTGTACCTAACATTAAAAAAGCAACTACAGACTTGAAACTACAGCTTATTCACCAAAAGACACATTTCCAAATATAGTGGTCCCCTCACAGACCATGGGTGTAGTTTGGAGGGGTGCAGGAGGGGCACTGCACCCCCAAACAAAGGTGAGGTGTGGGGGGGTCACATGGAATCATGTGCCATTCCCCCCCCCCCCCCCGCAATATCCACAAGTGCCAAGCTGCCCTGCAGGGCTTGCTCTGCTCGGCCTACAGGGGGACGGGGCTCTGTCCTTCCCACACTGAGCCTCCCACAATGGTAGGCCAAGCAGAGCAATCCAGGCAGCTGGGCCAGGGTGGGGAGCGGTTGCTACCTCGGCAGCTGGATGTTGCCCTCCTGGGTCATAGTGCCCATCTGTTTCCTGTACAAGAGTGAGTGCCTAAATGGAGCAGTGCAAGGAGGGTAGGGTGCGGCTTAGGGGAAGGCAGTGGGGAGAAGAGACAGTGGGGAAGGGGGGGAATAGGGCAGGGGAAGAGAAAGGGATGGGGGAGGGGATGGGGCAGGGAAGTGGGGTGTGATGTGGAATAGAAGGGGATATGGGAATGGTGGGGGGGAGCAGGAGCCAGCATGTGGTGTCCCCTCAGTAGCAACAGCAGCCCTAGCAGGGAGGCACCAGAGTTGCCACATCACTGCAGCAGCCGTGGCCGTAGCTCCCATGCTCAGGTCCCCACAGCAGACAGCAGCATCTGGGGCTCCTCCATTAAGCCAGCCCGTCTCGTCCCATCCCCACCACCACCGGCAGGCCAGGTACCACTCCAGGCAGGGAGATAGATCCAGTGAGCCAAGGGAACTGGCTTTAGTGTGCACGTGTGCATGTGTGTCTGGCTTTGCCCCGCTTCCCCCAAACATAGCAGTCAAACTACACCTATGACACAGACTAATGGTAATGGGTCTCAGAAATATACTGACTGCTGTTCGAAATCCACAGCATTACTTCATGTTTTGGGGGTGCTCCTTTACCAAAATCTCTGGTATGAGGTGGGTTGAAGGACCAATTTTATATTGGATGCTAAGTTGGAGCCCTCCTCATGTTTTGGACTTGGATATATTCCTGATACCTGAAGGTTACCTAGTGGCATGGCTCCAATATGCAGCTTTGGTCACTAAAATAATTAATCCTGCAAAAATGGAACAGTCTATCCCTACCAAATGTCGATGCCTGGCTCAGTGATAAGGCTGACCTCGCAGCTAACGAACAACTGGCATTCTGAAAAATTCAAAGCAATTTGGGCATGTTAGAGGTCCCTGATTAAGGTTGACCCTGAAGATAGATAGATATCTTCCCCATCCCTCCTTTTATCTTAATTCTCTTTGCTTACTTTGTATTTTATGTTGAATCTGCTATTTTGGTGTATTTGGAAAAATTAATAAAACATTATAAATATAAAAAAAGTTGATACTTACTACAGGCAGGAAAATCCTCCCTCCATTCCCGCACGGGGTAGCCTGCATGTGAGCATGCTCTAGCATACTCTGTCACTGCTCGGCAGTAAGTTTCATCATCATCCGCTCTGAAGCAGTAAAATAATCCTGTGATCACTAAATCCTACATTTAATACTCATATAAATATTTGCTATGCGACATTGCAGAACTCTCCACAGAGTTGGCCTTGCACAGTTTAAAGGGGTTACGATTTTTGAGACTTTAAATAGCATCACTTAAAAAAGAAACTAGAGATACTGATTATGCTTTTGCATTTTTTATCGTTTGACACAACAAAAGATTTTTGCTTTATTTTAATGTTACAACAAAGAATGAGTAACATTTATTACAAAAGATTAGCAATGCTCATTAACAGAAACAATTTGGGAGAGGAAGGGTGGTCTTGTGATGAAGGCAATGGCCTGCAATTCTGGATATCTGGGTCTTACTCCTGGCTTTGTCACAGACTTTTGTGTGACCTTGGTCAAAGTCACTCTCTGTACCTCACTTCCCTATCTGCAAAATGGGGATAATATTCCCTCCCTCATCAGGTTGCTCAAAGGACACATTCATTAATATTTGGGTTTTGCTCAGATATTCCAGGGACAGGAGTCAGAAATAGATTAGACAGTCAACTTCTCACTTTAAAAAAAACAGTAACAGATGTTCACTGTGAAGGACTTTGTAACAAAATAGACTTGTCATAACAAGACATCTATGGGATAGGCAAGGTTATAATATATAGTCTGGGGGGTTATTTGTCTTTCAGCACAAGATTAAGCTTACAAAATTAGTTGTTTTAAGACTATATCGCATTGTGTATGTGTTTTGGTGCTTTCAAGATACCTGTTACAAAGTCACCATTTCAAAACTCCACAGTGATTGGTCTCTCTCCAGTTTGCCTCATCTAATCCAATTAAATGAGTCTTAATAGAGTGACTTGGCATATAAACTACGGCACCAGAAGGAACTTCTTAAATTGACACTAACCTACAAGATGAGAGTTCCCTTTTATAAACAACATAAGCCTAAATTAATGAGATCCTGAGACACAGAAACTTTACTCAAAGTTTTGAATATTCACACCATTCACATCACACGTGTGAATGTTTTTTTTTTTAATCAAAGCCTCCTGCATATTGCCTTATTAACTCAATGCCATCCTGAAAGCTTGCTTTCCATTGTTCTCCATTGCAAACGAGAAGGTGCAATACGTCACTGAAATGTAAATAGGCATTACAAATAAAATTCAGATCCTGCCTGGCTTCTGCTCCCATTGAAGTCAATGGGAGTTTTTCCACTTGCTTTAGTGAAAACATTTTTAGATCCAAGGTCTTTCTTGCCTAATCATTTCCCTGCCATTGCAGGGGGGCCCCAGGCATTGGTTCATCTTGCTACTTCCTATTGTCTGTGTGTAACACAGAATAGTCTAGTCTCCTGTGTCTACTTTAGTCTAATTTCAGTTGTTGGGTTTAGTGTGCAGGTGTTTTGGTGGCCAGTGGTTTACAGGAGGTTAGATTAGATGATTGAGTGGTCCCTTCTGGTTTTAAACTCTATGACTCTAGTAAACCTGTATCTTGCTATCTCCATTGTAAAGCAAAAGAGAAAATCAAATACCAGTCATTTGTTACATATTGAAGTATAATGGAAGCAAGAGTTCCTTCAATTCATTGCACTGATCTCCTTCTGTACCCCATTTAAATAAATAAATAGGAAAGCAGAAAGTAAATAACTGATGACATGCACTTTGGCAAAGTAGTAAAAGATATCAACAAATAACATGGATAGTGATGTCACTAAGATTATTTGTTAGTAATATCATTGTTATTGAAAAAGCTGAGGTATATTGCTTTGTCAGTTATTCCATTTCCGTACACATGAGGGGAGAATCACTTCTAATGTAAATGATCTCACAAGGTCTAACAGAAACCAGCACTGTTGGAAATGCAGATGGTATTAGCAAACAAGACTTTAAAAAAAAAAAAAAAAAAGTGAAGTAGATGTTCCAGGGTTGAGACTCTGAAATTAAGGGAGAAATAATTGATTGAATTTATCCCTAGCATTAGAGGGTGCAACACTCATTGTTGTCTATGAGAGTAGCAACATCTTATGCCAGATTTGAATTTGACTCACTGTTTATTATGATTATAGCGACTATTGGGATTAAACAGAGAGACACTGGGAGGTGAGATTGGGGGAATGTGGAGAGGAAATTACTTTACTGAAATAAAATTGTACTGAAAAACTCCACTATTTAAAACCAGTCTGGCTATTGTTTAGTATTCCAAAGAATGAAAATAAATGTTTAAAGAACACCATCTTTCTTACCTGCAAAGGTCATTCATGCAGCTAGAAATATACGAATAAGGGTCTATGCTTTCATGACAGCTGAGAAAAGGAAACTGTAGGAGTATTTGGCATTTGAAGAATATGGCCTGTGCATTTTTTAAAAAAAATCAGGTAAATAACAGCGATCATATACTTCATGATACAAATATTATTCTTTGTACTTTTGTTTCCAAATACATGATACAATTGGGTATCCATTACATCCCTTTTAGAATGAGAAGATTCCCCCATTTTCTCCTATCTCCACTCTTTTGCCCATTATATCACAGTCCCTATTCTTCCCAGACCAGTTTTGGTTGGACTGAATTTCTTCTATAGCCCCTCAACGCTACAGCTAACCTGGCCAAAGTGACAAAAAGCATCCTCTTCCACCCACGAGCTGAGCATGTTTCCCCTGCAGTACTTTAAACTCCTCAGATAATAAAGGGGTAAGGCATCAGGGCTGGGAATTAAACCCACACTGCAATGTGGCAGTGAATAACCCTGTAAGTAGGCCAGTGGCAGATCCATTTAATCCATTGTTCTTTTAATTTCATCCTATACAGCTCTTCAAAAATTCTTATGAAAGGTTGCTACATTAATGACAGGCCTGATCTAAATCTTCTCATTCCCAATGTTTCAGTGTTTAGAGCCAGTGTTTTGCTTTGGACCAATCTCTTCTCTACATGCTTGATATACTCACTATATTTTTTCTGATTCTGATCTTATTTATGTTGTTCTCCCTCATGTTCTCTAACACTGCTGTAGTTCCATTGATAGCAGCGGAGTTAATCCTGATCTTCACTAGTGTGAGATCAGTATCAGGCACTTTGTGTGAAAGTCCTTTAGGAGTCTAAAGAGTCTCATGTATTATCAAGTTTCAGAGTAGCAGCCGTGTTAATCTGTATCCGTAAAAAGAAAAGGAGTACTTGTGGCACCTTAGAGACTAACAAATTTATTAGAGCATAAGCTTTCGTGAGCTGCAGCTCACTTCATCGGATGCGTACAGTGGAAAATATAGTGGGGAGATTTTATATACACAGAGAACATGAAACAATGGGTGTTACCATACAGACTGTAACAAGAGTGACCATGAAAGGTGAGCTATTACCAGCAGGAGAGCGGGGGGGCAAGGGTGGGAGAGGCTTTTGTAGTGATAATCAAGGTGGGTCATTTCCAGCACTTTACGTAAAAGAATAAATGGACACAAATCAGACGTCAAGAATTATAACATTCAAAAACCAGTCGGAGAATATTTCAATCTCTTTGGTCACTCGATTACAGACCTAAAAGTGGCAATTCTTCAACAAAAAAACTTCAAAAACAGACTCCAACGAGAGACTGCTGAATTGGAATTAATTTGCTAATTAGTATTGCTAATTAACTTCGTCTTGAATAAAGACTGGGAGTGGATGTGTCAGTACACAAAGTAAAACTATTTCCCCATGTTTATTTCCCCTCCTACAGTGCTGGAAATGGCCCACCTTGATTATCACTACAAAAGGTCCCGTCGTGTGTGTCGTCCCCCCACCCCCGCGCGCTCTCCTGCTGGTAATAGCTCACCTTTCATGGTCACTCTTGTTACAGTCTGTATGGTAACACTCATTGTTTCACGTTCTCGGTGTATATAAAATCTCCCCACTATATTTTCCACTGTATGCATCCGATGAAGTGAGCTGTAGCTCACGAAAACTTATGCTATAATAAATTTGTTATTCTCTAAGGTGCCACAAGTACTCCTTTTATTTTCATGTATTATCAATAAAGAACATGCAGATGACTATATTTCATTTCTTATGCACCTATATAACTGGTTAGAAAATATGATTTATTAAATGGGTGCCACAACGTTTGCCTTTTAAAATATTTTGTCTAATTTTAAGTCAATCATTCATGATTTTTTCATTTGTGTTGAATTTCAGGTCTGTGCAGAACCATAAGTATTTTGGTTTGGGAAGGGCTGGGCACTTTACTATAAAATGATTGGAAATACATAAAACAGGCTAGAGAAGGTGAATCACTATAACACATCCAATATGAAAATGTACACTGACCAACTTACCTCAGAGGACTCTGTGTCAGTCGAGCATGGACTAGAAAAATCTGAGGCAGTAGTCACACAAATTGCATCATCTGGGGTTTGTACAGACCAACTGTTTGCAAATACAGCAATGTCTTCTGTATATTCACCTACTTCAGAAAAACATCAAACAGAATCATTTTCCACAAGAACAAAGGTTTTTCTGTCAACACAAAAGCCGAGGAACCTCTCGAATGAAACATTAGAATTATTTTCCGAACAATTTAAATGTACTTACTATAAGATATATTCAATTATTAGTTTGGGATCTTTGCAAAATTATTTTAAATTTCAGTTCACCTTTTATGCCGTATTTAAATTCTAAAATGAATTAACAGGAAATGTCTAGTTTTTCAGGAAATATGGTTGTGGTAACTTCATAAGGAGTCAAAGGCAGATTTCTTACTATGAGGATTTGTTTGTTTTTGGCACTTCTTTAATACATTTTATTTAAGGATCTCTCTATATATTTTGGGGACAGTGGGTATAATAATCTCTCCTGTCCCTCACCCGCCCCCTCAAAAAAAAATCCTACCAAAACAAAACACTGCACTACATACACAACTCCCCCTTTGAGAGAAGATGAGAGAAAGAACAAACCACATGTGACAGAAGCTAGTCACATCACTTAAAGCACTGCTGGAAGGTACCAGAGACTATGGTGAAGAGGGAGACATAAGAACCAGTATATAATAGAACAGCATTCCACAGCTAAGGAAACAGATGCTCAAGGCCAAGCAACAAATCAAGGTCAGAGGGAAGAGACCCCAGGTTTTCTGATTCCCGTTGTCCTGCTCTAAGCACTGCATACCACATTTACTTCAAGTTCTTAAATGTGCAAAAAGACTGAAACAGGTGCATTTCCTCTACCTTGTGGGACACAGCAGCAGTTGATACCAATACCAATCAATAGGTCAGAAGCCAGGGATACTAAAATGAGATGCATCTACAATTCCCTTTATCAAAGTCTGTGTACATTGCCTCCAGATTAAATCAGCTCAGGACACACAAGATATTGGATTAAAGTCCCTAAGTCAAAATTCAGAGCAGGTCAGAACATTTCTGACAAAATTAAATTGTGTCAAAATATGCTGTTTGAGCAAAGCAGAAATGTTTTGTGGAGACATATTGATTTTGACAAAGTTTTCTTCACCAATGTTTCTTTGATCACTGAGGCTCTCTGGTCACTTCCAACCAGAGAGAGAGACGCTCACAATTTATATAGCCTGGGGTCTCGACAATGGCCTGGGATGTGGGAGAATCTGATGGAGGTAAAGCAGGGACATAAACATAGTTCTCCTACATGCCAGGCCAGTGTCCTCTGACTCAGGCTATAGAATGAGTCTCTAGCTCTCTGGTCAGAAGAGATCCAGTCTCTGAGTCTCAATCTCTTTACTTCCTCTCCCACTTCCACCTCGCACACAAGCTCTGTACCTAGAAAACCTTCCTGAATCAAACAGCCCAGGGTTATACTCCAAAAAAAGACATTCTGACAAATTCTGGTTTATATTCAACATTCTAAAAGCTTTGCTTTTGTTCCAGTGATGAACAAAACCAAATTTTGAAACCTCAAAAGTTGCTGTTAACTAGAATTGTCCTCCTCTGGGCAGATCTATCAAAATGAGTAAGGTGTCATATAAAGCAAAACAAAAACAAAAAACAAACAAAAAAAGCCCCAGTAACAACAAAGAGATGGTGTTTAAAGTGGCCATTAAGAAAAAGAAACAAAAAACAGAATAAGATTCTGCTACTATTTTTTAAGTATTCAGAATCTGTAGCATGCCTTTCAATTTCTCTCATTTTTTTGTTTGGGGAATCCCCATCTGGATTCATTTTTGTATCTTGAATAGTTTTAGGATTGTAGCATTGTCCCATTTTTCCACTTGTCCCACTGTATTTAGCAGTTTATCATTACTATCATTAGAAATGTTGAATTCTTAAATTTACTTTCTACTACTACTTTGGTAGATTGTGAGGTATGTCTAATGCCCCAGCAACACTACAGCCATAACCAAGTCAGGGACCTCATTGCAACTGTGTCCAAGACTTTAGTCCACTTTCAGAGACCCTACAATTCTGAACTGCATTGCCATATTGGAAGACAGTCATGTCGACAACAGATCCCCAGATCTGGTTCTAGCTGTAGTGTAGCTGGGGCCAATGAGAGTAATCAGTCTGCAGACTACAAAGAACAGTTCACCTTACACTGCTGGTGTATGGAAATACCATAAAGGATTGATGAGAGTTGGAAACATTTAGACTGAGTTGCAATTTATAAGTATTATAAACCCACCACATCTTATTCTTGTGAAAAATATCACAACAGATTGCTTCTCGTTTGCACACACAGTGTCAGGGTGCAGTGTTATAAACTCAGTTCAGGTTTAATTTTTAATGTGATCCATAACTCTCTGACTTCTAAAAAACAGGAATTCTGCCACTACAGATGCCAGATTATAGTGCCATTAGAAATGTGTAATGTTGAAAGTGGAGACAAAAAGCAGTGTTTTATGATAAACAGTAAACTAGAGAGACATTGAAACTACATTTTTAACTCTGTGTGAATCAATGATTTTTTAAAATAATCATTAGTTTTAACTGGCCAGATAATGTACGATGCTTTGGTACGCGGACGTCAAATGTCTGGAACAAAACAAACAGTACCATGTCACTGAATAACTGGAGGCTGATACATGCACTGAGGAGGGGATACAATCAGTTTCTACTGGGCAGAAAATAAGGCTATGCGCACACACATAAACACAGCAAACTGCTTCTCACTCTCCTGGCACAATAAATAGTACCCGGCTATCACCCAAGAGAGATATGGAAAGAGGGAGAAAAATCAGGGTACTATTGAGATAAAACTTGTGATTTAAAAAAATAGCCAATGTGAGAAACTAAACTCTCCCTGTAGTTTGTTGTAGTGGTTAAATACCATTATTACTTTTACTTATATCAGGGATTGTTTGGGAGAAACTGCTCCTCTCGTGTTCCCAACCTTCCTCCTCTTGTTTCACCAGCTGCGAGCTGGTGTCTGCTCTAAACAAAGGCAGCATAGAACTCTTTTCACTTGGGTGTGTGTAAAATATTATCTACAGTAGACAATGGCCAATATAAAGTGTTGCCTAGAGAAAATACTATTCAGTTGAGGAGAAAAGCTCTTAACTTTCTCCAGCTCTGGCACCATTGCTGAAATCAACAGCACAACCTCGCTCTCTCAGATGGACTACAGTGATGCCATTGGATTATTCATCTTCTTAAAATGTACCATCTGCCCCCACAGCAAAGTATATTAATAAAGGTGTAACAATGGGAAAAAAATAAACTTCCTCAACAAGGTTTTTCAACTTTCTGTATTTTACCAACCAATAAAACAGCAACATATTATTTAAAATAACTATGTAGATCCATGTGCTGAGCCACTGCCCTTTCCAAATATTAATTTGGGTGGGGTTTTTTTACATCATTTTGTTTTCACAAAAACAATAGTATTTTGGTCATTAAAAAAGTATGTTTATCAATTAAATTAAGCATATGCTTAAGTGTTTTGCTGAACAGGAAAGGACTTAAGCATATACTTAAATGTTTTGTTGAATTAGCCCTACTCCTTAAAATTTATGACTGGGGAAAGTGGAGCAGACCCTATATAGTCTACTCAAATGGCCTGAAAATAAATTAAAATGGATAATAGACACAACCTTTTAGAGCACATCCTCATATTTATAAGACAACAGGACCACAGAATCTGTTTTTTTACAAAGGATCTCTTCACTTACTATTTTGTATTATCAGATCATCAGATTTATTGCCATTATAATTTCCACACAGGCCACAAGGTTTCCCTTTATGTTCTTCTGTCAGTTTAATATAAATACCAGTGCTTCCATCCCAAGCAAGAGAAAAACCAAAGGTAGTTTTCACCAGAATATAGTCGGCCAGCCTCTCAATGAAAACATTTCCAATTGTCTGAGGCAATGTCAATCTGGAAAAACAGAATAACCCATTTTAAACATGACAAGTGAGGCTAGAACTAGAAGAAGACTACATAAAATGTCACCTAACTCATCAGATCTCTTCCCCATGTGACCTGAAGGTCTGTTTACTTTTCTGTCAAAAATACGTTTTCAGTATCTGTCACTCCTCTTACTTTGAGCAATCAGTTCAGTGAAATGGATTATTTTCTGGCACATACACAATCAATATAGAATTGATGCGTAAACCAGAAAGAACCCATCTTGACTTTCAAATCCCACAGTGCATTTGCAGCACTGCTGTGTTAGGAAAGACATGTTTTTACTTGTAAACTGAATAGTTTTGACATGGAGTCATTGACAGAGACATTAAGCATGGGACCCATTAAGTCATTTATACAGTTCCTTTTTAGAGTCTAACTGCACTTTTAATTCATTTGTAAACAGAAGAAGCAACAGGTAGATGTGCCCAAAAACTTTTTAAAATATCAGTAAATGACAGGGTAATTTGGAGCCATATCCTTCAAGTTTTCAATACAGACAACTCCCTTTGAAGCCAATAACATTCTGTGCATTGAACATGTGTAGAATAAGACCCTTGCTATTCAAACCAAAGATTAAATAGCACCGAAAATATTATTAGCCATTTACAGTATATCCTCCAACATGGCTGTAGCTCTGTCCAGTAAATGGGGACAGCTATGTTTGGATTTCCATCAGACTCTAGTATTGCAGAATCACTGTCTTCAAAGGTTGCTGCTTTTGGGATTAATGGCAATATCCTTGTAGCTACCAGGTGTAGCAACTCAGATGTGAGAACACCAGATCTACTCACACTTATATCTGATACGAAGAAGGGTATACCAGGTAGAGTTCAGGGGTTGGCGTATCTCAAACACTATTTTGGGTCTCAAAATGGTAATGCATAAGGAACTTAAGGACCCTGATGAACTCAATTTGGGCTTCTCTACAATGGGGCAATGCACTCAGCCTGGACAGTGACTGACTCTCATGTTTTAAATAATATCAGGGTTGACCAAGGTTTAACCAAGACTAGCTAACACCATTTTAAAAAAGAAATCCAATAGTTAACTAATAACACCACGCATTTTCCCAGTGTAGAAAAACTCTTTCAGTCAAGGGACAGACGTGAAGAATCAGAAATCAGATGCCTTGTACAGGCCGACCACTGAAAATAGCAAAGGTAACAGGCTAACTCAGACAGGTGTGAATGAACAACTTGCTAAACATTTCAATAGAGTTAAGTTCCTTTAATCAAATCTGAATTTGACTTATAATTATTAACCTCTGTGTCTTACCGTATGACCTCTGAGGGTATGTCTTCACTGCAGAGTTATTCCAAACTCTTACCTGGTATTGCCCCTAGTCCCTATCCCATCCACACACAAAAACCTCTCCCCTGAGTTTAGTGGTACTTTCAACCCAGGCTAGCTGGCGTGGCTATGGGTGTAGATTAGAGCGTAGGCTCCACTTTCACTCAGGCTGGTAACTAGCCCAGTTTGCAGTGAGGATGCAGGATAAATCACTCAAGTGCCTTCCCACAATTCCTCCCTCTGCACTCAGAAGGACAGACAAAGTTCTCCCACAATTCAATAGGGAAAAATTCAGAGTGTAGCTGCAGCACAAAGAACCATGGGATATGCCTCCCAGAAGTCATAGTGACATACAATGGTGAATGTAGCACCAATGAGGACACAATACCTCAAGCAGAACCTTTGCAGTGTGGCTGCTCACGTCTTGGCTAGGCTAACCGGGGCACTCAGAACCAGGTGTAGATCACTGGGAATAACTATGTAGCACAGCTAGATTTGGTGAAAGAATCATAACTTCCTAATGCCAATACTTCATTTCTGTGATAAGATGTTCCAGAAACAGTCAGTTCATTTACCTGATTGATTCTTTTTTTACTTCTTGTCCCACAATAACTATTTCTTCCTGGCTTGCAAAAAATAAGCTGATTGACCGCAGACAAGAATACACCGAACCATCACACTGGGGACTGTTATGGACCTTGAAAGGAGAAAAACACACAGATGCATTAACACCAAATGTGGTTTTCTGCTCAATATTTACATACAACTCTTAATAAATTTACACATATAATCTTTTACATATCTACACACCTCTCACTGAAGGACCCCAAAGAACTTTAGAAATAAATATTTAAACAATACAAGGGCTTACTAATACAGGTATATACATGGTTAGAAGACCACTTTGCCCTCCGCTAACTTTTTAACAGCACCCGGCATCATTGCACAGTAGCTTAAGACAGAAAAAAGAACTGGAATATTTTGTCCAGTTGAAACTGCAGAGAATTTAATTTAGGAAGAATATAATTACCTAGTTATGGGTTTGGTACATATCTTATGAAAAGTGCGAGTGGGCCTTTACTGCCCAAAGGTACGTATCCTCTGGGAGATGGGACCTCCAGCAACACAATAGCCCCAGCACCATATGGCCACTCTCAATATTGACCTAGAAAAAACACTAGCATCTATTGAATCATCAGCATGGCTTCCTGCAGAAAGTAGGGGGTTTTTTGGAGGTGTTCCATCCAAGTATTGATTCTGCTTGGTCCCTCTTGGTTTGAGAGTTCTGGCAGGACAGTGTCAACAACTTATACCAGCAACAAAATGCTTTTGCCAGCACAGAAATGTCATCAAAAAATAATAATCACCCCTCTAACTGACATTACTGTACCAACACAAGTTTTTTCATGTAGTCCTGCCCAAGGTAGATATGCAGACCCAAAAAACTCTAACATATTCTCTAGCATAAAAGTTTAGCTCAGTGAACATCTCCTCTCCTAATCAATTTCTCCTAACCTCTTTTCAAATCTTTACACCAGGGATATCTGGCAGCCTCTTTGATATGAAATCTTATGTGGTCATCTATGCCTAAAACTAGTCCAGTCCACCTGTCCTGGTCAAACCACATTTAACGTAAGTGGAATCTCTATATTTCACAAAACCTCCTCAATTCACATTTGTCTCTATAACTACTACTTGCAGTTTTACTAATGTGTCATGGAAACAATTTCTTTATCACAGTTATCAGAGTTACTATCTTTGGAATATTACCAGTCTTAACCTCATTTGTATGTAACAAATGATGCTATTCAACGTTTGACATCAGAGCACTGATCACTAACATTAAATGATTCAATCTGGGGCTAATGAAAGAGACAGTAAACTGTTTTGAAGTCAGGAGTAAATTTCTCCATGTTTGCCTAAAGAGATCATTTTATAATACAGTTTACTTTATATTTCAGAGATTTGTTATTGCATTTGTACTTACAGAATTTTTGATCAGCACATTCTATAAATCTAAAAAGGAAATAAACTACCTTTTGATCCATTTACTGTCTCTGTTCTTTTTGTTATGCTATAACACAAGTTCTATGTTATATCAATATTTTGCATTTCATTTCAAAATCCATATTCACACACTTACCCATACAGTGTACTGAGGTTCCGGAGCACTACAATCTTTTGCAAAAATGTAGGAACAATTTCCCGGAAAATAATAGTAGATGCCATCAAATGTTTCAAAGTGATACTGCCCCCATGATTTGCAAATTCCATCTCGATCCTTACCATCATTAGGTACTGGGGAGAATAAATAAGATGAGCTTATAAAAAGCAAAATAACAAAAAAAGTACACAAGTGTCAGGGACATGTACAAAAATAAGATATTACATGCATAGTAGATAAGCATACATCAGCACAGAAGCTAGTTTTATTTATCATTCAAGAAATGAGATTAAGACAAGTTTTAAAACTCTTAAGGGGGAACTGTGGACCAACAAAGCCAATGGAAATGTTGCCATTGATGTCAATGGAGCCTGGATTTCACCTTTAAATTATAACTAGGAATGGACCAATGAGTAGAGCTGGGCAAAAATTTTGGACCCAAACGTTTTTTTAATGTAAAAAGGCAGATTCAATGAATCATTTCATGAATTCATGTTGATGTCACCAATTTGTTGGGGGGCGGGGGGAATCAAAACTTTTTATTTTGATATTTTTAAACTAAACAGTATGATTTTTTCATTTTGAAACATTTTGTTTTGAAATTTTCTTTAATTTTGGTTTTAAAATTTAAATAGATCTGAAAATGGTTGAAATTGAAACGTTTTATTTCAAATAAAACATTTTGTTTAACACAAAATGAGTTTTGTTCTCAACTTGTTGAAATTGCCAGTGAACCAAAAAAAATCCATTATCCACAAACTCTACAAAGGAGAGGATGATCATATCATATTAGGTTTAGGTCAGTGTTTGGTGTATGGGCTCAGGGTGAACCAAGGCTAAGACTTTGGTTCAGTTTCAACAGCTGCTTTGGCCTACAGTCTCAGCTGACGAAAGTCAGTGCAGCTCCACTGAATTCAATGGAGCTACATTGGTTGACACCAGCTGAGGTTCTAGTCCTGACCTTAGAAAGTCCCTCCATGGCTGCTGTTGCATATATTCTACAGAGTCTGAGGAATCAAGATAGGGACTAACAACTTCTACCCCAATTCTACTACCAATAGATTGAACCTGCCAAAACTTTTCCCATTAAAATATCTGAACATCCTGTCTTCAGAATGGGCAATAGGGCACTGTAAGTGGAAGTGCAATGATACTTTTGGTGACACATTTAAGTAAGTAAAAGCAGATATGGTCCATTATGATGCACTGGGATACTATTACAGGTATTAATAAAATTCAGGAACATCTGATCCTCTTCTGTACTCCCATATCTCACTCTGAAATACAGCATTTGAGCCAGCCTCCTTTTAGAATTACAGCTTGATTATAAGGCAATTGCAAAAGTGCTCTGAACAGGTATTATTTGAACAAATTCATCCCTAAATCTCACTCTAATCTGAAACTCAATTCCGTTGCCGATTCCTGAAACTTACCAATTTGGCACCTTTCACCATGAGCCTGAAACATCTGACAGTCACATACACCCGCCTCTGTACAAACTGCTCCATTAAGGCATTCTTGAGAACAAAAGCCTGAAAGAAAACATACCAGCCTTCTAGTATGCACTGAATTTTATCAACATGCTGAATAATTTGGATGAAATCTTTCTATTAACTAAAATAGAACCAGTTATTACCTAAAAAGTTAACCAACAGCATTCTTAGTTTCAATGTTTATTTCATTTCATATTTTTATTGTTTGGTAAGAAGATAGTTTGAAGATTTGTAAACTAACAAGAGAGCAAAGGTCAGCCTCCTCCGAGTAACTAAAAGATCAAGTTCCCACATAAAGAAACAAAATCCCAGTAGTCTTGCAATAGAAATATACAAGGGGCATATTATACTCATTGACTGAGTTCAGCACAAACTGTACATCTGCTTAGCTCCTCCTTATTTATAAAGGTTCAAGTGAAAGGTATATTGAGGCTATAAATCCCTATGAATATAAAATTTTACATAGCCAAAAACAACCACTACCAACCATCCCCTTATGCTAAAAAAGATCAGTTAAAATTATTATTTCTGTTTGAACAGTTGAAATTTGTCATGAACTTAAAATTGCATGAGAATTAGTTGTTTTCTATTCCAGTTAATTTAGCAATTTTCTAAAATGATAAACTTTTTAATGAAAGTAAGTGTATAATATGCAACCGTTCAAAAAACCTAGACCTGATACTTTTCCCATTGGTCTTATTAAGAGAGATGCATCGAAAACAAAACACCACATCTGAGCGTCCCAAATTTGGAAGATGGCGCAGGGTGGGAGTGGGGGCGAGAGGAAATCAGAATTTTGCAGGTAGATGCTTTCTGTATAATGAGCCAAACTAAAACCCTGGATCCAAATATCTTTGAAGCTGGCAGGGTTAAAAATCCTCCTCTGGATTTTGCAGCTGGGGAACATCTTTACTTATGTTTTTTCTACTGCAAAAAGCAACACAAACAGGGCTAAAAAACATCATATACCCAGCCTCAGAGAATCCATGGTAAAGCTCCTAATGACCAAAACGGGAACTGAATTGAACCATTGAAGTAAAACCATACAAAGTAGTCAGCCTTGCCCCACAATTTTAATCTTAATTGTAAAATGTCCTTTTTAAGGCAGCACATAGACTTTATCTTTGTATTCTTTCCATATTAAAGTTATTTTTCAAATACTTATGAATACAAATACCATTTGAAAATATAGACCAGGCAGAGAATACTATCTCGTTCCCCCATTTCACTTGCAAGGAAATGCTTTTAAAACTAACAACACTAGATGCACCATGATTTGTATTCATTGATATGAAAGAAACCAAAAACTCCATCTTGTCTTAAGAAAGTGTCAGTGTTCAGTCCATTTGATCATTTTTGCATGCTGGATGCTAGATAACAGTGATGGGAATGGATCATCTGTGAAACCCCTCAATTCACTCTGAACAAACTGAAGAGTTTGGTTGACACTTAGAATCTTCTAAAAGAGGCTTTAGGTTGGTCTTCCATGGACAACTGCTATTATCAATCCCGCTCAGCATACCTACTCAACCTGACAAGGCCCAAAAGTGACACACAAGAAAACTGGGAGTGGAAATAACTGTAAAGCAATGAAGGATTTGTTTCATTAGGTGCTTGGGTGCCACATTAACAGGTACATTAGAAACTGGTTGTTTTTAAATCTGTGATTTAGCAAGTCAGAAGTACAAGTTTCCATAACAAAATTAGATAGCACTGGGTTTTGCATGGGAGGTAAATACTATCAAAAGTTATACAATCTCTGGTAACAGGGGATAGTTGATGGGTAGATGGCATTTTACTGAAATCCTTTCAAACAGGTAGTGAATTACTAACATGGTACTGACCTTCTGATGGACTTTGACCCTGAGTAAGGTCCCCATGAAGGTGAGGCCCAGCAGAATCTGTTCCAGTCTATCCGAGAAACAAAAAAGCAAAACCAGAGTGTTAATACTTCATAAATGGTCTGACTAATTCAATTCTAGGGATTTTGCAGGACAATTAGGATAGGACAATTACTTTAATACATAAAATGATCTTGCATGTACACAGAGCTTTTGATTCAAGAGAATCCCAAAGCACTTTGTAAACACTAGGTAAAATTGTAAACCACATGTAAGGAATTACTTTCTCCATCACAGCGATCCCTGGGGTGGAACACAGCAACAGAGATATCAGAAGAAGGACAAGGAGTATAGCTCACTGAGATACTAGCACAAGACAAGCCATCTGTCCCAAGCAGGCACTCAGCACTTTATGTGGTTTCCTAGCATCCCAGATTCTAACCTCCACACTCCGGGGGGAGAGGGAGGGTGCCCCTCTGCCCGTGAACAAGTTGCTTCCTCCAGGACTGGCAAATGGTGGTAATTTGTAGGGGTTTGTGTCTCTCACTGACGCACAACAAAATCCTAGTGCATAGAAGAGTGAGAGACTTTAAAACTAACCTTAAACTCATCCCAGATGGAATAATTGTCAGGTCTGCTCCCTGACCTCCTACCTCCCTGAGTTATCTTAACAGCAATGGAACTGCAGAATGGTCTTCGGAGGCACAGGCTCTGCCCTGGGAACCTGCTGCACAGCTCAGGAGCGTTGTCGCAATAACAACACTATTTGCAAAATTGTTCGGCTATGGTTTCATTATTGTGCTTTTCACCAAACAGCCACTCCCAAGTTTCTGTTTGCTCTCACAAAAGATTTAACAAAGACCCTTCCTCCCCCGACCCCTGGTGTGTTAGGCTGGGCAATTCATGAAGCATTTTGCTAAGAATGAATGAGGCTGTGGATTTAAGTTTGACGAAAGCAGGTATGGAAAAGCTTCTCCTCCTCATCCCTGTCTTGTTATTACCATTTCCATTCTCCTTTACAAAGACCTCATTGTGACAACAGCAAAGCCCCATTGAGGAAAGGAGGGGGATTTTTGACCCTCTTTCTTTCTGTGGTATAACCTACCTCAGCTGCTAAGAGATCTCTTTTCTGTCGAGTTGCATTAAACTGGTTTCTGGAAGAAAACAAAAAGGATCTTGTATAATCAAAGGTCCCTGAGCAACCTGAATAAGTGGTTCCCTAGGGAGAGGTGTTTCTCTCTGATTTCCAGCACATTATCAAAGAGGTCTTTCTTGGGTTAACATTTAAAAAGGTGACTTTTTTCTTTTCATAGTCTCATTTTACAAAATTCAAGAGTGCTTAGACCTCTGCTCTCAAACACAGGCTACTTGTTCAAGAGGGTACCTGGTATTTATGGGGGAGGGGAGATAAGCAAATTGGGCTTATAATATGGGACACAAAATAGTGTAGCTCTTTCATTAGGTGCCTGAATAGTACACGTGTTGTTGAGGTGCACCAGTGCTATTTGTATGTGCAGTGGTCGTGGTGTTAAAAGTGTAAGGTTACCTTCCAGCGGTAACTAAATTACAATAGGCAATAATTAAATTAATTTCAGAAATAATGGCCTCAATCTACAAAATACACTTTGTTTTATTTAACAGGCCAGATTTTGTACAATATAGTGTGTGATCACTAGATGTACTACAAGTCATTAGATGTACAGAGCTGAGCCCTAATCCTGCTTCTACTGAATGGCAAAGTTTCCATTGACTTCAATGGGATCAGGAGGATACCCTAGTTTTGGTTTGGTTTGAATTATTACATATAACTTGCCTTGCAAGTGCTTTTTTCAGACTGAGAAAATGAATTATCATTGAGACAATATTTATTGTATAACATGTTTTATTTGTGGGAAATTCCTTTCTGTGTGTCACTAGAATTCTATTATTTTTATCCTGAAACTAAAATGATCTACTGGTATTTAATTAATGTACATTTTATCAGATATGAGAATAGTCACATAAGATACTCATCCTGTGAACTTACTTGAGCCCCTGAGGAACACCATCTTTTTGTGATTGCTAAAGAGGTGCACTTGTTTTTCAAAAAATGATTTGCACGTTTAATCACCAGCTCTTTGGGAAGAGTTATTAAACAGAAGAAATACTTTATGTCTAAGTTACTAAAAGTTAGAGGTGTTCCGCATGGGGCTATATTGTATTTCCTATACTTCCATCCTATCAGACAAGCCTTATTGATTTCACCAATATTTGCTTTTTAAAACTCTGCAAATGAGGAACGCACACTCACCTCGGTGTTCTTCTCAAAAGAGAAAACTCGCAATAGGATTCTGTTGGATAAAAAGTAATGGAATTAAACCATTTTTTTCTCTATTTCCTTCTGCGCATTTTGCATGCAGACAAATGTTGACCTGACTTTGGTTTTAAGAAACAAGAGTGAGTTTTGTTCTTTAGAAGAGGACAAATTACAGTAAGTTTTCCAGAAAGCATTTATGCAGCCTATCTCCCTGCCAGCAAAGTTACTCCCTGCCAGCAAAGATAGAAACATTTTTCTTCTGAGTGATTGATGTTTTTCGTCTTCAGAAATTGATTGTGAGAAGTGCTGAGAACCCGCAATTCCCAATGGGCCTGATCCTGCAAAGTGCTAAGCACCCTTGACTCCCATCATCGACAGTGGAAGTCGTGAATGCTCAGCACCTTGCAGGATCAGACTAATGCTTATCAGACTAAAGCTCAGGGTGCTAAGAACCTCTCAGGATCAGGATTCAATGCAGCTCCCTGTAATGCTTTTCTGAACATAATACTTCTAAACCTTTAGTCCAATATGTTTAAATCTCTCTAGATTTCATGCAGATTTACTTTCATTTTAAGAATATTTTTACTTTCAAGCTATGTGAAAGTCACAATGCTTGAAAAACTTCTGTTATCCTCAGGAATCATTTTTCTAAGCTGTCTATGGTATCTATTATTAGCATGTGTGATGACAGCAGCTGGGAGTTTCTATAATCAGTTTGCCAAATATTTACTCTAGAATTATAAAAAATGTTCAGACACACTGCAGGTGCAGTCCAAATCTTGAGCAAACCCATTTCCTGTTCATAACAATTAAGCCCACATCAATCTGATAACACATTTGACAATAATCAGAAGCAAGAAAGCCAAGAAAAATAATTCTGTTCTTTACTAATCATGCTGTATAAAATTCAAGCATTTTATTCAGGTAGTCTGAATTTAAAAAAAAACAAAGTCATTTTTAGTTTCAAAAGCAGTAAAAGTGTGTGATGTAAAGATATTAAGTCTGTATTACTGGTTTGTTTGTTTGTTTGTTTAATTAGGCCATAGGATAAGAACTATTTGCTTTACAGTGAAAGAAAAATAAGTAACCGTATTACTAAATTGTTAAGAGAATTCTTTCTAAAACGTTTTTAGTGTAAAAATTGAGCATAAAAGTTCTTACCTTGCAAAGAGAACAGCAGAGAATGAACCAAGAATACACTCCAAGGTATCATTAAATTGAGTTTTCCCACAATATTCATTTCAGTGTAGCTTCTCAGTATGAAATGTATCCAAATTGGTGGCCTGGAGTATTATGGCATCTTAGAAGTATGTGTCTCTGGGTGTTTAAATCTTTTATAAATTTAGATAGCAGAGAAATTTAAATAAGGTGGGGTGGGGGGGGGAATAAAAAATAGGGGACAGGAGAAAAAAAAGAAATATCAAGCTTCCCACCACATCCAGCTTCTGGAGCTCTGGAAATGTTGCATACACCTTTTTGGCTGTGCTTCTCTCATTAGTAATGCATGGTAACTCCTTACCAGAGCCTGTATTAGTTACACTTACACTAGACCTGCAAGGCTTATTCCACTTTTGGACTGAATCAACCCTTTATAACATTCATGGATAGTGACATGGAAAGAAATTTTGCCATGTCATGATGCTTTGAAAGATTTTTCAAACAGTTGTCATTTCAAGTTTGTGTGTTTTGAAACCTGTGCTAATTAAAATTGCTTCCCTTTCTACCTTCTATTTATTAAAATGAAAAAAAACTTTTAAGTTCAAACTTACAAAAATGTTCGTGTAACACATACCACTAAGTAGTTTGACAAATATATTAAAAAATTCAACATACATTTTAAATGAGAAATTAATTTCCATTAAAGAAATTATCTGGATTTTAACTACCTAATGGAAGCAAATAAGTTTTTTCCTTCTAACATTCTGATAGTGTCACAAAAGAAAACTGCACAGCAGTTGGTAATTTGTTTTTGTTTTGTTTTTTTTAAATAAAATGTGTTTTAAAATCTCACAGATATCTGAAAGGGAAAACTATATTCTTCATCAAAATCTAATGTAAACAAAGGAAAGACACTACCTCATCTAGCCTACCCCTAGAACTACCTAACCTTCCCTTCAAATGAACTGCAGATTTTAAAAATAAATAAATCTGTATATCAAAACATGTACATTACTATGATCAGGTGGTTGCTTGGATTAGTAATGTACCTTCCCTTCCTCCTAGCCTTTCCATAGCCCATTTAGTGTTTGTCATTATGTCTTAATTTAACCCAGGGTCAAACTGTGTGTAGTATTCACTGGCATACCATTCTTACTGATTGAAAATTCCTCAGTGTAAAAGACAAGGGGTGAAATCTTGTCCCAATGAAATCAATAGGAGTTTTGCCATTGACTTCAGTGGGGACAGGATTTCACCAATTACCTTTTATTTTTATGTAAAGCATCATTTGTGTTTATGGTGTGTACATAATAAAGAATACTGATGATTTCTGTTCATATACATCAAGAAAATAAGATATTTACTGAGAAATTGTTTTAAAAGTATACTTATAGGGACCTAAAAAAACAATTCGCTGTTTGGAGTTTTGTTTTTTATTGATTACAAGCAACACACAAAAGATTGTTGTAACTGAATGGTATGTATTGTACAGTAATAGTGCATTTAAGTACACCAATAGACAGAGATTAGAGAAACATATTTTCCTTTAAAAAAATTACGTTGTGCTTTTGACAATACCATGATTAGCCCGTTTCCCCTTGTGGCTCTTTCACACAGGGGACAGATTTAAAAATAAAGAAAAAGTTATAGTAAAACCATAAGAATTGGCACTGGGACCCCGGGGCAGGTGTACTTCTCGAAATTACCTTTAACTCATTGTTTACGCACAAAATAGGGTGGTCTCTTTGTGCCTTTGACATGTTTAAAAGATAAAGCCAACAGCTTCCTCAAAACAAACAGATTGGTTATTCTCCTATCAGATTTCCACCCCAACCAATGCTGTACTGAGCCCACCAATGCAGGCCCCATTACATGTCCCCTCCCCAAAAGTAACAACATGCAGCATGTCTCTAATCTCATACTGGAAGGCTATTTTAGACCTAAGTGACTTCAGAAGTTAAGGGCCTTGAATGGAAGTTGTCCTACCAGCTGTTTATCCCTTCAGCTTGAGTGCCTTCACTGACTGAGAGAGAGGCAGTATTTCAAAAAGTCAGGCCTCAAGCTGCTTAAAGCTTTATAGTTCAAATTCAGTACCTTAAACTCCACACAGAAACAAACAGGAAGCCAGTGCAGGAGCTGGAGCACTGGTGTTATGTATGGCTGGCAAGATGTATTACTTACTAAACGTGCTGCCACATTCTACACCTGCTTCTCTTTCCAGGTTGATTTAAGCTGTAGCCCCATATAGAGTGCATTGCAGTAATCTAAACTCTATAGATGACTCTTAGCAATGAATATAACTTTTGAAAAACAAACTCCTTGCTGTATTCACCCACATTTTAGTATTTTATAAAATGTATAGTAAAAAGTCATTTTAAGTGTTCTGCTTATCTGTCAGTTTTGTTTCATTTATCCCATTTACTTCTTATCTTCTAGAGGAATCAATGAAGATATTTCCCCAGTGTGAAACCCTTCCCCCACCTCATCCCCTGCCAAATGAAGACCTTCCCTTGGTATTTCTGACTTTGCAGGCAAGAACTTCACATTATGTTTTCTAGGGCACAACAGTGGTATATTACGATTGATCAAAGGGATAATTTTTGAGTAACATAAGCTCCCAACATTGACCTGGAAGAATCATCTGTGCCTTTGCACCTCTGCTCACTGCCAGGAAGGGAGCCATTTAGTGTGAATGAAGAATGGACTCCTCTCTCTTAAGAGGTGGACTAAGACCTCCCATTAATTTCACAGATCACCAAAAGAAGTTAATAGTTGGCAATTAATGACCTTTGATCATTACCAGCCTGAGACGGACCCAAGCCAACAATGCGGAGATGACAGGCTCCAAATTCTATTACCAATACCCGAGCCATCTAGTTCTCTACATCCGTTATTTTGGTCTTGTAAATATATTCATCTTTCCTTTCTTCATCTCTTACAAAAGCAGAGATGTAAAGATAATCTAACCTCAGATTCTGCCATTCCCAAGCCCATACTTTAAATTATATATAAATGCATCATACTTGCACAGCTTCAGACATAGAAATATTTCTATTACTCTTTTTAAATATAAAGTATCACAGTAGGTTCAATCCTAAACAGACACAATTTAATCAGCTACTTGACAATTACTCTACGTGTAAGTGAGATGACCAAAGTATTTGGTGCATATCAATACCTTCATGATTTGGTAATTTCACAGTATCTTCAGAAAAGTATTTGCTGAAAGATGGGCCAATTCTTATGAATATAAGGTATCTCTGTAATGAAACATACCACTGTATATTATAAAATATACCTATTTTCAGGTTGAAAGTGGGGGGAGGGGATCATGGACGGGATCACGGACAGTATCAGTCTTTCACTCCTCTGCCTCTCTCCACTTTCATATCTATTTGCCTCTCCTCACATCACTGTTCCTATGTTGGCAATTCCTTTTTGCCATGACTTGAGAGCTAGTTGTTTTGGTATTGATTCTCTTTCATCATCCCTTGTCCCCACCATAGCCTTGCTCTCGCATTCTTTTAATTCTGTACACTCTTACCCAAGGAATATTTTTCCCCACCACTACAACCCTGAAAACATGGAGGAGACTTCTCTAATTTGAAGCTTTCACTTACTGAGTTCTAACACTCTCATTTGGAAAAGAAGAGGGCCTAGACATAACTTCATTTTGTTCAGTGACTCTGTCCTGAAAGTCTCATGGAACATCCACCGGGTAACCAACAACTGATTGATAACCAATGTATGAAGTTATTCTTACTGTTGTTTAGACGCTGTTTAATGTGTCTGACATTTAGTGTTGGAAAAAGACATGTTAATACCATACTTTACAGTATAGTGTATCTAGTTTCCTTTGTATTATTTCTTTGTCCTTGCAAAAGCAGTGAAGGCAGGCGAATAACATAAAAGAACTTAGAAATATTAGAAATACGGGAAGAACACAACAAAATTAGATTAATCTTGAAATAATGCAAAGTGAGAGAAATATTCCAGAACACACATTTATTCGGACTGAGAAACCTGGAAAGCAATAATGCTAAAGAGACATAGGAGATCATACTGGAAAACATGTTCGACATTAGTTCGCAATGTGCTATAGCTGCAAAAAGGCCCATGAAGGCTAGGCTTTCAAAACACAGACACGACAAGGCATTTAGCAGCAAAGCAATAATCCTCCTCTCTACAATTCTAATACAACTGCACCTATAAAACTGCATTCACATCTGGCGACTATACCAGAAAGACAGAGAAATTTGAGCAAAGAGCAACAAAAGTCACTAGGGAAACAGAGGAATGACAGATAAGGTGAGGTCGTAACAGTCCAACAAGTATCCGAGGAGGGAAAGGAATTATTCAGCGAGGTACACTGTGGTACAAGAGTCATGGGGTTAAAATTAAGAAATGGAAAAGTGTGGGGGAGAGAGAGAGAAATTAACTTGAATAGGAGGAATGAAATGCATTTGCCTGCATAAGGGAATAAGTAGATGCCCCACTGCTTGGGACCTTTGAAAAACCAAGGAGGAAAAGAAAAAAAGAGCCCACGAGTACACTTTAGGTAACCATCCTGCATTGGCAGGGAGACAAACTGAAAGAATTTATAGGTGTTCTCTATCTAGACTTTCTACAATTAGAAATGACAAAGTTAATTTAACATATAAATTCTGTATTTAAAAGTTTGTTGGTTGACTTCAAATATACAAAATTAACAGCCTCATTTAATAATAAACTTTTCAATAACCACTTACAATCTATGTGGGTATCACAGTCAAGCATAATTTATCTCAATAACTGCAAAACCATAGCAGCAAGGAGCATCTTCAGCTTCTTTAAGGACCATGCAGCATATGAGGGCAATCTGGTCAGTGAGGATACACCAGGCCAGAGCCAGACTGGTACAGTTACTCCCAATTTTGGCTCTCCCTACGTTGTTGATGCCAGTGGCACATGGAACTTTTCAGAGCTTGCACCACACCCACAGTTGGTAAGTCCCAGTGCCAGGTGCACAGACTAGGCAGGATCCACATTTTCACAGCAGCTTCCAGTCCCTACTCTGCCTCCTAAGCTTAATGCTCCTGCAGCTAGTGAGCTCTGGGATGGGGTTAGGGACACGCTGGAACCAGCCCATCTCCAATTCAGCCTCACTGCTGCTGGGGGACCCCTTTCTGGTCTTACACATCTTGTTGCTGATAAGGACTAGTTGAGGAGGGGCAGGCTAATGCCAGAGCTGAGTTGGTAAAGCTGCTCCTATGCCATTTCTACCTCCACTATCAATGGTAGAAGAATCCTTTTCACCGCTCACCCCCCTAGTGAAGGTAAGTGGCAGGATAGAGTAAATAGGAAAACAGAGTTCTCACTACTACATCCTATTTCCACCATGCTCTCATGCAATTAGCTCACACCAATTTACTTGTAGTATTTCAGAAAATAAAACTGGCATCTAGCAGCTCCCAGTACACATCAAGTAACATTTACATTTTACATCTTATTAACAAAATCAAATAGTTTGATGTGACATCATTGCAGAGATCAACAGGACATTTTCATGAGATCAAAATCCACTTTAGAAAACATTTTGATTAGGGTTAAGGGCTTCTCGGTTTGAAGAAACGCCGTGGAGACAGTATGCTCTGCACTGCCATATAATATATCCAAGTTTCATTCCCCATCTCTGCCTTCAGAGAAAAAAAAAAAAAAAAAAAAAGTCAGGCCTAGAAAGGAGGAGGCAGAGTTTTTATGGTCCAGGAGCTAGAATAGCTCATCATTCATCAACAGCCTCATCACAAGAAGAAACCTGGATGAGCTCCAGTGTTCTAACCAGCCAATACTGCATCCCTAGATGGGGTGATGAGACGTTTTGCAGGTCAAAGGAGACAGAGGAAAGAAAAGCCAGAGAACATCCCACAAGAGATCAGTCAGAACAATAATAAATCAGAATAAAACTTCTAAAGTGAAATTAGGCATATTCTTCATTTACTGCAGGACAAAAACAAAAAAAGTCTAGCAAACAAGTTGCAAGTGGCTCACAGTAGATCTGCAAAAAGGAAACAAAAATGGGCTTGTTGCTTTCCTGCATTCCTCTTCCTTTCTTTCTGAAAGAATAAGAGTTTGATTTTTCAATTGCATTTAATTTGAAATTCAGGCGTTTTTGAAATCCACTCTGGAACACACAAATGTGACGGAAAAATTAGTCACGTTATCAACAGAGACTGAAAGCTAAGCAAGTGAGAGTGGGACTTATCAATTCTGTTTAGAAGTTTTGTTCAATTTATGCTAATACTATTTAATATTAATGACTAAGTTTATGAAAAAGGAAATCTTAACAATGGTTTCAGAGTAGCAGCTGTGTTAATCTGTATACTCCTGTTCTTTTTAATTAAGAATTTCACTCCCTTCCCCTAAAGTATTTTACCTCATTCTCAGACACCCACAAGCTCTTCCAGCAGCAGTAAGGAAGACCAGACTGCATATATTTTTAAGGTTTAAAAAAACCCCTGCAAGCGCTCTTCAATACAAGAAAGGGCAAAAGTCCAATGTTTCTAAAAAAAAAAAAAAAAAAAATAATCACAGAGGCTACAGTACAAAGAAGAAATTTTGGAAGATACCCCTCAAAAGAGCCCCCAAAGTACCACTGCTGTCTAATGGGGAAAGGAGAGAAAATAGTATCTTGCTTAAAGTATGATATGGTCAAGAATCTAGACTCTCTATTGGTCAGCCTATCGTCTTTTCCATTCCTGTCCAAAATGGTTTCCTGCTGAGCATACAATGGGATACAAAACAGTTATTCTCATCATGATCCAGAGCTGCTTCCATGCATCAGGCCTCTACTCAGTATTTAACCACCTGTTTGTCAAATTTGAATGATTTTTGCTGGTCACTTGTGACTGATGTCCCAGCTCTCCAACCTTTTGTTGGGAGCAGCTAGTTCATTTTCATATGAGGCTTCCTCTCATCATCCACTCACCCTCTTTATCCTCTCAATATCTACTTAAATAGAAGTCAAGTATCGGGGGTAGCCGTGTTAGTCTGTATCCACAAAAACCTTAAATAGATGCAAATTCTCACTAGCATCTCCACTATTTCCTCCTCTCATGCACTGCACACATCTCCACCACACCTCCACAGTGGCTCTTAAACTTTCCAGACTACTGTGCCCCTTTCAAGAGTCTGATTGGTCTTGCATAACCCTAAGTTTCACCTCACTTAAAGCTACATGCTTACAAAATCAGACAAAAATACAAGTATCACAGCACACTATTACTGAAAAATTGCTTTCTCATGTCTACCATGTAATTATAAAATTAATAAATTGGAATATAAATATTGTACTTACATTTCAGGATATAGTGTACAGAGCAGTATAAACAAATCATTTTATGAAATTTTAGTTAGTACTGACTTCGCAAGGGCTTTCTACGTTGCCTGTGGTAAAACTAGGCAAATATCTAGATGAGTTGATGTACCCCCTGGAAGACCTCTGAGTACCCACAGGGGTACACTTACCCCTGGTTGAGAACCACTGATCTAGATCACCCTCCAAATTACTCCCCATGTGTAGATTGGGGAGGCAAACATGTCTGTCCTTCAAACGGATAACACGGGTTTTTTGTAAATCACATATCAGTTTATCATTCTTACCTGCACCCCTGTGTGTCTGAACTGTTACAGGGTGCATTACATGTGCCCAAATTAGTATCAAAGCATCTCAGAGTAAGGACCTTTCTCTCATTTTCAGAGCACTGTGCAACCCTTTCAATGTTCAATATTTCTGAAGCATTATAAGAAATTATATTTAAGAATTTATTAGCTTGAATGATGAACATATGAAAGCTTTCATGATTTTTGGGGAAAAAATCAGTTTTCTAGTCTTGAATACAAATGTAAAAATTCACATAGCAAAGGTTATTTTATGAAGTTTGCTACTGCACTTAAACACGCATACACTGTAGATTTTTCAACAGAGAAGGACACATACTCCTCTTGCTCCGAAACAGCACTAATACAGCTTTGTAGCATTTGGTCGGGGAGGGTTGAGAGAATATCTTTTAATTTCCCTGGGTTAACAATTGTAGAAGCTCTACTGCTAGATTTGTTAGTGGTTTGTCAAGGATGCATGGAGCACAGGATGGAGACTTTATTGTTTGAAACAAAGAAAAAAAATGAGTATCTGACAGCAACAAAGTGCTTTTCTTTATTCCTAGACACCAGCACTTAAC
Organism: Eretmochelys imbricata; assembly: GCF_965152235.1. Classification (NCBI taxonomy): domain Eukaryota; kingdom Metazoa; phylum Chordata; order Testudines; family Cheloniidae; genus Eretmochelys; species Eretmochelys imbricata. Next base: position 287,180,253 of record NC_135572.1, read on the forward strand.
CTGTTGGGGTTTTTTTAGGCCAGCTCCCAACCCTGAAAAAAACAGTTATCCAATATAAACAAATACTAGATTTAGAAACTTGAAACATTTATTAACTTTTCCTCATATTTATTGCAAGATACAAGGATGAACAATTTTAACGGTAAGACTTCTGGTAGCGTGCACGGGCACCAGGTCCACCAAACTTCTTGGACTCGCAGCGACGAGGATCTGCAACCAGTAAGGTCCTATCATACTGGATTAAGATGTCCTTGATTTCCTTCTTGGAAGCTTCATCAACATCTGAAAAAAGATCATATTTGTGACTAACATTCTATAACTTCCATCTATTACTGTTCTACATATAGCACTTAATGTCTGAAGCTAAACACTTCAAAAAGGCTAGCAAAACAAAATCAAAACAGCCAACTTACACTTCTGATAATAAGCCACCAATGCTTTGGAAATAGATTGACGAATTGCTGTTGAGGAAAGAGACAAGTTAACAATAATATCCAGTAAATTCAGGTTTACATAGAAAACATGGCAAAGGGTTTGGGCAGGGGTTGGCAGAAAGGAATTTGACAAATGAAAAATAGTTATAAATGTAATGATAAAACCACATCAAACCATTTTGTGTCATACACCTTCCACCTCAAGCTACCCCCTTTAATCAAAGATTAACCATCCTGACGTTATTTTAAAGTCAACTAAAACAGATGAAGATTTGGGTTAATACGTCTACTCGCTTCCTGTGCATCTTCTGAGCTAGATCATTTTAATGAACGTATACAGGCCTTAACTAGCAGCCGCGCAACGTTAACACTTCTGAAAAAGCAATTTATGTTCTATTTTGCCCAACGTGAATAAGTTACAAGTTAAGTTCTGATTCTAGGATTTTTATTTGAGCAATTTTATCTGAGACAAGTAACTGCTTGACTTTGCAGTGTGGTTAGAAAATGCTGTTTAACCTCATCCCAAAATCTAATTTATGGCCAATCACATGTAATCACTTACACTGCACTGGAAGAGGGAAATGCTAATGCCAGTTTCATACAGATCATTCGTGTGTGTAAATGAGAGCAGGTGACGCAGATATAGTTCAATATACACCCATTAAACTGGCATTTGTAATAGCCAAAGCTTTAAACTGTAGACGGTGTTTATTCCCCAAGATATTAATAAATTATAAATATTTTATAAGTAGTTCAAAGTAGATTAATAAAGTAGTTTAATCTCTTCCAGCCCACACTAAGGACCTTGTACAGGAGTCGTACCGTAGATTTGCGCTACATGGCCGCCACCCTTGACACGGACTCTGATGTCAACACCAGCAAAGCGTTCCTTGCCCAGGAGGAGAACAGGTTCAAGCAGCTATGAAATACAGATATAAAAATTTTATTAAAGTTAATTTTTAAAATAAAATTTAAACAAGTTAAGAAGGAAGGTACTGTACATCTGGGGTCAGGCTTGGATTATGAGGGATTACAAGTGTCGGTTACAAGGTTCATAAGATATATACACAGTACATAACCAGCATAGACCCAGACTGGGGTACGGGAGCTTTTAAAATGTCAGTGGATAAGTGATCTCAGGTACACCACCCATAGAATGTATTTAGAGTCCAAGTCAGTACTGGTGTAGTGAATAAGTACAAGGATGGGTATTACACATATTATGAGAACATATTTATGATCAAGAGGAAGCAATCAGTGTTTTCAGCAAGGTTTCTAAGTATGGATTTATAAAATGTTTGGTGCTATAAGCCTTGCATTTACGGTGCACACACTAAGGTAATTAAATAAAAACCACTGAGGTAATGTGGCCTAGTCGCTAGTGGATAAGAGGGGAGCACTGCCCAGGAGACCTGGATTCTTGTCACAACTCTGCTGCTGGCCAACTGGGTGACCTTAGGCAAGTCACTTCGCCTTCTCATGCCTCAGTTTCCCTATTTGTAAATGGGAGTAATGATACTTTGTAAAGTGCTTTGACATTAACTGAGGAGTCAAACTAGATAATAGTAAACTTTATGAAGTTAGATCTAAGGAAGATTAACTCCTATCAATATATATGCTTTGCTCCCATCAACACTAATGAGAATAACTGGTTAGTCTCTAAGGTGCCACAAGTACTCCTTTTCTTTTTCTGAATTGAGAAAATACCTCAGAGTAAAATTGAGACAAGCACCTAACTGATACAGAAGCTTAAGTCCCATTTTGCAAAGTGACTTGAGTGAGGATACACTTCTATGCTTTTATTATTTAACCTGAGTACTCAACTCCCAAAATTGTATACAAACTTACAAATAGTCAAGCTACAGCTAACAGCCTACATGACCACTAAAAATGAGATGTATCATCTAGTGTATGTCTTTATGACAAGAAACTCTTCTGCTCTTCCAGATTTTATTTATTTATTTATTTAGAGAGAACGAATACACACACATAAAAATATACTAAAGTCTAAAGAAAACCAATAAAGTACTTACTTTGTACTGTAGGGTTCTAGGCTCAATCATTTCCAGGGGTCTTCCATTCACTTTAATGAGACCATTTCCTCTTTTACAGTGAGCAACAGCAGTTGCTGTTTTCTAAAAGAGCAAGCATATGTGAGTATAGCATTCCTACAATACCAGCTGCGCACCCACTGCTTTAAAGACTAGCATACAGTGCTTTCAGTCTAGATTATGACACTCAAAATTTCAAAAAGTATTTTTCATTTAAAGCAAAGCCACTGCTGCAAACCACTGAAATGTACTAGGTCAGATGGGGACTTAATATAGGCAAGTCAGCCTTGCTGAAAACATAAAATTTGATCTTCACATGGGAAGTGTGATGACATAATTTACTAGCAGCAGCCAGGCCGCCCAGATCATAAAGACGCAGAAGCCCTTACCTTCACCTTCTGCCATCTCCCCTGTGGAGGCGGCTTTTTACAGTGACACCCGTGCGTGATAGGGGGCGGGGAGAGCAGGGGGCGGGAACAATTTGCACAGTGGGGGCGCTGAGAGCCGTTGACCCACACGGTAAACCCTGTACGTGATGGGAACCAATTCAAATCGGGGGGTGCTGCCACACCCCCACTTCTAACACCTATGAGGGCGGGGGCGCGGTGGGTGTCAGAGAGCGTGTGGGGGGGCAGGGAGAGTGTGGACGAACACACACGTGCCGGCGCACGCCACAGGGGTGCGGCTGCTCACTCCTATCGCAGCGGCCTGGCTCCAATCGCGATGACGGGCTCGGCCGGTGGCGCCGGGCCCCTACTGCTCCATCCCGGGCAGCTCGGCGGCGGGATGCGGGAGCCCTAGGCTGGGGCTACCGGCCGCCCCGCGTGGCTGGGCTCGGGCGAGACACGTGGAGGCCCCTGCGGCTCCCGGGCCGCACAGGCCCGTCGCGCCCCCCCCCCCCGGCCTAGCCGGGGAAACGACGCCACGATCACCAGGCGGGGGCCGCAGCTGCCGGGCCGAGGAGCGCAGCCTGGTCCCGGGGGCGCTGCCGCCCGCCCGCTCACTCACCTTCCGCCCGAAGACCTGGACGCTCTGCAGGGGCCCCTTGGCCGGCATGGCTCCTCCTGCAACAGACAGACACGGCGCTGAGCGGCGCGCGGCCCGGCGGGGGGGGGGGGGGGGGGAGGGGAAGGATCGCGGAGCTGCCGAACACTCACCTTCCGCCAGAGACAGCCGCAGCAAAAGAGAGAGCGGGGCCTCCGGAGCCGCTTCTCAGGGGCAGCCAGGCCGTAAAGCGCAGCCTGACTTCCGGCCGCGTGACACGGCCCCCTTCCCGCCGCGCTTTACGGCTGCCCGAAGGGAGGGGGGGAAAGGCGCCTCGGAACCTGCGGGGCGGGGCTGAGAGAGTTGCCGGGGAAGAGGCCGGCGCCGGGCGCGACCACCACCCGAAGCTCCTCCACCGCCTCCGCGCACGCGCACACGCCCCCTGCGGCAGCCGCGTCCCCCAGTGTTCCGCCTCACCGGACAGCCCCGCGCGCCTCAGCGGCGCCCCCAGTCCCAGCACCGGTGCCCAGCGGCTCCTCCCCCCTCCCCGCTCCCACCCACCGCATCAGCTCCCCGGCGTCTCACAGTCCCCCGCGCCCCCCGCATTCCTCTCAGTGTCCGCCAATTCGGGATGTAAACGCCGTTTTCACAGTTAACCGTTTAAACGATTAAAAATATTTCATTTAAACGGTTAACGATTAAGAGCTGGGGCCAATCCCGCCCCCACAGCTGGGGCCGGGGCTGCGGCCGGCCGGTCCGAGGGCTACTGGTTAAGGCGGTTCACCGGTAAGAGTAATGGTTAACGGGTTAACATTTTACATCCCTACCCCCAGTCCCATCACCAGCCCCCTCAGCATCATTCAATCCCACCATCTTCCCCAGGGCCGGTGTCTTCCATTCCCAGCATCAGCCTGGCAGCGTCCCCCCGTCCCAGGGCTCCCGTCCTTTCCAGGGGCGGCAGGTTTGTATAATTTTGGGTGGTGCCCAGAACAGGTCCAAGTAACCCCCAACTCCAACACACACCCCCCCCCCATGGCTCTGGGAGGGAGTTTGGGTGCGGGAGGGGTGAAGGGTCAGGCTCTGGGCTGGGGCAGGGGTGCAGGAGGGGGTGCGGGCTCTAGGAAGGAGTTTGGGTGGAGAGAGGGTGCTGGGGTGGGGTCCAGGAGGGGGTGCGGGCTCTAGGAAGGAGTTTGGGTACAGGAAGGAGCGCGAGGGTGGGCTCTGGGCTGGAGCATGGGGTTGGGGTGCAGGAGAGGGTGAGGAGTACGGCGCTTACCTCAGGCAGCTCCCAAAAGCAACCTGCATACCACTCTGGCAGCAGCTCCTAGGCGAGGGGGTTGGGAGTCTCTGTGCGCCGCTGCCCGCAGGCACTGCCCCCACAGCTCACATAGGTCACAGTTCCCGGCCAATGGGAGCTGCGGAGTCAGTGCTCAGGGCGAGGCAGCGCACAGAGAGACACACACGCTGGGGCTGCAGGGACATGCTGGCCGCTTCCAGGAGTGGCATGGAGCAAGGGAGGGTAGGAAGCTGCCTTAGCCCTGCTGTGCTGCTGGCGGTGGTGGCTGGGGGCCCCCAGGCCCTTTTAAATTACCCGGGGGTGGAAGGCAGGGCCGGTAGATGCTCCGTGGGAGGTGCGCGGGGGCGGCAGGCAGGGCTGCAGGAGAGAATGGGCCACAAACATTGGTAGAGCTGGGCCCTGAATATTCCTGAAGCATGAGCACCACAGGCACATATAACTCGCTGCCCCTGGTCCTTTCTCTCCAGCACCAGCTCTCTCACGTCCCACAGTCCTAGCCCCCTGACTTACCAAATGTCTCTCAGTCAATCCCAGTCGTCCAATGTTCAGCGCCATAATAAAGATAAAGGCTATAAGATAAATCTATATGATAACTGGGTATTACTATACAATAAGGTTCTAGGATTGTCACTGCATGTCATCCTGAAGCCTTGGACGACTGTTGAGTCACTGTGAAATGATGGAAACCACTACAAGCATGGTTGAGATCTCTTTCTGTTGAGTTTATCACCAGGTTCAATCTTCACTGGGATTTGTGGTCTGTTACCATCCAGTTTTTAAGTTCTCTGTGCTCTTTTATTTTTTTACACTTTATGAATTACTCCTGTACAACAGCACAGGCTTTCACCTACGTTATTATCCTTAAACTAACCCAAATAATCCACTAAATAGTACTGACTAGTGTTACACGGCAACAGCAGCTCCTCACACCCATCTGAGGTTTTCTCTGCCTGGGCCCTTTCACACAATGGGTCCTGTTCTAAATTTTTTTTTTTTTTTTAAGTTGTTGGTTAGAAGGAGTCTTTCATTTCCAGCATGGTTTCCACATTACAAAGAGAGGGAATTTCACTGGAATCAGTGGGATCTCTCCCATCTCGATACATTTTTTCATGTGCCCCAGTCTGTTTGTAGGTGCTGTTTTCTAGGTATCTATACCACAGTATCTGAGCATATAAGGAGTAACCACCACCGAGGTGGTGAATAAAATATAAAACTGGCCCAGTCTCTGAGTAAAAAAGGTTTATCTGTATGGAACAGCTTTCAAGATTGTGTCCTATATTAACACAAAAACTTGGTGCAAAGTAGAATTAAATGCTTAATCTAAAACAAATGGCACTATAACCCAAAGTATTTCAGGAGATAGTTAACCTAAGACAATGTGAGTTGTAAAGCATCCCAGACACTTAGAACCACTCCTTCTGATCTTGGCTCTTGGTGCAGTGGCACATGGTTCTTTTAAGTTTACATTTTTCCACTGATTTTGCAGGATAATGTTTTGTAATTGTTTCTATTAATTTATTTTGTTTACTACTTTAACTTTGAAACAGGCCTGCCTTATCCTTAGCCACAAAGGAAATAATGTTTCCGTAAATATAAGCTTGACAGACATTGCATCGTCTGGAAATAGAGGAAGTCCCAAGTTCTTTAAAGTTTGTGCACAGTGTGAGAGATTTTCTCCTAACTTTGAAACTCTCCCCTTGTATGAGTTCATTTTGCTAAATGGAACAAAAAGACATCTGACAAACAAAAGAATCCATGTGCCACCTAGAGGCTATTTAGTGCACGTCTTATAAAGGAATAAGAAGAGTACTTGTGGCATCTTAGAGACTAACAAATTTATTTGAGCATAAGCATCCGATGAAGTGAGCTGTAGTTCATGAAAGCTTATGCTCAAATAAATTTGTTAGTCTCTAAGGTGCCACAAGTACTCCTTTTCTTTTTGCGAATACAGACTAACACAGCTGCTACTCTGAAAGCTGTCATTATAAAGGAATGCTACTCAGGTGGGCATGGTGAATATTAAAAGAGCACTGCACTAGTGAACCTGTTATGACCTGTGTTCAAATGCTTCACACCAAATCATGGAAAAACTCCACAGCTGTCTGAATTTTATTATGTTTGGTATCAACTCAAAAGTGATGTTCTGAGGAGCTGTTGGGAAATGATAATGCTTCCTTGGGTTTGTTCTGAGATATCCAAATTATTATTTATATTGTATCACCTAGAAGCCCCAGCACAATGGGGCCCTGATCCATGTCTAAGTGTTGCACAAAAAGATGGTCCCTGCCCCAAAGAACCTAGCATGGTGGGGTTTGGGTCCATGAGTAGAGCTTCTTGGTGCTCTGATAACACAGATAATAAATAGTAGTGAAAAAGCTGTATTTTTTGCCATTTAAATTTTTCATATGCTAAGAAATATCAAAATAGTGTCTTCGATATGTACAACCTGCAGTAAGCTCCATGTGTGCAAATCCGTGTGCCCACATGAAGTCCCATTAAAGACAATGGACTCTGCACAGGTACAGAATCCATCTGTCTGCACTGAGCTCTTTGCAGGATCTGGGTTTTTGCCTCTATCTTTCACATATAATAGCATCTCAGACAATATGGAATATTGTGTCTTTTGTGGAGCTTGATGTTTTTGAAATGTAAGATCTAATATTTCACTAAAACCCTCATGCCAATAATAATGAGTATGAAGACATTTCTGCTATATGGAATCCATGTGTATAAAACTGCAGATTGAATAAATACATATTTCTGAAAAAGATTTTTGTTGATAGTTGATACTTTTATTTATACATTTAATTTGTCATTAAACAACCAATCCTTCTGCCTGTAAATAAATATATTGAATAGTCCTAAACTAGTATAATTGAATAGTCGTAATCCCTCTTAGGCCCCAAACATTTGAGGATTTCCACATGTGCCTAATTTTATGCACATTACATAGTTCCATTCAGGTAAAAGGCGCTACTCATAGTGCATAGAGTTTAAGTCTTTGCATAATTGGGGCCTGAAATATGACCTGCAAAAGGATTTCCTTTAGATGCCCAGCAACTTTATAAATAAATTCCCAACCTGTATTAAGTGGATTCTTCTCTACGCCAATGCAATTCTCAGTGCAGATCAGGGCTTAAGTATTAAATAATCAGTTAAATAGAGACATTCAAGTGCATTATTAGCATAAGACTTACCTTTATTTTGCTTTTGCAGATCCTGTGACATTCATTCCCACTCAGATAGTCATCTTCTGCTGCAATCTCTGCCAACAGTCTAGAAATGCCGTTAACATTCATGCTACAGGTACGGTTTGTAAAGTTGACCATATGCCTTTCCATATTCTGTTAGAAAAGTAAAGTGGTAATTAGCACACAGTTGGACATTTAATAGTGAATCTGGAAAGAACTGGGTTTAGGGTTTTCTTTTGTTTGTTTCTTTTTTTCCCCATTTCTGGCCCATACAAATCTTAAATAGCTTCTAGCTTCTATTCCAGTTTAGAAGCTCATGCTTCAGGGAGTAGAGTATGTAACATGAGAGAGAAAATTATGTCACAAATAACCATGTTCACAGAGATCATGGGGAAAAAAGGTTCCCAGTGAGAAGCAGAGGAGAAATTACAGATGAATGGCAAGATGGAGGAAAAGGTTCCAGACTAGGGAAGGTGTTGCAGTTCAGGAAATCAACGCATGCAAAATCTTTTCTGATAACCCACTTAGCCCTGGTCTACACTAGAACTTTAGGTCAAATTTAGCAGCGTTAAATCGATGTAAACCTGCACCTGTCCACACGATGAAGCCCTTTTTTTCGACTTAAAGGGCTCTTAAAATTGATTTCCTTACTTCACCCCTGACAAGTGGATTAGCGCTTAAATCAGCCTTGCCGGGTCGAATTTGGGGTACTGTGGACACAATTCAATGGTATTGGCCTCCGGGAGCTATCCCAGAGTGCTCCATTGTGACCGCTCTGGACAGCACTGTCAACTCAGATGCACTGGCCAGGTAGACAGGAAAAGAACCGCGTACTTTTGAATCTCATTTCCTGTTTGACCAGCATGGCAAGCTGCAGGTGACCATGCAGAGCTCATCAGCAGAGGTGACCATGCAAGCATGTGAAAGGATTAATTTGCCCTGGCATTCGCGGCTCTCCTGGCTGTACTCCCAAAGCCTTTGCAAAAGGTTTCTGGGGAGGGCAGCCTTATTGCGTCCTCCATGGTAGGACACTTTACCACTCCAGGCCAGTAGCACGTACTCGGGAATCATTGTACAACAAAGCATTGCAGTGTATGTTTGCTGGCGTTTAAACAACATCCGTTCTTTATCTCTCTGCGTTATCCCCAGGAGAGTGAGATATCATTCATGGTCACCCGGTTGAAATAGGGTGCTTTTCTTCAGGGGACACTCAGAGGTGCCCGTTCCTGCTGGGCTGTTTGCCTGTGGCTGAACAGAAATGTTCCCGCTGTTTGCCACGTGGTGGGGGGAGGCAAAATGCAACCTTGTAACGAAAGCACATGTGCTATGTATGTAATGTTAACAGCAAGGTTTACCCTGAAAGAGTGTAGCCATTGTTTTATAAAATATGTCTTTTTAAATACCGCTGTCTCTTTTTTTTTCTCCACCAACTGCATGTGTTTCAATGATCACAGGATCTTCTCCTTCCCAGAGGCTAGTGAAGATTAGAAAGAAAAAAAAACGCACTCATGATGAAATGTTCTCTGAGCTCATGCTGTCCTCCCACACTGACAGAACACAGATGACTGGGTGGAGGCAAATAATGTCAGAGTGCAGGAAAGCACAAAATGACCGGGAGCAGACGTGGCGGGCTGCAGAGAGTAAGTGGCTGCTGAAGAGAGTAAGTGGTGGGCTGAAGACAGGGCTGAAGCTCAAATGTGGCGGCAGCGTGATGAGAGGAGGCAGGATTCAATGCTGAGGCTGCTGGAGGACCAAACCAGTATGCTCCAGTGTATGGTTGAGCTGCAGCAAAGGCAGCTGGAGCACAGACTGCCGCTACAGCCCCTGTGTAACCAACCACCCTCCTCCCCAAGTTTCATAGCCTCCTCACCCAGATGCCTAAGAATGCGGTGGGGGGGCCTCCGGCCAACCAGCCACTCCACCACAGAGGATTGCCCAAAAAACAGAAGGCTGGCATTCAATAAATTTTAAAGTTGTAAACTTTTAAAGTGCTGTGTGGCATTTTCCTTCCCTCCTCCACCACCCCTCCTGGGCAAGCTTGGTAGTCATCCCCCTATTTGTGTGATGAATGAATAAAGAATGCATGAATGTGAAGCAACAATGACTTTATTGCCTCCGCAAGCGGTGATCGAAGGGAGGATGGGAGGGTGGTTAGCTTACAGGGAAGTAGAGTGAACCAAGGGTCGGGGGGTTTCATCAAGGAGAAACAAATAGAACTTTCACACCGTAGCCTGTCCAGTCATGAAACTGGTTTTCAAAGCTTCTCTGATGCGTACCGCACCCTCCTGTGCTCTTCTAACCACCCTGGTATCTGGCTGCGTGTAACCAGCAGCCAGGCGATTTGCCTCAACCTCCCACCCCGCCATAAACTTCTCCCCCTTACTCTCACAGATATTGTGGAGCGCACAGCAAGCAGTAATAACAGTGGGAATATTGGTTTCGCTGAGGTCTAAGCGAGTCAGTAAACTGCACCAGCGCGCCTTTAAACGTCCAAATGCACATTCTACCACCATTCTGCACTTGCTCAGCCTGTAGTTGAACAGCTCCTGACTACTGTCCAGGCTGCCTATGTATGGCTTCATGAGCCATGGCATTAAGGGGTAGGCTGGGTCCCCAAGGATAACAATAGGCATTTCAACATCCCCAACAGTTATTTTCTGGTCTGGGAATAAAGTCCCTTCCCGCAGCTTTTGAAACAGACCAGAGTTCCTGAAGATGCGAGCGTCATGTACCTTTCCCGGCCATCCCATGTTGATGTTGGTGAAACATCCCTTGTGATCCACCAGAGCTTGCAGCACTATTGAAAAATACCCCTTGCGGTTTATGTACTTGCCGGCTTGGTGCTCCGGTGCCAAGATAGGGTTATGGGTTCTGTCTATGGCCCCACCACAGTTAGGGAATCCCATTGCAACAAAGCCATCCACTATGACCTGCACATTTCCCAGGGTCACTACCCTTGATATCAGCAGATCTTTGATTGTGTGGGCTACTTGCATCACAGCAGCCCCCACAGTAGATTTGCCCACTCCAAATTGATTCCCAACTGACTGGTAGCTGTCTGGCGTTGCAAGCTTCCATACGGCTATCGCCACTCGCTTCTCAACTGTGAGGGATGCTCTCATCTTGGTATTCATGCGCTTCAGGGCAGGGGAAAGCAAGTCACAAAGTTCCATGAAAGTGCCCTTACGCATGTGAAAGTTTCACAGCCACTGGGAATCGTCCCAGATCTGCAACACTATGCGGTCCCACCAGTCTGTGCTTGTTTCCCGAGCCCAGAATCGGCATTCCACAGCATGAACCTGCCCATTAGCACCATGATGCATGCATTGGCAGGGCCCATGCTTTCAGAGAAATCTGTGTCCATGTTCTGATCACTCACGTGACCGCGCTGATGTCGTCTCCTCGCCCGGTATCGTTCTGCCAGGTTCTGGTGCTGCATATACTGTTGGATAATGCGTGTGGTGTTTAATGTGCTCCTAATTGCCAAAGTGAGCTGAGCGGCCTCCATGCTTGCCTTGGTATGGTGTCCGCATAGAAAAAAGGCGCGGAACGATTGTCTGCCATTGCTCTGACGGAGGGAGGGGCGACTGACGACATGGCTTACAGGGTTGGCTTACAGGGAATTAAAATCAACAAAGGGGGTGGCTTTACATCAAGGAGTATTTCAGGCAGGACTTCACAGAGGGTTCCAATAAGAAATGGTGCACCTAAGTAATTGTTCTTATTGGAACAAGCAGGTTGGTCTGGCCACTGATTGATACATGGCTAGATTTACCTCGCTGCACCTTCTCTGTGAGTGACTGCAGTGTGACCTAGAGGAATGAGTCCCCTTGACGGGCGGGGGGAGCAAATGAGTACAAAACAAATCTGGTCTATTTCTTGTTTTGATCCACTCCATCTATCTTTTACATCTTTGTTTGGCAGCAGACAGTGCAGAAGGACTGCAAGCCATCCACATCTCATGGCTGCTCGGCAGAAGATGGTACAATAGGACTGCTAGCCATCCTCATCTCTTGCCTGCCCGGCAGAAGATGGTACAATAGGACTGCTAGCAATCCGTATCACCTGCCTGCTCACAATAAGATGGTTCAATAGGACTGACTGCAGGACTAAAGAGAATGACCTGGTCAAGTCACTTCTAATGTAGTCCTTGCACCCATGTCTGCCCAGGTGCTCCTGGCCGATGTGGCCAAGAGCACCTCGGACATGACGATGACGGCTACCAGTCCTATTGTACCGTCTGCTGCCACAAGGCAAGGGGTTGCTGCTGCTGTGTAGCAATGCAGTACCACGTCTGCCAGCACCCAGGAGACATACGGTGACGGTTACCTGAGTGGGCTCCATGCTTGCCGTGGTATGGTGTCTGCACAGGTAACTCAAGAAAAAAGGCGCAAAATGATTGTCTGCTGCTGCTTTCACGGAGGGAGGGAGGGACCATGCCTGACGATATGTACCCAGAACCACCCGCGACAATGTTTTAGCCCCATCAGGCATTGGGATCTCAACCCAGAATTCCAATTGGCAGCGGAGACTGCGGGAACTGTGGGATAGCTACCCACAGTGCAATGCTCCGGAAGTCGACTCTAGCCTCGGTACTATGGAAGCACTCCACCGAGTTAATGCACTTAATGCACTTAGAGCATTTTCTGTGGGGACACACACACTCGAATATATAAAAACGATTTCTAAAAAACCGACTTCTATAAACTCGACCTAATTTCGTAGTGTAGACATACCCTTAGAAAACCCCTTCTGTAGAACATTACACACCCTAAAGCAGCAATAAAACTAATATTAGGAAGGAAAAGACAACAAGAACCTCCAGAAGAACTCACCGTACCATATTCTCCACTTCCTTGTGCTTTATATACTCATTTGCACCTGTGCATTATAACAGAAAATGCTACCTAGTCAGTATCTGCTTTGCACATGTGTAAATGACAACATAAACGACTCATTTCTACTAAATGGAAGATTTACGTGTTGTTCATCTGTCCTTACTAGAAATATCACTCCTGGAACAGGTAGGATTTTCCTGACCCAACTGGGAAAGTTATTTTATAGGACATTTGTTATATAGCTTGTGGCACCTTAGAGACTAACCAAGTTATTTGAGCATAAGCTTGCGTGAGCTACAGCTCACTTCATCGGATGCATACTGTGGAAAATACAGAAGATGTTCTTATACATACAAACCATGAAAAAATGGGTGTTTACCACTACAGAAGGTTTTCTCTCCCCCCACCCCACTCTCCTGCTGGTAATAGCTTATCTAAAGTGGTCACTCTCCTTACAATGTGTATGATAATCAAGGTGGGCCATTTCCAGCACAAATCCAGGGTTTAACAAGAACGTCTGAGAAATAGGTTACCTTGCATAATGACTTAGCCACTCCCAGTCTCTATTCAAGCCTAAGTTAATTGTATCCAATTTGCAAATGAATTCCAATTCAACAGTCTCTCGCTGGAGTCTGGTTTTGAAGTTTTTCTGTTGTAATATCGCAACTTTCATGTCTGTAATCGCGTGACCAGAGAGATTGAAGTGTTCTCCGACTGGTTTATGAATGTTATAATTCTTGACATCTGATTTGTGTCCATTTATTCTTTTACGTAGAGACTGCCCAGTTTGACCAATGTACATGGCAGAGGGGCATTGCTGGCACATGATGGCATATATCACATTGGTGGATGTGCAGGTGAACGAGCCTCTGATAGTGTGGCTGATGTTATTAGGCCCTGTGATGGTGTCCCCAGAAGGTAACCTATTTCCCCTTGTTTTTTCCTACCCCCCCCCCACCTTTCCTCAGACATTCTTGTTAAACCCTGGATTTGTGCTGGAAATGGCCCACCTTGATTATCATACACAGTGTAAGGAGAGTGATCACTTTAGATAAGCTATTACCAGCGGGAGAGTGGGGTGGGGGGAGAGAAAACCTTTTGTAGTGGTAAACACCCATTTTTTCATGGTTTGTATGTATAAGAACATCTTCTGTATTTTCCACAGTATGCATCCGATGAAGTGAGCTGTAGCTCACGAAAGCTTATGCTCAAATAAGTTGGTTAGTCTCTAAGGTGCCACAAGTACTCCTTTTCTTTTTGCGAATACAGACTAACACGGCTGTTACTCTGAAACTTGTTATATAGCTAACAACCACCATTTAAATTCTTAGATCTGAAAGAGATTTTACATTCAGAATTATAAGAAGTTGTTTTATAATTCTATCAGGAGGAAAAGAAAAACATTTCATCTTAACTGCACGGTCCTGATTCCATAGAAAACTCTGTGAGGGTGCAGGAGTCCACCTGCATGGAATTTCTTGCAGGATTAGAGCCTAACAGCAAAAGGTATTTAGAGAGACATTTATGCCTACAGTATCTGTAGATGTCTATGTTTGTGTATGCTGGGAAGTAAATTCTCATGAATTAACATTGCATTGGGTTATTGTAAATATGAGTTTGGTGGGAAAGGAGTTTTAATGAATTCTTAGAAATCTAGGATCTGAAGCCAAATTTTCAAAAGGGATTAGTGATTTTGGGTGCCCAACTTGGGACATCCTACATGAGCCTGACTTTCAAAGAATGGGTACTCAATACTTCCCGATAATATGTTTCAAATTGAGCATCCAAAATCACTAGTCATTTTTGAAAATTTTGGCTTGAATCTTTACAGTTAAGAGTTAATAGCAATAGGCACTTGAATGATGTCTTTCCTGTGCCTCTCTTTCTTCATATTACTGCACTGAATTCTGTGAGTCATTACATAAAATTAAGTTAATGCAATATTAACTCCCTCTGGATCTTCTCCATGGCTACTACTAACCAGCCACGGGGAATCCAATCTGTTGCAACACAGCTTTCACTGGAGCCTATCCATGCAAACAGCTTTTGCTTCTGTGGATTTGTGGCTTCTGTCCCTAGGATACATAGCACTGAGAATCCTCACTCAGTGCAAATTCTACATTACCTAAACTGTGACTCCTTGAAGGGAAAACTTGCAAGATTGCTGTGAGGGAAACCGCCGGGAGATTCCTTTCTATCAGGCCCTTTACTTATATTCAGGTTAAACATTTGGAAGTTAAACACAGTGGACCTGAACGTGAAACGAAAGACCTGATTCTTCACTTGCAGCATGTGCAAAATGAGTGTAAAACATACCCAGGTCAGAACAATAGTATTTTATACAGACTGTACGTAGAAATAATTAACTACACAAGGTACAAGGCAGTGAAGTATCAAGGCAAAGGTATGTCAGTAAGGCCAGCTTTCAGTATGAATCTTTATGGAAAGGAGAGAGGAAACACTCACTACAGTAAGGGGAAATCCACATACCTTTAGCACAATTGCTGGAAAAGGGAAAAGAGAATGGGGAGAATTAAATATTTAACATTGAAAGGTGTCACAAAAACTGATCAATCACTCCTTTTGTGCTGTCTCATAATGTGAAAACAGAGTCATCCTAAATTTAAAGGTGCATTTAAAATAAATAAAAGAAAGACTTTTCTTATACACTGTGTATTCAGCATGTGGAAATTGCTGCCACATACCAGTAGGTCATAATCTACTATGGTGCATAGCTGTATTTTTTTTTAAAGGGGTGGATAATTTTGACCAGTAAAAAGACTTCATGCTCCTTCATACATGCTAGGATACAGATGAGTGAAAAAAAAACCTTATTCTTTATTTAGGGCAAAAAATGATCACTGCAGGGCTCAGGAAGTTTCCCCTCTCAGACGTGCCAGAGGGAAGATATCTAACTTGGTCTACCATTGGCCTTATCTGCTATAGCAAATCTTATGATCCTTAGTCATCAGGATATTAGTGTATAGTCTAATGTTACATTTTGTACTTGTTTGATAAAATGATAATTAACTAACGGATCACATTATTTCCAATGTTTGCTTTTCACGGATTATAGTCATCCAGACAACAGCTGAAAAGTCTTCTAAACTGAATTAGTGCAAGAATGCTGTGACCAATGGAAAAATGTTTGATGCATCCAGGAAAATGAATCTTTCCAGCTTTTAAAAACATTGCTGTCAAAACAATTTGGGATTGCACAAGATTTCTGTATTATTCCTTTAGAAAATATTACTTATTACTTGGTGTAATGCACATCTATTGGGTTAATTGCTCTTCTCCAAAAGGCTATTTAAAATATTTGCATGTAAAGATAAATATTATCCTGACTGTTGTGAATTCTGGTAGCTGCTCACAGATGGGGTTGACCTTGTGGAAAGGTTTAGATCGCATTGGATGGAAGTCACAAATGCCAATTTTTATGATAGAATTTGAAAAAGTATTAAATGTATAAGCCTGTATTAAAATCTTTGTCCATCAGTAAATAGAAACTTAAGTCAAGCCCTCTGACTGGAAATGGTGCAACACTGTGCATTTGAATTCCCTTCTGGTATACAAGGGTATAGTTTAATTTGGTTTATAGTGAAGTAGAATTAGTTTGTGGTTAGGCTTCTACCACAGCTCAGACTCTCCTCTGAAGCACACATGTGCATACCCACACAAAACCCCTCCTTACAGAAGTCTCTATTTTGGTTTTAAAGATCAAAAAAGTAGTAAAAATTTGACCTGAAGGTCACCCCACTATATCTGAGTTAGGTACTCACATAAACCAAAGAGTAAACAGAATTGCATACAGCGTATAGGATTGATTTTCTAAAACTGCAATTCCTCTGCTTCCCCTAGAGGTCTCCTTCCTTTTATTAGCACCTAAGCACACTGAGACCTGTTGCTCTCTCTCAACTTTCCTCAGCAGAGAGATGCACTGTCCGAGGTCCTAGCTTCCTCTCCTCTGGTTCACTAGGTATGTCAATACCACTTCCCTATTGTGACACCCTGACACCCCAATATTCACCACTGTCATGTAATTAGGATATGTTTTGTACAAAGTATGTCTTGAGAGGTATCGTTATAAAAGTCTTGATCTGCTAGACATTACTATCTCATTGGATTGTATGGGTTATTGTCATATATGAAGTTATGAAGTTTGGCTATGTATGTGTTACTGACAAACATGTTGTGAGGTTGAAAACACCCAAAAGCAGCCTTTCAGGTACAACAGTAAAAAGGCCAATGTTGATGGCTTATTGAGGAAATGCACACAAGCACAAGGATTACCCCAGGAACTGTGTACAATAGAAACCTCTCCAAGATAGCTCTACACAATGGGAACTGTTTGACCAAGGTCACAGCAAAAGAGCTTTTAAGCAAGTGGGAAGAAAATATAAAAGGGTGACAATGACAGGGTACTTCACTCTCCCTGCAAGAACACACCTGGAAACAAATATGGGGCAAGGACTAAACTGTGGGAAGTGATAGTCTCAGGCTAGAAGGATCTTTAGCCTGCGTATGAAAACTTGGGAAAGCCAAGGCAACTGCCAGCCTATTTATCACTCAGGGTCAGAATTTGCTAATTTATATCCTACCTATCTAGTGTGTTAAGATCAGCTTGTGGTTTTTGTTTATTTACTAAGGCAGCAGTTCTTAAACTTCATTGCACCATGACCCCCTTCTGACAACAAAAATTACTACATGACCCCAGGAGGGGGGACTGAAGACCATGCCCACCCAAGCCCGGCCAGCCGAGCCCCGCCATGCCGGGTGGTGGG
This sequence comes from Eretmochelys imbricata, assembly GCF_965152235.1. Taxonomy (NCBI): domain Eukaryota; kingdom Metazoa; phylum Chordata; order Testudines; family Cheloniidae; genus Eretmochelys; species Eretmochelys imbricata. Next base: position 287,197,832 of record NC_135572.1, read on the forward strand.
GCCAAAGCTGAAGCCCAAGGGCTTCTGCCTTGGGTGGGGGGCATGTAACCTTAGCCCTGGGCGGTGGGGCTCAGGCTTCGGGTTCAGACTTGCTGGGGCCCAGGGCCAACACCCACCCTGGCAACCCCATTAAAATGAGGTCGTGACCCACTTTGGGATCCTGACCCACAGTTTGAGAAACCCTATACAAAGGTAATATGCTTTGATCTGTTTGCTAGCCCCAGTAATCACTTAAAATCTATCCTTGTTTTGTTTTTCTAAACCAGCTTGTGAAATTCATAACTGGGGCAAAAAGCTGTGCATATCTTCTTCCATATTGAGGGAGGGAGTGAACTTAATGAGCTTACGCTGTACAGTTTTCTGTGCAGTGCAAGACTATACAATTTTGGGTTTGCACCCCTGAGGGGGTGTGCATTTGAATGCTGGGAAATTCCCTAGCTGATTCTTCCCATGCGGAGCTGATTTCAGTGTCTGTGTCTTTCTGCAGCTGGGTGTGTCCCTATCTGGCTGTGTGCTAGACGAGGCTTGAGGGCCTGACTCACCAGGACAGGGTGAGGGAACCCAGGCTGGCGGAACGGGTAGGCTCAGTGATACCCCAGTACATCAGGTGGCACCCCAGAGTGGGGGATAACCCATCACACCTATATTAGAGAAATTTAGGAAAGTGTACATGAACAAGGCAGCCCATTTTGGGGATCTGTAGAGTATGTAGTATGTGTCACAGCATCCCAGATGGCTCAGTAATGTCAAGATTGCAAATCTGGTTTGGCACACAATGATCTGTAAAAACACCACCTTTTCTCCATGTCCCTCCTTAAAACTCATCTCACTGTAATGCACATAGAAAAGTACTATCTTCTAATGGTTAGGCAGGTGAAAAGTTATGCTAGAGTATGATTGTGCACACAACAAGTCTATTCCAACACATTAGTTATGTTTAGAACAGGAGAATTCTAGTTATATTAGTCTCTAATCAGGTCATTTCCATTTCTGAGTTTGAATCTGTTGTTTGACTAAAACATTTTCTGCAGCCTGTGGTAGGATGGCAGATCAGGCAGAAGTATCAAGGCAGGTGAACTGTCGTATACTGTCTGACCTAGAAGAGAACTGAGACATTTTCTCCAGAAACAGGAGTAGTTGAACTCTGGAGGAGGAGGAACCCTTTTGGCAAGGCATTACTAGGGCTCCCAGTGGAAAACATTGTGACTATGAAGCAGAGGGACAGCAGAAACTTAGTCCCACTCTTCAGCCTTTAATACTCAGCACACTAATAATAAATCTTATAACACAGGGCCAGATTCTAGGAGATGATTGGGCCCCTATCCACTGACAGTGTGAACACCCCTAGCTGGGGAGTCCCCAGCTGCCATAGGTGGCTTCTACGCCATCCACTCACTGAAGCCCTTGGGTTGAGAGGTGGGGAAGGGTTGGGGCCACTGCAGTCCCTAACAGACAGGCAGTCCATTCTGTTAGTCATTAATATCTGGTATAGTTTAGAGCAGTCTCAGGGCCACCTTGGAGTGCACTGGGACAAGAGCCAGCATTGAATGGGCCCCAGAATCAAGGCACTCCAAAGGGTTCTTTTGCAGCCCTCTCTTCACCTGCCCCCAACAGAATCTCGGTAATAGCATCATAGGCACTGCACAAAAACACAAACACACACAGCATTACAAGATGCAGATTAAAATAATGATTTTTTACAAAAAGAAAAACAGATAAAGCAATTAAAACCACAATGCCGTGGGAAAGCTCGTACAAACCACAAGGGACTGTGGAGGGCTGATCACATGTCAGCTTGTGAATAATACTCAGGAGACGGTAATCTTTAGATAAACCAGATGGTTAGCCAGCAAACCAGATGGTTTTATTTATGCAGGCAAAGTTCACATTAAGTGAGCTGGTTCGCTTTTTTTAAAAACAGGTTTCACACACGCAAATTAAAGTAAAAATAATTACATGAGATGACCTAGAACATTCGTACATTTTTAAACCCATATCAACTAGTCCACTACTTTGGGGAGATTGTAATGAACTATCATCATATTATCCTAGGCTGTTCTTCACATGGTTGGGTTTTTTTAAAAAGTATTTATATTACAGTGACACCCAGAGGCTCCAGTCAAGACTGTGGTGCCATTTTGTTGCTTGCTATAAAATTGTATAGGAAGATACAGTCCTTGTTCTGAAGAGTGTACAATCAGGAAAACAACATGTAACAAGCAAGTTTAACAAATAACGTAAGAGAAGAGAGGATGAGGGTAACAGTAATGAGCCTTGTTTCCATAGGTTAGCAATTAAGCTCTCTTCCTCTTCAAAGTGAGTTGAAAAACCAGCCTAGTGCAGAGCCCTCCTTTTCATACCCCAGTAGAATTCTAGTTTTGCTGAAATTGCATCTCATCCATTTTCTAGTTGTCCTGTTATTCATATTATTCATTTCATTCATTCATTCAGTTCCTTAAGGATCATGACTCCTCATCAGAGAATAGGGATAAAAAAATTTAAAGCAGCCAGAACCACAACCCTCAAAAATCTCTTCTGTCTTAGTGGCAGCAACAGTGACAAGCTAGCAATAACCTTGAAGAAGCAGTCTCATTTTTTTCCCTGGAAACTATTATACCTGCAAAATAAATAGTTAAGAAATTATGGAATCATTATGCTGTCTTAGAAAACATGATAAAGAGTAAACATGCATTTTTAGGTCACAATGAGTTATTTCAATTGAACAAGAACAACAACATGTCTAGTTGGCAGCCGGTGTCAAGTGGAGTGCCCCAGGGGTCTGTCCTGGGGCCGGTTTTGTTCAATATCTTCATAAATGATCTGGAGGATGGTGTGGATTGCACTCTCAGCAAATTTGCGGACGATACTAAACTGGGAGGAGTGGTAGATACGCTGGAGGGGAGGGATAGGATAGAGAAGGACCTAGACAAATTGGAGGATTGGGCCAAAAGAAATCTGATAAGGTTCAATAAGGATAAGTGCAGGGTCCTGCACTTAGGACGGAAGAATCCAATGCACCGCTACAGACTAGGGACCGAATGGCTAGGCAGCAGTTCTGCGGAAAAGGACCTAGGGGTGACAGTGGACGAGAAGCTGGATATGAGTCAGCAGTGTGCCCTTGTTGCCAAGAAGGCCAATGGCATTTTGGGATGTATAAGTAGGGGCATAGCGAGCAGATCGAGGGACGTGATCGTCCCCCTCTATTCGACATTGGTGAGGCCTCATCTGGAGTACTGTGTCCAGTTTTGGGCCCCACACTACAAGAAGGATGTGGATAAATTGGAGAGAGTCCAGCGAAGGGCAACAAAAATGATTAGGGGTCTAGAACACATGACTTATGAGGAGAGGCTGAGGGAGCTGGGATTGTTTAGCCTGCAGAAGAGAAGAATGAGGGGGGATTTGATAGCTGCTTTCAACTACCTGAAAGGGGGTTCCAAAGAGGATGGCTCTAGACTGTTCTCAATGGTAGCAGATGACAGAACGAGGAGTAATGGCCTCAAGTTGCAGTGGGGGAGGTTTAGATTGGATATTAGGAAAAACTTTTTCACTAAGAGGGTGGTGAAACACTGGAATGCGTTGCCTAGGGGGGTGGTGGAATCTCCTTCCTTGGAAGTTTTTAAGGTCAGGCTTGACAAAGCCCTGGCTGGGATGATTTAACTGGGAATTGGTCCTGCTTCGAGCAGGGGGTTGGACTAGATGACCTTCAGGGGTCCCTTCCAACCCTGATATTCTATGATTCTATGATTCTATGAACAATGAACAAAAGTAAAATCTCCATGAGAGAAAATACAATCACTGAAAAAAATCTGCTACAAAAAAGGACAGAAACGCCAAATGACAGCTTCCCCTGCAGACTGGGAGATTTGGCTACATTTGAAGGTGCAACAGAAATAGAAAGACATTTCCTTTCAGTGACATAGCTACATATACGATTGAACTGGTGGGGTGGGGAGTAGTAGTACTCTCCCAAGCTCAGCCTACATGAGATGCCATTATGGGACTCAGAGTAGCAGCCCTGTTAGTCTGTATCCACAAAAAGAACAGGAGTACTTGTGGCACCTTAGAGACTAACAAATTTATTTGAGCTTAAGCTTTTGTGAGCTACAGCATCCGATGAAGTGAGCTGTATGCTCAAATAAATTTGATAGTCTCTAAGGTGCCACAAGTACTCCTTTTCTTCATTTTGGGACTGTCTGTAGTGAAATGTGCATATACTCAAAATGTGATCGATCCAGCATGCTGTGGGGGGCAGGGGGGTGTTGCATTTGGCTTCCCTTCCATAGGACTCAGATGTGGTCCTGGGCTCTGTTAAGTCCCACTGATTTTAATAGGATCTTAAGTGGCTGAATACCTTTACAAAATCTGCCTCCCTGAGCAATTTGAATGGTGTGATGGGCTTTACAGACCGCATGCTAAACCAGAGCAAGGCATGGGATAGTACTGGGCTAGGGAAGTCCTGCCCCTCAGCAGCTGCAGGGCATGCACCAGATGCAGAGACAGTTTAAAAGGACATTGGTAGTCTGGGAAAGGAGTTTCAGGTTTCAGGAAGAAAGGCTGATGTTTGGAGCTGTGAGCAGAGTGACTGCAGCATTGATAGGCCACTCCAAGTGCGGTGATCCATGTTTCCACACTCATGCACCCTTTTTGGATTTGGGAACCCATGAGAGGCCCTGAAGCATGGGACATTGTTACCCTGGCTGATACTCCTAAGAGTGTGACCGCACCCCAATTGGAGGTGCCACAGCACTGTAGGATGTGATGGGGGAGGGGGAGAAGAGGGCAGAGTATAACATGGGGTGGACCAATGAGTGGTCCAGATACTGCAACACCCCCTTTAAGGTCTGCAATGGAATGCCAAACTTATTATACTATTCAGCCACTAGGTGAAACTATGTGTAAAATACCTTATATAAACAAACCTCACCCTACCTGGCAGAGCATTACAGGATCTATGATGAACACATCTGGTGTGTATAAGCAAGTTCTGTAGCCAGTCCATATGTCATGCAGAGGAACATGATAGGGAGCAGCTGCTGGGCTCAAGCTTGAGCACAGAAATGATGACATGTACCAAGAAATAGCAGATAAGCTGGAAGCACTGGGGGATTCAACAGACCGGGGACCAGTGCAGGGAGCAGATTAAGTGGCTCAACAGTGATTACTTGAAAACCAGGGAATAGAACCACACCCCTGGGAACGTCCCATCATCCTGCCTCTTGTGCAAGGACTTTGACTGGGTGCTGGGTACTGCGCCAAGCACTGATTCCCCAAGTGATTCACGGTAGCCTGGTCAACCAGGGGGGTGACCTTCTGACCAGCAGGTGCTGGATTAGGCTAGTGAAGTGACTCTGGTGCTCACAGCAGTGCCCAAGGAGGCTTTACCACCAGAGCAGCTGCAGCACGCTCTGAGTCCATACTTGGAAGAGCTGTCTGATGACTCCCCACAGGAGCAGCCCTGCCATGGAATCAGCATCAGAAACAGAAGAGGCAGAAATAGTGCTGGAGCCTGGGCAGTGTTTTGCTCCATGTTTGTTGTTATTAATCTACAGAGGGGCGGGATTTCCTGTTTATAGCCCAACTCAATTTTAACTACAAGCCGGAGATAGCAGCACGTATCTGCTAATGGTGGAACGTACACCAGCGTGTTGGCATTATGTCCACACACACAGCCTGTGGAATTCCAAATGGAGACCAGGAAGCATGAACAACAGCTAAACAACTATTTAACATTACATTTTCACTAGATACTCACACATTCTTACAAAGATGTGCTGGGGTGTTAAACGTAAGAAACTAAGAACCTTATATTGCCGTCCCTTTTAGTAAGCCACACCGTATAAATCAGCAAAGCCACAGCGTTACGAACTGCCTGTAAACAGGAAACTGTAAGTCGGGGGGAAATATAGTGCATGGGTGAAAAAAAAGTCAATGTCAAAAATATGGCAGGGGGTTTGTTTACAGTCTAGAAATATGCTGCATGAGCAGGGGCTGAGGGTGCAGTTCTTTGAGAGTTTGTATTATCATATGTCTTTGCATGTCATCCACGGGGAGATGTAGTCAGAGCAGACTGTATGGTAAGCTGTTGGGAGGCAGTAATCCATGTAGACATTAATGCAGCATCCTGTTGATTCCCCATGAATTTTGACTCAGTCCTGGGTGCTGATAGCTTCAACCTTCTCCCAATGTAGGAATATCAGATAGGTAGTCACAAGTCAGGGAAGGGTGTTTTTTCAAGGCCCTCCTCTATAGGACACCAGCCCGCTGCACTTGTAGATGTGTTGCTCAGTCACCATAAGCTTGAATACCTTTGTGATATTGTAACAGAGTGCACAAAGTTAACAGGTGACCCTGCACTCTGACACTCATTGGTGACCCTGCAGAAAGCTGATTGGGTAATTAAAGGTGATTAGCTGATTATGCTAGGTGAGCTAATGAGCCAATTAGCCCATCAGCTCAAGACTGATAAAGATGTGCAGGAAGCAAGTACAAGGGGAGAGAGAAAGAGGAACAGGCCTAGCGGAGCACAGTCTCACAGAGGCCTCAGGGAAGGGAGACCTCTGTTGCTCTCAGGTGCTGAGAGGAGGGCCAATAGCACAGCGGATATTGTAAATAGTACTGTTGCATGAGACTGTGAAAGTGTTGGTGGAGGGATCTCAAATAAACTGCACAGTGGATACACAGTCAGTGGAGCCTGAGCCAGTTTCTGTGGGGCTAGACGATGGAGCAGACCACATCGTGCTATAGGCATATTGCTGACTTGCCACCAGTAGCCTGGAACAGAATGTCCCTTTGTCATTCGTGAAACTCCAGGATTTTTATGTCCTCCAGAATGTGGAATGCCTGAAGGGACTGGGAAACCTTAAGTAGTAAACCATGCCTGCCTCAGTCTTTTAATTCTGCTTTACTCATTTGTGTCCGGAATGTTCCTCTGGGGATATAATGGAGCTGAGTTTTACAAAGTATTATTTTTTGGCCTTGAGGATGCACAAAACCTATTTTTTGAAATGCTAAGACAATAATGTACTGTTTGTTGCATGCTTTCAATCCCTTCCATCTCTGTAGGCCCTTCCACCTCTGAAGCCTAGCCACAGTTCAGCAGGAGCCTGGGATTTTAAACTGTTACAGAGCTGTCAAGGAGGAAGCATTTCTATGATGAACTTATGGTGGATATGCTGGACAGGGCCAACAAGCACGTACAGTACCTAAGGGACAAGGATTCACGCCAAGTGGAAAAGTGCAGAGAGGCAGCAGAGTGCAAGGAGAGGATTGCAACATGTGAGGAGAGATGTGCAGCACAGTTTCTGGAGCTGGAACATTGCTTGAGGAAGGAAGACGGAATGCAGCAGAAAGACATGAGTAGTATAAGGGGCCTACCATCAACCAAAAAACGTAGGCCCCTCCCCGACCCTTCAGGCCCCACTCCCTCACCCCTCAGGCCCCTGCCCTTAGGGGTATTACATCCGAGGTCAAGGCGGACACATGACTAGAAGCAAAAGGTACCATGTGATCCCCTCTAAGAACTCCTCCCACTGCCCTCTATCAATCAGGATGGGTTCCGGCTGCAGAGGACCTCTTGGAGAGTGGATTTGACCAATCAGGGAGGAGTTCCGGGATGGGGGTCACCCACCCGTAAGTGGGTCATGTGACCCCTCCTATCGCCCTCTACCAATCAGGATGGGTTCGTGCTTAATACTGTTTAATAAAAAAAACAGTAGTTTTAAATACACCAAACCAACAGTTTGCAACAAAATCCTTTTCAAGAAACTCATACTGCTGTCTTGCACAGAATAAAAAAACCCAGTAGTTTTAAACACACCCAACCAACAGTTATTCTGCTTTCCCCCATGTATATTTGGGCCTTTGGGTTAAAGAACAAGCAAAATTTTAGTCAGTATTATTCCCCAAATGCATCAAACCCCTATACACCCTGTTTAATACCTGGGTTTTTTATTAAACAGTATTAAGCACAACTGTAGTTAAACATAGGGTTTTACCTTGCCCCGGTGAAATACAGCTTGAAGTTGCTAAACAGATCACACTGCAATAAAGATATGTATCATTATTAGTAAGGACAGCATGAACAAAGAATATTATACATTTTTAGAATTAAAAAACAAGCAACATATCTAGTCTTGCAGTCCAGCAGCTGTTTTGTTCAAGATAAAAAAGGACAATCTCCAAACAGCTGAGGTTTTTTTATACCATTCTCTTTGTTTCAAAACAAACTTCAAAGACTGTAGTTAGCACGTTGATTTGATCACTACAACTCTTAATTAATAGATACTTAAGGATTTTAGACAGCAATCCCCAAACATCCCCCTTTTGTGATCTGCACAACTGGGATTTCTTTTTTTAAGTTACAATACTTTTTCCTGTTTCAATGTAAATCAGAGTACTCTAGGGCCTTCTTACAGTGTTAAACAGTAAATCACCATACACAGCAATCCTTAATGCTACTGTACCCTCTCCTGACTGGGGGGACCTTTCAGGTATCAATGAATGTCTTAAGATTTTTTTTTTAAACGTTTCTTTCATGCTTAAAGTTTAGGTTTGTTTTGAAATAAAATGGATGTAGCACAACCATAGTAAACACTCTACAAATACCCATAGCTTTTAAATATTTGATTCTTAGGGGTTTTTTTCATAGCTTTTAAATGTTTGATTTATAAACTAAGCATTTGCTGCAAGAACAAAGTATGGTGGAGGTTTGTGAACCCTTGAAACATTTCAGTTTTGGGTTAGACCCTTGTTTATTTATATAAATATAGTAATATAAACTTTCAATGACTTTGAGTTGCTAGAAAGACTGACCCATAGCAGTCAATGAACTCCTGAGGTTTTATTTAAACTGTTCAATAGCGTCTGTGAACTCCTGAGGTTATGTTTAAATTGTCCAATAGTTCTACACACTCCTGAGCTTTTATTTCATTTAATATCCATCAGAGCTCACCATCCCCACCCCCTCCCTTACTGTGGGTGTATACCCATCAAACTTAATTACTGATCACTAATACATTTAACTCTGATGGAAACAAGGGTGGGTAATCACATAGAATATCAGGGTTGGAAGGGACCTGAGGAGATCATCTAGTCCAGGGACCTGAGGAGATCATCTAGTCCAAGCCCCTGCTCAAAGCAGGACCAATCCCCAATTTTTGCCCCAGATCCCTAAGTGGCCCCCTTAAGGATTGAACTCACAACCCTGGGTTTAGCAGGCCAATGCTCAAACCACTGAGCTATCCCTCCCTCCCATCTAGATCTACAGACTCAAAAGACTCAATAGAGTCACCCTGGCTATTCAGTGGGGGTGTGGTTAAACCATCAGTTCAACAGGGTGAGTCAGCTTTATTGTATTCAAACACATCTCAAACATCCCTGTTTTATACCTAATATAGGAGGGTTTTTTGCTTTATTTTAAACACATTTTTTATTTTTCCTCAGGATTCTATTACACACATTTAATCTTTTTGCTGTAAATCAGTCTCTTTAAACAAAGACACAATAGCTGGGTTCTCACAAACTATTTTTTTTATTTAAAAGACATACGGCCCTTGAAAACAAACCGAGATGCTCCATCAAAACTTTTATCTTACTTAAGGGCCACACAGACCTTCTAACAGAAGCACAGATAGTCACAAAGCCCTTTTGAATAGATATTTTTATTTACAAGCTGCCAAGTTTTATATCGCATATTTGTCCCCTCACCATTCTCTAACTTAATCCTTTTCAATTTCTTACAAAGAGTCTTTTTCCTAAGCAGGGTTCTGTAACTTTTTGTGTGGACCGGACGGTCAATATAATGCTCTAAGCAGGCATCCTCGGGTTTAGTGATTTTCTTTAAAACACTGTCAGGGTCTCGACCAAATTGCACAGCATTTACCAAGGTTACCCCTTGTGCTAAATGTTCTTGAGTTAACCTATGTTTAACTCAAAGTTTAATAAGCTTTCCAAACACAGTTCAGCACACAGGTCCTGGACCTTGCAGTTTATATCCTCTGAAGTCACAGTCACGGTGCCATTGGCCTCGCACGTCTACAACACAGCCCTCACAATCTTCGAAAAGCTTTTCCCTAAGACAGTGATTAAGGACAGCAAAAACAGCAACATGTACAATAGACCGCATGACTTTTTTACACTCATGACATGGCACTGGCTCAGTTAGTTCCATGCCAAGTCTCCTCCTAAACTCCACAGGGCTATCATCCTCGGCGTTTTCGTCAATGATTTGTACTGGAGTTGAGCAAAAACAAGGCAGGCCTGGTTCATCTTCGTTGTCTGATGCAACACTGTCCGGGACTCCAGGGCCTCTAGGAAGGCATTGTCGAGCTGTCGAGAGATTTTTGGAAACGAAACAGCTGTAAGCCCCCACCGCTTGTTTTTTAGATTTATGCAACCACCGGTTCGGTTCCTACCCCATTACATCCCATCCTCAACCGTCACTTCTTAATTGTTCATTTCCCTGAGTGATGACTTTTCTGTTCACCTTGTCCACCGGTGATCCCCAGGAACCATGGTTGCCTTCCTCCATAGGGGTGGACAATGAGAGACCATCACGCTCGTTGGTCTGCCTCACGAGCATTTGGGTGTCAGGGTTGGGTTCCGGCGTATCCATCAAGGGCTGGGCCAAAGGGCTCCCCGTGGCCACTCTCTCCTCCTCCTCAGAACTGTCGCTGATGTATCGCTTCCTCTGTGGGCAGTTGAAGGCTCTTGGAGCTAAAACAAACTCCGAAGTTCTTATGGGGGTGCTGAAGGAGTCCATGTTTCCTCTCAGCCGTTCCATGATTTCTAAAACACGCATTCTTGGAACGAAATGGCGTCTTCTGTGCGGCACTGGGACTTCCCAGGGCAGTGCTGTGCTCCGATTGGCAGAGGGCAGTAGGGGCAGATATTGGGGGGGGGGGTCACATTACCCCTCTTCTGAGCAGGTCACCTTGCCCCAGAACTCCCCTCTCCAATTGGTCAAATCTACTCTCTGGGAGGTCCTCTGTGGCCGGAACCCAACCTGATTGGTAGAGGGCAATGGGAGGAGTTCTTAGGGGGGTCACATGACACATTTTGCTTCTGGTCATGTGTCCACCTTGACCCCAGAAGTAATACTCCCAGGGTTGGCAGCCTGATGCGTCAGGAGGCAAGGCCTTACACTACTGACATATTTGAGAGGCTGCTTTCACTAATGGCAACAAGGCCTCAGCCTCTTATTCCACTCTCTCCTGAATCCGCTCCACAGTACCAAGAAAACTTATTGAACAATACCACGTTGGATAGTCCATGCAACTGGGACTGAAAACTAGTTGGAAAGGGCAAATGTACCCCTAGCAGTCCTCCACCCCTAGCAGCGGCACCAAGTGTGTGTTAAACATATTAGAAAGGCACTGGGGGAGAGAAACAGGAGACCAGGGACCATACAAAAGTATGGAATTATTTTTTTGGACTGTTAAATGTTTGTGCTATGCACTTTATTTTATTACTGGTTTTGGTTTATTGCTGATGCTTTGGGGTTGTAATGGCAGCTGTCCTGTCAGACACTAATTTAATTTTTTTTGTAATACAACTATATTCACAAGTAAAAAGGCTTTAATTTTATTTAAAAAGTTTACTACTACACTGGATCACATCATGTAATGAGTATTTCGAAGGATAAAGAAAAAGACATGATAAGGCACAACTGGGAATTGTGTATCCAAACAATTTCTCAATACAGTACATCTTTTCAGATCAATCCATAATGAAAATCCCCAGGTCATGCCACACAAATCACCCCCTCTCCCCATACACATTGGATAAGCAATCATCTCATTCACAATTAACAATTCATGACAATCACACACACCCATTCATAGCATACAGCGTCAGTACTTCATTTACTCTAAAAACTGCTGTACAAAAACATTCATTAATATACCATTCTTTTTCTTCCATTGGTCCATGTAAGTCCACAATGTGAGTGCACAAAGCATCCCTGATTTCTGTTGCCAGTGTGCATCCTGTTCCCACTGTGACGGATGCACTTTCTGGCCGAGTGTACTGGCTCAACAATCCACACTATCATGGTAGGTCCATTTAGGGGCAGAAAATGCTCACTTTTGGATTCAAAGATTGTAAACAGCCCAGCAAGCCACAATAATACAGACAACATTGATGACACTGGAATCCAAACATGTGAACAGCAGCAGGATTTCAATCTCAATGTACATTTAAACCACCATCTTAGACTTAACGAGAATCTTTTACAAGGGCCTCTTACTAGGATATGGTTTCATAAGTGAAAGAAGAAGGGGGTATGCTGGATCCTCTAGAACAACAGCAGGGACAGTTAATCCATTTATGACGATGGCATTTGGTGGGAATAGTGTCCTGGCCTGTCCCTAAAGGCAGATTCCCGATCAACAGAAAAACCTAGCCTCATGAACTTTTCCAGTGCAGCCCACAATGGCATCCATAAATCAGCCTCTGTGGTCCAAATAGACCTGCATAACAGTGTAGTTTGCGGTTTATGTATTTGTGTTTCTTGAGGAAGAAAAACTATGGGCACATGAGTCCCATCAATAGTCCTGATGCAGTTTGGAAACCTCATTCTCTAAAATTACTCAGTAATTACTTCTGGGATATTGTTTATGTCCACCACCTTTGGGTAAAATCATATGCTTTACTGCCTCAGAAACCTCAGCCATGACTTTACCAACGGTTCCACCACCAAAGTGGTTAGCAATGGACCTGTAGCAGTCTGAAGTAGCTAGCTGCCAGATGATTGTAATCACTCACTTCTGGACTGGCATGGCCACTGTCATACTTGTGCTGTGGTGCTAGAGGATCAGGGCAAGGTGCTCAGAAAGCTACATTTCTGGAGCTTTTCTCCATGTGAAATTTCTTTGCCAGACACCCCAGGTCCGCATGCTGATGTGATCCCACCAGTTTGCACTTGTAGCCCTGCTCCAAAAATGCTGGTCCACAAAGGGGGCAACAGTAGCTATACCGAGAATTGTGTGTAGCATCAGCCAGTTCAAGTCTGCTATGTCTGCATTCCCCTTCTCAGACAGGTGCCTTCGCTAGGTCAGAAAATGCCACCAAAATGTCCACCAGCATCTCCTGGCTGCTCTGCCTGGTTCATGGAACAGGAGTGAAAGCCCAAGCAGGACAACTTCTTCAAAATGATGACCCCTCCATGTTGCTGGCTCCAATTGCCTGGAATGTGCAGACCTAAAAGACATATTGGCCGGATATGTTGGCAGGCTGCACCAACTTCCTGTAAAGTGCTGTGGAATGGGTAGTCAAGTTTTACCACAGTGCACCATTACAAAGGGCTAGAGCTGCTACAGCAGGGGAAGGCCCTAGACATAGTCTAGTTTGACTGCGGTCTGTATAGCACAATGTGGATGCGTGAGCACAGCTGTGAGACCTGGATCCAGAAATTCTAAACCTTTGGTCAATATTTAGCATGGATGCTCAAGTCTGAGCTTAAAAAGACCAAGCCTGCGAGCTCAAGTCCCACAGTCCCTGCGCTTTCATTGCAGTGTAGACATACCCTTTGAAAGTTAACATTAATTTATACATACATATTATATATAGATATAGATACTTTGCAGTTCCTCTTCTATATTTCTGTCAAGACTGTTAGTCTAGCAAATAGTGTGTACTGTCAACAGTTATGTTTTGTTAGTTTAAAATAGTAAATAAAAAGTAGTTGCTTGGCATCTTTGCGGGGGGGGGGGGGGGCGGGGAAGCAAGCCACTTCTATTTAGGTGCCTGTTTTAAAATCATCATTATTATTTATTTGCATTACAGTAATGTCTAGATGTCCCAACCATCATTGGAGGGCCTCACAGTGCTAGGCACTCTGCAGACACACATTAAGATTTAGTCCTACTCCAAAGATCTTACAGTCTAAAGAAAGAAGACAGTCAAGGCATAAGAGAAGAAGTGAAGGCACAGATTTGTGAAATAACTTGCCTAAGGTTACACAGCAGGTCAATAGCAGAGATGGGAACAAAACTCAGGTAATTTAAGTCCCATTTCAGGGCTGTATCCCCTGGCCCACTGTAAGCTGGCGGGGCAAGGGCAGCCTACCTAGTGGGTGGAGCAGGACCTTGCCTGGTGGTTGTGGCAGCAGTACAGAGTAATAGTGAGTGTGGATCCAGGAGTCAGGTACTGGTTTGAGGGTGAAGCCGGAGTCAGGATTGAGAAGCCAAGCTAAAAGGTGGGACATGAGTTAGAATCAGGGCAGGGAGGCAATGACTAAAGTGAAGCTGGCAGGAGTCAAGGCTGGAGCAGCAGGCAGAAGTGAAAGCCGGGCAAGCACAGCTGCAGGCATGGTACCACACTGAGCAGCTGCTGGGGTGCTGCCGCTGCAAGGCTCCAGCAGCAGGCTGCTGATTCCCCAGCCGAATCAGGAAGCACAACCATTTGGCGAAGGCTCATCGGGCCCAGCTGAGCTTGCTGGGTTGCCTAGAGACCAGGCTGAGAGACAGCTGTGCTCCCAACAGCACCCTAAATCCTGGTTTCTCAGGGCATCATTGGTGAAATTCCTGTAACAGGGTGGGGGCATGGATGTTTTCTACGGGATCCTAGGACCACTCGTCCGGTCCATATCTCTTCCAGTGTACTAGGTATTGGAGCTTATCCCTGACCTGTCAGGAGTCGAGGATTTGATGGACCTCATACTGTTCCTGGGCCATTGTAGGGGTGGTGGTGGAGCCATCCACCCAGGGAAGGGCCGACTGAAAGACAGTGTGGATACGGAGGGATTCTGGGAGCTGGAATTTGAAGGTCACTGGATTTGTCATCTGTGTGATCTAAATGGGGCTCAGGTACTTGTGATCAAGCTTAGCAGACGGATAGGATGATTCCAAGTTCTGGGTGGAGAGCCATTCCTTATTTCCGATGTTTAAATCCAGGGCAACTTGCCAATGTCGATCAGCATAGCTCTTATAAGACTCTTTGGCAGTGGCCAAATGCTCTGAGCTCCTGACAAATTTGTCAGAGATGAAGGACCAAGTTTGTGGCTGCCAGAACAGAAGGGTCTTCTGATAGCTCAGTGCGAAACTAGCGATGAAAAATGAAGTTCTTGAAAAATGGGCTTTGCTGGGTAAAGGCATGAGTTGCATTATTGTAAGTAAATTCAGTCAAAAATAATGAGAACCCAGTCAATTTGGTGAAAATTCAAAAAATAGCAGAGGTACCATTCCATTGTCTGGTCGACCCTTTCTGTCTGGCAATCAGTCTGAGGGTAGTAGGCAACTGAGAGGAGGCGCTTGGTCCAAAAAGGCAGAGAAATTTCTGCCTAAACTGGGAGACAAATTGGGCGCCCCGATCAGAAATGATATGACCTGGCATGCTGTGATACCGGAAGATGTGTTCCAAGAAGAACTGTGCATTTTCACAGGCTGATGGAAGGGTACAACAGGGAATGAAATGGGCCATTTTCATCAGGAGGTCCTCCACTATCAGGACCACCAAACAGTCATTATAGAGCTGCTCCCAATAAGTCCACTGAGAGGGTAGACTCAGGGTGTGAGGGCATGGGAAGGGGTTAGAGAAGGCCTACAGGTCTTGTGCATGGTGTTTTAGTGTGGATGCAGAGGTGACACATCCTAACATAGTCCTTGACATCTTTTCATAAGGTTGGCCATCAGAGATACTTGGAAATCAGATTCCTGGTCTTGAACTGGCCAAAATGTCGTGCCATGACTCCCCCATGGCAGAACCTCAATACCTGGATTCTGGGGTCTCCTTCAGGAATGTAAGAGGAGGCCTTGCTGTAGATGGAAACTTGGCCCCTAAGAAGGCACTAAAGCTTTCCAGGGACTGCCAGATTTCTCTCTGCTTTCCAGCCACCTGTTTGAGGCACCAGGGAGCAGATGGTGGTCATCAGATGGCCTTCTCCCATCCCTCCAATGAAGTGAGAGGATTTGATAATGGTGGTAAGATCTTCCCCCTCAACTTCATGGTGTTCATCCCTGCATCTGCCTTCTGTTTATTGAACACCCTGGTAAACTTCAGGTATTTGACAAGAATCTTATGTGTGACTGGGCCACTGCTTGCCTCTCTGGGAGCCTTGGAGGTTGGAGCATACTATAGAGCACAGTCAGCCATGAACAGGGGCTTGGGAGACAGTCTCACTGGCACTGCAGGGAGCAGAAGAGCAATGTCTTTGATTACCAGCTGATTAGGGGGTTGTGGGTATCAAGGATGATTTGCAAATGCAGGGCATAGATCACCCTGAATTGCTTGTTTTCCTGGTGGCCACCACTGGTGTGATATGTGATGGACCCCGAAGAGAGGGATGATGTATGAATGGTCTAAAGGAGCACAGGGGAGATTTTGCAGAGGATAGGAATCCAACGACCCTTGACAAATTCTTGGAGCAGCAGAGCAGCTTACTGTGAAGAAGAATGGAGTACTGACCCAGCCTCGTCCATGTCTGGCATTTCCCGACATGGAGGAGCATCGGTCCTTGGCCAGGCAACCCACTAAAAAAATCCCCAGATTCCCCAAAGTACAGGCAGACTCCTGGAGCCTGGCACAATCTCTTTTCATTGGTGGATACATGGGGGGGGTCACATTTGGTCGATCTGCATCACATCAGGCTCCAGTAGATTGCCTGGAGTCGCAACGGACGGAGTCTGATTCCACAAGGGTTGAGTGATGCATTTGTCATTCTGTTAGCTGGTCATCTATCCTAATACACAGATCAGTCAGGGTCCCCTAGGCAGGGGTTCCAACTGAGCTAATTTGTCCTTAAAAGCGTCATTGAGTCTTTGCCAGAAATAATGTATTTGTGCCGTCTCATTCCAGCAGGTATCAGCTGCCAGGCATTGAAACTCAGCTGCAGATCTGGTGATGGGTTGGGATCCCTGCCAGAGGACTTGGAGCCCAGCTTCTGCAGTGCGCTCTCCATTAGGGTAATCAAAAAATGCATGCCATTGCCTGAACAAACTCCTCAAGCATTTGAGAAGAGGGCTAGACACCTCCAACAGTGAGGAAGCCTATGCCAGGGAATCTCCGGTAAGCAGGCTAATCACAATTCCTACTCGGGACTGGTCCCTGGAGTATGATAACAGTCACAGAATGAATAGCAGACAATACTGATTCAAGAACCCCCAGAATATGGCATGGACATTGAATTTGTCCAGTATGGAGACCTTGGGCTTCTGGATAGAAGGTGTGAGGGTCGGGGACTGTAGCCGCTACCTGGGCTTGCACCTAGATCTTGAGGGTAGCATTCCAGTCTTGTACTGTGGCATCTTGTGCCTGCATTTCATGGGCTTGCCCCTGGGCCTGCAGGACTGCATTCTGATCTCAAAGTGCAACAACCTGGGTCTGCATTTCCTGTAAGGCTCCAACTAACTCCACAAGGGTGAGCTGGGCTCCTGCTGAGGTCACTTCAGGAGGGACCTCCATGTCATTAGGTCTATGCCTTCCCTACATCTGGTCTTTTGGGGTTGCTCAAACTGTAGGTTGCCAGGGCATGGTTGGTGTACCCAATGGGTGGGCCAGGTCCTTGCCTGGTAGTTGTGGCAGCAGTTTGAAATAATGGCGAGTGTAAATTCAGGAGTCAGGTACAGGTCCAAGGATGAGCTGGAGTCAGAGTGGAGGAGCCAAGACAAAAGGTCAGAACTGGAGACAGGATCGAGAACACCAACCCAAAGGGTAAGCAAAAAATCAGGATTGAGAAGCCGAGCCAAAGGTAGGAGTCCGAGTCAGAACCAGGACTTGGAGGCAAGGAGTAGACTGAAGTGGGCAGGAATCAAGGCTGGACCAGGGTGGAGTAAGGGCTGAAAACAGGCTGGAGCAAGGAGCTGGAATCAGAGGCTGGAGCAGGAAGCTGAAGCAAGAGCAGGGCAAGCGCAGCTGAGGCATGGTAGGAGTTGAGCAGCTGCTGTGCTTCAGCCGCTGGACTACTCAAGTAGCAGGCTGCTGGCTCCCATGCCCAATCAGGAAGCAGTCATTTAACAAAGGTGTATTGCACCCACCTGAGCTTGCTGGGTTGCCTAGCGACCTGGCTGGGAGCCAGCTGTGCTCCTTACAACCCCATTGCCTCTCAAACTTTAGACACCTACATTTGAAAATGGTGACCAGTTTATATTGCTTTTTTTTTTTTTAATTTTTCCTGTAATACTCTTTTAAAATCTTGTTTGTTGTAGAGTACAAGCCAATATGGCTTCACAATGTTCTTGCCACTACTGAATTCAGCACAATTCTAGGATTGGTTTTAGTTAACTTTCACATTCTCTGCTGTTTGTCTTCCCTGGTGTAATTAGAACAGGAAGTGTAGATTATTTCTTTTCAATAATCTCAGAACTTTTTCTACTAGATTACATAAAATTTGATATACCTTAAACTCTGCTTATATTGCTTGGGCTCCTGAATTTTACATTTTCCTGTAAAACTGTAACGGTTGGGCCAGGTTTACTGGAGTCCTTTGTGGCACTCCAGCCATGCAAAGCAGCTGTAAACCTGGTTTAATTGGCCAGCTGAACTGGGTGTCTGGGTGCTCTAGAGTGGTAATAGGCAGCCAGAATGGACCATGGAATCTAGCCTATTAGCTGAAAAAACTGAGTATACTCAAATATCCATGAATTTTTATTTACTATCTTTAATTAAATACATGTATAATTATTGATACTATAAGCTACTTGTTAGAACACTGCCATGAGAGAAACCTAGAGATGGAAGTTTAGAGAAGTTCAGTGTTTTGGGGGGAAGAAATCAAGCCACTTTTATGTAGATGCCTAATTTTGAATTTTTTCCCTGAAGTATTTTATGGCCTCTGTGGTGGGTTGTACTCACCTCTTGAGGATTCCTTGTCATCCAGTTACAGTTTTGCCTTTCTCTTGGGCTACCATCACCCCCTGCAGGCTATCAATCTACCTCCATGGGTCTTCTGGGACTTGGCCTTCTGGCCAGGTCACACACTCCAAAGCCTTTTCTGGTGTATTACAAACTCAAATGATAGAAACAGTTCCTTGCTCTTCAGGATCAATCTTACACTATCTGGATTAAATTCCCTCTCTCCAATTGAATCAGCAGGGTTCTCTCTTAGCCATTGCCCCTGTCAGTAACAGCCCTGGCCCAGCCTGGTTCCTCTGGCTGCAGCCAAAGAAGAATCCCCCCTCACTCTTACAGCTCCAGCTCAGAACTGTCTTGCTTGCTGACAGCAAGCAGCTCCTTTTATTTTGGCTTGATGGGCCTTGACTGGCTGTTGTTGGTCCCCTGCCTTTCTGGCTGCTGGAGGACTAGATCTTGCTGATATTCAAAATGGCTGCTCTTTTCTTCACAGATACGTTTCCTGAAGAATGCAGCAGAGCAATGGAGTCATCAGTAGGGGGCCACTGAGGCCTAGTTCCCCCTCTCTGTCCCATCACAGTCTCTCTCTCTTTAAAGTATAGGTCTGGTTTTATACCAGTGTAACTCCATTAACATCAATGACTCTGAGGCATGAGGGCCTGATTCTGATCTCACAGCAACTCCATTGATTTCAGTGGAGTTACTGTAAGATCAGAATCAGGCTCTTAAGTGAACCTTGAAACAAGCCCCTCTGAAGTCAGTGGGTTAATAGACAGTTGCATAGAGCTACTTGTAAGATCAGGCTTTAGTCTTCAATAGCATTGTTGTCGAAAGCCTTGGTTTTGCTTCCAATAATCCCACTGTAAAAGGAAGTTTCATGAAGATCTTGATCCTAAGTGTCTCATTCAGGGGTTGCTGCCAAGTCAGATTTTTTCATATCTGTAAAAAACAAACAAACAAACCCCAAAGAGAGTTGGTTCCAGAACCAAAGCCACAGATCTGAACACTTCCATGCTTTGGAATAATTCTGATCTGGAACCGAACTTTGCAGCTGCCCTTTATATCTGAACCAAACCCCTGGATCTGAATGCTACAAACTTTGAGAAAGTTTTGATACAGATCCAAAGGTTGAATCAGGAGCTTGTCTCTTAAAAAAAATTGCTGTGTAACAGGGTAGCAGTGTTTGCTTGACACACCCCCATGCCTTTCAACTGGTGTTTATTCTAGTAGGAAAGGGTTAAATGGATTCTGCCACTCACCAGGGCAGAAGGTTTTTTACTGCAAAAGGAAGTGAGAGCTGTTTTCTAGAGACAGAAGGGATCTAGGTTCTGGGCTGAGCAGTTCTGAGGTAGGCACTGTAGGAGCCACCACGCTGAAGAAAAGGTTCAAGATAAAAGCACAACCAGAATCTCCACACAGTTTATGTTTTTGTTAATTTCTTTAACAAAACCAGACCCCAGGCAGGGGTGAATTTTTGAATCTGCAATGTGTGGATTTTGTTTTAGAGCAAATTAGGGCACCTGCTCCCAAACTACTGTTCTTCTGTGTTTATGTTAGAGTTAAAAAGCACTTGTTTTGTTTAAAAAAAAAAAAAAAAAAAAGCTCTTGTTTTGCTCTTACTCTGAGTATTGTAAATAACTGGGAAAGGTCCCTTTTAGCATTTTGTGGTTGCTTGCAGTCACTGCAGCTTCCTTCTATCCAAATAGTCTTGCATTGTCAGAGTTGTGAGATGTGGAGAGATCAATTTACTGAGCAATTGTGGCTTCCTGCCACTGCCTCCAGTCAGCAAGTCAGAAAGCATTGGCAGGTGAGCTGTTTCTGAAGTGGTGATGGGAAGCTGTGGTCTCTCAGGGACAATGAAACTGAAAAACACCAACAAATATTCTGAAAGCAGGAAAAGAAATAGTTAACTATCATGGGCACTATCTGCTTTTTAACAGTTTCCAACTTGCCTGTGTACATGGCCAACTGTAACAGCTCTGAAGCAGCCATTAAACGGTCAGTTAAATAATATATATTTATGCAAACATGCATAGAAAATTTAATATCAACTTTATGAAGCATGTTAAATGGGACTCTTCCTATGACATTCTTCTTGGAGTAATTATCAAATTAAAAAGGAATCTTTCCTCCTTAATTATTTTTGTTGCTCATCTCTGTACCTTTTCCAAATCTAATATCTTTTTTGACATGGGGAGATCAGAACTGCAAGCAGTATCCAAGGTGTGGGCATACCATTGATTTATATAGTAGCATTATGATATTTTCTGCCTTATTATCTCTTTCCTCATAGTTCCTAAAATTCTATTAGCTTTTCTGACTGCTGCTGCACATTGAGTGGATGTTTTCAGAGAACTATGCACAGTGATTCCAAGACTTCTTTCTGGTGTGGTAAGAGCTAATTACTAGATCCCATAATTTTGAATGTACAGTTGGGATTATTGTTTTCCAAGATGCATTACTTTGCATTTATCAAAACTGGATTTCATCTGCCATTTTGTTGTCCAATCACCTATTCTGTGAGATCCCCTTGTAACTCTTTGCACTCTACTTTGGACTTAACTATCTTGAGTAATTTTGTATCATCTGCAAATTTTGCCACCTGTTTACCACTTTTTCCAGATCATTTATAAATATGTTGAACAGCACTGGTCCCAGTATAGATCCCTTGGGACACCAGTGTTTAGCTCTCTCCATTCTAAAAACTGACCATTTATTCCTACCCTTTGTTTCCTATCTTTTAACCAGTTACCAATCCATGAGAGGACCTTCTCTCTTATCCCATCACTGCTTACTTTGCTTTAGAGCCTTTGGTGAGGGACCTTGTCAAAGGCTTTCTGAAAGTCCAAATACACTATATCCACGGGATCACTCTTGTGCACGTCTGTTGACCACCTCAAAGAATTCTAATAGATTGGTGAGGCGTGATGTCCCTTTACAAAAGCCATGTTGACTCTTCCCCAACAAATCATGTTCATCTATGTGTCTGATAATTCTGTTCTTTACTATAGTTTCAACAAGTTTGCCAGGTACTGAAGTTAGGTTTACCGGCCTGTAATTACCAGGATCACCTCTGGAACCATTTTTAAAAATTGGTGTGACATTATCTATCCTCCAGTCCCAGACTGAAGTGACAGAGGTGGTTTTGGAACAAATTGATAAACTAAACAGTAATAAGCCACCAGCACCAGATGGTGTTCACCAAAGAGTTCTAAAAGAACTCAAATGTGAAATTGTAGAACTATTAACTGTAGTCTGTAACCTATCATTTAAATCAGCTTCTGTACCAAATAACTGGAGGATAACTAACGTGATACCAATTTTAAAAAAAGGGCTCCAGAGGTGATCTTGGCAACTACAGGCCGGTAAGCCTGACTTCAGTACTGGTTGAAACTATAGTCAAGAACAAAATTGTCAGACACATAGATGAACATAATTTGTTGGGAAGCATCAACATGGTTTTTGTAAAGGGAAATCCTGCCTCACCAATCTGCTAGAATTCTTTGAGGGTGTCAACAAGCATATGGACAAGGGGGATCCAGTGGATATAGTGTACTTAGATTTTCAGAAAGCCTTTGACAAGATCTCTCACCAAAGGCTCTTAAGCAAAGCAAGCAGTCATTGAATAAGAGGGAAGGTTCTCTTATGGATTGGTAACTGATTAAAAGATAGGAAACAAAGGTTAGGAATAAATGGTCAGTTTTCAGAATGGAGAGAGGTAAATAGTGGTGTCCCCCAGGGGTCTGTATTGGGCCCAGTCCTATTCAACATATTCATTAATGATCTGGAAAAGGGGGTAAACGGTTAGTTGGCAAAAATTTGCAGATGATACAAAACAACTCAAGATAGTTAAGGCCCAGGCAGACTGCGAAGAGGTACAAAAGGATCTCTCAAAACTGGATGATTGGGCAACAAAATGGCAGATGAAATTAAATGTTGATAAATGCAAAGTAATGCATATTGGAAAACATAATTCCAACTGTACATATGAAATAATGGCATCTAAATTAGCCATTACCACTCAAGAAAGATCTTAGAATCATTGTGGATAGTTCTGTGAAAACATCCACACAACGTGCAACGGTAGTCAAAAAAGCAAACAGAATATTGGGAATCATTAAGAAAGGGACAGATAATAAGACAGAAAATATCATATTGCCTCTATATAAATCCATGGTATGCCCACATCTTGAATACTGCATGCAGGTGTGGTCGCCCCATCTCCAAAAAGATATATTGGAATTGGAAAAGGTTCAGAAAAGGGCAACAAAAATGATGAGGGGTATGGAACGGCTTCTGTATGAGGAGAGATTAATAAGACTTGGACTTTTCAGCTTGGAAAAGAGATGATTAAGGGGGGATATGATTGAGCTCTGTCAAGGCTGAACCCCCACTCTGTCACTTTGAGGACAGAAGGTGGGAGCCCGCAAGGATTTTAAAAATTAATAGTTGCCACTCCAGGTTCTATTAAACTCCCAAAGTTACAGCTTTTCCTCTGACCTTGGCTTGGTAGACGCTGCCACCACCCAAATGCAAAAAAAACCCTTTGGGCCCAGGACGGAGCACTTGGGAATTCCTCCCTGAGGGGTACCCTCAAGCCCTTACACACACACACACACACACACACAATAGCTGAGAAAGAAAACAAAGGAAATTAGCTGTTGCTACCATCTAATCCAACAACATGCACAAATCTCTTAGGACACCAAAAATCCAATCCTGTTCTTAAAAAAGGTTAATTTTATTAAAAACAAAAAGGGAAAAATAAATCTGGAATTCAGGCTTTTGCTAGATTTTAAAAGAGCAATTCCAAAAATTAAGCACCCAAATAGCTCTCTTGGGGGTTCAGCTTAAAGGTTACAAGGAAACAAAAGCATCTGGGGTTATAACAGAGGAGATCCACAAGCCAAATAAAAAAATAAACCTGATCACATATAGTTAAACATTCCTAATTTATTTACATATTTGGGGGGTTTCAAATAAGTAATTCTAGGTCTGATCTGATGAATTTTCTGGCTTAAGCCTTACACAGCATTTCTGCTTACAGCTAACTGGCTGGCCTGGTGTCCAAAAAGGAGCCCCTCCCCCACCTTCTTTTATCACAAGGTCTATAAAATCATGACTGATGTGGAGAAAGTAAATAAGGAAGTGTTATTTACTCCTTCTCAGAACACAAGCACTAGAGGTCAGCAAATGAAATTAATAGGCAGCAAGCTTAAAAACAAACAAAAGGAAGTATTTCTTCACACAACGCACAGTCAACCTGTGGAACTCTTTGCCAGAGGATGTTGTGAAGGCCAAGACTATAAGAGAGTTAAAAAAAGAACTAGATAAATTCATGGAGGATAGGTCCATCAATGGCTATGAGCCAGGATGGGCAGGGATGGTGTCCCTAGCCTCTGTTTGCCAGAAGCTGGGAATCAGTGACAGAGATGGATCACTTGATGATTACCTGTTGTGTTCATTCCCTCTGGGGCACCTAGCATTGGCCACTGTCGGAAGATACTGGGCTAAATGGACCTTTGGTCTGACCCAGAATGGCCATTCTTAAATTCTTATGATAGCGTAAAAATAAATAAAATCCAATAACATGAATAGGTCTTGCACAGGTTAGCCTTTCTATTGACTTCAGTGGGCTGTGGATCAGGCCCTGTAAACACTGTAAACTCACTGTGCTGACATAAGCGAGCCACTGAGTGCAAGGTTTTTGAGTATTCAGTGAAGTTACATGTGGTGTGATTAGCTGGTGTTGGAAGTTGTTAGGTAGAACTTCATTGCTTGTTAAAAGAAATTGCAATGTTCTAGGTGAAAAAATACTTGTGCTGTTGCTGGGTACATTGTTTGCACCATTTCCTGAAATAGTGCTTGGGTGACATGACATTTTTATTGTTATCCTGCTGTTTATCTAAGTTCAACATGGGGTTTGACAAAGTTTACAGAATTTAGTTTTAGTTTTAAAGAGAGAATTTTATTTACCGTGACCACAGTGCTGTGTATTCTGCTGCAAGCTGGACCTGAACCAGACCTCAGGTTTCTCTGACTCAGCAAACTAGAAATTCTGCAGCCAGCTGGGTGTAAATTTTAAAAAGGGAGGACTTTATTGAATTAAAAATTAATAATAATCACCTTGATATTCCACATTTCCTAGTATATTATTATATTAAATTCACTTTATCTAATGTTGTCCTCAAATCATTCTATTTCATCACGCAGCAGAGTTCTGTATTGACAGTTTCCCAGTTCAAAGTTTTAGGAGATGACTCGAGAACTGGAGCTTTTGATAGACAGGAAAACGTAGGAGGTGTTATTTCTGTCTCTCGTGGACAGGGAGAAATATGACTTGAAATTGTTTGCTGCCTTAGAAGGCTGGGCGTTTTGCTGAACTCCTACTTCCCCACTCCAGCAAACCCAGGAGTATATCCATCCACAACCTTTGGCCTAATATCCACTCGTGGAAGGATGTTTCTGCTGAATGATCAGCAGTAAAATAGTTAATCCTCACATTTTTAAATTGTCATTAGGTTTCCAAGTCAATACCCACCTGTAAGAATGGGAACAGATCATACCTCTAGGAGCTAGCATTTCAAGTTGTCTGCGGATTCTGGAGGACATTTCTGAACTGGTATATGGTCCATTCATCTGAATTAGTGCTGACCACAGTTTAACTATAATGAAAACTAGGACAAACCATGGTCAGTGCTGCTCTGACTCTTGGGTTAATTGTATTGACCACAGTTTCTCCTTGCCTTCACTTACAGCTAAATCAAATACCAGTTCAGCTCAAGTGATTACTGACAACCAGTTGCTGAATCAATGCTATTTCCTAGGGTATTGATTTCCTAGCATGCTATTTCCTAGGGTAGACACTCCCGCTATTTTGACGCATTCAGCTGCACCTTCATAGAGTGTTTGCCTTAACCATGGAGCCTGCATGTCTGTCTAGGGTCCTAGAGTTTGTCACTCTGTTATGCTTCAATTAGTGCTATATTAATACATGAAGTGAGAGACAGTTGATTCTTTAACAGCAGCAAAATTGCTCAGATTGCACTGTAAATTCTCTGAGTGCTTTAAACTTGACAATGCTTGCTATATCAGCGAATACACTAAATCAATAGCAATTCAGTGGCTATATAATGATTCACTTCACTACTGATGTTCAGATTATTTCTACAGTAGGAAACTAATTTCCATGAAAAATAAACCTGCCACTTTTAGACATCATTTTGCTATTCTACTCAGTAATACTCTCTGCACAACATCAGATAGCAGGAATTGGAGAAAATGGCTGCTATGCCTCAGCAATTGTTTGAAAGTTTTATTAATTAAAATTATACCCTACATAAGATCGTAACTGTATTTAGATAGAATATTAAAATCCTTAACCATTAAAAACTGCCAGAAAGGTGGTAGTAGCTGCTGAGCAGTATATTTATTAAATAAAAGAAAATCCCAACCCAATTTACTACTTATGAAAAGAAACAATCTTCTGAACTCCAAACGAGTGGCACCTGGGAAGGTCAAGGAGTTCATTCTTGGAGATCTCCTCTCCATGCCAAAAATAAATGGAAAGGGGTTACTGTAGCACCAACACAAAGGAAACAAGAATTGCCAAGAGGTAACTAAGGCTGGCTGTAGCCATATAAGGTACTTGGGAAAGGCATTGTTTTGCTTCCTTGATACTGATTATATCTGAAACGTTCTCTGCCTCCCTTCCTCCCTGCCCATGTTCTCCCAGATTAGATTCATATGTTTACCTTAAAAAGAGGTCAAGTCTCCATCTATCCGGCTCACTAACAACTACAGAAGAATAGCATATGTGTCGAGCAGTTCAATACAATGGCCTTCTAGGAGTTCTCCCATTCAAACCCAACTGGTAAGGCATAGGAATACAGCAAACCTCTAGAGGTTTGCCATCCCAACATATTCTAACTATATTGTAGTTCTATCCCAAAAATCATTGTCAATAGCAAAATTAATGGATGGTTGTACAATATTTCACATATTAAACTATAAAACACACTATGGAAACACTCAGGCAGTACATATATTTGGCAATACAATTAATATTTTTAGAAGCAGTATGTAGTCAAGTGACATTTCATCTAGCCTAGAAATATAAGTCTGGAAGGGACCTTGAGAGATCTAGTCATTCCCCTCACTCTCAGGCAGGATTAAGTATATCTAGACCAGGGGTTCTCAAACTTCATTGCACCGCAATCCCCTTCTGACAACAAACATTTCTACATGACCCCAGGAGGTGGGAAGCCTGAGTCTGCCCGAGTCCCACCGCCCTGGGTGGGGGGCCAAAGCCTGAGCCTCACTGCCCCTGGCGGGGATGGGGTCAAAGCCCAAGCCCAAGGGCTTCAGCCCCAGCCGGGGGGCCTGTAACCTGAGATCCACTGCCCAGAACTGTGGGGCTCAGGCTTCAGCCCTGATCCCGAGCAAGTCTAAGCCAGCACTGGCAACCCCATTAAAATGGGGATCACGACCCACTTTGGGGGTCTCAACCCACAGTTTGAGAACCACTGATCTATACCATCCTGGATAGGTGTTTGTCTAATCTGTTCTTGGGAACCTCTACTGGGGGGAACCTGCCAGGGATTCCACAGCCTTCCTTGGAAGCCTATTCCAGTGCTTAGCTAGAAGTTTTGCTCCCCTAGCCAGGAATCTGGTGGGATTAGAACCGAGTACCTTTTTCTTCGAGTAGATGCAGATGTGTATCCCAAGTAGGTGGGTGCGTGCCCCGTGCACTAGAGCTGGAGACTTTTGCCTCCATTCCTTCAAGGATTCATCAGCTACCTGTGGCAGTGCATACACACCCTTGCCACCCTTTGGGGACTCAAGACAATACCGAAGACTCCTGGGACTCTGGACAGTACGGCTCAGTGGTCAGAGTCAATACTGTGGCCCTCCCGTACCAGGCTGCATGGCCTAGTGGCCAGAGTCAAGACAGTGGCCCTCCAGTGCTGGGCTGCATGGCCTAGTGGCCAGATCCAGGGGCCACCACCAAAATGGAAGTGGTGGCTGGGTATGGGGACCCAAGGCCACCCGACTCCACAGGGTCCCAACACAATGCCCTAACAGTGGCGGAGTGGTCCATCAGTGGGGAATCCAGTCACAACATGCTGACCTCATATGGGTGGGAGATACCACTCATGCCACCTCCCGGGGCCACTTCCTACCGTACTGCCTGACGTTGTAGTTCCTATGACATTGGGGTCTCCAGGCTCCTCAGTGCAGGTAACTCGCTGGGACTCCAACTCCTGCCGGTCAGCTGTAAGCGACATGTCTCCAGTCTGAGTCTCGGGATCTCTGGCTCCCACAGGGAAGGGCTGTAACGGCTTCTGAGCTTGGGCCTCCACCAAGCGCCCTTCCTCCTTGGCAGTCAGCCCAGACTGAGCTGAGCTGCTCTCCTTTATACTAGGACAGCAGTTGGAGCATGCCCAGCAGGGTCTGAGAGGGGTGGGACTTCCTCTGCCCATAGTGTGGGATTAACCCTTTCCTGCCTGATGTGGGGTATGCACACCCCGTCACACACCCACACAGAGATGCCAGTAAGGGGCACTGCAACAGCAGCTATACAGGTCACAGCACATCTTTGTGCAGCCCTCTCCCCCAAGAGGATGAGACTACTCCAGGAAGAGGGATAGGTCTCACAAGAGGAGGCATTTGAGCTCAGGGCGCGGCTGCTCTTTGCACCCTCATTCAGTGCCTGCTAAACATCGATTTTGACTCATTGGCCCAGAGCACTGTTCCACTTGTTTTTCTTCTTCCCTTTTCATCCTCGTTCTTTTGGGGACAGGCTGGCCCACTTTTACAATGCCTGGGTCTTGATAACATCCAACAGGTGGGTCCTGGACACTGTCAGATTGGGCTATGCCTTTTAGTTCCTCTCCACTCCCCCTTCCCACCCACCCCCCCGTCCCTCTTCAGGGACCCAACTCATGAGACACTGCTATTTGAGCAGGTCAGCTCTCTGCTGGCACTTAGCAGTGCTGGAGGAGATTCCATGAGAATACGGAGGTCACAGGTTCTACTCCCAATATTTCCTGATATCAAAAGCCAAGGGCTGGATGATGCCCATCCTTGACCTTCACAGACTCAACATTTTCATCAAATCCATGACATTCTGCATCGTCACTTTATCAGCTATTCTCCCTGCTTTGTCTCAGAATGACTGGTTCACTGCTCTGGTCCTTCAAGACGCTTACTTCCATGTAGCCATTCTACCAAGTCACAGGAAGTATCTTCAGTTCCTGGTAGGAGACCAACACTTTCATTCTGCCTTTCTTTTGCACCCCAAGTCTTCACAAAATGCATGGTGGGGTTCATAGTGTATCTCAGGAGAAAGGGAACCCATATCTTCCCCTATCTCAATGGTTACTGAAGGGTGGCTCCAGAGAGGAGGTTCTTGCCCATGTCAACACCACACTACGCTTACTCTACCATTTGAAGAAAAGGAGGACTTGTGGCACCCTAGAGACTAAAAGATTTATTAGAAATGCATTTCCACTGAATGCATCCGATGAAGTGAGCTGTAGCTCAAAAGCTTATGCTCTAATAAATTTGTTAGTCTCTAAGGTGCCACAAGTACTCCTTTTCTTTTTGTGGATACAGACTAACACGGCTCCTACTCTGAAATCTACCATTTGAGATTCATTCTAAACACCATGAAATCGACCTTGGCCCCCACTCAACAAACAGAGTTCATTGGGGCCTTGTTAGATTCCACAAAATCAAGGGCATTCTTGCAGACCAACTGCTTCCAAGCGATTTGACAGCTGTGCCTCCATTTGCAGTCACAACCATCCATGACAGTTCGTGTGCACCTGAGCTTATTGGACCACCTAGGTGCAAGTGGATATGTGGCCCAACTCTCCAAGTTGTGCCTTTGCCTTCTTCAGATGTGGCTCAGGATGGTTTATTGACCTGCATTCTCTAGCCAGGTTAGTTCATCTTTCTCTATCAGTCCTGGAGTCCTTGCGCTGGTGGGAGTCCCCACACAATGTGTGTCAAGGGGTACCCTTCACTCTGCCCTCTCCAACCAAGTCAGTGTTACTAAAATTGTAGTTGTTGCTCTACACCAGCCATACAAAAAGAAGTAGTGATTACCAACACGTCCCTTCTGGGTTGGAGAGCGCATCTGGACTCATTGAGGATGTAGGCCTGTGGTCAGAACAGGAGACCCTGCTCCACATCAACATGCTGGAGCTTTGGGCCATCCTCAATACATGTTACACCTTCCAGGGCCACATCAGGTATCTGGTTCACATACTAACAGACAATACCACCGTGACGTAGAATGTGAACAAACAAGGGGGAGTTCACTTCAGATCACTGTGCCTGGAGGCAATCAACCTGTGGCAGTTCAGAATTGAAGAGGATATCATCCTACCACTTACCAGGGGTCCAGAACCATCTCATGGATCATTTCAGCAGGGTTTTCTCCACAAGCGGTCCCTGAAGATAGAGATCCTACAGATGGTGTTCACAGCATGGGGCATCCCCATGATCAACCTCTTTGCAACCACGAAAAACAGGAAGTGTTGCCTATTCTGCTCTCAGGGTGGGCTCAGCCGTGCTCCCTCTCCTATGCTTTCCACTGCAGTCGACAGTCAACTCTTCTGTACACACTCCCTCCTATCCTAGTCCTTCCCCAGGTCATTGCCAAGCTCAAGGCAGACTGAACCAGACTCCTCCTGATCACCCCAGCATGGCCGAGGCAGCACGGATTCTCAGACCTCCTTGCTCTGTTGGTTCAGCCTCCCCTGTCACAGCCTGAGAAGGAGGTTAGTCTTCAGGGTGAATGATTGCGAGTCAGTGGAGCCCAGACTCCACAGACACACACACTGTTGGGGGGGGGGGAGAAGGTCCCGGGTGGGGACTAATTTTCATAGCTGAGTATAGGTCCAGCTTTCATTTGAAAAGCTGTCTGCAGGGGTGGAGTGCAGAGGAATCCACAAAGTGCCAGAAGGTGGAAAGGAATGTGCAGGGGGAGTTTGGGGAGTGCATGGGAAAGGGTTCTGAATGTGCTGAAGGGGAGGGCGGGCCGGCATCTGCTCAGTCTGCAGTGTTACAAGAGTCTGGAGCATGTCGGTTTGATGCTCCAGAACTTTAATCAGCCTCCCTGTGGCATCCCTGTTGTAAGAATCCTTCTCTTGTCTTTCCTGCTTTTTGCTTTCCCTCCACTTCTTGTGTTCAGTGTTTTCTCCTCTGCAGCAGCACCACCCAGAACATATCTTCCTTCATCTGTCTCGGCCATTTTCTTATCTTGCGCAGACACTCTGCGGCTGTTGGGGGGTTGGTTCTCAAGGTCAAGTCTGGAGACGGATAATTAACAATAAACAGAAGTGCTGTTGCCAACTACACAGAGAGCATTGAAGAAGTAACATTAATACACTGCTGGTAACATACCTATCACTTTCTTGGTGACCCTAGGCAACCACCCATGAGGCAGAAGATCCCAAGAATGGCGAGTGAACCCAGGGGCAGGGCCTTGTTTACTACAGAAAAGCAATTGGAAAAAGTTGCAGGGCACTTATGGGGGGCAACACTCTAAACTTTCCCACCTTTTTCCACAGGCGGTGGTCACTATGGAAGATATCTCACTTCTGAGCGTAAGCAGGGAAGCAAGGGTGCATCTGCTACACACTTGCAGCTTCCGCCCTGGTCCCTATGTTGTTCGCCTGCGTGCAGCTTTGGTCCCTGCCCAAATGATTGAGAGACATTTTCCTATGCCACTCTTCAGTGAGGCAAGGAACAAAACAGCCCTGCCAAGGAACATTCGGCAGAGGATTGCTGAATACCTCCAGGAAAGCTTCCTAGAGAGCAGCATGGAGGATTCCTGAGAAATCTCAGAGTGCATCAACTCCCTGTTTCGCCATGCTGCCTAGCTGTACGGGAAAATGCCCAACACACAGAACAAAGCCAGCCTATTACATTTCTCTGCCCCTAACCTGCTTCAAAACTTCACAGAGCAAAACCACTTGCCAGGGGTCTACTCTCCTGCTTCTGGCTTGCCAGAGAGTGACTGCAAAGATTGGCTGGACACCTCTGGAGTGGAGAACAGCTCCTGAGTAGATGCATCATGGGACTCCACATCTTCTTAAGCCTCCACCTCTTCATAAATTACTTCTTCCTCTGGGTTAGGCCCACTTTCTACTGGCTCCAGATCCGCTGAAGTATCCACGGTGCTCTTTGCAGTGGAGGTTGGGTCACCACCTAGAATAGTGTCCAACTCCTTATAAAAACGGCAGATGTGGGGCACAGCCGTAGAGCGACGGTTTGCCTCCCTCACACTGTGGTATGCGCTCCTCAGCTCCTTCACCTTTGCTCTGTATTGCAGCATGTCCTGATTATATCCCTTTTCATGCAAGCTGCACGCGATCTGGCCATAGGTATCAAAATTCCTACGGCTGGAGTGCAGCTGGGACTGATAAGCGTTTCCTCTCCCCAAACACTTATCAGATTCAGTAGCTCCACAGTGGTCCAAGCAGGAGATCATTTGCTGCATGGAGCCACCATGGTCAGCTGGGAATATGCAATGTGAGCTCAGCACACTGAGCAAACAGGAAGGGGGATTTCAAAATTCCTGGGGCTTTAAAGGGGGAGGTGTGGAAAGTGGTTTACCTGGCGTCAGGGCAGCAGAGTTGAAAATGCTGGCCAGAGTGATCAGGATGGGCATTGTGGGGACACCATCCAGAAGCCAATAACAGCACTAAAAATCAAACACGGTGTCTACACTGGTACTACAGTGCTAAAACCTTGGCACAAAAAGCCTTATGACTCTTATCAGGGTGGTTTTATTACAGTGTTGCAACTGAGGAGTTTCAGGACAAAAAGTGGCTTTGCAGTGTGTACACCTCTGCTGTTTCATCATCAAAAGCTGTCTTTTGGCAAAAAAACTTGCAAGTGTAAACCAGGCCTAAGTCATGAGTCAGCCAAACGTATCAGTGACATAGCGCTGGGAATCAACTGCTAAACCAGCACTTTGGTCAGGTAAACACCAATTAATTCCCCCCAAGGTAGGCCTGATAGGGTTTAATAGGTGGCTCAGAATGGGTTGGGTGAGCATTAATGAGCAAACTGATCTATTAACACAGGAGGCTAAGGGGGCACAGGAAAGTTATGCAGGAAGGGAGAAAGAGCCAATGATTTCTGACCAGAATGAGCCCTGTCCCCTCGTCAGGGAATTGAGGAGAAACTGAAACTAAATAATATGGTAAAGTAAGATGATGGGAAGAGCAAATATAAGTAAACTGCACTAAGGTGTCTAACAACTGAAGGTCTCTAAGTCTGTATTCACAGAGTGAAGTGGGATGTTATCCTGTCAGAGTGTCAAAGGGAAAACATTTAGTTTTTCATGACAGATAACATCACTGAATATATATTCATATGTGTAGTGATAATAGTGGTAAAGTGTATTTTTATTGCTATTCTGTGTTTACAAAGCTACAGCACCTGAAATCTGGAAGGATTCACACATGACTCTCTACCTCTGTTGTCATAGGAACAACTTCTAGGTGCCAAATAGCTTTGTAATATCAGTACTTACATTTTCAGCAGCTCTCAAGAAGGGAGAAGCTGTGGTAAGCTGTGAAGAAACCGGAAGGCGAGAAAGTCAGAGCACAGTATGTGAAAGCATCCCAGTCATGAGATGAACAGAATGACCAAGAGAAGATACCTTTTATCTGCTTTTATGAAATAAAAGCTATAGTCCCAGAGGTAACCAGCTCCCAAATTCTCATGCAAAATTTAAAATATTAGCTAATTTTTAAAAAAAAAGAAAATTCACTAGTTTGAATAAAAGGTATATTAAAAAGTTCATTAAATATCAAGTAGCATTACAGCTTTACAAGTAGCAATATCAAGTAGCATTACAGCTTAAGAAATCCTTCTCAAGATCAGCAAAAGGGAAGGAAATGTGATGTCATTTTTAGCCTTCTTCAGTTTCTATGGATACTAAAAATCAAGTCTAGAGTCTGATCAATATATCCATTTATATATATGTAACCCTTTTGCCAGTCAGAGTTGGCAGCAACAAGGGCCGGGTTCAGTATCTAGGGGTTCCTTTTCAACAATACAACACAAAACTGGCTCAAACCCCCACCCAGTGACTGGAGACAATTACACACCACCCCCTGGGCCTTTAAAAGGCAATACTTCCCCTCTCGCAAGCACAGAGTCTGAGTGTAGCAAAAAACTTTTAATAAAAGGAGGGAAGTAACTTGGCATTAATTTGGGGAAACACTGAAAACAGGGCTCATAAACATAAACCATGAGCAAAAGACCCACTCCAAAGTAAGTTGTGCAGTGTCCTTTTCCCCTCAAGTTCTTAAGTCCAGCAACCCAAAGGTCCCTTTAATGTGCCCGTCCCTTCTCCGCACCCCACTCATAGTTGCTGTCCTTGGGACAGTGCAGACCCAGAGTTCAGAGGTGCATCTGCAGAGTTCACCTCCCACACTGGGTTGATGGGGAAGGTAAGGAGGCACCTTACTTGCTCCACTGCTCAGACACTCACTCTCCACCTGTCTCTATGTAGCTTTGCTTGGGCCCTCTCCGCCAGCTGCCCTGCTGGCCACACCTCTCTGCCAACCACCCTGCTGGCCGCTCACCAAGCTATCCTCAGAGCCCACCACTTAACACAGCTGTCAAGGTTCCTCCCCCACTCTGAACGCTAGGGTACAGATGTAGGGAACCTGCATGAAAACCTCCTAAGCTTATCTTTACCAGCTTAGGTCAAAAAGTTCCCCAAGGTACAAAATATTCCACCCTTTGTCCTTGGATTGGCCGCTACCACCACCAAACAAATACTGGTTACTGGGGAAGAGCTGTTTGGAAATGTCTTTCCCCCCAAATACTTCCCAAAACCTTGCACCCCACTTCCTGGACAAGGTTTGGTAAAAAGCCTCACCAATTTGCCTAGGTGACTACAGACCCAGACCCTTGGATCTTAAGAACAATTCTCTCAACACTTGCACCCCCCCCCTTTCCTGGGACATGTTGGATAAAAAGCCTCACCAATTTGCATAGGTGACCACAGACCCAAACCCTTGGATCTGAGAACAATGAAAAAGCATTCAGTTTTCTTACAAGAAGACTTTTAATAGAAATAGGAGTAAATAGAAGTAAAGAAATCCCCTCTGTAAAATCAGGATAGTAGATACCTTACAGGGTAATTAGATTCAAAACATAGAGAATCCCTCTAGGCAAAACCTTAAGTTACAAAAAAGATACACAGACAGAAATAGTTATTCTATTCAGCACAATTCTTTTCTCAGCCATTTAAAGAAATCATAATCTAACACATACCTAGCTAGATTACTTACTAAAAGTTCTAAGACTCCATTCCTGGTCTATCCCCAGCAAAGACAGAATATAGACAGACCCACAGACCCTTTGTTTCTCTCCCTCCTCCCAGCTTTTGAAAGTATCTTGTCTCCTCATTGGTCATTTTGGTCAGGTGCCAGCGAGGTTACCTTTAACTTCTTAACCCTTTACAGGTGAAAGGAGTTTTCCTCTGGCCAGGAGGGATTTTAAAGGGGTTTACCCTTCCCTTTATATTTATGACAACAGCTCTGTGATTTCAGCTGTTAATGGGGGAGCCCCACTGCTAGTGCACACTGGGCAGTCTCTTGCATCAGAGACACTGTCCCAAAGCAGGTCTAATACTTAGATCTAGTTATCAGTGATTTTAGCACTGCGGTATGTAACAAGACTCTCAGTGGAGTCCAAATTAGCTCTGTTATTACACAATGAAGAGAGGAAGAGTCAAATGGTGTCTGAAATCCTTACACAGGGCCTACACCACAAGATACACATACCTATCCTCACACTCTCTCAACTCACTGGGATTTGGAACCCATGTCCCCTGCCTAGCGAGTGCCGTTTAGTTGAGGGTGCGTCCCTCAATCGGGAAATACCAAGTACAGTTCTGCTGCCCTTGATTTACACAACAAAGATAACAACTCTTTATTACTCCTGCCCCAATAACAAGGTGACTGGGGATCCCACATCATCCAAAAGTGACCATTTGAGCGAGCAATCCCATCATGCTGAGCACCTAGGCAGGGTGGAGTACTCATGCAAATGAGATCAGCTCCTGAAGTTCTCTTCCACAGCTCATCACTAGATGTCAGGGGAGAACTCATTCAGACTCTGCTTACATATAGAATGAATAAATGCATAAATAACGGTTTATTTCTGTAGATCATTCTAGCTTGCTATATATTATGTGCACTGGAAATGAGGTAGAGCATAATTACCTGTTAATAGCGTTAGGGAAAAGAGACTTCAAGAAGAAAGGAAATGCATAGTAGCAATAAAGAAGTGGGGAGAACTCCCTGCTAACTCCTCTTGTGGCCTTCTGGGGCAAGAGGAGAACCACCCCTCTGGACCTGATCCTTCTGTGTTCTCTGCAGCAGGGAGAGGCAAAGACACTGACCTGAATTCTCAGTTATACTAAGACTCCTGTACACTGCTAGAGTGGTGTAAAGGCTCTTAGTGTGATTGAGAATTCAGGCCTGAATCCTCAAAAACCCCATCTGCAGTAGAGATCTTTGGCATTTACAGAACCATTTCAAGCACTGGAAACATTTTCAAAACACTTCATGTTCACACACAAAAGTGATGATAATATTTTTGACTATTAAGTGATTGTATGAATTCAGAGCAAGTCTTATAACCAGCCTGGAATGATTCAGGCTCCAATGAATTGTTTCTGTGCCGTGCATGGGCAGTCCATGCAGTGCAGCTGTACCAGATTAGCTGACTTTCCCTGCACAATCTCATAACAATTTGAATAAATAAAAGTGTAAAAGTTCAGTGTGTTGCTGCAACCTTTTTTTGTCATTCACTGTTAAATTAGAGTTGTTTGATTAACCTGGTATGCTTCCTGTTTCCTCTTAATTCCGGTTTTGCTTTGAGCTATTGCAGGGGTTTTAATTTTATGCCTAAAACTTTGTCTTCGGAGATGCAATACCTGAAGTGTTGAGGCCTTTCTTCTTTAAAAATAATCAAGGATGAGGGTATAAGTGTGGGTGTGTATGACAGTTTAGAAATTTGTGGGCATATATATTTTTAAATGTATGTAGATGTGTTTTCTCAATGAATATGTTGTACAGTAAAAGGAGGAGCTTATTTGGGTTGTGTTTCATATGAGCATTTCTTCTAGTTCTAATCTATTATTTCGCAATTGTAGAATTTCTCCTTAAGTAACCAGATCTAGGTAGTTTCTAAACTATAAGTTTATATAGAAATTCCAAGAAGAAGGTAGATTAAATTTAATTCTGAGGTGTTCAAATTTTAGTAGTGTTATGTCTTGGGAACAAAGTCTTCAACGGTCAGCAGTCCTTTGGCCCCCTAGCTTTTAAAGTAAACATCTTCCTGTCCTTGGGATAAACCTAGTAGCCCATATATGTAGGAGAGAAGAGTTTAGAGAAAACACCAGGAAGTTAGTCTGTGCGTACACGGCTAGAATGCTAGCTGTGGCTGCAGCACCTCTTTAAATTGTTCTCTTACTAGAGATCCAGTTTAGTTCTGAAACTTGGAATCCTCTTGTGTTATAACTCAACATGTGGTGCATGAAACACTAGCCAAGTATGGTAAAGTCCAGCTTATGGACACAGCGAGCAAACAGGCCTATCTGGTTTTAAAAAGACACATCCCCTGAAGTCCAAGGAAGACAAAAGACACAGGGATAGTGTCTGCAGGCAATCACTGACTCCCAGTCCCCAGACATCATGGCATCTGGGATGATTTAAGCTTTAGGTAAGACTAAGATGTGTGTAGGTTTCTGTGTTTTTACCCCTTTTCTCTGATTGTTATATTCCATGGATAAATATATACTTTTGTTTTGAAGAAGCTGTTCTGAGTCACTGCATAACCTACTGGTCACAGCTCCTGAAAGGAAGTCTCTTGCAAGGGCCAAACCCAGCTGGATCTGTAGAACAAACATGATAATCAGAGGTGCTGCAGCCCAGGGACCTAGTCTATGAGTGGGAGAAACATGGGATTTGCTCCAGAAAGGAGTGAAGGCTCAGGGCCTGGCACTGCAAAAGATGCACTCAGGAGAGACTGAAGAGGGGTCAAATGTGCATTTTCTCTGTAACCATGGCACATACTCATGCTACATTCAATATCACGCTGAGGGAAAAGTGAATAGATTGGTTATTAAGTGGTCATGGTTAAAGGTGGAACAAAGGCCCAGCATTAAAGCTACCCTAGTACAATTAACCATGTAGCAATACTCTTATACTAGTTCCCAGCTGATTGACAATACTAAAATATAGCACGCTATCAGATAATCCATTCGCCTTTTAAAAATACTACTATATTTTTAAGAGGGAGCTTTTCAAGTGTTATGAAATTTGCTTATGTTTTTAAAATTGATCACAATTACACATAGAAAAAATCTTAA
Source organism: Eretmochelys imbricata (assembly GCF_965152235.1). Taxonomy (NCBI): domain Eukaryota; kingdom Metazoa; phylum Chordata; order Testudines; family Cheloniidae; genus Eretmochelys; species Eretmochelys imbricata. Next base: position 287,236,032 of record NC_135572.1, read on the forward strand.
TTATGCCATAAATTGGTCGAGTTAGTCATTACTCAGAAAGAGAAAGTGGTGTCCTTGAGTGAAAGTAGAAACCTGAGGTTTTATCCTATTTAGTGGTTTGGTCTATAAGGATAGAAAAGAACATTGAGGGTATTCAGATATATGGCTACATGAAATGAATATAAATGATATTTCATATAGGCTGCCTTATGCAATATGCATAGGATGAAATCCTGATCCCAGCTGAAGTCAGGGGCAAAATTCCAGTTGATTTCAATGGGGCTAGGATTTCATCCATACTCTACTCTATAGATTTTGATCCTGTCTTTCAGAGGGGCTGAGCACCTGCAGCTCCCACTGACTTCAATGGGAGCAGTACACGTTCAGCACCTCTGATAATCAGGGACCTCTGACCCATCCTGATCTCTCAGAGCACACCCCCTCAGCTCTCAGGCCTTGGGCCATTATCTATGTCAGAGTGAAATCGTGATTCGCCCACTCTCAGACCAGGTTTTGGCCTACAATCTCCAGGTGCTCACTGGGATTCCCTCAGTAGGTCTGACTTAGGTTTTGTTCCCTCCATGAGCTATGACAGTGGAATCCAGAAACCAGACAGCCTTCTTAAAGCAAAGGATTAATTTTATTTAGAACCAAAAGATTTCAGAGAAAACAGTATGAAACAATAAATAGTCTATGTGCATGCCTGTCTTTCACTAAGGCTCACCATTCCCTGGAAGCTGGGAAATGCCCTAAGTATATTCAGACACTCCTACATGACTTGTGTATGGGTTCCTTGTGGGTCTGTACTCTCCAGGAACAACTCCACCCCCTCTCCAGACAGTACTTGTAAGTGTTTACTATCCCTTTGATGCCTAGGCTCCCAGCCTTGACAGTAGACCATGGTCTTGTAATTGCCCCACAAATATTTATTGGGAAACTATTAACCTATAACCATGTGTTTTCCTGCTTGTTTTCCCAACAGCTCTACATTAAGCAAGACCGACTCATTCATACAGGAAAGTCTAATAACACATATATAGTAACTTCACCTCACTGACCAGCTCACAAATAGTACTCATAAAATTATTTCATATTGGGTATTCTTACATTATTACACAGCAGCTCCACATCCACACCAGCCCTATATGGAAAAGTATGGATGCATTCAGTCAGGACCATCAAATATTAGGCTGGCATAAAATATGACAGCACATGTTCTATGAACATAAAACCAGAGAATCAAAGTACATACCATATGATTCTGGGCTGATGACTGCAGTTATCCAGGTAAGTCAATGGTTTTCAACCTTTTTTTTCCATTTGCAGACTCCTAAAAATTTTTGAATGGAGCTTTGGAAATTCAACCTGTGATCCGTGGACTCCTGCCATAGAAGTCTTAAACTGAAAACTGACTGAACAGAATTCAACTCAGGGCTCAGGTCTGCAGGGCTGGAGTGTAGGCTCTGAGACCCTCTGAGGGATGAGGGTCTCTGATCCTGAGCTCCAGCCCGGTCCTCAACATCTACAGTGCAATTTTATAGCCCCGCAGCCTGAGCCCCATGAACCGAAGTCAGCTGACCCAGGCAAGCCATGGCCGTGCTACCAGTCTTTTATGGCAGTGTAGGTGTACCCAGGGAGACAGAGACAGGCCATCACAAAGTGGATGAAGCAGCAAAGAAACATGCAAGAGACAGATTCCTACAATGCTGCCTGCAGGCATAAGGCAGCACTTCTAATGGTGAGTGTGGCCATAACAGGCTCCATTACAGTGACATTGTAAGGGGCCACTGCAGAGCCTGAAATCGTGCCCTGCAACAGCATTACCTTAAAAAAATAAAAAGACTGGTAAAAATCCTTTCAAAATATTCCAATAGATCAATGACAGAATCATGCAGAAAACCCCTTTTGTTTCTGCAGCTCATAATACAACATTATTCTTGGTTACATGTGAGTAACTGACTTAATGGCATGAAGAATTACACCAGGTTGAATTTATAATATTATGTAAAGCAGATAACTTCATGCTGACTTTTAAGTAAGAACAGGTGATTGCAGCAACCTTATTAATGTTCATAAAGTCAAGATTTGACATAAACATAGAATGGAACAAGTAAAATAGTGTTATGGCATGAATCATGCAGCTAAGTTAACAGTAAAAGGAAACAGAGATGAAATATTTATCATGGTAATGTGCACTTCATGACTCATCTGCATGCCAAAAAACAAAATATGTGAATAATACCTACTTGCCATTGTCTAATCAAAGAGGGAGGGATGATGGAAAATATTATAGCTCTTAAGAAAACAACCTGAACCACTTATTAATTTAAAGGTAACCTGTGGGTTTCCTGGTCAGAGATTTACACATACAAGGTGTTTTTCTATTGAAACAAAAACGTATTACCCGGATGCCAATCTATTGTGCTTGAATGACACGATGGAGAAAATTATGATTTAGGGCTTGATCTTATGCACACTACTACCCATTTATCTCAGTGGGATTCCACACACAAAGGAGATTTCTCACCTGCTGCTTGCAGGACCATGCCCCAAATCTTTACAGTGTTTAGAGACCCGATGAAAACTGAACAGCTGTAATAGCTAAGCCTACAAGCCACATCTCAAGTAAAAACAGTTTGTCATACTAGGTCTGATTAATGTGGGAATGTCTGTTCTTGATTTTTTTTTTTTTTAAATAAAGATTAGTTCTATATAGAGCATGTGTAGCTCTGACTTAGAGGCCAGCTGCCCAGACAGCAATTCTTCCAGTATTTACATACTTATTCCATAATGCCAAGAGCCTGTCTGACAAATCATAAAATGTATTTTAAAAAGATGATGATTTGATGTTTGTGGTTTCGTCTGATTTTGCCACCTGCCTACTCCTACTGTGCATGTGACAATTTAAATGGTGCTGGCTCTCTCAAATTGATCATAACATGATTTTGGTCCCTGCTGCTGGAGCTCTTTTTAGAGGACTCAACCAGGATCAGGGCCCCATTGTACAAACACAGAGTCAGAGGGAGTCCCTACACTGAACAGCTTACAGCAAAGCAGAGTCGTGAGTTTGTGGGAGCCAGAAATGGAACTCCCTCCCCCACAAGTTTTCTCATAGAGAAGCTACCAAACATCCTATAGAGGGGGATCAACTTTTAATCGCTGCTGAGGTGGGCTGTATTCAAACTTATGACCTAGAGGACAAAGGCTCTGTAGCCTGTCAGCAATGCCCTGAGGCATCCTGTCCCTCAGAAGTGCAAATAACTTACAAGTGTCCATCTAAAGTCTTTGTGAGAAGAGAGCAATAGTAGAGTAGTTTGTGGATGAATCAATCTACTAGCTCGTAAGGTTACTGTTAAAAATCACTCATCTGAAGTACATGATGGGTAGAAAAAGTCATTGGAAGGCACCTCTAGGAGCAAGAGGATGGAGAAAGCTGAATTTTATATGGATTCCAGTGCCAAATAGCCCCCCTTTTGGTATATACTGTAGGAAATAACCTGTTCTAACAGCTGACTGGCCTAGATGACATAATCTGTCCTGTATTAAGTATCAGAGGGGTAGCTGTGTTAGTCTGGATCTGTAAAAGTGGCAAAAAGTCCTGTTGCACCTTATAGACTAACAGACGTATTGGAGCGTAAGCTTTCGTGGGTGAATACTCACTTTGTCGGATGCATGTCTTGTATTATTTAACTTCTATGACTCTTTCTAGCTGCAAAGACATACAGTGCTGCTTAGGGCCTAATATACCTTTAAAAGCTGCATGCCTGTCATAACCAAGAAAAAGCACAGAGCCAGAGAAAAAGAGAGAGAAGAGTACAGAAAGAAATAGCTGCATCCCAACTGTAGTGTGAGCACCTTAATAGAGAGAAAGATCAGTTCTTTTTGGCCAGGACAACAGGAATAATTAGAATTAACTAGAATTGGTTTGAGACCAGGCTTGATGAAGAGCTGTAGAATGAATGAGACAAGATAAGTGATATTAAGAAAAATGGAACCCTACAGACAACTATTTACAGGAAATAAAATACTATACCTATATTCACAGATACAGTAAACATCCCAAACACACCAAGAAATCTGTTAACCACAGCCACGCCCTCAGATACCACAGAATATGCTCTTAAAACCACCTTTACCAAACAAGCAGAGTCCACCAGAGAAGTAGCTTGCATCATGGAACACGACATCCAAATACCCTGAGAAAACCTGCTTCAATACAGGGGAAAAAAACCCACCAACCACACACCCCTTCTTGTCACCTGCCACCCCACCTCGGAATCCATACATGGTATCATCAAACAATTACAACCCATACTCAATGGGGACCACCTCCTGAAAGAAATCTTTCCCCAACCCTCTCTTCTGGCCTTCAAATAACCCCCAACCTTGCCAAGCTCATCATCAAAGCAAGGTCCACACAGACCAAAACACATCAACTCAAAGCAACATGAGACCCACCATTACAATAGATGCAAAACCTGCAGACATATCTCTACTGCTACAATGATCAATACCTCGCCCCCAACACACCTTTCAAGATCCAGCGGGTCTACATATGTCTATCATAATATGTGGTATACTTCATCAGTGCACTAAATGCTCCAGAGCAACTATGTGGGTGAAACAAATCAATCACTATACTCTCAAATGAACTCACACAGAAAAATGATAAAAGACAAAAATTAGTATATCACCCCTGGGTGAATACTTTTCACAAAATGATCACTCCATATCTAATCTTTTAGTCCTCATTTTCAAAGGAAACATGCATAACACCTTCAAAAGACAAGCCTGGGTGCTTAAATTCATCACTTTGCTAGACACTCAAAATCATGGACTCAAAAGAGACACTGGATTTATGGCTCATTACAACAATATGTAACCCACTAACCCTCCTTTGTCCTATGGCTGTAGAGACGTTAACTGGCCTCTTCACCTTGAATGGTCTCTTGCAACATGTGTTAACTCTTTATGCTTAACTTGTTTCACCTTCTATTTAGCTGTGACACTCTGAGTACCTTTCTCAGACCAGAAGAAGAGCTCTGTATTAGCTCAAAAGCTTGTCTCTTTCACCAACAGAAGTTGGTCCAATAAAAGATATTACCGCACCCACCTGATCTCACTAAGAACTAGTGCATTTGGAAGGATGGGGAAACTAACAACTTCAGAAAATAAGACAAGGAAGAGTACAAAGAGATTAGAGGAGGGAGGAGCTACTGTGACGGGCAGTGAAAAAACACCCTTATAAAACTAGGAAATCAAAGTTGTAAATTATTCATTTATGATTATTATGCAAGTATTGCATTGGCTTTATAAGGAGCATTAATTATATTGCATTAGTTCCCCAAGGATTGAAGCCCCATTTTGTCAGGTGCTGTGTGAACACAGAGTAAACAACAGCCCCACCCAGATTGCTTTAATTAAAGACAAGTTTAATTAAAGACGAGACATTACAAATGGGAGTAATAAACAGTAGGAGACAAGGTGGAGAGAGAGAGAGAGAGAGAGAGAGAGAGAGAGAGAGAGAGAACGAACGAACGAACACACACAGAGTTAACAGTAATCCGATCACATGGTTAGAGGGTAGTTATGCACATAACTTGGTGTTTCTACCTTTTTTCCTGTTACATTTAAAAATGAGAGAAGAGATGGCAAGTGGGGGAATGGAGGGAGGCAATGAGCTAATAGCATGAGAGCACAAAAAAGAAACAGAAGTGGGGCACTGAGAGGAAGAAGAATAGAGTACCTTCTTCTGAGTTAGCTTAGTCCACTTTGGATAAGTATTCTAAAATAGCTATGTCAGTCAATTCTGAAGGTAAATGATTTTATCTTGCAGATTAAGAGGAACATGGAGGGCAGGGGGTTTAGATCAGCAAAGGAGGAGCATGAGGAAAAAGGGCAGAACAAAGTTAAACAAAGTTCAAGCAGCAGAGAGGAAAAAATATGTCCACAGTACAGTTTTTAGAATGTAGTCTTCTGACAACAGGATGCCTTGGGTTCTGAAGGTACCTCACAAGTTCATGGAGTCCAAGGCCAGAAGGGACCATTGTGATCATCTAGTCTGACTGCCTGTATAACACAGGCCACTGCAATTCCCCAAAATAATTCATATCTTTTAGAAAAACATTGAATCTTGAATTAAAAGATGTCAGTGATGGAGAATCTGCCACGGCCTTTGATAAATTGTTCCAATGGTTAATTACTCTCACTGTTAAAAATTTACACCTTATTACCATTCCGAATTTATCTCGTTTCAGCTCCCAGCCAGTGGATCGCGTTATACCTTTCTCTGTTACATTGAAGGGCCTCATCCCCTGCCCTCCTGCTGTTGCCTCCGCTCTTTGTTACTGGGGAAGTCCCTGCTGTTCCTGGGCACTGTCTCTGTCTCTCTTGTACATCTGGCTGAGAGGGTAAGTTGCTTGTAGAGAGTTCCCCCCCACATACACACTCATGTTTGGTCCATGGCGACTGTAGTGGAGTCCTGGCTCTCAACAACTTTGACATTTTTTTAAAAGACAAATTGAAACATAAGACATAAATCCAGCTGCCAACTCCATTGTATCCCAGCAACAACCAGCTAAATCCAGATAGCCAAAAAGTCAAGAAAACCCCACCTTCCCATATTACTCTCCTCAGACACTGAGGCCTAGCTCTGCAATGGGATTTAAGCATTGCAGTGCTCTGCTTCACAGCATCTAACTTTTAGGGGCATAGACAAGTCACTGGAACAGCACTGCAATCAAGAAAGCCTGTGCTGGGAACTTCGACTCCCTATAGAAAGAATGGGGAGAAATAGGTGCCTAAGAATGCGATCCACAAAAGGCAGCATGCTAGGATTTGGGTAAGCTAGCCAATGGGAGAGGACAATGTGTGGGGTGTGTCCTAAGTCCCATCTCTTCCTTAGAGATTGGCACCTAGTTCTACTGGCAATCAAGAGCCAGGAACCCTTTTCCTGGAGCGAAGCACCTGCCTCACTCCACACAAAACAGCCATTGGTAGTGGTGACCTTTTAACTTCTAGTCCAGTGATTAGAGTTCTCTCCTGGCAGCTGGGTGAGCCAGGTTCCGCTCACTCCTCTGCTTGATTGGAAGAAAGGATTTGAACAGGTTTCTCTCTCCTCTTAGGAGAGTGTTCTGAGCTATGAGATATTCTGATGTGGGGCTCGCTCTCCCAGTCTCTCCTATTCAAGCTATTCCATTTGTAGTCAATAGTATCGAAAACGGTAGGAGGGTGAAAATGCCAATGCCCCTTGGAGACTTGCTTTTCAGAGTAAGACTTGGTGGGAAGTGCTAGAGCAGGAAGAGCTGGAAGGATATAGAGCAGCCATACATTTGTGAAAATCATAGAAAAGATGTTTACTGGTAGACACATAACCAAAAGAGACCAAATCTTTAGTCTCACAACTGAATGTGGCTGTGACTGCTGAAGGACATCTTAAAAGTACAATTATGTTTTTAAAAATCTGAGAAAAGTCAGTGCAGGCAACAGGTCTGTGGAAAGTGGACACTGGCAAAGCAACCGTGTTTTTCTGAAGAGCATCTTCTGCAATGCAGCCTTTCCTACTACTACCAAAGATATCTACTGATGTTGCTCTTCACACCATGGGCCATATTCTACTGAGTTACACCCATAGAACCCCAGTGACTTTAGTGACATTGCACAAGACTAACTGAGGGCACAATTTGGCTTAGGGTTTTTAAAGTGAAGATGAGTGAACCAAATTGGAGAATATAACCAAACCTGAATTTCTCTTGCTTTGAATATTATTTTCCAGCCTTTGCACCTCCTGGTTTTGCCTGCAGGTCGGAGAACTGAAATCCTCCAAGAATCAATGTTCTAAGATTATTTCTGGTTCCTTCAAAACCAACAGGCACCAGAAATCTCTCAAAACAAACAAAGAAACAAACAAACCTGACCTGGAGAGATTTCCAAAACAGTAAGGTAGCCGACACTGAGATGCATATCTGAAACGTTCCCATCACTAGTTTAAAGGTTGTTGTCGTAAGGTTTCAAAATGGGGGTGTTCTGTGTAAATCTTTCTTGTATTTAAGTATGGCAGGCTGTAGAACAGAATGAAAAGGCAGTGATTTTTCTATTCAAAACAGGCCTGGTATTTTGTGGACAATAAGTGAAATAAGTGACCTATCTGTACTACCATGCACATCAATGGTAATATATAAATAAATAATCAAGAGCTAGCTGGAATATGTCCCTTTATATAAGTTATCAGTTTTATTCATACTTCTATTGTCTGTAGCTGGGATGCTTTAAAAATCCTCAGGTTAATGATGAGTCCTACAGACAGCAAATGGTCTCATAATATAGAGTATATCATGTGGAATAGGTAGAAACTTTCTACATAAAAGGAAAACAAACAAAAACAACAACACACACAGAGAGATTCTGCAGTGCTTACTCATTCAGGACAGCACTTAATCATAGAAGCGGTTACACTGAGTTCGCAGATGTTCGCAGATGCATGAGTAAGGGTTGCACAATCAGGCCAAGAGCATAAAATTAATTTAGTATCTACCAGACTGAAACCCATCTCCATAAAAATCCTAAATGAAAAGTAGAAAAGTTCTACGAGCCTGATAAATTAGGAGTGTAAACTTGCAACTGAATTGCTTACTGTACTTTTAAATGCACTGCATCTTTGGTCCTTTCTAATATTTCATTCAGAAACAGAAAGTGCAGAGTCTGTTAATTAGACAAAAGGAAACCATCACCCTACCTCTCAATTATGGTGATTCAAGTTACATAAACCATTGATGGACTCATCTGAAACATTTGTAAACTATTAGAATTATTGTTCTGCCCTCTTGAGCACATCATATAATAGGGGTGGGCAAACTTTTTGGCCCGAGGGCCACGTTGGCGTTGAAAAACTATATGGAGGGCCGGGAAGGGAAGGCTGTGCCTCCCCAAACAGTCTGGCCCCTGGCCCTATCTGCCCCCTCCCACTTCCCACCCCCTGACTGCCCCCCTCAGAACCCCTGACCCATCCAACCCTCCCTGGTCCTTGTCCTCTGACCACTCCTAACCACCCCCCGGGACCCTACTCAACCGCCCCTTCTCCCTGTCCCCTGACTGCCCCGACCCCTATCCACACCCCTGCCCCTTGACAGGCCCCCTGGGACTCCCACACCTATCCAACCACCTGTCCCCTGACTGCCCTGACCCCTATCCACACCCCTGCCCCCTAACATGCCCCCCAGGACTCCCACACCTATCCAGCCCCCCCGTTCCCTGACCGCCTCCACAGAATCTCCACCCCATCCAACCGCCCCCTGCTCCCTGTTCCGATTGCCCCCCAGGACCCCCGCCCCCTTACCGTGTCGGAGCCAGCCATGCTGCCACGCTGTCTGGCAGGAGCGGCAGACCAGAGTTTTGGCGGCGCAGCACGCTGAGGCTGCGGGGGAGAGGGGACAATGGGGGAGAGGCCGGGGGCTAGCTTCCCAGGCCAGGAGCTATGGGGCCGGGCAGGACGGTCTCGCGGGCCGTAGTTTGCCCACCTCTGTCATATATGGACTTCATATCAGTGTAGAACAACTAGTCATGCCTGAAAAATATAAAATAAGGTTACAGTCAAATTAGCAATCAAGAAGGAAGTAGGGAGGAGCTGGACAACAAAAATATGTTACACACCTTTTACCTGTAGGTGGCAGGAAAATACTCACTAATTGCTAGCATCAGGGAGGAATGATAATTACATAGTAAAAGAACAGGAATGGGAGCCAGAAGACCTGGATTTTATTCTTGGCTCTGTTGGAGACATCATGTGGGAATTTGTGCAAGTCTTTTCACAAGTGGCCACAATTTCTGGGCACCTGCCTGAGAATGGGTGCACAGCCTGATTTTCAGGGGTGCTGGGCACCCACAGCACCCAAGAATTTCAATCAGAGCTGCAGGTACCCAGTATTTCTGAAAGTCAGTTTTCAAGATATCTCATTTTGCCTACCCAAAAATTAAGTCACCTAAAATCAGTGGTCATTTATGAAAACCTTGGCCTTAGAGCCTCAGCCCCTTTACAAAATGGAGATATTTCCCTACCTCCAAATCAACAGCACTGAATTTGGCCCTTAGGTTGTTGTAGATGCCCATAAGTGCTGAACAAGAGGGTGTCTTACAAAACTGTTTAACTTTATATATTTTAATTTAAATACTGTATATTGGCTGAGAATGGTGGGAGGGAAGTTGTTTGTTTTTCACATACCCATGTGTAACATTTTGGCTAGACAATTTTACATCGATTGCTTCATATGGAAACTTACTCCGTCCAGATTTTGGTAATGAAAACTAAGTATAGGCGAAAAATGACTTTGGGCTCCTGTAAACCATTTCTCTGGAGTGTTTGAATCCTGTTTCCCAAAAAGGAGCAGAAGCAGTGTCAGTCTTGTGACCACAGTACTGAGGAGGGTAAAAGGTAGCATCTTTGAAATTACATTGGAGGAATATGACTCATCCTTACTTGTTGCTTGCCAATCTTACCTTGACATTTACTTCTTTGCTGGAGTGCAAATCATGTTTACAGAAGTTTACCCCATGTGTGTGCATCTGGATTGCTTCCTAACTGTATCTTGCCCAACTAAGAAGAGTGTTTCACTTTTCCATTTAACAGAGTATTCCTTGCGTGATCTTAGATAGAAGTGGGGGCCTGAACCAAATTGCAGATAAAGACACCCCCAAATTTTAGAAAGCACATATCCAGACCTGAACTTTGCAGCCAGCCTTTACGTTTATAAAGGGCCAAAGCAAACCCTGGATCCAAACACAGCTGAACTTGAGAAACTTGAATGTGGAGCTGGATCTGACCTTTTCAGCTTGGTCCCATGGTTTATCCAATGAATTACACTGTTTACACTTTAATTCCTGAAAGGGACATGACTGGTTAGCATTATTTTTTTAGGACGTATAGTTTTTTGCCATTTAGGCCTTGTCTACATGAGAAAAGTTGACTGTTTAACTAAACCGATTTAAACAGATCTAAACCAGTGCAAATTCCTAATGTAGGAGCGTCTTTTAGTCTGTGATTGTACAGCGTCTTTCACAATGGGGGCTTGTTCTATGACTGGGGCTCGTAGGCACAAGCACAATAAAAAAAATTTAGATGCATTTAAACCAGTTTAATCTGCACATAATCAGTTTAATTTAACATGGTAATTTACCAATGCAAGCTAAACAAATTTAAGCAAAATTTAAATAACTAAGTGCATCTACATTAGGCATTTGCACCAGTTTAACAAGATTGATTTTAAATTATTTTAGTTAAACCAGTGCAGCTTTTCCAACAGACAATCTTCGTTTCCAGACAATTCAAGGCTTTTGTGGTTTTTTTCTGTTTAGATTAGTACATAGCTAGGATTTTAGACAGGATCATACTCAGAGCTGCTAGCCCCGCAGCATCACCATGGCAAAACTTGTATTTTTAGAACACAAGCTCAATCCGAGCTACCCCAGGTATGTCTACCTGAGCTGAGAATCACACCTGAAGCTCCAGTGTACGTGCACCCTTTGGCATTTACCAACACATGTTGTACCGCCCAGTGTGAAGCTGGAAAGGGATGGCCAGCATTGTAAGGACTGGTATCTATGAAGCAGTCAGGTTTTAACAGTAACTGTTATTTGCTGATGAGTCTGCACTTTTCTTAGCAAGTATTTTTGTCCTTTATTCACACTGACAAACCAAAAATCTAAATTATTTTATAATAGGATTATAGAAGAAAATAATCACAAATAGTGTCCTTTCCATTGAACAGGAGGTTACCTCTCCTGCCAAAACTATTTAAGATCTAGTTTATTATTAAATAATAAAAGGTTTCTAACTTTTCATAATAACACTTATCTTTTATTTGTTGCATACAGTTTGACACCAGGAAAACAAACATAAATGCTGGTGAATATTAATAATTAATGCAACTTTACCATGAACTTTGAATTTTGATCACTTTTTCTTCTACACGCTGTATTTGTATGCAGAAATTACTTGTTTCAGCTTAATTTGTGTTGATAAAGCAAAATAAAAGTAAGCCTACAAAAATAAACTGAGATAGCAGCAAAGCCAGCACATAATATTGTTGCCTTTGTAATTAATTTTAAGATATATAAAACTGCTATAGTATATAATCTAATTGAGCCAAATAATGTAGCCTGAACCTCCTGTCCTAGCTATTGTTTGTTGCATTTGAGAGATTATTATATTTGTTTAAAGTTTTTATGTTCTGTATACATTTGATTTTAATGCTCCGTATAATTGACTACTTAAGGCCCTTTTTATTTAGTGCTTTTGCTGTACTGCCATAAGCTGCACCACCCAATTAAGTAAGACCAAAGAGTTGAGTGATTGATATCATACTTAATACAGACAGCTAAAATGGTCCTGTAATCCTTGCTGAATATTTTAAGAACAGTACCATGCATTTTGATTTTTAACAGTGTTCAGAAAACTGAGTATATATCATTTAGTTTAATTTTAAAAGCTTTTATATAGTATTTCAGCTTTAAAAGAGTTAGTGAATGCCCAAAAGGAACCATTTTTAAAATACATTGTTATAATGATAAAGTCCTTCTTGGGTTTAATGCCAATCACTGTCTTTAAAAACCTTTTGTTTCTGTCCCTTTCTATATTAACCCTTTCCAATGGGCTGATTCAGACTAGTCCTTAGCTGAGAACACAATTATACCAGCTTTCCAAAAAAAATAAATAAATAAATAATCCCTAAACATTTTACTTCCAGCACGTATAGGTCTCATTTTTCCTTTAGCTCGTCCTTTTGCTAATTAACACAAGATTTGGGTATGGGCAGAGTTATCGAGGTGGACCTGCTCAATCCAGAGAGTGGAAGAGCCAAAGCACAGGAGGCCGCTGCAGGCAACCAGCAATTTCCCAGAGACTTAATCAAGTTCTGTGAATATTTTCTGCCTCAGGTTGACCTCTCTCCATTCTCAGGATGTTCTGGAAAAAAAACCCACAGAGACTGCCAGTCACCTAAGAAACACTAATATGCTATAACTGATGTCCTCTCCGATTAGAGATTCTCAGACCCTTATTCCATTGACCACGAGAGGCAGGATGATACTCCACCCTTCTGGTCCTGAAATGGTTAAACTAGTAAATTGTCTTCATGCATTCCAAGATGTGATTAGCACCTTTGTCAGCCTGGGGGATTTATCTAGTCTTAGCAGATCTGACTATTTTAATAATGTATCAGCACCAAAAATTCCTCAAGTTTTGCCTCAGGAATCTACACCTACTGTAACGTGCCCGTCTCTTTGATTAACTTTGACCCCCACCAGGATCTTCACAAAATTAATGTTGGTGGTGGCTGCCCACTTGAGGAATGAGGAGTGGCAGCAATTCCTCTCTTGAACCGCTAGGGCTCCTTCCTCTGAAAGGGCAGCTGGCTGTGGCAAAACCCCAGCAAATTGTTCCAGCAATTAGACTTGTGACGCTGACTCGGAGTCTCAATCTTAGAGAGCATTGCCAGACCAAACACAACTTTTTCTTGGCCAAGAGGACCACAAAAGTCAAAGACTTCTTGTCCGAGCATTGCTTCCCCTCTTTAGCCTTCTGGGTCCAAATCTCCAAAAGGGATTAGGTACCTAACACCCATTTATTTCACTAAACACTTTTGTAGATCCAGGCCTGGTGTCCTGCATCAGGATCATTCACTGAATTTATTTTGAGCTCTGAGCTGTACCTGACAGTGCTCTAGGATTACCAGATAGCAACTGTGAAAAAACGGGACAGGGGGTGAGAGGTAATAGGTGCTATATAAGAAAAAGTCCTCAAAAACGGGACTGTCCCTTTTAAAAACGGGACATCTGGTCACCCTGCAATGCTCGTCGCTCACAGTACCACTATTAGGGGAAGCTGTTTTCTAAGCTCTAAAGTATGTCAGACATATGGTGGCTGCAAATAATGACTACCAACCTCATGCAGACAATTCAGGTGTAGTACCTTTCTCTGAACAGACACAGCATGGGGCCTCAAGAGTCACAGACTTCAGTCTCCTGTTTCTGTGAGTGGAAAAATAGCTACTTGTCCTTAGACTTGCCTGACTTTAGCAAGAAGTTTAAACCATCTAGTACAGGGGTGTGCAAACTACAGCCTGGGGGCTGCATCCAGCCCTTCAGTTGTTTTAATCTGGCCCTCGAGCTCCTGCCAGGAAGCAGAATCCGGGGCTTTCCCTGCTCCAGTGCTTCAGCTGGGGAGCGGGGTTGGGGGCTTGACCTGCTCAGTGTATGCTATGGCTCTGTATGGCTCCTGGAAGCAGCGGCATGTTCTCCCTCTGGCTCCTACACATAGGGGCAGCCAGGGGGCGCTGCACGCTGCCCCTGCCCCAAGTACCACCCCTGCAGCTCCCACTGGCCAGGAACCATGGCCAATGGGAGCTGCAGGAGTGGCGCCTGCGGATGGGGCAGGGCATATAGCTGCCTGGCCACGCCTCCATGGAGGAGATGAAGGGGGGACATGCCGCTGCTTCCTGGAGCTGCTTGTGGAAAGTGCCGCCTGGAGCCTGCACCCCTGAGCCCCTCCTGCACCCCTGCCGCAGTCCTAATCCCCCTCCTGCCCTTTGAACCCTTTGGGCCCAGCCTGGAGTACCCTTGTGCACCCCCAACCCCTGATCCCTACCCCAGAGCTTGCACCCCCAGCCGGAGACCTCACATACACACCCACCCACACCCCAAGCCCCTGCCAGAGCTCTCACCCCCTCCTGCATCCCAACCCCCAGTTTCATGAGCATTCATGGCCCCCATACAATTTCCATACGCAGATGTAGCCCTCGGGCAAAAAAGTTGCCCATCCCTGATCTAGTAGGTAGGTTGATGAAGCATGTTGTTTACTAGTGAGTAGTGTCACCTTCTATTAGTTTGCCTCTCCCTGGTATCCAGATGGGGGTATCTTGCAATGGATCTGACAAGTCTGGTCCTTTTCCTTTTATTTATTCTTTCTAGGCACGATATTTTGTTTCATATGCATCTCTCACCTTCTATTGCTTAAATATTTTTCTCCATGGTAGTGACTGTAAGGGGAAAGTCAGTACTCAAGCTAGAGAAGTTTCCTCTTGTGATGTAGCCAGTGTATGTAGACTGACCAAGTTAGGAAAATACCATTTGCAAGCAAAAATTGTTATATCTTAAAAGAAACGCAGCTGAAACATTCCAGAAAAGCAAGGCAGCTAGGGTGTGCGCTGGCAGAGTTGTCCAAGGTCCGCAGTGATGTGTTGGTCAGGAAAGCTTAACATTTTTTAATGTATTTACTGGTAAATATTTTCAGCATCAAAGACAGTATTATCTATTAGGCATTGAAATATTCAAACACTGTTGTTCCCCGCAGTCTGCAACATACAGTGGATTGATGTTTCCAAACTTTTAACAATGTACAGGAAAATATTTACTTCTGTACTTTATTAATATAATAGAAAAAGCTGCTGATCAAACCAGCCCATATGAAAACACTGTCATGAGTATAACACATAATGTAAAATTCTAGTGATGCATAAATCGGATTCCCGATACAAGCACTTGGTGGAAATCTAGGGGCAAGTGAATAAAAAACAAAACCACTTTAATTCTGTAACTGTTGTGTACTAAGATCACTGAAAATTTTCCTTTCTTGATGAGATCTTTCAAATTTTTAATTTGCAGAAGCAAAATTTGGGCAGCTTTCAGTGATCAAGTTCTAGAAATCTTTGTTTTTTCCAAACTGTTATTTGGTTTCAATTCTTTTACTGCCCTTTAATCATCTCCCATAACCCACCCACAGTACCAGGTTAAAATGCTGAGAATATTTTCTGTCTGTTAATCCCTGGCTCTAATCTAGGCAATAATAAAGAACGTCAGTGATTGCAGTGGAGCTATTTGACTGAGGATAAATAGGACATAAAGATAGCATATTTTCAGAAATGTATTCTAAATCCATACCACATTGGCCTATGAACTTATCAGATCTTCTAAAATAAGCGGGGTTGAGCCTGTTCAGTACTTAGTTGGGAACCCTCCAAGGAAAACAGAGGGCTGCAGAGAGTGGCGTTGGTGACTCAATAGGTTGCACTCTTCCCTATGAGTCATCAGACAAATCCTCCAGCAGGTTGCTAGGAAGCACTGCACTATTCAAGATGCTGTCTTTTCAAATGGATACAGTATTCATTTCTTGATCTGATCTGTTGTGTATTCTTAGTACACACTGTTAGACAGCTGCCACATTCTACCCCAGAGACAGTTAAATTTAAGTGGTGGGTGAGGTGATTCCTCATTAGAAAATTTACTTTTTAAAATTTAAAAAACTAACCTGTAGCTTTAAATATAATTAATCCTTAAGTGATAATAAGCACAGCTATAACCACCCTGAGAATGTTTTGGATTAGACAGCCTTATCCCATCTAATTGTAATTGCTATGAATCCCATGCACCTTATCATAACCCATGTGTGCAATGCAATAATTATAGACAAAAATTGTTACCTCCAAGTACACTTGAGATAATTGCTCAAAAGTAAGGAAACTCAGACAAGATTCCTATGGTGAAGCAAGCCCGCAGATGGACCAGCGCTGCTCACTGAGCTACAGTGACTCACCCCTCCAGCAAAACCTGCAGTGACTCAACCCTCAGGCATGCTGCATGCTACTCAGGTCAAAGCCTGAGTCAGATGACCCAGGGCACAGATATTTCACCCTAACCACCAGAGCCACAAGTTAGTCTGTGAAACAGCTCCACTCAGCTAGGAACCCTCGTGCTACCTCACGGTGTTCCAGATTCCCTAGACTTCCAGTCTGCCCTTGATCCTGTCCCTGTTTCTACCCCAGCCCTGGCTGAGTCTTGTTCCAACCTGCTTCAGCCTCCTCTGTACCCTGTTCTGACCCTGCTCCCACCCTATTTGTGACTAGTTCCAGTCCTGCACCTCTTTCTTGACCCTCCAGACCCTTGGACCAACTCCAACCTGGCTTCAACTTTCAGCCTGCATCCAGACTCTTGACTATAATCCTGATTTGGCTTGTCTATGGACTCTGACCAGGGTTCTGACTCACAGCTTGTCTCCAGACCCTGGTTTCAGCACTGTGCTCAGCTTGGTCCTGACTCTGTCTGGCCTCAGCCACCGCTCCAACTGCCAGACTGACCACCTAGAACCCAGAGCCTGACACCCACAGAACCTTTCATTCTGCTTCCTTGAAGGTATACGTTACCATAGTTGATATATTGCACAGTTTAGATAGTTCACAGTAATATCAGGGTACAAAATATATTGGAAGGGCAGAATAGGTCTTACCGGTGGGGGAGTGGCACTATATATGAAAAAGCATAGTGTCAAATGAAGTAAAAATCTTAAATAAACCAAACTGTACCATAGAATCTCTATGGATAGTAATTCCATGCTCGAATAATAAGAATATAGCAGTAGGGATACATTACTGACCACCTGACCAGGACGGTGATAGTGACTGAAATGCTCAGGGAGATTAGAGAGGCTATAAAAATAAAAAACTCAGTAATAATACAGGATTTCAACTACCCCCATATTGACAAGTCACCTCAGGATGGGATGCAGAGATAAAGTTTCTTGACACCTTAAATGACTGCTTCTTGGTGCAGCTAGTCCTGAACCCACAAGAGGAGAGGCAATTCTTGATTTAGGCCTAAGTGGAGCACAGGATCTGGTCTAAGAGGTGAATATAGCTGGTAATAGTGACCATAACATAGTAAAATTTAACATCCCTCTATGGGGGAGAACATCAAAGCAGCCCATTATGGTAGCATTTAATTTCAGAAAGGGGAACTACACAAAAATGAGGAAGTTGGTTAAACAGAAATTAAAAGATACAGTGTCAAAAATGAAATTCCTGCAAGTTGTATGAAAACTTTTTAAAGATACCGTAATTTAATGTTTAGTAACTCGTCAAGGGTTAACATGTTATTGTTAATGTAGCCTCACACTCTATAAGGCAGCACGAATGGAGGGAGGGGAGACAGCATGGCAGAGAGCGACAGAGACACTGTGTGTGTGTGTTTGTGTGTGACAAGCATTGCCCCTTTAAGTACCCTGACCCCACTGTAAGTACATTGCCTTTTTAAGTAGAGCAGCAAGTTGAGACAGCAGCTGCTGCCAGCAAGCTCCCTCCGTCCTGAGCCCTGTCATGTCTCCCCCTGCTCTGTGGAGATAAGGTGCAGGGGGATAGGGAGGGGGACGCCCTGACATTAGCACCTCTCTTCCCCCGCCCAGCAAGCAGGAGGCTCCCGGGAGCAGCTCCAAGACAGAGGGCAGGAGCAGTAAACAGCAGTGGGGGGAGGGACAGCTGACCTGCTAGCAATTGATAACCTGCTGGGCAGCTGCCACACAGGGAACTTAGGGGAGTGGGGAGCTGCCGGTCCACCCTGGTTCCCCACCAGCTAGCTCCAACCGGCTGCTCTTTCTGCAAGCAGTGCACAAAGCAGGCGGCTGCCAAACAACGTTATAAGGGAACATTGTGCAACTTTAAACGAGCATGTTCCCTAATCGATCAGCAACATAACAACATTAACCAGGACGACTTTAAGTGAGGAGTTACTGCATACCCCAAATTAAAAAACATAGTAAGAAAACCAAAAAAGTGCCACTATGGCTAAACAACAAAGTAAAAGAAGCAGGTACAGGCAAAAGGGCATCCTTTAAAAAGGAAGTTCAATCCTATTAAGAAAAATAGAAAGGAGCACAACCTCTGGCAAGTGAAGTGTAAAAATATAATTAGGACGGCCAAAAGAATTAGAAGAACAGCTAGCCAAAGACTCAAAAAGTAACAGCAAAAAAAATGTTAACTACATCAGAAGCAGGAAGCCTGCGAAACAACTAGTAGGACCACTGGACAACTGAGATGCTAAAGGATAAGGCCATTGTGGAGAAACTAAATGAATTATTTGCCTGAGTCTTCATAGCTGAGGGTGTGAGTAAGATTCCCAAATCTGAGCCATTCTTTTTAAGTTATAAATCTGAGGAATTGTTCCAGATTGAGGTGTCAATAGAGGAAATTTTGAAACAAATTGATAAATTAAACAGCAGTAAGTCACCAGGACCAGATGCATCCGATGAAGTGAGCTGTAGTTCACGAAAGCTTATGCTCAAATAAATTTGTTAGTCTCTAAGGTGCCGCAAGTATTCCTTTTCTTTTTGAGAATACAGACTAACACGGCTGCTACTCTGACAACTGTGGTATGTAACCTATCATTTAAATCCGCTTCTGTACCAGATGACTGGAGGATAGCTAATGTGACACCCATGGGCAGCAGGTGAATGCGCCTGTCAAGGTTCCTCCCCCACTCTGAACTCTAGGGTACAGATGTGGGGACCTACATGAAAAACCTCCTAAGCTTATCTTTACCAGCTTAGGTCAAAACTTCCCCAAGGTACAAAATATTCCACCCGTTGTCCTTGGACTGGCCGCTACCACCACCAAACTAATACTGGTTACTGGGGAAGAGCTGTTTGGACGCGTCCTTCCCCCCAAAATACTTCCCAAAACCTTGCACCCCATTTCCTGGACAAGGTTTGGTAAAAAGCCTCACCAATTTGCCTAGGTGACTACAGACCCAGACCCTTGGATCTTAAGAACAATGAACAATCCTCCCAACACTTGCACCCCCCTTTCCTGGGAAATGTTGGATAAAAAGCCTCACCAATTTGCATAGGTGACCACTGACCCGAACCCTTGGATCTGAGAACAATGAAAAAGCATTCAGTTTCTTACAAGAAGACTTTTAATAAAAATAGAAGTAAATAGAATGAAGAAATCCCCCCTGTAAAATCAGGATGGTAGATATCTTACAGGGTAATTAGATTCAAAAACATAGAGAACCCCTCTAGGCAAAACCTTAAGTTACAAAAAGATACACAGACAGAAATAGTTATTCTATTCAGCACAATTCTTTTCTCAGCCATTTAAAGAAATCATAATCTAACACATACCTAGCTAGATTACTTACTAAAAGTTCTAAGACTCCATTCCTGGTCTATCCCCGACAGAAACCAGCATATAGACAGACTATAGACAGACACACAGACCCTTTGTTTCTCTCCCTCCTCCCAGCTTTTGAAAGTATCTTGTCTCCTCATTGGTCATTTTGGTCAGGTGCCAGCGAGGTTACCTTTAGCTTCTTAACCCTTTACAGGTGAGAAGAGCTTTCCCCTGGCCAGGAGGGATTTCAAAGGGGTTTACCCTTCCCTTTATATTTATGACATGCCCCCCAAATCTCAGCTAGGGTGAAACACTGGCTGGGATTTCTTCCTGGAGCTCTAGGAAAAACAGAGTTAATAAGACACATGCATCTCTAAATATACTACCAAGTACATAAAGACTAACAATATTTTCCACATCTCAAGGACGATTTTAACCAGTTGATTCTGGGAAACTTTCACGGGAGAGTGCATCAGCCACTTTGTTAGAAGCTCCTGAGATGTGTTGGATGTCGAAATCAAAATCTTGGAGAGCTAAACTCCACCGAAGAAGTTTTTTGTTAGTTTCCTTGACGGTGTGAAGCCACTTTAGTGCAGCATGGTCGGTTTGCAGGTGGAAACGCCGTCCCCAAACATATGGGCGTAGCTTTTCCAGAGCGTAGACAATGGCATAACATTCTTTTTCAGTGACTGACCAGTTGCTTTCCCTCTCAGACAGTTTTTTGCTGAGAAACACTACAGGGTGGAATTCTTGATCAGGTCCTTTCTGCATTAAAACTGCTCCCACACCACGCTCGGACGCATCTGTGGTTACTAGGAACGGTTTGTCAAAGTCTGGGGCCCTTAGTACAGGGTCAGACATGAGTGTCGCTTTAAGCTTGTTAAAGGCCTTCTGACACTTTTCGGTCCACTGAACAGCATTTGGCTGTTTTTTTTTGGTTAGGTCTGTCAGTGGGGCAGCGATTTGGCTGTAGTGCGGTACAAATCGTCTGTAATAACCGGCCAAGCCTAAGAAGGATTGAACCTGTTTCTTTGACTTTGGGACAGGCCACTTTTGGATAGCATCCACTTTGGCCTGTAGGGGGCTGATAGTTCCTTGACCCACCTGGTGTCCAAGGTAAGTCACTCTGTTTAGGCCTATTTGACACTTCTTAGCCTTAACAGTTAGTCCTGCCTCCCTTATGCGCTCAAGGACTTTTTATAGATGTTCCAGGTGGTCTGCCCAGGAATCCGAAAATATGGCCACGTCGTCAAGGTAGGCGACTGCATATTCTCCTAATCCCGCTAGGAGACCATCTACAAGTCTTTGGAAAGCGGCGGGTGCATTTCGCAGCCCGAAAGGGAGTACATTAAATTCATACAGCCCGAGATGTGTGATGAAGGCTGACCTTTCCTTGGCAGATTCATCTAGCGGTACCTGCCAGTACCCCTTGGTTAAGTCCAAGGTAGAGATGAACTGGGCCCGTCCCAGTTTCTCTAATAGTTCATCTGTGCGTGGCATTGGATAGTTGTCTGGGCGAGTTACAGCATTTAGCTTACGGTAGTCCACGCAAAAACGTATTTCCCCATCTGGTTTGGGAACTAGAACCACTGGAGATGCCCATGCACTTTCAGAGGGGCAGATTACACCCATCTGTAACATATCCTGGATCTCCCGTTCTATAGCAGTTTTAGCTTGAGGAGACACCCGGTAAGGTTGGACCCTAATTGGGTGAGCACTACCTGTGTCAATGGAGTGGTATGCCCGTTCAGTCAGTCCTGGGGTGGCTGAGAACGTTGGCGTGTAGCTAGTGCACAGCTCCTGGATCTGCTGTCGCTGCATACGCCCAAGGGTCATGGAGAGGTTCACCTCTTCCACACCACCAGCACATTTCCCTTCGTAGTAGACACCTTCAGGCCACTAAGCGTCGTCTCCTCCGTGGGCTGTAAACTGACAAACCTTTAATTCTCTGGAATAAAAGGGCTTTAGAGAATTAATATGGTACACCTTAGGCTGTCGGTTGGAGGTGGGGAATGCTATGAGATAATTAACAGCTCCCAGGCGCTCCTGGACCGTGAATGGCCCTTCCCACGATGCTTCCATTTTATGGGCCTGGAGCGCCTTTAAGACCATGACCTGGTCTCCTACTTTGAAGGAACGCTCTCTGGCACGTTTATCATACCAGGCTTTTTGCTCTTTTTGAGCATCCTGTAAGTTTTCTCTAGCAAGGGCTAAAAAGGTTCGGAGGGTGTTTTGTAGGTTGGTTACAAAGTCCAGAATGTTAGTTCCCGGAGACGGTGTAAATCCCTCCCATTGCTGCTTTACCAACTGCAATGGCCCCTTAACTTCACGGCCATATACAAGTTCAAATGGGGAAAACCCTAAACTGGGATGTGGTACAGCTCTGTAGGCAAAGAGCAACTGCTGCAACAGTAGGTCCCAATCATTGGAGTGCTCGTTTACGAATTTACGTATCATGGCCCCCAAAGTTCCATTAAACTTCTCCACCATGCCATTTGTTTGATGGTGGTAAGGAGTGGCAACCAAGTGATTTACCCCATGAGCTTCCCAAAGGTTTTTCATAGTTCCTGCCAGGAAATTAGTCCCTGCATCTGTGAGGATGTCGGAGGGCCAAACTACCCTGGCAAAAATGTCTGCTAGTGCCTGGCACACACTTTTAGCCCTGGTGTTGCTTAGAGCTACTGCTTCTGGCCATCGGGTGGCAAAATCCATGAAAGTCAGTATGTACTGCTTTCCTCTGGGTGTCTTTTTCGGAAAAGGACCCAGAATATCCACAGCTACTCGCTGAAATGGAACTTCAATGATGGGGAGTGGCTGGAGAGGGGCTTTGACCTGGTCTTGGGGTTTTCCCACTCTTTGGCACACCTCACAAGACTGGACATAGGTAGAAACATCCTTGCCCATTCCCTCCCAGTGGAATGACCCCCC
This sequence comes from Eretmochelys imbricata, assembly GCF_965152235.1. Classification (NCBI taxonomy): domain Eukaryota; kingdom Metazoa; phylum Chordata; order Testudines; family Cheloniidae; genus Eretmochelys; species Eretmochelys imbricata. Next base: position 287,258,864 of record NC_135572.1, read on the forward strand.
CAAACGGTCTTTGGTCCTGTTCACCCCAGCATGGCCACTAGGGTGATCATGGGCTAAGCTCAAGAGCTTGGCCCGGTATTTAGTTGGAACTACCAACTGTCTCTGAGGATGCCAGTCTTCCTGGTGTCCCCCAGAAAGAGTTTCCTTGTATAAAAGTCCTCTTTCTACAACAAACCTGGATCGATTAGAAGAGCTGAGAGGCGGTGGGTTGCTCCGTGCTGCCGTCCAAGCTCTCTGGAGGCTTTCATCTGCTTCCTGTTCGGTCTGGAACTGTTCCCTTGGTGCTGGAGACATCAGTTCCTCATTGGATTGGGGACCTAGGCTTGGTCCCTCTGGAAGCGATATAGGGGATGGAGCTGTTTCTGTTGACTGTGAATCGCTCTCCGCTGGTGCACTATGTTGGGATTCAGGCTCCGGCTGAGCCTCTTGTGTAGGGTTATCGGCTGCTGCCAGTTCAGGTTCGGTGGGGCCCTCTGGTGTTGAGGTTGCAAGTACTGGATTCAGTGCTGACACGGGGTCTGGTGTTGGTTGTTCGGCTGGTTCCGGTTCTGGGACTGGTTCCGTCTGGGTCTCTGGGACTGGATCCACTACTGCTGTTGCAGACATTGGCCTGGGGTCCAGGTCCATCACCTCTGACTGGGTCCTGATAGAAGTTTCCGGAACAGACCTAGGCCTCACGGCTTGTTTAGCCTGGCTGCGGGTGACCGTTCCCACCCTCTTGGCCTGCTTCACATGCTTGTCCAAGTCTTCCCCCAACAGCATGGGGATGGGATAATCATCATAGACTGCAAAAGTCCACATTCCTGACCAGCCCTTGTACTGGACAGGCAACTTGGCTGTAGGCAAATTGAAAGAGTTGGACTTGAAGGATTGAATCGTCACTTGGATCTCTGGGTTGATTAAATTGGGGTCCACTAAGGAAGCATGGATAGCTGACACTTGTGCTCCAGTGTCCCTCCACGCGGTGACCTTCTTCCCGCCCACACTCACAGTTTCCCTCCGCTCCAAGGGTATCTGGGAGGTATCTGGGCCTGTGGACCTCTGGTGTGATTCCGGTGCAATGAACTGTAATCTGTTGAGGTTCTTGGGGCAGTTGGCCTTTACATGCCCCAGCTCGTTACATTTAAAACATCGTCCAGCTGACGGGTCACTGGGGCGAGGAGGGTTGCTGGAGAACGGGGTGGTGGGACGATAAGGGGTCTGGAGGGTTCTTTGGGAGGTAGGTGGGGCTTTGGGCGGCCCCCGGTAATAGGGTGTGGTCTGGGGTGGTCCCTTCTGGTCTCCGCTCCAACTGCGACCAGTTTTCTTCTTCTCTGCCACCTCCACCCATCTGGCTCCAATCTCTCCTGCCTCGATTACAGTTTTGGGTTTCCCATCTAGGATGTATCTTTCTATTTCCTCAGGAACACCCTCTAAGAATTGTTCCATTTGCATTAGGAAGGGCAAATTTACTGGAGAGTCAACACTTGCTCCTGATATCCAGGCATCCCAATGTTTCACAATGTGGTAGGCATGTCGGGTAAATGACATGTCTGGTTTCCACCTTAGGGCTCTGAACCTCCGACGAGACTGCTCGGGTGTTATCCCCATTCTGACTCTCGCCTTGGATTTAAACAGTTCATACTTGTTCATATGTTCTTTAGGCATTTCAGCTGCCACCTCAGCTAAGGGTCCACTGAGCTGCGGCCTCAGCTCTACCATGTATTGGTCAGTAGAGATGTTGTACCCAAGGCAGGCCCTTTCGAAGTTTTCTAAGAAGGCCTCAGTATCATCACCTGCCTTGTAGGTGGGGAACTTTCTGGGATGGGAAGTGGTACTTAGAGAAGGATTGCTAGGGTTTGTTGGGATATTCCGCTGAGCCTTTATCTTCTCCACCTCCTCCACATGCTTCCTCTCTTTTTCCTTCTCCTCCAGTTCTTTGGCCCTTGCTTCCATTTTCAGCCGCATGAGTTCTATCTGTCTTTCATGTTCCCTTTGTTTTTCCGCAGCCTGAAATCTGGCTAATTCCAGCTTTTGTCGAGCCGTGGATTTTGTCATTCTAACCTCTCTGTTTTTAACTAACTTTACATCCAAGGTTTAGAAATAAACAAACAAAACTTGGCTGTAAAATTTTGCTGTGCTGGAATAGAATACCTATTCTCTGATAGTGATTGTCAGCCTACAGAAAAAGACAATTCTCTTGTCTCTGCTCTGGGCCCAAATCAAAGCAAAAAACCTCCAACTACTTGGAAACCTGCTTACCAGCAGCCCAAAGGAAAAAAAAAATTCCTTTTCAAACCTGTGCTCCTTGTAAAACAAAAAAATCAAAATCCTAAAAAAAAAACCCTGCCACTTCTGTCTCCAGGCAAATGGGTAGAACACAGACCCCCTATTTACTTTTAGGAAGAAAAGAAAAAAAAAAAAAAAACTCTGGGTTGGAAGACTGTGAATTTCCCTGCAGGAGTTAAGTACCCTGCCTCCAGGCAAAGAAAACCTGCAATTCACAAAGATAATCCCCTTTTGTCTCTGCTTGGCCACAAAGCAGAGAAAAACCAAGCTGCTTTCAGTTTCAGCTGCTTTCTGGACTTCCTTTCCAAAGGAAAAAAAAATTTCCTTTTTAAAATCTGTATTTCTAGTTCAAAAAATCTCAACTGGATCTCAAAATGATTTCAGGTTAATCCCACCGCTATGCCACCATGTCAAGGTTCCTCCCCCACTCTGAACTCTAGGGTACAGATGTGGGGACCTGCATGAAAAACCTCCTAAGCTTATCTTTACCAGCTTAGGTCAAAATTTCCCCAAGGTACAAAATATTCCACCCGTTGTCCTTGGACTGGCCGCTACCACCACCAAACTAATACTGGTTACTGGGGAAGAGCTGTTTGGACGCGTCCTTCCCCCCAAAATACTTCCCAAAACCTTGCACCCCATTTCCTGGACAAGGTTTGGTAAAAAGCCTCACCAATTTGCCTAGGTGACTACAGACCCAGACCCTTGGATCTTAAGAACAATGAACAATCCTCCCAACACTTGCACCCCCCCTTTCCTGGGAAATGTTGGATAAAAAGCCTCACCAATTTGCATAGGTGACCACAGACCCAAACCCTTGGATCTGAGAACAATGAAAAAGCATTCAGTTTTTTACAAGAAGACTTTTAATAAAAAATAGAAGTAAATAGAAATAAAGAAATCCCCCCTGTAAAATCAGGATGGTAGATATCTTACAGGGTAATTAGATTCAAAAACATAGAGAACCCCTCTAGGCAAAACCTTAAGTTACAAAAAAGATACACAGACAGAAATAGTTATTCTATTCAGCACAATTCTTTTCTCAGCCATTTAAAGAAATCATAATCTAACACATACCTAGCTAGATTACTTACTAAAAGTTCTAAGACTCCATTCCTGGTCTATCCCCGGCAAAGACCCAGCATACAGACAGACACAGACCCTTTGTTTCTCTCCCTCCTCCCAGCTTTTGAAAGTATCTTGTCTCCTCATTGGTCATTTTGGTCAGGTGCCAGCGAGGTTACCTTTAGCTTCTTAACCCTTTACAGGTGAGAGGAGCTTTCCCCTGGCCAGGAGGGATTTCAAAGGGGTTTACCCTTCCCTTTATATTTATGACAGCGCCCTTGGGAGAGGCTAGGCCCCAGCCCCACCCCTTCAGCCCCCACACACCTCCATGGGCCCCTAGCCCCAGCACTGGGTGGACAGGCAGGCGGCATGGTCAGGGAGCCCGCAACCACAGCACTGGGCAGGGAGGCGGCGTGGCTGGAGCACCCTCAGCCTCGGAGCACTAGGTGGCCAGTGCAGTCTCAGTGCCAGGATGTTGCGCAGTGCAGCACGGCGTGGCCCCAGCCTGGGGGTCTTGTGCGCACTGCGGCATCCAGCCTGCCTGCCTCAGCCTCTGAACCACAAAGAGAACAGCAGCCGGCAGGAGGGGGTCTGGTGGTGGAGCGTGGGCAGGGCCACCCCAGGCTGTTTGGGGAGGCTCAGACTTTCCCTGCCCAAGATACCCACCACCCATGGTGATGCTGATTTTTAAAAAAAAACTCCAGAAGCGATCCCGGCAGTTACAGGCCAGTAAGCCTAACTTTAGTACCAGGTAAATTGGTTGAAACTATACTAAAGAACAAAATTATCAGACACATTAAATAGTAGTGTCTCCCAAGAGTATGTACTGGGACCAGTACTATTCAATATATTCATAAATTATCTGGAAAAAGGGTTAAACAGTGAAGTAGCTAAATTTGCAGATGATACAAAACTTCTCAAGATAGTTAAGGCCAAAAGCAGACTGTGAAGAGTTCTCACACAAACTGGGTGACTGGGCAACAAAAAGGCAGATGAAATTAAATGTAGATAAATGCAAAGTAATGCACATTGGAAAACATAATCCCAACTGTACATATGAAATGATAGGGTCTAAATTAGCCATTACCACTCAAGGAAGAGATCTTGGAATCATTGTGGATAGTTCTGTAAAAACATCCACACAATGTGCTGCAGCAGTCAAAAAAGCTAACAGTGTTGGGAATCATTAGGAAAGAGAGAGATAATAAGATAGAAAATATCATATTGCCTTTATATAAAGCCATGGTATGCCCACATCTTGAATGCTGCGTGCAGATGTGGTCACCCCATCTCAAAAAAAGATATATTGGAATCGGAAAAGGTTCAGAAAAGGGCGACAAAAATTATTAGGCGTATAGAATGGCTGCCATATGAGGAGAGATTAATGAGACTGGGATTTTTTAGCTTGGAAAAGAGACGACTAAGGGGGGATAAGATAGAGGTCTATAAAATCATGACTGGCATGGAGAAAGTAAATAAGGAAGTGTTATTTACTCCTTCTCATAACACAAGAATTAGAGGTCGCCAAATGAAATTGATAGGCAGCACGTTTAAAACAAACAAAAGGAAGTATTTCTTCACACAATGCACAATCGACCTGTGGAACTCTTTGCCAGAGGAAGTTGTGAAGGCCAAGACTATGACAAGGTTCAAAAAAGAACTAGATAAGTTCATGGAGGATAGGTCCATCAATGGCTATTAGCCAGAATGGGCAGGGATGCAAAACCATGCTCTGAAGTGTCCCTAGCCTCTGTTTGCCAGAAGCTGGGAATGGGCGAAAGGGGATGGACCACTTGATGATTACCTGTTTTGTTCATTCCCTCTGAAGCACCTGGCATTGGCCACTGTCGGAAGACAGGATACTGGACCATTGGTCTGACACAGTATGGGCATTCTTATGTTCTTATAATGGGCACATTAGTCCCCTAATAATAAATCACCAAATCCCTTGTTGAGGTTAACTTTTGGGTTGCCAGATGCCATTTGTGACATTTGGAACCTATGAATTTTTGATCCATGACTCAGGTGAAACATCTTCTCTGATGAATCCAAATCTCTTCCTCTGGAGTCAATATACAAAATCTGGCTCTGTTCAGAAGACCACACTCTTTGTTTCATGTAATTGTCCTTTCTACTAACTCACTATTGGCCTGATCCAAAGCCCTTTGCAGTCAATGCGAATCTTTCCATTGATCTCAATGAATTTCGGATCACATTCTGTGTTTGGAACCCCTTTCACTAATAAAGCTGCTGGAAGCAGCATGTTTGACAACCCGATGACTCACTTAAAATCTGCATTTAAGGAAAATATTCCACAGAAAGATTCCAGCTTCAATGGAAAAAGAAAATGAAAGGGAATATGGTTCTGTCCCAGCTGCTGATGAAAGGACACCAGGTCCTCCAGACTGGTATAAAATGCACAGAACATTAGACGCATATTGTTTACCTTTTCATAAATGACTGCTCTGAAATGCCATCGTTTGTGGTTTCTTTAGTAATCTTTCCTGGTAAGTATTTATGGGAAAGGGTCCAATATGAATAAACTGTAGTTCAGTTAGTGGAATTCTCATTACTTGATATGTACAAAATAACTTTAAACGTTGTTATCAGCCAAAGAAATTATGGGCAAATGCAACTTCAGGCAATTAAAATCTGCAGTATTACACAGTTTCAGATAATAGATAAGCAGCTGTATTTCTGCAATCATATTTTTCATAATCATTTATATGGAAAACAGGCATAAGTCTCTTAACCATCATTACTCTGCATTAAAATATACAGCCTCTGTCTTGAAAGAAGTTGTTCATGGTCAGCAAAGTTAAACGTCAAAAATAAAGTTCCAGAGAGATTATTTTTGTTCTCAACAACATCATTAAGGTTTTCCATTCAGAAGCTGTTTTTTGCAGAGTAGCTAACCTCTCTTCAGTGTTACATCTTGATTTTTAAAGTTGTGACACAGAATCAGCTAAGTTCATAATTCTTCTCTCATTTTTTACATTGCTAGAGAAAATTTGACATATGGACAGTTCCTGTGATGGAGTGTTCTTTACTCAAGAAAATGGGGACAAAACCCAACTGGAGTATGTTTAAAGAATACAGTACTCCATGAGTAGTCCAGCTGAAGTCAGTGGGCCCACTTGCGGAATGAGGTGTTCATCAATGTTAGTAAGCGAGTAGAATCTGGCCCAGAGAGAACAAAGAAAGATAAATCATCCAAATACATTATTTTGAGTATTTTTGCTCCTATACATTAGGTACCTACACAATTTCACAGGGAAAGGCTAGCTTTTAAAATAACTTCCTCTACACCGTAGATAAGAGGAATCTGAGAGCAAAGAAAGACTTTATTAAAAAAACAGAGGAAAATGAACCCTAACAATAGATATTCTTTACAGAAAATGCGCTGGACTAGCATGTATGTTCCTTTACACACGGGATTCTGTGATTTTGAGTCAACTAGTCCAGACTGGAATAACAATGAGAGTAGTGTACAGCAATAATTGCTTTCTGAGACACTAATTGGAACAAATTGCCCCCCCGGGGGGGGGAATTAAAAACAAAAGGACACAACTTGACATGATCTTTGTACTACGGAATCAGTTTACAACAATGAGATCTTACTCCGAGTGGGCTGATTCTACTGTGAAGTTTGAAGCAATGTTGAAATCTAGTCATTACCAGCAGGTGCCATTATGGAACCCATTTAAAAAGAGAAAAGGGGACGAGGAGAATAAAACGTGCTTGTAAGGACTTGTATTGTTTTCTAAGATTTCATGATCAGGGAGAGAAAATAAAACTTTAATTTCCTTGTTTAATCCAATGATGATAAATGTGACATAATGATGGGTTATCATCTCATGTAAGAAATATGCAATAGCAAAGCAAAGTTTTGGCTGCATACGCTTCCTGGAGCTATTTATACCAAGAAAATTCAATGCATTAAAAACAATTTACAACTTCTCCCCTAACCGCTGTCCAATCACAGAATGACTTTCATTAAACAAACAAGTGCATCTTCCTCTGGAACTATTCTGAAGTATAGAAGTGCACAAAATGTGACTTCTGGGCCAAAAGCAATTCTAAAATAATCACCCTCCTATTTAATATGCAAAAACAGCCTATGAAGACTACAGATCCTGCTTTTTCCTACAAATAAATGCACCTGCAGTTTCTCAGCCTGACCTCAGTTGGTGCCAGATCTGGGGGCCTTAGTCTGCTTAGTTTCAATTTCAATTTTTTAAAATCCCTTTGAAGAATTCCATGTTCACTGGAACGTATACACTAGGCCAATCTATTTTCTAGGAAGACAAACTATAGTCATGGCTCATTTTCCAGGGTGTTTCTTGAATGTATGTGCTCCATTCAGCATTCCAGTCTCCTTGACATTTCTCCCAGTTTTTGAGTCTGTCAAGTTTCCATTTAATTTTTTTCTTTTCTCTCATCCTTCTTCATGGCAGTGTCATTCTGGCCCACCTCCTGATCAGTCACTCATTCGTCTAATGAGATCACCTCCTTTTTAAGCTCAGAGACATAAGCCTTCCTTTTCAGATCTATTTTTACTTTACAATTTTTTTAAAAGTCTGACATGGTTGAAGATCTCATTTCCTTTTCTTCTTCCTTTGCTGAGTTTTACAGTAGTTAACTCAGACGCTATTTGAGCATTGGCCATGTTCTGCTGACGATGATTTGGCTATATATTCAAGGCCTTACTATAAACAGTTCTGTTCTTCTTACACAGGAAGTGCATGTGGGCTGTATTTTTGCCTTGCTGAGCATATACACAGAGATGGACTGAGATAGCTCAGCTTTGGATTTTTCAAAACTCGGGCATTCTGTTGTGCCTTTCAATGGCATAACCAAATCCGACTTTGGATATGTGGCATATAGTAATATAGAGTATTTTACACTTCCCTAATTTCTCCATTCTTCTATAATATTATCAGGATAAAAATAACATTCTTCTTTCCCTTTTTAATAATTATTGCTCAGCTTCTAGGACTACAATGGAAATAAAGTTAAAATCATGTACATCCTAGGCTCAAAATCACAAATGCAGGTAACAGATGCATACTTCTAGCTGGCCCCAACTATTGCTAAATTCAGATAGGACATCTGAGACCTTAATACAATTGGGGTACAGAACTGAAACATGGTTAAATTGCCTACCTTGCAAGGATGGCATGCAGTTTAGTTTGGGGACCTAAATAAAGATGACTGGCCATCAGCATAAACAGTACCTTTACATGTTAATTATCGGAAGGAGGAATTCACTGGTTCGTTGTCACTGTCATTTGACATTGCTGAATTCACTGTTCTAGCAACATTGCATATACTAAGCATCAGTTCACAGAAGCAAGAAGAAAATGCTTATAGAAGTTTCCCATGAGCCATCTGGGCATGGGACCTTGTATGACATTACTGACATGAACTGTGACTGTATAAATCATTGTTGCACCCAAGGTCCTATAGTTGCACCAAATCTTGTACAAGGGAGGTCAAGTAAGGTGTCTATGAAAAGGTTGTAATTTGTTGGTTATGATTATGCTGTTTGTATGTGTGTATCATTTTTGTATTTAAAGTATTGGCTCTATACTGTCTGTATTTCAAACTTGTGCTATGCTTCTGGGTGACACCCCAGACAGTTTGGCATCAGCACTGCCTAGCCTGCTTGATGGCCCATTAAGGACCATCAGCTATACAACTGACCCCTTAAGAGAAGGCAGATACACTTTATGACTCAGCAAGGCATGCAGAGACATACCTATGGAGAGAACCCTAAAGACTTTCAAGCCATGTGGTGTGCAGCTTGTGTTTGAAACAAAGGAAGCACAGGCCGCATGGCAAGAGACTATAAAAGGCAGCTGCATCTTCTCCATCTTGTCTTCAATCCTGCTTCTTACCTCTGGAGGAACTTTGCTATAAACTAAATCTCTGAATGATGGACTGAATGACCCATCCAGGCTGTGGATATATTTCAGAGACTTACTTAAGCCAGCAGTTTATTCCATCATTGCTACAAGCCTGAACGAAGAACTTTGCCATTACTGTATATAATTAATCCCATTTAACCAATTTTAACTTTCATCTATATTTCTTTCTTTTTACGAATAAACCTTTAGATTTTAGGTTCTAAACAATTGGCAACAGCGTGATTTCTGGGTAAGATCTAACTGGTATATTGACCTGGGTCTGGGGTTCAGTCCTTTGGGATCAGGAGAACTTCTTTTCTTTTACTGGGGTATTGGTTTTCATAACCATTCATTCCCATAAGGAGTGGCGCTGGTGGTGATACTGCGAAACTGGAGTGTCTGAGGGAATTGTTTGTATGACCTCTGGTTAGCCAGTGGGGTGAAACTGAAGTCCTCTCTGTTTGGCTGGTTTGGTGTGCTTTAGTAGTGAAGAAACCCCAGTCTTAGGCTGTGACAGCCCTGCTCTAAGCAACTTGTCCTGAATTAATACTTTCAGTAGTGTCCCGCCAAAGGCCGCTTTATTACACCTTGCCAGCTTGCAGTTCTTTGATCATGTCAACTAACTTCTTGATATATAGAGCAAAACGTAGCATTTTGAGGGTATGTCTACACTGGAAGTTTTTTCGCCAAGGGCTTTGTCACTGATAAAAAAGCACTTAAAGAAAACCGCTGTTGTGTGTTCATATTGTCTTCCATTGGCGACATAGTGTGTTCACACTTATGGCACTTGCATCGCCAATGAGAATAGTACACTGTGGGTAGCTATCCCACAGTGCAGCTCTCCCCCCTCTTCCTCTAGGACTTGTGGGAAGATGGAGGGGATCACAGCACGTCATGGGTCCGGGCTCAATGCCCTGTGATGCACTGCTTTCTGTCCCACCATTCCATATGCTTCCGTCTTCAGTTCATGGCATTTTTCAAAGTCCCTTGTTTTCTGCTTTCCCTGCCACATCTATATGCAGGAATTGATCCTGCACTGCTCTCCACTGCTCTGCTAGCTCTCCGTAGCACATCACAAGTGGCAGTGGAATTATTCTTGAAGTTACAAAGGCAATGGCAGGCACAGTTGCCTGACATGATGTCCAACATGGAAAGCAGTAATATTAGATTGCTTTTGGCATTCATGGAGGGGCTGAACACAGTGGAATGTTGTTTCTGGGCTCGGGAAAGTAGCACAGAGTGGTGGGATTGCATCGTTATGCAAGTCTGGGATGACAAGCAGTGGCTGAAGAACTTTTGGATGAAGAAAGCCACCTTCCTGGAACTGTATGCTGAGCTCGCCCCAGCCCTGCAGCACCAGGAGACCCAAATGAGAGTTGCTCTCTCAGTGGAGAAGCGCGGGGCAACCGCAGTATGGCAACTCCAGACTGCTACCGGTTGATCGCCAAACAGTGGGGAAGTTGATCGTTGGGGCTGCGTTAACGCAAGTGTGTAAGGCCATTAATTGCATCCTGCTGCGAAAGACCGTGACTCTTGGCAATGTGTGCGTGACATTGTAGATGGCTTTGCAGAAATGGGTTTCCCTAACTGTGGAGGAGGCGATAAACTGCGCACACATTCCAATTCTGGCACCGGACCACAGGCGCACCATTTCAGATTTTGATGGGGGGAGCAACTTTAACCATGATTCCCGGGGCTATTGTCTACTGAATCAATAGTCCACAGTCACTTAAAAACTAGCCCCAAAATAGCCCAATCTATTTATTTAATTTTTTTTATTAACTGTCTATACCTTTAAAAAGAATCACCATCTACAGTATAATTAAATTATGGATGTTAGCAGCGCAGATCTATAACAAACAAATTTTGGCAGCTAAATCTTACAAATTGTTTATATTGGCTTAGGTTTATGTTCACTGAAGAGATTATACATATAGTTATGATAAATACAAAGGATTAAGTTGGAAGGAGGTTTCTGGTGTGTTACTATAAGGATCTGATAGAGTAAACATCACGTCCATGAAATTCACTGATTGTACTCAAGTCTGTGAGACTCTGCCACCCTCAGAAATGTTAAAGAGTAAGTACAACAGGAGATAAGAATATTTTCCAGATGGAAGAGGAGATTCAGCAGAAATCTGCAAAATGGGTGCTTGAGGGTAGCAGTCAAGAGGCAGCCGCTCCTCAAAAGGTATCTGGGAAAAAGGTCCTAGAAAAGTGCAGCCCCACTCTGGGGAGATTTGGTAAAATCCAGGCATTCACAGAGGAATCGGTGTTTCTGTGTCACAGCCTATGGACCTGACCCAAAGTCTATTGTTGGCAAAGGAAAGACTCCCACAGACAAGTGGGATTAAATGGCAGAAAAAATGGCCACACTGGGATACTGCGATTCACTACAAAATTAGAGAGTTGGAAAAAATAGGAAGTTTTAAGTGTAATTTAAACAATATTTGTGGTGGTGGTGCAGTTTATGCCTGTTTCTTCACAGCAGGGAAAGGTTTTTCTATTCTGCAGCACTGCTCTTGCAGCCTGGCTGTGCTTTGCTTTCTCCATTTCTCTAAGTGTAGACAATGAAAAAAATCAGTTCTACAACTTTTAATTCATTTTACATTCAATGACCTAGTGCTCCAATGTTTGGGTTTCAAACACTGCCTGGTAATCTTGGTCTAAGAACTATTTTCAGTCAGATACAGAACCTTTTTTGTAGTCTAGGGTTTTATAACAGCTGGTTTTTATAATAAGATATAGATGCTGGAACTAGGGGTGCTGAGGGTGCAGCACCCTCTGGCTTGAACTGGTTTCCATCAAATACAGTGCCATTACACTGGTTGCATGATCTCTAGATTATTCTTGGGCATTATATTTTTGGAGATCTTTCTAATTCATCATGAAAGATTTTCTGATTGTGTTGTAACTTGATCTTTCACCATTGGCATAAATGAGCTGATGCTAAACTGCAGGGGTTAAGATGAACATTTAAAGTTTGTCAAAAGGGAAAGTAGTATTACAGAGAAAGTATGTGAATTAATTAACAAATGAAGGGACGATCAAATTAATGATGGCTCAAAAGTAGATGAGCTACCAAACTTTAAAAAAAATCTCTTAAAGTCAATATATAGAGTGTAATTAAATGAAGGATGTTAGCAGGTTGGATCTATAATAAATTTTGGATTACTAATTGTTCAGATTGGTTTGGGCTTATGTGCACTGTAGGGTTTTTACAAATAGTTTTGATAAATACAAAGGATTAAGTTGGAAGGATTTGAGACACTAAACATCACTTCAATGAAATTCATGCATAGTACTCAATTTTGTGAGACTCTGCCACCCTCAGAAATATTAAAGAGTAAGTAAACAGGAGCTAAGATTACTTACCAGTTGGATGAGAAGGAGATAAAGCACAGCAGACACTCAGCTATAAAATGGCTGCTTAAGGGTAGTAGTTGCTTGTATCTGCACATGTAAAGGAGCAGCAGCTCCTCAAAAGGTGTTCTGGGAAAACGGTCCTAGAAAAATGCAACCCTGGGGAGATTTGGTAAGATCAAGGCATTCACAGAGGAATCTGCATCTGTGTGTAACAGCCTATATGGCCCTACCTAGTATCCTGACCCAAAACCCATTGTAGGCAAAGGAAAGACACACACAGACACACATAAATGGCCACACTGGGATATTGCCATTAAGGGAAAGTTTTAAGTGTTATTTAAACAATATTTGTGATGTGACAGTGTAACCGATGTGCCTAATAGTGAGATATCTCTTTAAGAGGCACATTGGAGGGAGGTAGGAGTGAGTTGTGTCTGGGTCATTGTTGCTAGGCAGATTAAGCACTCCACATCCAGAAGCTTCTGGAATTGGATGTGGTAGTTTTGGGTCTGCTCCAATAGGTTTCCTGTAGCTGGAGGCAGACTCCATGAAGACAAGCAGTTAGGGCAGCTGCTTTGCAGAAGAGCACGTGTCAAGTGTGAGTTGGGAGAAGCTGAGGCCAGGAGCAGGAAGCAGGCTGTTATCCCTAACTCTGAAGCATTTTGCAGCAGGTCAGTGATCTTGTTAACCCTTCAACAGGGAAGCATGGGAAATGCTAATTATAGTAAGGGGAAAGTGGGAGGGAAAAATAACTTCTATTTTAATTGTATGCTTTGAATGTTTTGATTTTACCCAAACTGTTCTAGTTAAATTGTCTCAACTAGTTGGATTTACCAACTTTTTCTTTAAAGGTAGTAATGGGGAAAGAGTCATTCCTATTTTGCTGTTCTCGGTTTTGTATTTTCTTGTAATGCGGTTTTCTTTCAATCTATACATTTAACTAAGTGATTGGTGAATCAGTTAGCGGACTGGCTAGCAGTGATTTCAGCCAAGGAAGAGTCTGCATGGATTCCAACTGAAGATTCCTACAAGCAAGTGGAGGGAAGATGTTGTTTTAGACTCAGCAGACTATAAGACTTGGTGATCAAAGACTCTAACTGAGACTTAGGTGAACAAAACCTAAGCTTTGGGAACTTTCAGTTTCGTCTCACTGTATTTCTGCGGGGACTGAACTGTTCAGATTTTAATTTGTTTTCTTTATTTATGTTTATGCTTTATTGTGAAGGTAATGTCTCTGGATTATAAAATAGCCATGTTATGCTATAAAATTAGATTATTTGTTTCTGTATCATATGATTTTATAAAGTTATTTAATTAAATTTAAATTCTTTAGTTTCTTTTGGGATTTGGTTGTGGGGAGGTTGACCCTGTGCAATCCTTGCTGAAAATCCTTCGAGACTGGACTTTGGGTCTCCAGCTACTTTCTGTGGGAGTTGTTTGTTTGTTTGTTTGTTTAAGGCACTGGAGATGGGAAATGAAGTGAACTCTAGCCCACCCAAAGGTTACATCAGCACATTTGTTTCTTGACAGCAAGGAAAGATGCCAGGTAATCATACTTGAGCACTGCTCTTGCAGCCTGAAATGTCCAAAGCTGGGCTGTCTGTGGGGATAATTATCCTCTGAATGTGCCTGGGGCGGCAGCCACCTCCCCCTCCTCAGCAGTTGAGTGTCTACTGGTGTCTCAAGGGGTTTGTTCCTACCTTTGTAACATGTCAACATGTGAAGGTGAATGGCCGATCATGATGAAATTTGTAGCAAGCATCTTCTGACTTAAGCCCAGAGCTTCCTTTCCCTAAGCGTGTTTCAGACAAGCTGTTTGTTTCAGGAAAATTATTTTGAAAAAAGTGCTGCAGAAGCTCGCATCCCTGCTATTGGATCTGCCAGATACACTTGTGCATTCCTACTGGCTGAGCAAAGAGTAGCCATCCCGGGGAGGGGTGGGAGAATAACGAGCTACGTTGCTCCTGGCTGGTGAGGGGACGGGTGGGAGAGGAGTAAGCAATGCAAGCAGCCTGTGTCACTCTCTCGCTCCCAGCTGGTGAGGGGAGGAGGCTGAGGAGGAAGTAGCATCATGGTATGAAACTTGGGGGAAGGGTTTCAGCCTCCCTCTGCCCTACTTAAATGGCACATGTGCCAGATCACCTTGCGACCAAGTACATCAATTGGAAGGGGTACTTCTCCATGGTTTTGCAGGCGCTTGTGGATCACCACGGGCTTTTCACTGGCATTAACACAGGGTGATCTGGAAAGGTGCATGACACATGTATCTTTAGGAACACTGGCCTGTACAGAAAGCTGCAAGCAGGGACTTTCTTTCCAGACCAGAAGATCACCATAGGGGAAGTCAAAATGACCATTGTGATCCTGGGAGAACCAGCGTACCCCCTTAATGCCATGGCTCATGAAGCCGTACACAGGAAACCTAGGCAGCAGTAGGGAGTAGTTCAACAACAGGCTGAGCAAGTGCAGAATGACAGTTGAATGTGTGTTTGGCCAATTAAAGGCATGCTGGCGATGTCTATATGGCAGGCTAGACTGGAATGAGGAAAATATACCCATGCTTATAGCCGCATATTGTACGCTGCATAATATTTGTGAAGGGAAGGGCGAAAGGTTTACTCAGGGGTGGACTGCCAAGGCACAAGGCCTGGCTGCTGATTTTGAGCAGCCAGACACCAAGGCTATTAGAGGGGGTGTAACATGGGCTATAAGAATCAGGGATGCCTTGAGACAACGCTTTGAAGAGGAAAAATAGTAACATTTGCTGCTATAATTGGGACTGCCATGGTTAATTACATTTTATAGGCTAGGAAGCAGTTGTGATTGATAAGGCCTAGGATCTAATGAAAGGAACTAAATAAAATGCCTGTTGATTGTAGATGCCATGAGGTATCATACCTTGCGACTAAACAAATAAAGATTGCTTATGATTCAAAATTGTTCGCTTTTATTGATAAATAGACCACACGCACACAGTGTTGGTGGGGGAGAAGGTACCGGGTGGGGGCTGAATTTCATAGCTGAGTATAGGTCCAGCTTTCATTTGAAAAGCTACTTGCGGGGGGTGGAGTGGAGTGGAAAGCATGAAGTGCAAGAAGGTGGAAAGGAATGTGCAGGGGGATTTTTGGGGAGTTCATGGGAAAGAGTTCTGAAGGGGAGTGTGGGCCGGCATGGGTCTGCAGGGCTACGAGAGTCTGGAGCATGTCGGTTTGATGCTCCAGAACTTTAATCAGCCTCCCTGCAGCATCCCTGTTCTATTCTTTTTCCTGCTTTTCACTTTCCCTCCACTTCTTAGGTTCAGTGCTTTCTGCATCTAACTACTGCAGTGCCACCCTGAAAATATCTTCCCTTATCATCTCAGCCATTTTCTTATCTTGCACTCTGCTGCTGTTGGAGGCTTGGTTCTCAAGGTCAAGCCTGGAGAGACATAATTAACAATAAACAGAAGTGCTACTGTCAAACTACATGCAGAGCATTGAAACAGTAACATTAATACACTGCTGGTAATATACCTGTCACTTCCTCAGTAAACCTAGGAAAGCACACATAAGGCAAAAGACCCCAAGAATGGTGAGTGAAGCCAGGGGCAGGGACCTTGTGTATTGCAGAAAAGGAATCTGAAAAGGGCATGGGGCACTTATGGGGGGTAACACTCTAAACCAGTGCTTCCCAAACTTGTTCCGCCACTTGTGCGGGGAAAGCCCCTGGCAGGCCAGGCTGGTTTGTTTACCTGCCGCCTCCGCAGGTTCGGTCGATCGCGGCTCCAGGCCAATGGGAGCTACTGGAAGTGGCAGCCAGTAAGTCTCTCGGCTTGCACCACTTCCACCAGCTCCCATTGGCCTGGAGTAGCAAACTGCGGCCACTGGGAGCCACGATCGGCCGAACCTGCGGACGCGGTAGGTAAACGAACCGGCCCACCAGAGGCTTTCCCCGCACAAGTGGTGGAACAAGTTTGGGAACCACTGCTCTACCCTTTTCCACAGGCGGTGGTCACTATGGGAGATATCTCACTTCTGAGGGTAAGGAGGGAATCAAGGGTGCATCTGCTACACACTTGCAGCTTCCACCCCGGTCCCTATGCTGCTCGTCTGTGTGCAGCTTTGGTCCCTGCCCAAGTGATTGCAGAGTGGCATGGGAAAGTGTCTCTCAATGGGGCAAGGAACAAAGCAGCCCGGCCAAGGAACCTTTGGCAGCTGATTGCTGAATACCTTCAGGAAAGTTTCCTAGAGAGCAGTATGGAGGATTCCTGTGAAATCTCAGAGTGCATCAACTCCCTGTTCTGCCATACTGCCTAGCTGTGTGAGGAAATGCCCAGCACACAGAAACAAAGCCAGCCTTCTACATTTCTCTACCCTCAACATGCTTCAGAAAGTCACACACTAAAACCACTTGCCAGGGGTTTCCTCTCCTGCTTGTGGCTCACCAGAGAGCGAGTGCAGAGACTGGCTGGACACCTCTGGAGTGGAGAACAGCTCCTGACTAGATGCATCACAGGGCTCCACAGCTTCTTCAGCCTCTACCTCTTCATCAATGACTTCCTCCTCTGGGTTAGATCCACTTTCCAGTGGCTCCAGACCTGCCGAAGTATCCACGGTGCTCTTTGCAGTGGAGGTTGGGTCACCACCTAGCATAGCGTCCAACTCCTTATAAAAATGGCAGGTGTGGGACACAGCCTTGGAGCGACGGTTTGTCTCCCTCGCCTTGTGGTAGGCATTCTTCAGCTCCTTCACCTTTGCTTTGCACTGCAGCGTGTCCCGGTCATATCCCTTTTCATGCAGGCTGCGCACAATCTGGCCGTAGGTATTGAAATTCCTGGGACTAGACAGCCTCCTCTCCCCAAACACTTATCAGATCCAGTAGCTATGCAGTGGTCCAAGCAGGACATCCTTTGCTGTGTGAAACAGCCATAGTCTGCTGGGAAGATGTGATTTGAGCTCTGCATGCCGAGCAAACAGGAAGGAAATTTCAAAATTCCTGGGGCTTTAAACGGGGAGGTGTGGAAGGTGATTTACCTGGCATCAGGGCAGCAGAGTTAAAAATGCTGACCAGAGTGGTCAGGATGGGAATTGTGGATAAGTTTATGGAGGAGATGGTATGATGGGATAACATGATTTTGGTAATTAGCAATTGATGGTAATTGGCAATTGATCTTTAAATATGCATGGTAAATAGGCCCAATGGCCTGTGATGGGATGTTAGATGGGGTGGGATCTGAGATACAACAGAAAATTCTTTCCTGGGTATCTGGCTGGTGAATCTTGCCCATATGCTCAGGGTTTAGCTGATCGCTATATTTGCGGTCGGGAAGGAATTTTCCTGCAGGGCAGATTGGAAGAGGCCCTGGAGGTTTTTCGCCTTCCTCTGTAGCATGGGGCATGGGTCACTTGCTGGAGGATTCTCTGCTCCTTGAAGTCTTTAAACTACGATTTGAGGACTTCAATAGCTCAGACATAGGTGAGAGGTTTTTCGCAGGCAAGGGTAGGTGAGATTCTGTGGCCTGCATTGTACAGGAGGTCGGACTAGATGATCATAATGGTCCCTTCTGACCTTAGTATCTATGAATCTATGGGGAACAAACCTTCCGGAGGCCAATGACAGCACTAAAATCAAGCACAGTGTCTACACTGGCACTACGGCGCTAAAGCCTCAACACAAAAGGTCTTATGACTCTTGTCGGAGTAGTTTTATTACAGCGCTGCAACTGAGGCGTTTCAGCACAAAAAGTGGCTTTGCAGTGTGTACACCTCTCCTGTTTCGTCGCCAAAAGTTGCCTTTTGGCAGAAAAACTTGCCAGTGTAGACCAGGCCTAATTTATTTTAAAGCTTTAGGATTCTGTTTGTTCTGAGCAAAAAGGTATCGTAAAAAAAGCACTGATTGTAACACGAGTGTGGCAAAACACATATAGCACCTTGTGTCCATGCACAATAGCTATCTCAGGTACCTTACAAATGTTACACCAGTTGGTTGCAATGTTAGGGAAGAGATCTTTAGCTCAGATCCTGGTGAACTAGAGCAGTCTACAACTGGTACAACCAGTCCTCCTAACTCCATCCTAGAATTCAGTGGATCTGACCCAACAATTACTGCTCCCAGCAACAGTGCTAGGCATTATGGAATAAGTACTTCAGGAGTCTCAGAATGCACTGGGCAAGTAGTTCTGCAGTCCCAGTCTTCTAAGGTGCTGTTCAACGTTGCTGTGTGGGCATGCAAAAGATGCAACGCGCTATTTTGTGTAATTAATAATCCCGATGCAGTCTTCTTGCTTAGTGCAGAAACACTCCTGAGGGAACAGAAGATGCAGCACAACCTCCTTCACAGCCTGAGTGAATTACTCAATCAAAGTCTTCAAAATCCTGTTAATTTCTGCCATTTTGATAACTATAACACCTTTTTCACCATCTGTTATTGCTGCTATAGATTTAAATCTGGTAGGGGCTTGCCGGATTTAGTCTTTTCTTATGGTGACTGTATAACAGATAAAGATGCCTTTGATTGACACAGAATTTTAAAGGAGCTGTGGCCAATGACACTTCATTATTGTATGTAATACATTTTCAAAACCTGCTTAAATTGCTGAATCTACTGGCATAAAAATACCTAAATATATTTAAAATGAACTTTATAAACTAATAGATAATTGCAGTTATACCATTCAGAATCACATTTTCACCAGGCCTTGGGCTACAGGCCTATAGCGTGACAGCAAAGGGTGAAAATTTGTTTATAGAAATAATGAAGTTCTGTGTAGATAACCTATTCCTAACAAGAAGTGTTTGTCAACAGCAATTCCACCATGGACTGTGGTAATGTAAAAGCTCATAAATAAAGCAGGTTTGCACTAGGTGAGTACATGGATGGAAGACCTCCAGGGAACACCTAGGATACTACAAGAAGAGGTGTAGCTGGTACTCAGCAATCTGAATAAAAAAATTATCCAATACCAAAGTCTGTTTCTTAGGGGTACAGTGCTGCTGAAGGTGATATCTCAGAAACCCACATTTTTTTCCAGTGTAAGCTCTCTGGGGCAGGGACCATCTCTTTGTTCTGTGTGTGTTCAGCACGCAGCACAGTGGGGGGTGGCCTATGACTTTTTATGACTATGAAAAATTGGAAAGAGTCCAGCGAAGGGCAACAAAAATGAGGGACTGGAGCACATGACTTGTGAGGAGAGGCTGAGGGAACTGGGATTGTTTAGTCTGCGGAAGAGGAGAATGAGGAGGGATTTGATAGCTGCTTTCAACTACCTGAAAGGGGGTTCCAAAGAGGATGGATCTAGACTGTTCTCAGCGGTAGGTGATGACAGAACAAAGAGTAATGGTCTCAAATTGCAGTGGGGGAGGTTTAGGTTGGATATTAGGAAAAACTTTTTCACTAGAAGGGTGGTGAAACACTGGAATGCGTTACCTAGGGTGGAATCTCCCTTCCTTAGATATTTTTAAGGTCAGGCTTGACAAACCTCTGGCTGGGATGATTTAGTTGGGGGTTGGCCCTGCTTTGAGCAGGGGGTTGGACTAGATGACCTCCTGAGGTCCCTTCCAACCCTGATATTCTATGATGGGGGCTCCTAAGAGCTACTACAATAGAAATAATTAATATAAGTCATTAAAGACCCCAGGACACTCTTTTTTTTGCAAAAGATGAAGGGTTGGCCCCTGTAACTTGGCTAATTGCATTTAGCCTAGGAGAGCATTCCGCTGCAATTCAAATTAGATATGATCTTCTTCAGAAATTGTGTTACCAAGTAGGAGGTGGAGCCAGTGACATTGGCCAGTCACTTAGGAGGGAACTTTCGGCACCCTGGTGAAGTATGTAGCAAGAGGCTTGCTCCCGCTATGTGCTCGGGAGGCCCAAAAGGCATTGTACACAATAAGACTGCCGCTCAGTGCCCCTGTTGTGGGAGCTCCAGCCCACTCCTAAGTTCTGGCTGGTGCCTTCATGACACAACGGAGCCTTTCTCCATTGCTACACCTTCTATGAATTTGCTTTCCTTTCTGTGTGTGTGTGTGTGTGTGTGTGTGTTTTCACATATGCTTCTTGGTATGGATTGCATCTTGCCAGTCTTCAAAGCCACAGACTCCTCAGACATAGGTTCTAAATTAAGTTGTGCTTCCTTCACTATGTCTTCCTCTCTTACTGGACTCAGTGGGCCAGATGCAGTCAAAATTTCCATGGGTCCTTCTGCCCCTCAAGCCCTGAAAAATTAATTAACAGGGGATTGGACTGACATCCTCAGAGTTCTTATTGGGTCTGACTTTATGAAGCTACTCGATCTTTGACAGCTTCAGTAACTGTACTCTTGCTCTAACTTTCCAACTCAGCCATTGAGCCATTATCAGGTTTTATGGAGTCTCTAGAAATGGATGAGAGAATTTTGCGGCAAAGATTACAAAGGAAAGTCGTCTTCTTGTGGTAAATTTCTCCGTGTGTAAAACTTTTGTGACTTCCTTGATTCTTCTTATATCTACAGAAAGACTTGAGACTGTTCAAATTGTTTAGCAGAGGAATAAGAGAAAGCAGATCATTTGTGTTTTTTCTGTGGGCAGGAGCATTTTCTTTATTTACATATAGAAAACATTTTCCCGAAGCATCATTTACTTCAGAGGAATGAACCTAGATGAGTGGGTGGCACTGATACCAGGTCCGCTGTGCTTCACTGGCTTGTAAGTGATGGAAAACTTGCCCAGGTAGTGGCCAATCATCTCAGGCTTGATTTCCACCTGGTTGAAGGTTTTGCCGTTATATACGCCAACCAGGCTGCCCACCATCTTGGGGAGGATGATCATGTCGTGCAGGTGAGTTTTGACTACCTCTGGCTTCTCCATGGGGGGGGCCTCCATCATGGCCTTGCAAAGGCGCTTCAGGAGGGAATTCTGCTTACGACACAGGATACGGTTCAGACGCCTGCACTGGTGAGCACTGTACAGCTGCATCAGCTGCTCGTTAGACATATCGAGGAGCTGATCCAGATCAACACCTCTGTAGGTGAATTTCCTAAAGGTCTGTTTCTTCTTCTGTTTGACTTCCGCCATCTTAATAGAATCACTTTGGTGGTGGTGGTTTGTTTTTCAGATTGGAAGACTTGGCCAATATACTGTTACTATGCTGGTTTTCTCAGGAGTTTTTAGATGGATAGTTACATCAGATGTAACTATCCAGTAGTAGGAGTTTCTTACTGGGGTTTAGTAAGAATCTGTGATGATTGATCCCATATTAGGGTCTTGTATGATTTTATATTTTTAATTATGCTTAAGATTGAAACTCAGTTTGATTTCAGACCTGTAGGCTATGGCAGTATGTTGGTATGATGGACATCATGGAAATATATAAAGGAAGGTGGGGAAGTATGAACATTTATGATGAACTAAAATGAAAAGGTTGCAACTTTGACTTCTAACATCAAATCCAAGCCGAATGTGCCTATATTATATATAAAGAGGAAATGTGCTACAGTAATAGGACCTTCCGAGTATGCATTCCTGCTGGCACAACATAGAGAAAACCATGAATGACAGCTACCACTTCCAACCTATGGACACAGCCCCACTCCCACTGAAATCCATAGAAGTTTTTCTATCAACTTCAGTGGAGCTGGATTGGTTCTTGTGCTTGTCAAAAAAAGTATCATCTCTTTTCCTTCTCTAACCATAAACCATCCGTCCCCTTTGAAATCAGTAGAGCTCACCTGCTTATGTTAGATAACATTTACTCTAGCATTAAAAAAAAATAAAAAAATAATAATTTCTTTGCTGCTTCATTATGCAAGGTAGCATATCACTGAGATATATAATACAAAACCCACAAAAAATACTATGTGCTTGAATAAAACAAGTTACTGGGATGCCTCTACGGATGAGATTTGCATTTCTGCCTTCTGCCATTTACATCAAATTGAAAAGCTAAAAGTATGTTTGTTCAGCAGCAAAAATTAGTCAAAGGGGATAAGAATAGTAGCCTACATTGTAAGTTAATTATTTCATTAAACAGATGGAATTACCGGGTCAAACATATTCCAAGAAATCTAATATAATGAGTCTCGGATGCTTTTGGAAAAGAAAAAATTAAATTATGTGGATCTGACCCAGAACCCAACTATAAAGTAGGTGCTTTGGGGTGGAGAGGTTGATCAGCTAACTGGTTATATCTTGCTTGTTCTTTTAGTCTGGCTTCATTTACCTGAAGGAAGAAATTTGTAACAGAAGAAACACAGTGAAATGTTTGTTTCTTTGTTGCTAGACAACTTATTAGTTTTGATTTGGTTTCCAATCCTTTTTAAAGCACTAGGATAGTACATAATATTAAGGAAAGCAAAATATATTCCCTCTTTCAAGTGAATATAAGGTATTTGAGGGCCAGTTGTCTAAATAAAATCACAGTTACTAATAAGCACAAATTTTATTAATTGTTTTCAATACCGCTTGTATTGTATTGACTCCAGGTCTGGGCAATATAACCTAAATCAGAATTGCCAGCATTTGAAAAAATGTTTCAAGGGACAATTCTTTAAAAGATCTAGGGAGTTGCTATGCCACGAGCTGCCACTGAGTTTGGGTTTTTTTAAAGTATTTCTTTATTAATTTTTCAAGCAGGGGGAAAAGACATTTATATTAATGCAACAATCATTACTGACTTCAGGAGAGAGGAGTGCATTTTTTTCTCTTATCTTATGCTTCTGTTGTCTTTTTAACTTTTGTTTTTCCTCTGATTTTTTCCCCTTTGACAGAAAAGAGGCTTAATGCTGGATCACAAGGTGTATTAGTTACAAATGGAATCTGTAGAAGGTTGTTAATAATTACATGTATGAAAGACACATGTCACAATCGTATCACTGCATCCATGTGACACCAAATATTAATCAATGTAATAACTATAAGCCCCATTTAAATCAGTGTAAGAGTGTCCACACTGTTGAAGATGATGAGTGGGGAGATGTCTGTCTGCACAGCTTTGCTAAGATTCTCCTTGCACACATGCAGAGTGTTGGGTTTTGAGCCTGGGGAGGGCCTGTCTACACACAAACTTGCACCAGTTTCACTATAATGGGTTTTTTAATCAATCTAATTAAACCTGTGATGACTCCTCCATGGGCACTATTAAAGCAATTGAAATCTGGCTTCTATCAATTTAGCTAAACCACAAGTTGCATGTAGGCAAGCCCTGACCCTACCCAACTCTGTGCTTGTGTCCAGGGAGGTTCCGCAAAGCTGTGCAGCAAACTGCATCAGTTCTACTGCAATCAGGGCTTCTCTGGGAAGGAAGGGAGAGCAGGACTTGTCCTTATGTGAACTGTACATAAGAAGGTTTCAGTTCCATCTAGGGGCTCTTGTACTGACATAAAGAACCTCAGAGATGGAATTACAGCATCAATGTAGGTACCTTTTTGAGAACACATTTTTAACTGAGTAGTTTCCAAGATACCCTCCCACTTTATTAGTCAAAAACCTGAAAAATAAGCACATCCAAACACTGCAAAAGCAGAGTCAGTGTGCACCTGTATTCTGACCAGCAGCCATCCAAAGCACAGTCCCTCTGACTTCAGTAACTCAGCCAGAGGTTATGGGTCTATCTATCCCAGGAGTAGGTGGGTGAGGTTCTGCAATGTGCAGGAGGTTAGACTAGATGATCATAATGGTCCCTTCTGGCCTTATAGTCTGAGTTTATTTCTCCGAGAAGCAAGGGCCATCTGCACTGAAGGAAAGTGAGCTGTGCCTAGAGGCCATACCAGGTCAGGTGAGACTCACGCAAAAATATGCACGTCGCATTGACTGACACCACATCCTTATCCCACACCCATCTACCACAGCTTCTGTGGGAGAAGGCCTGCAGACCAGTCTCTCACTGGGTTTTAGGGACAACCAAAATAGGGGAAACCATCCCAAACCCCTATTGCTGGGTGTAAGTTTTCAGGTGGGTGCCTATCCTCAATGCCTTTCAGCATTTTCCCCTATGACTTTTGTCCATCTCTCCATCCCTTTCTGTGTCTCCTATCATGTGGTGTTTTCCCCCTTAACTCCCATATCTTTGGCCCTCCCCTCACTATCCTCCAACTTAATGATTTCTTTATAAAGAATTATTTTCATTCTCTAAATATCATAAGCACATGTGTGACATTGCTTTATTATGATCTCAGTGCTTAGCAGTAAGTACACAGATCTATTTTTCTCCATTTTTATAACAGTTGGTTAATAGTATGTGCGTTTATACTGGACAGCAACATGGTCAGAAACTTTATCAGACAATGACATTCCTTTTCGGAGAATGCCCGTTTTGTAAAAAGGAATGTAGTGCTGTAAAGCTGGGGTTCCCAAACTGCGGTACATGAGCTTGACATTCCATCTATTCACGTCTTGGCAATTTTTAAAGAAGGTGGTACATGAACCAATAAAGTTTGGGAGCCACTGCTATAAACATTGATTAGTGTGTCTGATGGAGAGACAGCCGGGGCACCAACTTTGAATTTTTGCTGTAGCCTACTCCATATCTTATACAGTAACTGTGAACTGATGAACATTACTTAGATTCCTCAGAGAACACTTGAAGCAAGGTGCCGAGAAACTGTAGGTATGCAATTCTTGTTATCTGTAGGATACATATATTGTATGCCTGATTCCCTACATAGGGCGTTGAAACCATTTTCCTAGTTGCTGTCTGTAAAAGCTGTGATTCCTAGAAATGAAGTACCACGTGTACTTTGGAGAGGGGGTTCTTCTTTGTTACTATGTGCCATACAAGGAGGGTTTGCTGGTATCCTATGTATTTTGACATACATCTTCAACAGCAAGAAAAGAATAACACATAATTGAAGTGCCTGGCAAGCGCTGAAATGCTCTGGAAAGTAGCAGCACATAAATACTGTGCAGCCCACTACTTTGTGCCAGCACCTACATCGTTGGGAAACTATGTGACGATTAAACAATGAAATTAAACATACAGGACCTGGTACATTTGAATATTTTAAATGACACTTTTCTAAACAAATCATACTAATGAGTAACTGTAGTTCAGACCTTGCTCCGGGATGGTCTACAATATAGTGAACAGGGTGGCAAAACCTAAAGAGTACATTTTGTTGCATATGTAACAAGCTTCTGTGCATGCTCATGAAGGAAGGGCTATGGGAGTATTTTATTATTTTACTTGCATTTCATTTTTGTGGTGAAATATCTTGGTGCATGTATATTTGTTAGAAATGTAATTTTTTAAAAATGGGGCAGATACTGCTGTCCGTTCCACCAGCATAAATCCAGAGAAGTTCCCTGGACTTTAACAGGGCTACTCTTGATTTACGCTCATCCCAGGGAGACCAGAATCTGGCATTGCAACTGCCATAAAAACCTTTTCAGAACATTTTAATTTGTTACAGGCTACCTGTTTATATAAGAACATAGCTTCCCCAATGTACTTCTCTCCCCCTCATTGGCTTTACCCGGTGGTGAAGGGCCAACAAGTACCCTTGGGGGGAAAGTGGGTCACAGCTGGAGTGGATGTACAGGAGGGATCTCTGCAGCACTTGTAGTCCAGAGAGAAAGGCTGCACACTAAGTCAGATGCATAGCAGAGGGCCAAGGACCTTATAGTGTGGGCCAGACCCCTTCCCAATTTCAGTCACCCTTCCCATTACCGCAGTGCTCTGTAGCAATCCTGTTATTTGCATACAAGGGAAATAAGAAGAGAGATTTAATGCAACTTTGCAGGTGGAACAAAGAGGGGGAGCCCGCATCATGTGACCAATCAGCTCCTCACTGACAACCAGAAAGTGGACAAAAAGACTTCCCATTGGGAACCACAGCCTAATCCACCATGAAACACAGCTCCACTGATAGTGCTGGAGTTGGGTGTTGGGAACAGGGTCAGTGTGAGGTAACTAGTTCCAGGACTATGGCTGAGCTACACATCAGTCTTCCCTGTGTAGACAGCGTGCAGCAAATGTGAAGGTGACTAAGGGCCAAGGGGAGCTGGTCAGGAAATGATTTTTGATTTAAAACAATATTTATCTTGGATAGCTTTCAACTTCTTGAGAGTTTGCCAAAACACTAAACCTTTCAGTATTTTATTTTTACAAAAACTTGAAAATTTCAACAAAAAAGGATGATTTGCACAAAAATGTTGTTTGTTAAAAAAACTATTTTGACAGAAATTTTTTTTTTACCTCCCCTGAGAGTCCTGAGAGTGTAACCATGTCTATTGAATAGCTACACTACGGCTTTGAGGGATTATTGCATCCCCATGCTGATACCTGCAGACCTCCAGTTTACTCAGACTGTGCTCTGCAGCGAGCATTTGCCCCTAAATTCAAAGCTAATAGCTTAATGGGGTTTTCTGCTGTGGATGTTCAGTCTCACATTTTCAAACATTCCTAACTTTGTTTTTATACACATTTTCTTTCTTCAAGCCTATCAAAACACTTGCTGCTTGCTAAGGTCTATTTACATTCCAAGTTTGCAGTTTCTTTTGTTTTTGAGTTTTCTACCTGGGGGAAAAAAAGAGCTGATTGTAATTTGTTTATGGGAAAAATATATTTTTTCACACACTTATTGTACCAAACTAGATGCAGGGATTTTCCTAAAAATTTCCCAAAACCAAGTGTGGAAGATTTCAGCCCAAACAGGTAAATGTTCTGGAAAACTATGAGTACATGAAAACAGAGGGTTAGGATGAAAACTGTTCACAACCTTAACTATAGCAGTAATTACCAATTACAACATATGTTATGCCAAAAATCTCTGGTGCCCTGGATGTAATGTGGGTGACAAATGCCTTTAGTCACCCACCCAGCATGATTAAGCAGTACACCTGCATTTCTGGAAGTTTGTCATTACTTTAATAAAGCTTCATTTGAACTGGTTGGGGGTGGAGAAGGCAGCAAAAGAAGAAAAACTGTTTCTAGTTTATGGGACAGATTGTGTGTAATAGCAACAATTTATTTTGCTATTATACCTGTTACAATAAAGACTTCTTGGCATTGATTAACTATATATGGTTATTAATTAATTAGTTTCAGTGGCTCTTAACAGTGATTAGCCCTTCAAACCAGTTCATATCCTGATACACAAAGAGTGGGGGATCTAGCCCATAGAGGATTGTGGTAATTAGTGCATCACAGTATTTTGAAGATCACACTACTGCACTCTAAAGAATGAAAGAATGTTAGCTGGTAAAAAAAAAAACAAAATGAAAAACAACCATCATGATACATAATGAGAAGTATCAGTGTGACTGAGTTGGCAGACTTCTTGCTCTGGGCTGAAAGGTCATGAGTTTAAATCTCTTAGCAGAACTCGATTTTATATTCCCTGATGCTGCAGAGAAGAGGGGAGGCTACACAATTAGTGATTACATCCCTTAAATGAGCTGTTGACCCAAGGTCTCTGGAAGTTAAAGATTCCATGGTATATTTTGAAATGAATAGGGGAATAACCCTGGTGTCTTGGGCAGCATTTGCTCTCTTAGCAAAACAAGTATTAAAGTGTGTGACCAATGCTGAGTGCATAATGGCTGCCATATTTGTCTCTACAGTCAACAGCTCTCCAGAAAATAGGCATTTTTGGTGTTAGTTAAAAGTAATAGACTTTGCTTAGTTTCAGAACAAATATTATAAAATACTTTTGGTATTTTAATATTTTCCAAAGGTTATGGTGAATTACTAACATATTTTCACTGCTACTTGTAAATGATACAGTTAGGTACTTTTCAACAGTTTCTGTTTTCTTCAAGACAACTGTAGCCTGATCTTGCTCCCTTTGAAGTCAAGGGAGAGTTAATATTACAGCAGAGATGTCATTCTGCTATGGCTAAGATTGAGAGTCACTTACTGTTTAAAAAGCTGTCTCAGATTGTCTTGAAATTTTCTGAGCCTCATGTGGGTGTGGGTTAGGATCAGTGGTCCAAATGTGAATTCATCTGAGCAAAAGTTTTCAAAGATACACCCACACACTTAAAAATCATGCATTTACAAAATCACCCTGTTCTAACATTTTTTTGCATATAGCTGTGGCTCAAACTAAAATTGTAATCCTCCCCAAACTTATCTCAGTCACTCAGGGTTTATCTTACTTAGTGCATAGCACCCATTACTTCTTTAGGGAAGCAATACTGAAAAGGTTTTTAAGGGTAAAGTTTACTAGTCCAGCATGGGTCAACCCAAACTGCTGGTCCAAAGAGAGTGAAATGTGCATTTGTAACATGACTAGGGCTCTACTGAAGCCAGAAAGTTTGCAGGCAGTCTGCTGTCACAGAAGCTGGGTGGCTCAAGTGAACCTGACTTATAAGCATGCATTGGGAGCTTGAGCTTGCGTTTTCAGAGAATATGTACTATGAATGTTGCTTGGTCTCTTCCTTCAGGGCTCCTCGTGGGAGTGTTGCCCTGAGACTAAAATTTCTGGTTTAGGAGCAATATTTTAAAGTACTCTAAAATCCACATGTAGACTCTGATTTTACTGTAGGAGTACTGTCAAGGAAATTATCATTAATTAAATGGGAAAACAAAAGACTCTAATAAGCACCTAGAATAATGCAGTCATGCTCCTGAACAACAGGACTGAATGTCATCCAAAGGAAAGCAAGTCACTGAGTCACCTGGTCTAGGGGTTCTTGATACACAGCCTCCTAATGAGCTGCTCATAAATTTTTCAGATTCTGATAACTTTTTTTGGTGCAGAGCTAGGGAATATGTGGGGTGGGAAGGTCAGAGCAGTGAAGAGGGAACTGGGGGATGTCGGAGCAGTGTGGGGGTTGGGAGGGTGCAGCGTAGGGGCCTCTGTACCTTGGCCAATTTATACCCTTTCGTAACTATGCCAGAGCACACCCTAAGGAGCCAGCATTAGCCTAGGCAACGAAGCTTCTTAGGTCACATCTACACTACAAACACTACAGTGCCATATCTATGCTGACATAACCTCATAGTGTAGATGCAGTTTACAGTGACAAAAGGGTTTTTTCGTTGCTGCAGGAACTCCACCTCCCCAAGTATCAACCTAGCTGTGGCTACACTGGTGGTTAGGTCAGCATAGCTGTGGTACTCATGGGTTTGGATTTTTCACACCCCTGAATACCGTAGCTGTGACAACCTAAATTTTAAGCGTAGAACAGGCCTTTGTTTAAGGGATTATTCAAACTATGTTTTTGGAAACCCAGTTTGATGACTAGTGATTTGACGAAGAACTTGGTTTCCAAAAGAGTAGTATTTCAATGACCCCTCAGCAAATAAGGAATTGTCCTCAAAAAGAGACTTTTGCTCTCTGGGATCTCAAAAGTACTGACAACTGACCCATAAGAGGGGAAAGTTGGGCACCTCACCTCCAGTGACATACTAAGGGGGAAAGGAACTGGTGCCTCTAGGCCTTTCCCCTACAACTAGCCCCCATCTCCCACAATTCCTCCCCCTCGTTACTCAACCAGTCCAAAGGAGTGCACTTCAGGGCTCCCTTTCCCTCCACTGCTCCCTGATCAGGGGAAGGAACTTCACCCTCCCCATGCTTCCTCCCCAGGAGTGGGGAAGGGTGCAAACAGGAAGGGAGGGGCTGCCTTGCCAGCTGCAGGAGACTAGCTCCAAGCACCTAACATTGAACAATCCAGGAAAATGATGGTCAATTAGTGTTAATGGGAAGATGTTGAGCAATCCTGGCTACACCCTGAATAACCACGAGTCACTACGCCAGGAGAGAGAAGGAAAAAGCCCCTTTAAAAATTAGGCTTGAAAGTGAGGTCTTCAACCAAAACCTGAGGGACAGTCACTTGGCAAGTGCTGTCCATGAAACACTGGAACTGCTGTGCAGCAGGTGGTACGCTGAGAAGCTGTTCAGAGATAATAGGTAACTTGTATTAGAAAAGGGAGTTGAGGTTGCATTTTTGTTTGTTTTCTGTGTAACTGGTATGTATTTGATCTCCCTTAGGACTTCATCTCACAATTGGATTTCTCTATTAAATAAACCTTTTGTTTATTTTTATCCCATGTAATGCTCCGGTTTGCAAACTGTGTAGTGTGTGCGCCAGATTAAGCTTGTGTCTGGGGGGAGGGGGCCTGGTTCATGCCTTTGGGGGTGACAAACAAGAAGGGATCAGTCTGAGTGTCTGGTACTTAAGAATTTGGGGAGGACAGATTTAGGGAGACTCAGAACTGGAAGGGTTGCTGTAACTAGGATGGTGAAAGCCAAGGTGAGATCTTGTGCTTGTGGGGAGGCTACTGGCTCTGAACCAAAGCTGCACAGCATAAAAGCACCCAAAGTTACAGGGCAAGGGGTGACCAAACCTGTTAGTGGTCTGGTTGAGGCCCAAAACATCACAATCTAACACCTTCTCTTTGCTAATGAAAATTTCAGTTTTTGGGAATGAATAGCTAACAGCAGTTGCCTGCACTCAGACACTGAGGCTACACCACACCAACCATCTCAGACATGCAAAATGTTACCATCCTTTGTCCTGAGGAGTCCCTCTGAGCCATTTCCTTCATTTACTCCTCACTAAGCCCTGTAGACCATAGTCATGTATGCCACCCCATGACAAGAAGATCCCCAGGCACTGCTACTGACACAACATACTGAACTCAGTGCTGAAATGAGGTATTCTTGATTCTTCCAGCTACAGGCACCTCTCTTCACAGCCGAGGTTGCAATTGTGACAACCTTCTGCAACTAATCCCTCTTATTCAATACAGCTACACTTAACACAATGAACACAGCTGGAGTGCATGCAGATAAATGTTGCAATTCAAATCGATGAAACACAATACAAACAATGGCCCATTTTTTTTAGTCATTCTCTGTGTACTTATGGCACTGCCCGTACTGAACCATTCCCAATGGCCATTGCATGCTCCAGAGGCTAGAGGGAAGGTTGCGTTGTGGGGATGGGATGTACCTTAACTCTATTTCCTGGCTCTCAGAAATGTAAGTTTCTGTTACCTTAATTCTTCATGTCCTGGTTTCCCTTGGTTTGAGTGTAACTGAACTCAATATTCTGAAAGAGCATGAAGCACCATTTGGCAACCTTTACTCTGTGTTAATGAAGATTTTGGGCATTTAATTTACTTCAAAGGGAGTAAGATTAGGCTCTTAACAATAAAAAGAAAAGGAGTACTAGTGGCACCTTAGAGTCTAACAAATTTCTTTGAGCATAAGCTTTCGTGAGCTACAGCTCACTTCGTCGGATGCATGCTTATGCTCAAATAAATTTGTTAGTCTCTGAGGTGCCACAAGTACTCCTTTTCTTTTTGTGGATACAGACTAACATGGCTGCTACTATGGAACCTGCTCTTAACAACAACTCCAGTTTTGTATTGGTAACGTGTAAAAGAGACCCACTTGAGAACAAAATTGATTCCTCATCTCACTATTAATCCTGCAACTGACATTGCAGACATAATCCCCACTTTTCCATGATTTGGTTACTGCAGAATTTGTCTTCCTTTGCAGTATTAGAGAATCCACTATGGCCCTCCTGAGTGCAACTCTATCCTCGATTCAGTGCCTAGAAGTGTCTCTGAGCTCTGAAGCTGGTTATTAATTTGACAGGTTGATGAATCCATCCTGTCTCACCAGAGACCAACACATACAATTTTACATGGCGACCCAAGGTCTAATCCTTCCCAGAGCAATCAAGGTGAAACCCTGACTCCACTGAAGTCAGTGACATTTAGCCTTGACTTAAATGGAGTTAAGCTTTTGCCCTCAGACTACACCTAGTGCTGCCATATGACAGTTGAGTCCATGGAGATAACACCAGTATCATGTTCATTGCCTCCCAGCCTTCCTACAGTGGTGGTCTCTTCCCTAGACAAACCGTCTGACAGACAGACCTCTCCTTGACTGATAGCTCGGAAATGAAGCTCATCTTTGGAGAGGTGAAAGACCCTATTGTACTAAAGATACCACCCTGCCAATTGCCTGGGGAGAGAAAACACACAAATCTCTCCAATGATCAAGCATCTCTATCTCACACACATGCAATTTGGACTTCAGTTGTAAAACAAAACAGCAAGAACCACTTGCCCAAATGGTCTGTCTCTCCTGCCAGAATCACTGTAACCTTAAGGTTGTAAGTCCTAACACAGATGCTGCAGCCCCACCTTTAGAGAGGAGGTCAGGGCTATGCATTGGGTCATTTAAGGTAGGCATGGGGGGAAAGAGTTAATTTACAGGATTTCCCCACTCTTCCAAGCAGTTGCCCTATTTTCACCCATCAAGCAAATGCAGTTCCTTCCTCGTCCTTATGCACTAAGCTGAGCTTTGCCAAGAATCGGTCAGCTTGGTTCCCAGCTGGTTTATGTGGCCTCTTGGATTTTATGTGCCCCATACTGCTATTTAAAATGATTTCAAGATTAGCTCTTATTTTATTATAGCTTTTGTTTTGTCTTGAGTGCTCTTCTGTAGGAGTCTGTCTAAGCAAGTACAACCAATTAAGTTAATATACTTTCTAAGCTGAGTTTGCTGGGCCCTTACTGGGAAAATAAAGGTATGCACACACTGCAGCTGGGACCATGCCTCCCAGCCCGTGTACAGACACGTGCTAGCTCTGCTCAAGCTTGGACACTGAACACAGCAATCTAGATATTGTGGTATAGGTGGCAGCTCAGGCTAGCCACCCAAGAACAAGCCCACCCTGTATCTGAGCTTGTTACTTGTCTGAGCCGCCGCCAGTGCTGCAACATCCACACTCCTATTTTTAGCAGACTAGCTAAAGCAGAGCTAGCACATCTGTCTAGATGGCTGGGAAGCACACTCCCAGCTTCCGTATAAACCAGTGGTTCCCAAACTAGGGGTGCTGCTTGTTCAGTGAAAGCCCCTGGCAGGCCAGGCAGGTTTGTTTACCTGCCACATCTGCAGGTTTGGCCGATCGTGGCTCCCACTGGCCGGGGTCCGCCGCACCAGGCCAGTGGGGGCTGCGGGAAGGGCGGCCAGCACATCCTTCAGCCCATGCCACTTCCCGCAGCCCCCATTGGCTGAGAACGGCAAACCACGGCCACTGGGAGCTGCGATCAGCCGAACCTGCAGATGTAGCAGCTAAACAAACAGGCCGGCCTGCTAGGGGCTTTCCCTGAACAAGTGGTGCCCCTAGTTTGGGAACCACTGGTATAGACACATGTTAAGGGACTTGTTAGTTTTAGTTCATATTTGTAAAATGATATGAAGACTCCACACGTGCTATCTCTTGTTACTGTTGCTATTATCTGAATTAAATTAATTTACAAATGTGTAGGTCAAGTAGTTGTAGCAAAAATCACTTTTATTAGTAACCAGTTTAAATCATCCCTTTACGTTATTCTTTCACTGTAGCAATTAACACCTACTTTTGCTGCCAGACCTCTCTGTACTGAGCCAGAAGAATCTGTTTAAAGTGGGTTGGGGAATTTTAAAGCTCTCATTGTCAGAGCTAAAAGTTTGTGCATTTGGGTTAGTAGCAAATTGTTTCCAAACACCAAAAATATAAGAGGACAAAGGGCGACTTATTAGGAGTACTGAATTAAACATAATTCCTTGGATCAATATGAACAACATATTTATAATGATTTCTTTAATGTCTTCTTAGCTTTAGAAACACAAAAAACAGTCTTTAGTTCTTGAAATAAATAAGTGAACCTTTCTTAACAATATAATGTAAGATACTAAAGATAGCTGTATTGTGCCCACAAAATCTAAGTGAGGGTCAGATAATAAAATACAGTGACAAATCTTTGTGACGGTGTTTGCTTTCCTTTGTAAGAAATGTCTTGGCAACCCCGAAATGTCAAAGTGTGCTAGAGTTTATCATACAGAAATGCAGTAATATTTTTGACGTGTACTTGAATTAAAAGCAGTGGGCTTAATCCTGTGCTCGGAGGTACTAATGGAACATTTTGCCATTGATTTCTGGGGGATAAAGAACTGTCTCAGAAAGTGAATAATGCATGCTTATAGTGATAGAAATATGTTTTGGGTGCTATTGAGTCCTGAGTATACCAAAGAGAATCAGATTCCTAAATCCCAAGAATTTGCGAAGTGCTTTGGAATTCCAAGAGCTGTGGTTATAATTCAGTGCAATAACTCAGTTCTTACAGCCAAATCTTACAGTCAGATATGCTCTCTCAGGCCTGGTCTACACTACTAAGTTAGGTCAACCTAAGTTAACTAGTTTTGACTTAACTTTGGCAGGAAACATATTTAGGTGTAAACGCTTGTAAAGTACACACCTTGTTATAGCGACACAGTAACACCACTTTCCTGAATGGGATGCACAGTCAACCTATTCTCGTTGATGCAGTGCAAGTGTAGACACTGCATTAACTGGGGACCCTCATAAGTTTTCTAACAGCTGCCTCATAATGTCCCTCTCCCTACAACAGTGATTGCTCCAATCATAATTTTGAACTCCACTGCACTGTGGTCATAGCCACTGGAAGCCTCCACCTTAATACTCCTACTCTGTTTTTGAAATGCCTTTTCCTGATTTCCTACCTTGGTGAGCACACCTATTGGCCCACCAGTGTGAGCATACAACCATGCCAGCTCCACACATGCAGAGAGCTACTAGACACACTCCTGTCTGGAGCAGGAAAGAAGTCCATGGATCTCCTCAGCTTACAGGGAAAAGAGTCTGTATTTCTTTGTCTGTTTCTTAGTTTTGCTTGCACAGACATCTCTGTGCAGATTGCACAGGGGACATTGAACCTGGGGCACAGCAAAGGTGAACAGCTGTGCTGTGTGAAAATGAACAAATTTCAGCAGCTGTATCAGAGGGAGAGGGAGACCTGCTGATTCTACAATGAACTAGATGCTATATTGGGATAGATTCTACCTGCACCCTACATATGTGTGGACACTTCATGGGAGCCTGATGCAGAGGCCCTGGCAGTGTGCAATGAGGCGAACTGGAAGGAAATGCAAACCATGCAGTGAGCCAGGAGCTGTCTGAAACTCTGCCAGAGTCAAGCCAGTCCTGCCATGCTAGCGCAGATGATGACATTAGTGCCAACCTCAAGGCTGCCTAACAAGAAGCAGGGCAGAAATCCCAAACTGGTTGTATGCTCTAGAACAGTGGTTCCCAAACTCGTTCCGCTGCTTGTGCAGGGAAAACTCCTGGTGGGCCGGGCTGGTTTGTTTACCTGCCGCGTCCGCAGGTTCGGCCGATCGCAGCTCCCAGTGGCTGCGGTTCGATGCTCCAGGCCCATGGGAGCTGCTGGAAGCAGCGGCCAGTACGTCCCTCGGCCTGCACTGCTTCCAGCAGCTCCCATGGGCCTGGAGCAGCGAACCGCGGCCACTGGGAGCCACGATCGGCCGAACCTGTGGACGCA
This sequence comes from Eretmochelys imbricata, assembly GCF_965152235.1. Classification (NCBI taxonomy): domain Eukaryota; kingdom Metazoa; phylum Chordata; order Testudines; family Cheloniidae; genus Eretmochelys; species Eretmochelys imbricata. The sequence continues at coordinate 287,294,731 of NC_135572.1, forward strand.
GCAGGTAAACAAACCAGCCCGGCCCACCAGGAGCTTTCTGCGCACAAGCGGCAGAACAAGTTTGGGAACCACTGCTCTAGAACTAGATTTCACCAACCCAGTAACAAGTGTGAACTCCTAAAGCACTATAACAGTCTTACCATGTAGTCATACAGTCCCCTTCAACTTTCCAGTCTATCTTGTCACCCAGGGAAGCTGGACTTAGTGATAGCCCCCAATAAGTCAAAGAATGGAAGAGCGGATACCACATCTAACTCTTTCTTCTTCCTCTGTCTGAGCACAGGACACTGATCTGATGTAGACTGCATAATTCATAGTGCCATACTAATTTTTTAAATTTTATTTTGTAAAATTTTACAAGTAAAGTGAGCAATCAAGAATCAATGCCATAGTTCTCCAAACACACAAATGAGATGGATGTCATTTTTAAATGGGGTAGAGGTGGGAGGAAATGAGGTTTCAGGCAAAGAAAAGGTAAAAAAATGCTTATAAGGAATAAAGCACTGTCAATGTAGCTCTCATTCTGGTGTTCTTGGGCTGGAGGGCTCGGGTGAGCTCAGCAAACAGATCCAGAAATGTGGCCTTTTGCATCCAAAAGTTCTGCAGTCATGGCTCATCCTCTCAAACCTGCATTACAAATCAGTCCCACCAATCAGTGCTCATTTCTCAGGCCCAGAAGTAGCAATGCACTATGTCGAGCTGCTGCATGAATGCCAGCAGCAACCTGGCATTTTTATTTGCTGTGTCAATAAAACATCCAGTCATCATCATTTCTCCTTGCACATCTGGTTGTAGTAGTACTCTCTGAAGTTCTGCAAATCCTTGTGTGTGTGTGTGTGTGTGTGTGTGTGGAATACTCAAAAAACCAACAACTGTAGCATTTAACTTTTAAAAAAAGAACTACACAAAAATGAGGAGGCTAGTTAAATGGAAGTTAAAAGGACCAGTCACAAGAGTGAAATGCCTGCATGGAAATGTTTTTAAAACACCATAATAGAGGCCCAAAGTAGACGTATAACCCAAATTAAAAAACAAAACAGTAAGAGGACAAAAAAGTGCCACCATGGCTTAACAACAGAGTAAAAGAGATGGCTAGAGACAAAAAGACATCCTTTAAAAATTGGAAGTCCAATTCTACTGAGGAAAATAAAAAGAGCATAAACTCTGGCAAGTCAAGGGTAAACATATAAGTAGGTAGGCCAAAAACGAATATGAAGAGCAACAAAAAGTAAACAATAAATTGTTTTCAGTACATCAGAGGCAGGAAGCCTGCGAAACAATCAGTGGGGCCATTGGTTGAGCAAGATGCTAAAGGAGAACTCAAGGAAGACAAGGCTATAGCAGAGAAGCTAAATGAATACTTTGCATCGGTCTTCACTGTAAAAGATATTAGGGAGATACCACACCCGAACCATTCTGTTTAGATTATAGATCTGAGGAACTGTCCCAGACTGAGGTGTCAATCGGAGTTTTTGGTACAAATGGATAAATTAAACAGTAATAAGTTACAGGACCAGATGATATTCACTTAGGAGTTCTGAAGGAATGCAAATATGAAATTGCAGAACTACTAATTGTGGTATGTAACCTATTGCTTAAATCAGCCTCTGTACAAGATAGCAAACAAAATGCCAAATTTTTTAAAAAGGCTCAAGAAGCAATCCCAGGCTCGTAAGCCTAATTTCAGTTCCAGGCAAACTGGCTGAAACTGTACTAAAGAACAGAATTACCAGACACACAGATAAACACAACACTTTGCAGGAGAGTCAAAAGGAATTATTTTGGAAGGGTTACTCTAAACTTACTCAGAATTTACACCCCATATCTGAGACCAGAATCAAAGCCCAAGATACTAAACTTTGCAGTGAATGTTTACAGCAGCTGATGATCTGGTCCTGAATAAATAAAAGGAGTACTTGTGGCACCTTAGAGACGAACAAATTTATTTGAGCATAAGCTTTCGTGAGCTACAGCTCACTTCATCGGATGCATTCAATGGAAAATACAGTGGGGAGAGTTATATACATAAAGAACATGAAACAATGGGTGTTACCATACACACTGTAAGGTGAGTGATCACTTAAGGTGAGCTATTACCAGCAGGAGAGTCCGAGGGGGGGGAGGGGAGTGGAGGGGTGGGGGGGAACCTTTTGTCGTGATAATCAAGGTGGGCCATTTCCAGCAGTTGACAGGAACGTCTGAGGAACAGTGAGGGGTGTGGGGGGGTGGGGAATAAACCTGGGGAAATAGTTTTACTTTGTGTAATGACCCATCCACTCCCAGTCTCTATTCAAGCCTAAGTTAATTGTATCCAGTTTGCAAATTAATTCCAATTCAGCAGTCTCTCGTTGGAGTCTGTTTCTGAAGTTTTTTTGTTGAAGAATTGCAACTTTTAGGTCTGTAATCGAGTGACCAAAGAGATTGAAGTGTTCTCCAACTGGTTTTTGAATGTTATAATTCTTGACGTCTGATTTGTGTCCATTTATTCTTTTACGTAGATACTGTCCAGTTTGACCAATGTACATGGCAGAGGGGCATTGCTGGCACATGATGGCATATATCACATTGGTAGATGTGCAGGTGAACGAGCCTCTGATAGTGTGGCTGATGTGATTAGGCCCTATGATGGCATCCCCTGAATAGATTGTTTCTTGACTTTAGCAAAGCTTTTGACACGGTCTCCCACAGTATTCTTGTCAGCAAGTTAAGGAAGTATGGGCTGGATGAATGCACTATAAGGTGGGTAGAAAGCTGGCTAGATTGTCGGGCTCAACGGGTAGTGATCAATGTCTAGTTGGCAGCCGGTATCAAGTGGAGTGCCCCAAGGGTCGGTCCTGGGGCCGGTTTTGTTCAATATCTTCATAAATGATCTGGAGGATGGTGTGGATTGCACTCTCAGCAAATTTGCGGATGATACTAAACTGGGAGGAGTGGTAGATACGCTGGAGGGGAGGGATAGGATACAGAAGGACCTAGACAAATTGGAGGATTGGGCCAAAAGAAATCTGATGAGGTTCAATAAGGATAAGTGCAGGGTCCTGCACTTAGGATGGAAGAATCCAATGCACCGCTACAGACTAGGGACCGAATGGCTAGGCAGCAGTTCTGCGGAAAAGGACCTAGGGGTGACAGTGGACGAGAAGCTGGATATGAGTCAGCAGTGTGCCCTTGTTGCCAAGAAGGCCAATGGCATTTTGGGATGTATAAGTAGGGGCATAGCGAGCAGATCGAGGGACGTGATCGTTCCCCTCTATTCGACATTGGTGAGGCCTCATCTGGAGTACTGTGTCCAGTTTTGGGCCCCACAGTACAAGAAGGATGTGGATAAATTGGAGAGAGTCCAGCGAAGGGCAACAAAGATGATTAGGGGTCTAGAACACATGACTTATGAGGAGAGGGAGCTGGGATTGTTTAGCCTGCAGAAGAGAAGAATGAGGGGGGATTTGATAGCTGCTTTCAACTACCTGAAAGGGGGTTCCAAAGAGGATGGCTCTAGACTGTTCTCAATGGTAGCAGATGACAGAAAGAGGAGTAATGGTCTCAAGTTGCAGTGGGGGAGGTTTAGATTGGATATTAGGAAAAACTTTTTCACTAAGAGGGTGGTGAAGCACTGGAATGCGTTACCTAGGGAGGTGGTAGAATCTCCTTCCTTAGAGGTTTTTAAGGTCAGGCTTGACAAAGCCCTGGCTGGGATGATTTAACTGGGAATTGGTCCTGCTTCGAGCAGGGGGTTGGACTAGATGACCTTCAGGGGTCCCTTCCAACCCTGATATTCTATGATTCTATGTGGACACAGTTGGCAATGGGCTTTGTTGCAAAGATAGGTTCCTGGGTTAGTGGTTCTGTGGTGTGGTGTGTGGTTGCTGGTGTACCTTCTACATAGCAACAGGTTCAATAAGATATATATTTTTATGGGAGTCTTAAGAAGGACAGAGATACTTATATTCTATTTATTTTAAAATATACAGATTCTCACTCTTAATTTGATTTACCTAATCAATGACCAGATTCTGCCGCCCTTATTCACAGTGAATGGTATCTTAAATCACTTATTGTCCTATTGATTACCTGTGAATACTACTCAGAGAGAGCAAGGATAGGAGAATCGGGCCATAAATGATTTTGGTCATTTGTAATTTTGTTTCTAGGTAACTGGATGTTTTTGTTTAACTTTGTTTTGATTATGGTATGGGGCTTGTTTAATACTGTATAGATAAATGGCATTCTTTATGTTATATTTAGCTTTATTCTCTCTATATATTAAGATTGTTTGTATTAATTTCTATTTTGAGACCTGATTCTTTAGCTTTAGTAAGGCCTAAACTGCAAATCAGTAGGAATGTTGGATAAGTAGGGGATGCTGGATCAGGTCTCTTATCATATATTTTATCTGAACCAAAAAAATATGGTTGTAAATTGACTGTATGTTACAAATCCCTGTAATAAGTTAACATATAAATAAGAAACAGATTTTGAACCTTTTCTCATGTTGGAAAGCACTTACTCATGATCAACTTCAATGGATTTCAGTGGGACTCCATGTGTAAGTGCTCACTAACATGAGTAAGGGTTCTAAAATGTGGCCCTAAATGTTTCTAATATGCACATTAGTGTATTCATAGCTTAAAAGCTAAGTGTGAGCTCCTAAATGATTTATACATGCATTATCTATCCAATATTATGCTTTAAGACAAAGACGTAATAATCATTAAACATTATTTTGAATGTTTGGAATACAAAATATTACTAAAATGCTTCTTTGTTCTACGCTTCTATTGCCACTGTACAGAAATGAGACTAGTAGCTCACAAAAGCTTATGCTCAAATAAATGTTAGTCTCTAAGGTGCCACAAGTACTCCTTTTCTTTTTGCGAATACAGACTAACACGGCTGCTACTCTGAAACCTGTCATTATGCAAGGCACTGAATTTAGCCGTATGGAGTGGAAATCTATCAACTTCATGAGGAATGCATCCGATGAAGTGAGCTGTAGTTCATGAAAGCTTATGCTCAAATAAATTTGTTAGTCTCTAAGGTGCCACAAGTACTCCTTTTCTTTATGTACAGTATGTGATTGCAGGGAATGGTTGCTTTATGTCTAGAGCAGTGGTTCTCAAACCTTTTTTTTCGCGGACCACTTGAAAATTACTGAGGCTCTTGGCAGACCACTTAATGATCTTTCCAAATGTTGTTTGTATTGTTAGCTAACTATTGTAAAGCGCTTTGGATAAAAGCGCAATATAAAAAAAACCCTTAATAATTAACTTTTGTTCTACAAATAAAACACAACTCATATTTTAATATCAGTAGTCTTACCTTTCTAATGAGATGGATGTGCCCCCTCTCCCCTGCCACAGCAGGCACAGAGCTGAGGCTGGGAAGGAGGGCCGTCTTTCCCCGGCAGCCACAACCGTGGAGCTGGGGAAAGTCACCTCCTTCTCTGGCCGCATATCCCAAATTCCCCCCACCCCCTCTTCTCACCCCACCACCTCCCCTTACATGTGCGTCTTCTCCAGGGTCCAGGCACCTAATTAGTGGAGCCATGCCTGCATGGCTCCACTAATTAGGTGGGTGGCCTTTCATTCTGCAATGTGCAGCCACCCAGTTGCGCGCCTTAGAGAGAACTATCCGCGGACCCTCTGAATGGAGCTTGCAGACCACAGTTTGAGAACCTCTGGTGTGAAGAGACTGCTTGATGTCTGTGTGAAAGCAAGGACAAACTCCAGGATGGGAGCACAGAAAACTGCACAGGATAGAGCTGCATTAGGTCACCTTTTAAGGTATGAATTTTTGACATTTGCTATTTTTTTTTCCAGGAGAAAGTCTTCAAAATGGTATTTTAGGCCATTCCACATAATGTAACACTCAGTTTCAATGTTAAAGGGGCTTTCAAGGAGTTCTTATTGGCCCAAGAAACTATAAACGTGTTGTCAAGAAATAATTATTGTCGTATATTTCAGTATGATTAAAGCAATTTAATTAGTGACTCTAATGTTTAGGTAAGCTGCAAGCCTGCCAGAAAGAAAAATCTATTCAGAACACTGAATAACAAGAAAGTTGAAGACAGAATGTCAGAATCTCATTAACATTTAAGATGATGCTGTTTGTAAAGCCACTGAATAACTATTTGATTCTGATATGTATTGAAGTGCCATTTCATCTGTTTTTGTTTCTGAGCTAGTTCATGCAATCCTCTCACCTCCGATAATTTAGGGCTAGATTGTAATTGTACAGTCTGCTCTGAGTAAAGAGCAATGAGTAGCTGCACTGCCCCAGGAATAAACCAAGGAGGGAATTGTGACTCTTGTATAACTCCACGTGAAGACAAATCCTTGAGAGCTACAATTCTCTCTGGTTTCCCCCTTTGCTCCAGGGGAAAGTAAACTGCTACTGGTTTATTCAGTATCAGATTATGTCCGCTTTCGCACTAGTTTAGCTGTGATGGTCTGTAAGCTGGCCCAGGCAGAGGCAAGGCTCTGTCATTTCCCAGCTCTGCCCACCCACCTGAATGGAGTGGGAAGTAGCAATCTTACAGAGGCTGCTCTACGCTTGTCACATAACCCACATAAGGGAATAACAGAGCACATTATGTCCCCTTACTCCATTTCACAGGCATATTGGGCAAGTCACAATTTGCCCATAAATAAGAAGAAAACACAAAATTAATATAGCACTTTAAATACATCAGCAAGAAATATGTAAGAAAGATTTGGCTACTTTTTATAGTTGGTAGATTAATTTATTTGTATTGCAAAGGAGATGAATGCAGATTAATTTTATGTATCAAGCCATTTAAATGTCCTTACTCAGATAAGATTGCCTTTCTTGTTGAACAGCATGTTGACAAATGGTTTCCATACAGAAGCATCTTCACTTTCAAGAAAATCTCCATCATTCTCAGTTGAAGTCACTTTAAAAAAAGTGGCAACACATTTTATTTCATTGTAAAGTTATAGTTATCTTGTATTTGTCCATTTATTAGACCAATCCTACTCAAACTGAAGTCAGTGGCAGAACTCTTGCTAATGTCAACAGGAGCAGGATAGGCTTGAAATTTATTTCATGTAAAGTTAACTGTTTTACACTGTTATAAATTTTCTGGACTTTAAAAGAAACAGCGTAAGAATGAAACCACCATAGGCACAAATCAAAAGTCAGATTCTGCTACATTTATGATGAGTAGTACTTTCCTTCACATATAGTCCCTCTGAAATCAATTAGATTACTCAAGGAGTAAGATACTACTACTCAGCATGATTAGGAGAATGCAGAATTTGGTGGAATTGTTTCCTTTCTGCTATTGGAGTTATGCATTGTCTAAAATGAAAAGTAAAATTGATGTTTATATATGTTCAAACGCCACAATATTTTAAAATTCCAACTTTAAAGTTGTGAGTGCATATTTAAAGATATTAAACACTAAGATCAAAGATCCAAACTCAGGTCTTGATGTTGATGAGCTCAGCAGTGCAGATTTAAGAGTTTTAAAATGATGTGTCCAGGGTTACAAAAAGATTAACTGGAAGAGCCAGAAATAGTACCTAGGCCTCCTAATCTATAGTCATCTGCTCTACTCAATAGGTCACAATCCCAATTAAATAATTAAAAGAACACTAATATAATTTAATTAAGCACATTGTAGGACTTGTATAGCACTAGTATTAGGGTTTTTGTGGGCTCATGGGTTTCTTCATGCTGTTACTGTACTCCCTGAATGTGTGTTAATATGTGAATTTAAATTTATTTTGATAACTGCAGAGAATGAGGGAGTTATCTGTATTATTTTGTATAAATATTGTTGCACCTCAGTTTACCTGCTTGATATTACTCTGCCTGTCTGCATAGAGTTACATCTAAGGAGGCTGCTAGGGGAAAACAAACAGGAAATGAAAAAGTGTCAGAGATAACGTAACTCCAATGAGAACAGGGACCATAAAGGACGAGCAGGGCAGCTATTAATTTGGAAATACCCATCTGCCTGGATCCAACTAGGTGAGCAGGTCTGTTTTGCCCAGGCCTAAGCCTAATATCAAAGGGACACTAAACTGTTCAAGGTCCCTGCACAGGAGGAAGAGGGTGAGTGGACAGCAGAGGCTGGAAGTAAGTCTGCCAGGTGCTGTCAGTCTCTCCCAGGCCAGGAGTAGGGGTGTCTGGGCTGAATGAAACTTTTCTAAAATTTGCAAGGAAAGAATCATGCTTAGGTAAGACCCAGCTTATAGGACTTTCATTGTTTTATCCTTTTTCTCTGTTTATATGCCTTTGGGTGAATAAATAACTGTTTTGCAGAAGCTGTTTTTGAGTCACTTTAATCAGCCACTGGTCACAGGCTCCTGGAAGAAAAGGATTTACAGGTGCCAAACACTGTTGGGCCTGTCACGTTATCACCGTTGCTAATCAGGGGGGCTGTGGCCCAGACACTCATTCTAAGAGTGGTAGGACTACATGGTACCACCTAGAGAGGGATGAAATTAGTGAAACTGGTCACCAAAGCGTATGTATTAGAGACAGATTAAAAGGGGTCTGAAGTGCAGCTGACAGCTCATGCCAAAGGGGAAACATTATTATTCATTTTTTTGGTGGTGTTGTTGTCATCTAGGTTGGTACATGGGTAAGATGTGCACGTATTATAAGTGTGTGGTTATATGTTCAGATGACTCATGAAAACCAGAGCTTACCGGCTGAGTGGATAGCATGGCAGGCTCATGGATGCCCTGAATCCAAATTTTGCTCAGGTCAGTGCCTCACTGAGATTTTAACTTAGTTAGATTTTAACTTTGATTTGAAAGAAAGATGACTTTTTTATGTACCAAGAAATATATTTAAACAAATAAATATGCTTAGTAGTAGCAGGAGGGTAGAAGATATTTAAATGTTGAGCCTATCAGTTATCCTTTACTATTCTTACATTCATATTGTGAAAGGAATAACTGGAACAGGAGCTGGCTTTCATTTTCTTTTGTGCAAGGTGATCTCCTGCAGCCAGGGAAATGCTTGTCTCAGCTGCAATATGAATGCAACACATAGGGAACATCTTGCACACACTACCAGGGAACATTTTCACTCTCCCCTCACCCTCTCCCTGCCCCCAGCGTCTAAATTTTTTTTGCCAGTTCAATAGTACATTTCTTGACTCAAGATACAGAAGGAGTAAAAAAGGAACACAAAAGCACACTGAAGAAATTCTGACCAGAAAAGGATAAAAGCAACTGTAAGTCCTTAGACTCCCTGCAGGTTTGGAAGACATCAAATGCCAAAGATAATCCATAAAAGTGCCTAAGAACACTCCACCCAAAAAGAGATTGCGATCAAGCAATCTGAACACATTAGCTAACAAGATTCCTACACCTATCCTTCTCCACATGCAGCATTTACAGGATTGCAGAGAAATTGAATAAAAATATTGGCACTTTGTCAGTGATATATGGTTTTGTTTTGCTCTTATTGAAGTCACTGCAAAATTTTCACTGGCTTCAAAGAAAACAAGAATGGGCACATAACATCCATTTTATAATTAAGCATATAGCCTCACATTTCCTGGGACCAACGCAGCTTCAAGAACACTGCAAATAAAACATGTGATGTCACATTTGTTCATCAGAACAACTATTATTAGCTGGCACTGTGAGTAGGCTAACTGCCATTTTAACAGATGGGCATGAATAAAGACATGCCAGAGAGCCTGTATGTGAATCAATTTTAAGTATTAGTTTGCATTCCCATCCAGGAATATCAAAATGGTAATCTGTGTAGAGCTCACATATGAAATTGAGAAAATATGCTGTTGCTTCTCTGATTCAGAGCTGGATAATTTATAAATATGTGCCTCTGTTATTATTGTATGAGTTGGTTTTAACGACTCAGCATTACATAGCATTAAAAAGTAACCCCCCACCTCAAGCAATGTGGGTTATTGTGGATCCCGTGTTTCTAAGGGACAAAGTCAACTCAGATATCATAGTTCTGTCTGAAAATGTTGTACCCATGTTATTACCAGGATACTCCTAAGATATTATAGGAAAAAAGTCTCAGTTTTTTCAGTTTATTTGCCTTATATCTTAGACAGCACTTTGTGTATACCATTTCCCTCTTTCCCCAGTATGGGGGGTTTATTAGTTCCCTTGAAGTGTATGGGTCCCTTCCCACCCCACAAAACACTGAGAGTGGGGGGCATTTTAAAAAATAGGGCAATATGATTGTAAAACAAAAGGAAAAAATATCAGCATATGGTGGATGCATCATATTACTGATATCCACTTGAGCATATCATTTTCCTGGGGATTAGAGACCTGTCATCCCTTCTTTTCCCAACTTTCCTTTTAATATGCATGATCTTTGGCAGAAAACCGGGTGCATTTAATTTCAGAATTTAGTGGAGAACTTTACATGAGAATATAGATTATATGAGCAGATTTATATCAATAGCTCTGTGTGGGAAACGTAGCGATGCAGCACTCTGGTCACTGCAACTACCGTAGTTGCTCTGAAGTAGCCCTATTAGAAACAGCTGTGCTTAACTGTTGGATTGGGGTGGGCTGTGGCGAGCCCAACAGACTAATGAGCCCATTAGCCAAGAGGTAGAAAAGGCACAGGGAGGACATCCTCAAGGGGAAGAGAAAGATTGCCAGAGCCATAGAGAGGAGCACTATGCTGAAACTTCCAGTTACCCACTGAGGCAGCTACTGATTATATTATTTGTTAAGCACCAACAATGTGCCAAGTGCTGTTCAAAATGTAAACAAAGACAATCCCTTGCCTGAGAAGCTTGGGGAAAAAAGTGTTTCTGCAACCCAAAAAGCATACAGTTTGAATATTTTGGCTGGTGGAAAAGCCTCATCTGTAACATGGAAGCCTGTTGTCATAACCCACAGGCCTTGAATCTAGGTCTGCAGGAGCTGCCATGCTCCAACCCACCACTTAGCAGCCTGCTGACAACTGCTTACCCAGAACCCATAAAGTCCAGTTCCACTCTGAGGCTCCACCCCAAGGTCCTATTGGTGGAATCCCAGAGCAGCCAGTTGGCCCATTAGGCATACTTTAGCCAGCAGCAAGACCAGTAAGCTGTCTGAACAACTGGGATCAATCTTGCTCCAGACTGTGTGCCTTTTGCGTCCTGCTTCTGTGGCTTGACTCCTGGTTTCTGATCTCCACTTTGACCACCTGGTATCCTGACACAGGCTGCTTCTTGTTACTGACTTGTGGTTCTGATCTGAAGTTTGTCTTCTGCTTCTGGTCTCCTGGTAGCCTGACCCAGCTGACTCCCACCTCCTGTCTTGTTGTTTGGCGGCTCACGACCTGGCCATACCACCTGCATTTAATTAGCTTCAAACAAAGCCCTAGAATTGCAAAAAAAGTGTTTAACAAAACCAAACACATTGATAAATCATTTTTTATGTTCCATTTGATATGGTAAAAAAATAATTGCCTGCCATTGCACAAACTAAAAGCATACTATACAAACTTACTCACCAGTCATGCAAATGCTTATATGATTACCTTTATACATCAATAGTCCTACTGAGTTCAATTACATGACTCGTGTGTAAGGTTATTCACCTGCCCGTTTTCAGGATCAGGGCTGCTGACAGTGAAATGTAAGAATAGGGGGCTACTGCTATCTAATCATTTCCTTTTAGATGTCCTCTTAAAATGGTTTGATTTGGGAGCATTTCCAAATGAAGCATTCTGCTGCCAGTCACAAGTTTTCCTGCCAAAAGTTCATTTTTTCTTTTCCTTAACAATTATTAAATGTTATTAACTATTCTCACAAGTCACTGGTTTTCATTTATATTACCCAACTCTTGTTCTCACACATGGTCTTTACAGCAACCTTAACAATGTTAAGGAAGAAAATTTTTCCTAATTAATGGACTGGGTGACAGTCCACTGTGCCAATCTGTTAATATAACAGATTATGAGGTCACTATTAAGACTTTGTGTGAGAGTGCAAATTGGGGTATGTATTTCTTTTCAATATCTATTGAAGATTGTGTGTGTGTTACTGATAGTGTGTGGGAGATGTGAAGGTGGCAATGAATGCTGGACACTTTCACTTTATTTCCATATTTGTAAGATTCTGGGCTGGTGAGATATATCTTGGTACAAGTTTAACTGTAACTAAACAATTTTTTTTATTAACTCTTAATTACCTATTATCTCATATTCCTGCTGCTTTATATTTTCTGGTCTCTTTGTAGTATTGCTGTGTGATCAGACACAATTATACACTTAATCCAATCTATATATCAACTACATAAACTGTCTTTGGCCTCTCCCTAATAGTACTGTGCATATAGACACACACAAAGATTTTCAAGAATAACTAATGATTTTGGATGCTCAACTTGAGGCACCTCAAGGTGGCCTGGTTTTCAGAAAATGCTCCTCCTCTACCCTCCAAAAACCAGGTTCCAGGGAGGTTATGGGAGGGAGGGGAGGAGCTGATCGGCAGGGCTGCTGGCGGGCGGGAGGCGCTGGGGGCGGGGGGGAAGGAGGAAAGCTTGGCTGCTGGTGGGTGCTAAATTGGGCACTCAAAAATTGAGGCACTTATAATCATTTGTCATGTTTGATAACCTTGGGGATTTACACATATATATTTATGCCCTGCAGTTATTCAATTACCCCACCTTATTCTGTGATCTTATTGGTTTACACAAGCTAAGCAGAAGTAGGACCTGTCAAGTTAAAATTCCTTTTCAAAGGGTGAACAGAACCCTTAAGGTAGGACTTAAATGGTGCATAGGTCTTGTGTTGCAGCAACCTCTGCACGGGGTTGAATTTCACCAGCTGTACTTGTGTGGTAGATTACAAAAAAGCACATGATTGCTGTAGCAATTATTGATGCTGCAGGAAATGGCATATCTCCAAGTGAGTGAGTACTGAACCAATTCCCCAGCCTAGGGTCTGATCTCCACTCGGCTATACCATCAAACTGATATGCTAGAGAAGAGAATAAAGCCCACTGGGCTAAGGGCATTTTGCTGCTAAAGTTAGTGTTCTGTATGAGATACAAAACCAAGATCATAATCACTGCTGGTCATTAGCCCCCAAGCTTCCAACCTGGCCCTGCTTCTCCCTGCCCCCTCCAATCCCTGCTCTGCCTCTTCCTCCCCTTCCCTCCCAGTGCCTCCTGTATGCCACGGAACAGCCGATCCGCGGCGGGCAGGAGGTGATGGGAGGGAGGGAGAGGGAGGAATTGATCAGTGGGGTTGCTGGCAGGGGTGCGGGGAGGAAGGAGGGGAGTTTGGCTGCCGGTGGGTGCTAAGCACCCACTAATTATTGTCCCTGGGTGCTTGCTGGAGCACCCACAGAGTCAGTGCCTATGACCTAGACCGTGGCACCTTTTTGTTTGTTAACCCTGGTATCCTGGCCAAATTCAAATTTAGATTTTGATATTATTTGTGAAGCACTCTGAAGATGCAAAAGACCATAGTTTAGCATTATTATTATTAAATGTTAAATGTTCTAAAATGCTGTGTAGTTTTGCTGTACACTGAGGCTACATCTAAACCATGACCTAGGGGTGTGATCCCCTGCTCATGTACACATACTTGTGCTAGCTCTCATTAAGCTAGCACAAGTATAAATAGCAGTGTAGCCGTGGTAGCAGGAGTGCTGAGCGCATACTCACTGATTTCAGGTGGGTTTATACTCGGCACGGCACAGGCCAGCCATACCTCTGCTACCTGTACTACTGTGGCTACGCTATTATTTATATTCATGTTAGCTTGATGAGCGCTAGTGCCTGGGTAGATGAGCAGGGATATCACACCCTTAGCTCATAGTGTAGATATAACCTTAAAGAATGCCTTTGCTGCAAAGTTAGTTTGGGTGACTGGCTCCCAGGTCTGAGCACTCAGGTTTGCCTAGCCTGAGTGTGGACAGCCATACTGCAAAGCTGGACAGCCATACTGGAAAGCCATACACACATTCAAGTTCATGTACTCACTGGTGCTCCAGTCCCTGGGGTGTTTTGCTAGGACTTCTGGGAGCATGTTCCTTCATTCTTTGTCCTGCAGTAAACTGAGTATGATTTTTCCCCATGAACTGTGAGAAAACTTGCCTGTCCTTGGCATTTAAGGATTATCAGCACAGGCGTGATTTAGCATGCATCCTCACTGTAAAGTGGGTGCGTTACTGGCGCAAGTGAAAGCAGACCCTAGGCTCTAACTTACACCCACGGCTGTGTCAGCTAGCTCAGGTTGAAAGCTCCACTAAACTCTGTGAAAGGCGAGGTGTGTGCATGTGTGAATTAGAGGGGGCTGGAGGCGCAACGCCTGTGTAAGAGCCTGGGCTAACTTTGCAGTGAGAACATACCCGTTAACAGCTCATAGAGTAGAATGCATTTCAGTGGTCAGGGCATTTAGAGTCTGCATCTACAAGTTATTGAGCAGTCTGGCCTGATCTCGGAAAGCACTTTAACATGTGAGTAGTCTCGGAGATGATGGGACTGACTTACGTGGATGAAGCATGTGCTTGAGTGCTTTGCTGGATTGAGCCAGAACGGTCAGCACTTTGCAGGATTGAGTCCACTCTTCCAAACATTTACTATAGAACATGTGATAGTTTGCAAAAATTTCTGTGTAAAACGTATGATTTTATGGAACTGCTGTACCACTGAATGCCTCAGTGTATAGTGAATTAGCTATTTGCTCACAGGGTTTATGTCATGTAGCTCCCAACCAAGTCTATACAGGTGAACAAGAAATCATTAACCTGAATGGCCTTCCATTCAGGTTGGAAGCAACCTAGAACAATGAGATGGATGCAAGTTGTCTGCAGAGTTTGGTGTTGGCACAATGGAAAACCCACAGCAGAAGCAAAGAAACAAGGTGTTAGAATAGCTTTTAAAAACACAGGCTCTGAGTGATTCAGGAACCACAAAGGGACATACGCTGAGTTGGGGAACCTTTTGAGCACCAGACCTGAACCAGCTAATGGGAGCTTGCTGCAGGAGTCAAAAGAGACTCCCTGATCAGGAAGACAAAATGGAGCTAGAGGAGTGGGATCCAGGAGACCTGGGACCCCTGAAAGCACTGATCAAAACCCAAAGAAGAATGCTCAGGAGTGGTGAGGACTCTGAGCCGGGAATTGCAAGCAGGTGTTTATTTTGCCTAGAATTTTGTATCTCTTCTGATTTGTCTTTGAGTAAAGTGGTTTAGGAATTCCTCTGTAAAGTCTGTTTGTTACTTGTTTCAAACCTATAAACCAGTGTACCTTTGAGGATGGAGCTTGGGAAGAATGCTCTTAAGTTAGGCGGGAGGGTTCTGCATTGGTCTTGGGACCTAGGGCAGCTGGCCCATAGGATCATATTCCACAGAAGTGGCATAAGACAGAAAATCAGTGCCCTAGAGGCCAGGACCAGAGACTGGCTGGAGCCTGCCCAAATGCAAGAGAGTTTAGAAGCACACAGATCCAGCATGCAGGTCCAAACCCAGTAGGCTGGTGAGTGTCTGCACAGGGGAACTCAATCAGGACTCTGACAGAGAAAATATGGTTACTCATGTTAGTAAAAACCACTATGAAGACTGACTGTAAAGTGCTTTGGGGATTAAAGGTACTATATAAATTATCCACAAAGGATAATTTAAAGGGTCACACTTTTAATCGCAGGTGCCTAAAATGTGCTTATGGACACTTATGCATATGGTGTCCATATACGCTTAAGTTATATCTGCAAATTGTGTTCATGCCCTAGGCGGCCTCTCTCAGTCCCCGGCCCCCAGGCCAGGTGTAGCGAGCAGATGGGGGACATCGATCGAGGAAGGGCCGGGCCCTCTGCGCCCACCCGTTCTAGTCTGCGAGCTGGACCCCCCCTTGCCGTGCGCTGGTGTAGGATACTGCCCCGCGTAGTAATGTGCTACTTCTGGTGTACTGAGCATGCTCAGTTCATCTGCTGAAGCCACTGCGCTTCATCCTGCCCTTATTACCTATAAGATTCTGCGGACTGCTTTTGACAGGGATTAAAAAGTGGCAAAGGGGACGAATCGGAGCAGGGGGTTGGCCAGGGTCTGAGCAGGGGGTGGAAATTTACTGGTCAGGGGGGTCAAGCAGCTGGAGGCAGCATTAGGAGAGGGGCTAAATGGCAAAATCAGGGATGAGGGGGGAGGAGGAGGAGTTAAGCCCAGGAGTGAGGCCCTGGCAGAGGGTTTCAGAGGGCAAAACGCAGCACAGGCAGGGGCAGAGGGGATAGCAGTTAGCTCAGTGGGATTGAGACACCAGTGTTTGCAAAAATGGTGGGGGGGAAAAGGGGCTTTTTTATTTTCCCCTCTCACAGAGAGCACCTCTCAGCACGGGCTTACCAGGGCTGGGTTCTTAAAGGTACAGGCACAGGGCTGAGTTCTTAAAGGCACAGGCACCCCAATCCTAGTTAAAAGAAAAGGAGTACTTGTGGCACCTTAGAGACTAACCAATTTATTTGAGCATAAGCTTTCGTGAGCTACAGCTCACTTCATCGGATGCATACTGTGGAAAGTATAGAAGATCTTTTTATACACACAAAGCATGAAAAAATGGGTGTTTACCACTACAGAAGGTTTTCTCTCCCCCCACCCCACTCTCCTGCTGGTAATAGCTTATCTAAAGTGATCAATCTCCTTACATCCAATCCTACTTAATTCAGCTCCTCTTTTCTGATCTAACCTACTGAGGCTATGTCTACACTACAAAGTTCAAAGCGCTGCCGCGGGTGCCAGTGCTCCTGGTAATCCACCTCGACGAGGGGATTAACTCCGAGCACTGGGAGCCAAGCCTGTCTACACTAGCGCTTTAAAGTGCTCAAACTTGCTGCGCTCAGGTATGTGTATGTGTGATTTTTCACACCCCTAAACCAGCAAGTTAGAGCGCTTTAACTTGCCAGTGTAGATAATCCCTAAGATTTAATTCAGTGAAACATTTTACATATATCCCCTCGGAAACAAAGAATCCCTTATCACTGTATCTGAATGTATAGAGCAGTGGTTCTCAAAGCCGGACCGCTACTTGTTCAGGGAAAGCCAGCACACCCATTGGCCTGGAGCGGCAAACCACGGCCAGTGGGGGCTGCAATCAGATGAACCTGCGGATGCGGCAGGTAAACAAACCGGTCCGGCGCGCCAGAGGCTTTCCCTGAACAAGCGGCGGACCGGCTTTGAGAACCACTGGTATAGAGTCTCCGAGCAGTTTCCCAGGTTGTCTGATCTGCTGGGATTCCCTGAATTCCGTGAAATTTTAATTCTAATTTTTTCTTTTCATTTTTAGAGCAGATGTTTATTCTGTTGGATCATCTGACTTCCACTCTGACTGAATTTCTGGCCTATTGTCAAAACTTTGTTTTGAGTCAATCCACCAATGGGGATTGCATTTTTGTAACTGTTATTTTGCCTCTCAGTCTAGCCCTTAGTGTTTTTCTGTCTGCCATTGTGTACAACTTGATTCTTAAATATTCAATAAAGGCAGTATACTATCTCCTATAATGTCTTTCTCCCTGGAAAAAAAATCTATTGTAATTTTTGCAGAAAATTAGAACTGCTATCGTGGGTCAGACCAATAGTCCGCCTAATCTAGTATCCTGTCTTGTGACAGTGGCCAATGTCAGGTGCTTCTAAGGGAATGATCAGACCAGGTAATGACACATTGAACCATCCCATTGTCCACTCCCAGCATCTGACAGTCAAAGGACGGTTTAAGGACATGCAGAGCATGGGCCTGCATCCCTTGATTATCTTGGCTAATAGCCAATGTACTTATCCTGAGGGACTGATCTAATTCTTTGTTCAACCCATTCATAGTTTTGCCTTTCAAAATATAATGAACACACATCTACAACTCCAAGATACCTTTACAACCACAAGAATTCTAAAATCATGAGTTATACACCCTCGAGTCAAGAAATTTTAATAAATAAATATTTTTTTATGTGTCTCTTTGTTCCTGAGCCTGTACGGTGAGTAAGGCCAGTTCCAATGCCTTGACCCTAAACACCTGAATGAATCTTAGTCTACCCTCATACTCCCAAACATTTAATATACCTAAGGCCATATCTACACTTTAAGTGTGGGTTAACTCAAGTTATGTCAGCACAGAGTCACTACGGTTACTATGTCACTTGTGTGCATGCCTCCTGGACTCCTTGTCTCAGCAGTCAGGGTACTCACCAGAAGCACTTGTATAGATTCAGAGTGAGGTGCACCACGAATAGATATCCTACTGTCCACCCACTGTATTTTGGGAAGCTTTGGTTTGGCAGCATATGCTGGGTACTAAACAGGTCAGACTGGGGTGGTTGTGGCCATGGGATCCAACTTCTTATAACGCATTGTTAACCATCCACTAATTTTATTTGTATCCCATACATAAACGTATACATAATGTTTACACCTTTTTTTCTAAACCTACTAACCTGCCTGGCCCTCCTCACTGTCTGCCATCTCACACAGAATCATGGAGCTTGCATGGCTCTGCACTACTGTCATGAGCATTTGCACCCAAAGGTGCATGCTCCTTTACTATTTGCAGATCAGCAAACATACATCTGGGGTGTGACATTATACTCTACATTCTTTATGAAAATATGCTTTTGATACAGATACGACATAGCTAATATATACTTTATGCAAGGTGACTGATGTGGGGTAGTTTCATCACATTGCAGTGTTATAGGTAGCACATCCCTATAGTTTGCAGTTTTGTGTGTGTGTGAAAATGCTATCTGTAGGACTGTGCTACCTGCAGCTGCAACAGGTCCAACTTTGCTTAAAAAAGGCCATCTGATTTAGCTAATTCCTACAAATAGCAGTCTCCCATACCAGCAGTGTCAGAAACTGCTGTCTGTAGGAATTAACTTCATCACGTTGCAGTGTTACAGGTAGCACATCCCTATACTTTCCAGTTTCATACATGGGGAGGGGGGGAGGAAGTGGTGGTTGGTGTGTGTGAATGCTATCTGTAGCACCATGCTACCTGCAGCAGTGACAGGTCCTACTTTGCTAAGAAAGGTATTTCAAGCAGTCTCACATGTAAAACCAACCTGATAGCTTTCTTTAACAGTGTAACAAGCCTACAAGCGGTAGATGTGGTATATCTTGCCTTTAGTAAGGCCTTTGATACTGTCTCCCATGACCTTCTCATAAACAAACTATGGAAATGAAACCTAGATGGAACTAAAATAAAATGGGCATAAGGAGTGGGGCTCTCCAGGGGTCAGTTCTGGATACGTTTCTATTCAAAATCTTAATGATTGAGATAATGGCATAGAAGGTACACTTATAAAGTTTGTGAAAATTTAAGGTCTAGAAAACATGACCTATGAGGGAAGACTGAAACATGATAACAGTTTTCAAGTATGTACAAATAAAGTAGCATCTTTTTACAAAAGCTGTTTCTTACAATCTACACGTATCCCTCACGGCTACAGGGAGCACGTTTCTACACATAGCAATTTCACATACACGACAGTGCAAGACACGGCCATCGATAGGCATTTGCGACATCGGGTAGCAGTTTCTTACAATCCACACGGTTCGAGAAGCGGTATCCTGCACTGCACCTGCCAGCGAGCCCCGTGGCCTGTCGGCTGAACTGCTCACCTCAGCCCGCGCCCGCGCGGCTCAACGGCCCTTGCTCTGCTGCCGCCCCGCCCAGCAGCCTACCGCTGAGGCGCGCTCCCCGCTCAGGGTCCCTGCGCCTCTCCGATCCCCCGCACCCGCTGCGGCTCCATCCCTGCCGCAGCCACCTCTACCCTGCCCCGCGCGCCCTTGGGCCGCTCAGAGCCTCGCCCATGTCCCCGCCCACTCCCTCTGCTCAGGTCTGATCTCACGCTCCGGTCTTTCACAGCCCCGCCCTCCGATGTCTCCCTCCCCTCAGGACTCTCGCGAGATTATGTTAAAGCGGCCGGCCTCCGCGCCCCTTCTCCGGCTCTTTCCCTCTAGGCGGGTGAGCGAGTGCGGCGCGGCGGCGGCGGCCGGGTCGGGTCGGCCGCGGTGCTCTATGGGATAGTGGTGGATAGAGGCTCTCCTCGGTTCGGAGCGCTAGGGCCAGCCAGGAGCGGGGCATGAAGATGGCGGACGCCAAACAGAAGCGGAACGAGCAGCTGAAGCGCTGGCTCGGCTCCGAGACCGACCTGGAGCCGCCCGTGGTCAAGCGCAAAAAGACCAAGGTGAAGTTCGATGACGGCGCCGTCTTCCTGGCTGCCTGCTCCAGCGGGGACACGGACGAGGTGCTGCGGCTGCTGGAGCGGGGCGCCGACATCAACTACGCCAATGTGGACGGGCTCACCGCACTGCACCAGGTCCGTGCGGGGCCTGGCTCGGCCTGGGCGGGGGGAACTGGGGCTGGGCCTGGCCGCGCGGGGGCGGGAGGGGCCCGGTGGTCGGGGCCCGGTGGTCGGGGGCGTGGGGAGGTGCTGCCAAGCCTGACTCCAGCTCTCTGCAGCGGGGTCTGTCCCGAGCCGATGGATCGGCCCTGCGGAGGCTGCTCTTCCTCGTTTTCCCTAGTCTCTGGGATCGGCCCTACTCCACTGTCTGGGGTGGCGGCTAAACCTTTTCCTCCCCTGACTGGGGTGATCCGGAGCCCTCTCTGCCTTCCTTCCCCCGGGGACGGTGTCGGTGGGACCCCCCGGCTATGGATAGCATGGAGGGTGTCGCTGAGAAAGCTGGGTCCGCCGGGGCCCTGCCCGCTGTGTGTCCAGGGAGGAGAGATGGCGCCCCGGAGTCGGGGGAGATGAAGGGCAGATCCCGGAAAGGGGGTGGTGTTGGCAGGTAAGGATGGTGGGATGAGAAACAGGGTCACTCCCATGTTTGCTGTTATCGGGAGAGAGTTCCTGCCGCCCCGACCCCTCCAATTTTTCTGCACTTCAGGGGATTAAATCTGCTTTTTGTGAAGGCGGATCATTTATTTTTCTCTGGTTTCTAGGGGGAAACTAGTGTTTTGTTCTTAATATAGAAACGTTTGTCGATAGGAGACAGGCTTCTTTCTTTATTGATGGTTTCTGCCGCAGTGTGAAAGCCCTACTCTTAGGTTAGCAGTGTTTTTACAGGATATTTTTCCTGCGGTGGGAGGTTGTAAGAAGGGATTGCTTTGTCCATGGTTTTTGAACTGAGATCTAACTTTCCATTCCATTCCCCCCACCCTTAATGAAAGTGGCCGTGAAGTTTCCTCAAAATGGATGCTTTGTGCATGTTAAAGTTTTATAGCAATCTGATTGGAATCTGAAAATGTTAGCCAAATAAGGAAAGGCAGTGGCAATCCAGAGATAATGTGGGTTTGCCTGAATAGTTTTCGTTTCTGCAACAGACCAAAAACCATAGCAGCATATTAAATTCACTAAACTAAATTCAGAAAAGAAAGAATAATCTCTTTGATAGATTAATGTTTTGTTTTGAAAATTGTACCTCAGTAGTTCCAGAAAGACTTAGTAATTATGAGCTCTAGTTCGATCAGGTGGTAAAATCTTTCCAAAATAGCGCAGTGAGGGAATTCAGAGCAGTGTTGTGACCGTGTTCTCTTTCTAAACAGAAACTGGTGACTTTAGTATGTGGTAAACCTCTTGATAGTGAAATAAGTATGAGGAATGCCCCATTATTTATTGTAATAGCTAACAATAAATGGATTGCTAAGAACTGGATTTTATACTCTTAACTCTTACTGTAATGTAAGGTGTGTATATAATAGCTTTACTGTTTCCTGTACAAAAGTTGTCACCTGCCCTTTCATTGTATTATTAGCCTTGACAGAATTGGTAATATTGTTATTAGAATATTGATAATATTGGTTATATTGTTAATATATAAACAAGTTCTTTCAGGTCCAGAATGTATAGAACTTTTAATGGTGGGAACAAAAGAAGTGTTGTTTTTTATAGTTATTGGTAGAACAACAAATTAAGACTAAGGTTTCCGGTTTTTGGCCATTCTGAGAAGCCTTTTTAAAAAGCAGGTGAGGAGGAGTCTCTTTGACAACTTTATGATATTGTAGTGCAACATTTTTAGCATTTATTAATGTCATCCTTGCCTCTGTGCTGCCAGACTTTCACCCCTCCTTAATTTGCAAGCTGACCGCAGATAGTGGGAGATCAAGATAGCTGCAAGTTTTTGGTTTTTTGCTTAAACTTCTGTTGGAGTAGTTGATACTCTAGTGTTACTACTATGGGATAACTAAAAATGGCTTTGGGAGGCTTCTGTCAACAAACATCTAGTTGAAAAGCAAATTGGGAGATTTAACTGTGAATTGATTGTATATTCTCCCAAGCCCCTCAGGGAATGTATTGGTTGCAGTGTCCCTTTAATTGACACAGTCTTTAGTGTAGCCAAACTTCTTTGTTGTTCATGCATTTGAGACAAAATAGAAAATGCTGCACATCTTATTTATCATAGATGGGTCTACTCTAAATGAGAGCTGTTGTGGTATGAAGTAAGGCCAGATGTACCGTAGGGAAACTTCTCAAAAGTTTAGCATTGTGACTTCACCAGTGTCGGTAATGTTGAAAGCCCTATTATAGACAGGATTTTCCATGGTTACCATCATTTTTAAGCACTATATCAATTTAGACCTGCTCATCCATGTGAAACAAGAATACCTGCATGATATCTAAAATGAAGTGATTTATCCCCATTTTTGGACCGCTTTCTTCCCCCGGTTCTCATCCATTTATTCCACATCACCTGCGTTCTCCTGTCTTGAGTCGCCCACCATGAGTTAGGTTTTAGTGCACTAGAGCAGGAGAATAAACTACATTTTTGTAATATTTTCATGTAGACACAAGGCAGTATAGGAAAAAGGGATAAGCAGCACTTTCCTTCAAAACGTTGGTGGCAGTTCCTCAACACATTCAGCCGTGAACACATGGGGTAGCTTCAGTTTCAGGGTATATCTACAGTGCAGCTAGAGGTGTAATTTCCAGCTCAGGTGTATGCATGCTAGGTTTGATCAAACTATTGAGCTAAAAATAACAGTTTAGCTGTACAGCACAAGCTAGCTGCCTGAGAACAATCCTGTTGGAGTCTCTAAGTAAGTACTTGGGCAGGTAGATTGCTGCCACCATGGTGGCTGACCTGCTCTTATAGCATACTAGCTGGATCAAAGTTAATGCATATGTGTTTACCCATAGAACTCCAACTTCAGCATAGACGTAGCCTCAGTTTCCACTGTGGCAACAAGTTGTGCTACCAGCCAAACCACTGTGCCATTCATTAGGCAATCTGTTCCAATATTAAGGCTCAAAAGCTATTTGGGTGGAGTAATAAAATTTGTAGGATGAACTAGGCAGGGTTTTTGTCCCTCTTCCTGTATAACAAAACGAATTCTTACTGTGCTTCTTATTCAGTATGCATTCTAAAGGCCAATGTGTACTGCAGACATTTATTTCTGAGATGGAAAGTCTAAGTGCTTCTCTTCCCCCATACTGCCTACACATTTTAATTCTACAGTGATTTGACACTAATTGCTGATTTCATTTTATATTTTGCTGCACAGAAGTAGGCATGGTGCATGTTAAGTGCACTTCTTTTTTTAAAGGGATGCAACATATTAAACTACGTTTTGTCACATTTACCACCTATATTCCAAGTAGTATTTAAGCTTCCTATTTGCAAATCAGTACAGAAAAATATTTTTGTTTTGTAATCTAGGTTAGAATAGATTATCATAATGGTCCCTTCTGGTTTTAACATCTTTGAATTTGAATCTTATTTTCTGCCTTTGACAGGGTTGTGCATAGTTGGTTTCTATGTTTTTTGGGTTGGGGCTTCCTAATCCAAAATGTTCCATTAACTCAATGGAAGTTGTAAAAGACAGAGTCTCTGAATAATGCATTTTTTCTGTATAACTGTCATGTGCATAGATGTAACGCTGGGATTGTAGGGGTTAACTCTTTTTCTTGTGATGTGTCCTTCCAGGTAATTCAGCAGGACTTAAGAGAAGAATAGAATCAGGAGGCGAAATGTGATGTCATGTAATACTTGCTAGCATTTAGTCTCTGGGGTGGGGAAGAAATTGCCTGTGCATGACTGGTCTATAAGAGCCTCCATGTTGTCACTTATTTAAAAAAAAAAATTAGAAATTCTTAGTACAGGCTAACTCTGAGAACAGACTTACTGACATGAGCAACATACAAACATGGTTTTTGTTTATGTTGGGTATATGAGTCGTCTTGTGCACTGGGTTTTATGGAATGATTATTGTAAAAAAAGACTGTCAAATTATTTTAAAACTTGTTGACCAGCAGATCTAAATTGCGTAGTATGTATATTCACATCTTGAAGTGAAGACTTCAGTTTTGTAGTTCTTATTAGTGGTGGGTTTTTTTAATCTATAATACGCTCTTCTATAGGCTCATCCCTAAGATATTGGAGTGCTTTGTGAACAGCCATTTGTCTTCCTACACCTGAGAGCTATGGGGAAGTATTGACACAATTTTGCCGCATAACTGGTGATCAAGCTGATGTGGGAATATAACACTAGCTATTTGAATTGAACCCTTGATATTTATCGTGCAGATTGACTTCATTGCCTTACTATCTATTAAACTCTTTTTCCTAACAAAATCTGCTGTGTAGTCTGAAGAAGAGTTCTGTGTAGCTCGAAAGCTTGTACGGTATCTCTCACCAACAGAAGTGGGTCCAATAAAGGTGTTACGTCACCCACTCTGTAGCTAAAACATAGTTTTCATGTGGGGTGTGGGGGAACTGATTTTAAGAATATCTTAATGCTGTTGTCTTGGTATCGTATAGCACTGGCTCAGCAGTGGCTAACAACACTATAACCACAGATCATTCATTATAGAACTGTACAGTGGTCTGGTTTTGGCTGACAAAGGGCAAACTTGGAGATGACAGTACATGCCATGTATGCAAGTTATTGTTATCTTAAGATTTACTAATCGCAGAGGTAGTTGCTTTGAGTTTACTTTGAAATAAGTTAACTGCCTCCCTTTTCTTTCAAAGAGATCCAGTTATTGCTTATTTATCGCAAACGTATATACTTGATCACTCATGCTGACATGGGCTTTAGTACTGGTTGTCATTAAATATCTTGGGTAATAGCCTTATCCCCTTCTAGAGCCCTTACACCTGGTTAAAGGGCTGGAGTGGTGTAAAAGGATGATTAAAAACCAGTGATTGAGCTGTAGATGGAGCCCACTGGCATAAAAACAAGGAAAGACAGCTGTAAGGCTGTCTTCTGAGGACCCCCTTGTAAGCCCTGGAATAGGAAGTCCCCAGGGCAAGGGGACACAACATATAGCATGGCAGCCCGGTAGCCAGGGGTAGATTGCTGTAATCTAAGCTCCTATGGCCATCTACACTACGATAGGAGCTGCAGAGCAATTTAGGATCAAGATGATGCAAAAATGGCTCAAAGCCACCTTAGCACCCAACCCCCACTCCCTGAGCTGCGACTTCAATGGTGTTGGTCTTACTGGAGGACAGAGTCTTGCCCCATTTGCAGAAACGAATTAGTTTTACATTAGATATAAAAATGTGCACAAAAATCTTGAAATCCATTCGTCAGAATTTGTACTTGGTTTACTGTGAAACTGATACCTTCCATCTCATTGCATGGGGGGGAGATCATTCTTGTTTCTGATAACACTGTACGCTTAGAGGTAAGGATTTAAAAAAATCCTTTATTGGTCATTGTTCTGCTTTTTTCCTTTTTGCATGTGTCTCAGTGTGGACAACAGAAGTGGGGAAATCAGTTTCACTTCTAGGTTCTTAATGTTGCACTGTCTGACTTCAGATGTTTGTTTTAAAAAATTACTATAACGTAAAGAAATGAGTGGAAACGCTTCTGCTGGCCATAGATTCTGTAAAACGTGTTCATTTCCAGGAAATGAGAATTGAATAGCATAATACTTCAGTGTGACTAAGCTAATAACTATTTTAAGGTAACTCTTAATTTCCTGATTTCTGTGCTTAATTTTGCAACCTTAATATTGCATTAATAAAGGCCTGTCTAATTTCCGTCCTCTCTAAAGAAATAGTGGTGGTGGAGGAAGAGATAAAGTATATGAAGTGTTGGGTACATCATGTGCCCCTTCATACTACATGATAACTTAGGGCATCTTTAGTACTTAGCCTACATATAAGAAAAATTCTATTAAGCATATGACTGCATACAAATTTTTGTAGAGTGCAATAATTGTAAATGTTGTACCTCTCCAAACTTGGCTTAACAGCCTTGTGCATACTGAGGATTAACTATACGCCAGGTTTGAACCCAACCTCTCTTTTTTGAGTTGTATGTAAAGGCATCACATTGTCTCTGCTAAGTGTCCTCTTTTAAATGCACAAATATAATAATTGAACTGAATTCTAGCATATAGGCTGAGACGAAGCTTGGGGAAACTCCCATCTTAAAAATTACTGGCAATGACATGAGTAGAAACATCTCAAACTTATTTATAGTATCTATAATGTAGCATTTGAAGAATACGTTTATAAGATAGTCACATAGGTTTCATAACAAATTCAAAATATTGGCAATAACTACAGCCAGTATAATTTTTTATTTTGTAAAATAAGTTACTGTTTAATGACCATGTCTTCTAGTTGTAAACTTTGCCCTGGAATTAAATATTCTTGAGTCAGTACACTGAAGCATTTACAGATTTCATTGGCACAATGAAATGTGTAGATTAAATGCCATGCGTGTTCTGACATACGGTACGCTTGATTTTTTTAAAATTTTTTTCTTTTGTAACCTACTTTTGTGTAGTAAAAGGAATGTTACATAAACCACTCATAACGATAGGTCGTTTGGGAACCACTGCATGTGAACAGATTCAGGTTGAGGAAGTTAATTGCTGATCTAGGCAGATGTCTGTGCTACAGCTGCAGTTAAACTGCTGTACTGTAGACCAGTGGTTCTCAACCTGTGGCCCGTGGGCCACTTACGGCCTAATCAGCACATGGCTGCAGCCACGTGACATCCTCAGAGCAATACACGTAGTGTGTATATATAGTGTGGATGCGGCTCCCATAACACTTGGGATCTGCATATGTGGCCAACAATGGTAAATAGGTTGAGAACTACTGGTATAGACACTTGCTACACTGAGAGAAGGGTTTTTTCCCATCACTCCAGTAAATCCATACCCTTGAGGCAGGAGCTAGGTCAATGGAAGAATTCTTCTGTCAAACTAGCTGTGTCTACAATGGGGGTTAGGTCACCCTAACTATGTTGCACAGGTGTGAAATTTTTCATAGCCCTGAGCAGTGTACCTAGGTTGACCTAATTTTTAGGTGGTGGAGTAGACTAAGCCTAGGTGTCACTGTAGCTTTTGAACATAAGTTGTAACTATTTCACTTCTATTTATTGAAATGGTATAATTCAGATTGTATTGTGAGCTCCAGGGTGGGGCAGATCCTCGGATAATTGCTATTGGAACCATGACTTCAATAGATCATCCTTAAGTTGAGTATCTGTGCCCATGTCTTCTGTGTACACACTATGGGCATAACTGGAAATAATACAAGCTTTTGAATGGTTAGTTTTGTGTTTTGGTGACCTTATAATGTCTATTCCAGTTAATAGGAGATGCTTACTGATATAAGTAATTTGAGGACTACAAAAGAGAGAGACTACATGACATTCAGTAACATTTACCTGATTATATTTTATTGTTCTGACCAAATCCTTCAAAGGATGAATTACAAAAGAGCAAGCACTTGCCCCTTAATTGTCTCTTGTTCAGTTTAATTTCCCTTCTGAGATGAAAACTAAGATTTTTAGCCATTAAGTACATCACAATTAAGAATTCACCACTTGGCATGCATTGAGTAGTGCAAAATTTCATACTGCATGTAAAAGTCGTTCTTCTTATTAGTTTTCTTTGTTGATCTAATTGGAATAGAGCTGCAAGTCTGTATGGCTAGCTGTAAGCAGTGCATGTTCAGATGCTATCAGATGGGTGGAGACATTCCAAGCTGTCATGCTTGCTGTGTGCATTCCTGAAATGAGTCAATGGAAACCTTGGCATAGGAGTGGAGGCATTCCTCAGCTGTCACCTTTCTAGTAGTCTGCTAAAGTGCATTGTGATATGTCAGTAAGGAAAAGATTATCATGTATTTACAACAAACAAAATGTTTAGTCATGCATTGTCTCTGGAGTTTTAAACCTAGATTTTAAATCAGGTATAGTAAGTTTTGTCAAACTGCCACCTACGAAAGTGGTGTGTTAATGGCTTTTGAGGCATCACTAACTACTGTACAAAACAGTTCATCTTGTCTTCCACTTTAAATTTACTGATGCAGAGTTTTAGAAATGTTTTCAAATATGAGTGGTGGCATTCATTTCTCCATTACTGTCATACACCTTCTTAGAGCGTATTAGGAATATAAGGCTAATGGGGGGCATTTAAAATAATAAAATAAATGTAATTGATCTTCAATAAATACAGGGATTTTAATAAATAGGCTGAGGCACTACAGACAAAATAATCACACAAAGGCCCAGTTTGGCATTGCACCTGCTTATGGTGACTCTGGATTTTCTCCACAAGAATGCTAGTTATTGCTTTTGACATTTAATCACTAATAAGAACTGTGCAGCTCTATTTGTTGTCAGACAAAAACCTGTCACTCTTAATCAAAATTGGCTGGTTCCAAATTATTTTAGTACTAATACTTACATTTGTAACATGTAGAATGTTCTAGGTAGTGCTTTCCAAATTCATAAGAGGAGACCATCTAAAAACACAAGCTTACCATAGGGGCAAACATGAAGGGTAGAGGGAAGGAATGCAGCATTCAAGCAAACTAATTAATTTGGCACATGACTTTTTTTATAAAAATGTCCATGCATAAACATAGAAACTCTTTGTATCCCCTATTCACTATTATATTTTTTCTGTAAAATATCATCTCATCTTTCTCCCCAAGACTACCCTAAGTAATAAATAAATAAATAAATAAAATTTCTAGCTTCCCTCTAGCTAGGACCTATCTCATTAGTCACTGCAGATGGGGGAGCACTGCCAGTTAATAGCTAAATAATGTGCACAAAATTCTAGTAGTGTGGCTCTGCAAGATCTTGATTTATGGGAGAGGGGGGTCATGGTAGGAGCCCTTGAGGCCAACCTGTCAGCCACTCTCCCTTATTGTGTGGAATGGTTCTAATTTCTGGGTTTTGTGTTATGAAGTTCTAGACTTGTATACAGTACAAAGTCTTTTTTGTTGTCGTCCCCTCCTCTCTCTCTCTCGCCTCCCCTCCCCCAATTTAGCTGGGCTACTGTAGCTTTGTTTCTTTTGATTGCCAGTTCACCATTCCTTTGCTTGATAGTGTGAACCAGGATGGATAAACATGTTGTTTTTTTTTAAAATAAGTGGATTTGGTTTTGTTTTATGTTGCTAGTTCTTCCCACCTGATAGTTTTGAATTACTGTGTCATGTACTTGTTTTGTTAGTAGAACTTCAAATTTTGTTCTGAGTTTCACTCTGATAATGCACATCTGTGCTGAGAGACTAGCTCAGAGCCTGTGAGAACACAAGCTTGAACATAAAATTGACGGGCATATATTCCATTCTGTATTTGCAAGCAGCACCACCTTCTGATCAATTATTAATGGAGACTTTAAAGTGGCTTATATGGGACTCTATTTATAAAGAATTAAATTATAAATTATAATTAATGCAAATCAGCGTGGGTTTACGGAAAATGGATCCTGTCAAACTAACTTTATTTTTTAGTGAGATTACAGGATTGATAATGGTAATGTACTTAGACTTCTGGTGTTTGACTTATTACCAGATAACATTTTCGATTAAAGAACTAGAACAATATAAAATTGATACGGTATGTTATATGGATTAAAACTGATGGGTCTCAGAATATAATTGGGGAATCATCATTGATTGGGTATGTTTCTAGTGGGGTCCTGCAGGGTTTGGTTCTTAGCCCTATGCTGTTTAACATTTTTATTAATGACCTGCAAGAAAACATAAAATCATCACTGAAAGTTTGCAGAAGACCCATACGTTGGGGGAATGGTAAATAGTGAAGAGGATAGGTCACTGATTAAGAGCGATCTGAATCGCTTGGCAAGCTGGGCTCAAGAAAATAATACGCATTTTAATACACCTAAATGCATATACGTCTAGGAGTAATATTTCCAGGATGGTGGACACGATCCTGAGAAGTGGTGACTCTGAAAAAGATTTGGGAATCATGATGCTAAATGTGAGCTCCCAGCACAACGCTGTGGCCAGAAGGGTTAATATGGCCCTTGGATGCATAAACAGTGGAGTCTTGAGTAAAATAGAGAGGTTATTTTATCACTGTATTTGGCACTGCTGTTGGAAGATTGTGTCCAGTTCTGATGTCCACAATTGAAGAAGCACATCAATAAATTGGAGAGGGATGGTTCAGAGAAGAGCTACAAGAATGATTAAAAGAATGGAAAATGTGCCTCGTAGAGGTAGATCCAAGGAGCTCAAGCTATTTAGCTTAACAAAGAAGTTTTAAAGGGGTAATTTGATCAGTCTATTAGGAGCTGCTTGGGGGAACAAATATGTGATAATGGGCTCTTCAGCATAGTAGACAAAGCTATAACATGATCAAAGGACTGGAAGTTCAAGCTAGTTAAATTCAGACTGGAAATAAGGTGTACATTTTTAAGAGTAATTTACCATTGGAACAATTTACCAATTTAATCGTGTTGGATTCTTTATCTTTAGACACTTTAAAATCAAGATTGGATGTTTTTCTAAAAGATCGGTTCTGGGAATTATTTTGAGGGAAATTCTATGGCCTGTGTTGTACAGAAGGTCAGACTAGATGATCACAATTTTCCCTTCTGACCCTGGAGTTTGTGAACCTGTTGAATTTCTGAAAAGCTTCACGAAAGCGTATGCTCAAATAAATTTGTTAGTCTCTAAGGTGCCACAAATATTCCTTTTCTTTTTGCAGATACAGACTAACACAGCTGCTACTCTGAAACCTGAAAGAGAGCTGAAATTCTTTGACTAGGCTATATTTCTCCATCAGTTTGTAGTTTTCATGGGCCATGTGCGTCTTGTAGTTTTTTAAAATCATACCCATAGGTGCTTAAAATGTAGACTTAGGATCCTTGTTTTGAAAACTTTGGCCTATGTATTTACAAAAAATAAGTTTGTGATAATTTTGTCAATGTATCGAAAGTCTAAACTTTCAGTCTTGTTTTGAGATGAGATTTTTATGCCACGAAAGTTTTAATAAATACAACTTTACAGTGTTGTAAACATGCACATGCTTAGCTTTACTCACATGAATAGTCACTGAAATCATACTATTCTATTATTATGAACTACTTTACATAACTGTGTTCGTGTTTCCAGGACCAAGACCTTAACTTTATGTATCTTGTCTTTAGCATTTTTGTAAAATTTGAGACCTTACCAGAAGGGTCAGTTAAAAAGTCTCAGCATTTAATTAAACTTTAAGTTTACATTAACACATTTTCAAATGAGTGTTACTAATCTACAGTTGACTTTAAATGTAAATTTGCTTTGGTCTAAAAATCACTCTGTACTGGTGCTTTATGACTTGATGGTGCCTAACCTTCATAAAAAGCTCAGCTGAGGATAAGTGGTAGACTCATGTCTTGTGCCATCCTCCTCTTGGGTTTTAGTCCAGGTAAAGAGTGAAGTTTGTAATTGTATTAATTATAGCTAGAGGCCTCCCCAGTCAGTATCAGATGGAATTAAAAACACAAGTTATATAAAACTGCAAATTATTAGAAATTTTACATTCTCACTTTGTCTAACCTGTGAAACTTTTTGTGCACATTATTATAAGGGCCCTAAGTGATTAAAGCTACTTTGAATAGAGTGTGTAATTTGTCTCCAACTCCATGGAAAACAGTTTAACACTTTCTATTTTCTTGGCTCTCAAGAATAGCATAGGAGAGAGGGTGTGCTGCACTAATACTGTGGCTGTCAGTGAGTTTCTGTATGCAGTCCCCTTATTAGTGTGGACAAGGGGTGTTTGATACTGATACCGGCACGTCACTTTATATACTGGAGACGTAACTTTTAAAGGGAAATTTATTTTTATTTGACTGCAGGAAGTTACAGTAAGATATTCTTACTGGTGTTTTGGTAACTTGACTAAGATGTAGGAGGCCTAGTATTACTATTTAGTTTCTACTGTTAGTTTGGGAAGAGACATTTAATTAATGTCTTAAAAAAGAGGTGCTGTATGACTATTTTCTCTCTACCACTAACCCTCCAATACTTAATTTCACTTAGTATATGAATTAAAACAGCAAATAATTGCTCCTTTTTTGCTACTTGTAGCATGCCATGTCATCCTCACCCCCAGTCTATTTCAAACTTTAGCACCTTTCTCAACTTTGTGAACAATTCTGAAGTCCTGGTTTATGCACAAACAAGATCTAGCATTTAGCACTGAAGATTTAAAAACAACCTCTTTGGACAAAAGCAGTTTTTTTAAAAAAAACTCACCAGAACTGAACATATTTGAATCTTTATTAGGGTTGTGAACCTTCCCAGATTGGCCAGGAGTGTCCCGGAATCAGCCTCAATCTCTCGGTGACTATTAAAGACAATCTGGGAGATTTTAATAGGGCAAAGTCTGGTCAGTGGCACAGCAGGGCTAAGGCAGGCTCCCTACCTGCTCTGACTCTGCAGGATTCCCGGAAGTGACTGGCACGTCCCTCTGGCTCCTAGGCATAGGGACGGCCAGGTGGCCTCTGCGCGCCGCCCCTGCCCCGAGCGCTGACTCTGCAGCTCCAAATGGCCAGGAACCGTGGCCAGAGGGAGCTGTGGGGGTGGTGCCTGCAGGCAGGGGCAGCGCTCAGTCGCCTGGCTGCCCCTGAGCCTAGGAACTGGACATGCTGGTTGCTTCCGGGAGCCGCCCTAGGTAAGCGCTGCCTGGCCGGAGCCTGAACCCCTTGCCCCCTCCTGCACCCCAGCCCTGAACCCCCTGCTGCACCCAGACTCCCTCCCAGAGCCCGCATCCCGGACTTCCTCCTGCACAACTCCCTGCCCCAGACCCAGCCTGGAGCCCCCTCCCACACGCCGAACCCCTCCATCCTAGCCCAGAGCCCGCCTCCCCTCCCTCACCCCCACCCCCACCCCCTGTCCCAGTCCAGTGAAAGTGAGTGAGGGTGTAGGAGAGCAAGCGATGGAGTGAGCAGGGGCATGGCCTTGGAGAAGGGGTGGGGCCTCATGGGCTCGGATGGGGCAGGGGTGTTTGGGTTTGTGTGATTAAACAGTTGGCCAATCCTAATTACTGGTACCTCCTAGCTGGAGGCCAGTCCAAAAAATAGGCCAGGATGAATCTTGCTGTTAACCCCTATATGTCCCTCTGCTTGCTGGGTAATTGCAACACTGGACTCCTCACCAGAAAAGTTAATTTTGACCCTGCTATGGTATTTCAAAATATTTTGGTCTTGTAAGTGTTTAAAATGAAACACTTTCTCTGGCTGCAGTGCAGGGAGGGTGATAATCTTACAAATACTCCCCAAATTTCTATTAGTGTATAGTACTGTGCAATAAATACTTAACTTTTAACTTATTAGACTAGCTAGTGGGGGGAGGAGGTGGAAGGGGGGCAAATTTAGGTAAGAGGGAGCTTCAGTTGGGGTCCAGAAGCAGTGCCTTTCTGAGAAGCCAAGTCCTTGACAACTCCCAGCTTGCTTGTAAATAAAGTTGCAGGTACTGTAGTCAATGGCTCTTGCGTGGGCTCTCAATTCTTTATATTATCCTCTTGCCAGTATCTCTTAAATTTCAAATTATATTTCCCCAATAACTGTTACAAAGAAGGAGCTTTCTGTCTCTTTGTTGCTTGGAACCTTTTTTGGAATATGCTTATTCCATGAATGACTCTAGTGATTGTCTTTGCTTATAGCTTTTTGTAACAGTATCGTGAAACTAACAATTCTTGACTATTTCTCTGCTACGGAGTTCTGAATGACTAGTTTTACGACATCTTAATTTCAAGATGCTGCTGTTGGGGGATACCATTTGATGCAGCAGAACCATTGGACCTGCTTGCTGACTCAGAAAGATAACACAGCATTGGTTTGTATTCAGTTAATTTAGAAGTAGTAGAGGGACTAGAAAACTAGCCCATCTAAAGGTGCTTAAATTCTGCAGAAATCAATAGCTTTGGGCTCTCACAATTTGTCAGCTGACTCAGGCTCCTCGGGTTGCGGGGCTGTTCCATTGCTGTGTAGGCTTCTGGGCTCAGGTTGGAGCCTGGGCTCCAGGACCCTGTGAGGTGAGAGGGTCACAGAGCCATCTGTATAGCAATGAAACATGCATGCAGCTGGAGCCCTGTGAGCCCAAGTCCGCTAGCATGGGCCAGCCATGGATGTCAACCTGCTGTGAAGACACTCTTAGGTGCTCCCAATTCTCCTCCTCCTCCTTCCCTGCACATGTTCCAGAATAGTAGTACCTACGTGCCAGATAGAACTTTTTGTTCTCCGGTTTCCCCAGCTCTTCAGCTGCAGAGGAGAAATAGTTTTACCTTTTTTGACTGGGTGGTGGTGATGGGGGAGGGGGGGATTGCATGTGAGGCAGTGAGAAGTGACCAAGTTCCTCTTTGTTTTTCCCCTTTTCACTATCCCTTTCTTTCATCATCTAGCCCTCCACCCATGATCTAGCTTTACTACTGTTGCTCAGAATTTTTCTAGTAGGCCTATACTGCTGCTACTCATAGCTTTTTCTTTTGCAGTAAATGAGTAATTTGATCTACGTGTTTCATTATTTCCCCCCAGAGACCACACCTACTGTAAAGATACAGATACAATTCTTTCTCAGCACTCTGAGCAGCAAAAGTGAAACTTCCAACAACTTCTACCCATGCATCTTAGAGCTGTGAAACTAACGAGAATCTTTAAATTACTCTGCTGTTCTTCCGAAAGGGAGGTAACTGTTATCAAACTGAGATCATAATTTCCTGCAGTGCAATTGTAATTATCTTCTAATAAGGTGAGTTACAAACAGTGAAGTCTAGATTTGTGGCTAAACTGCAGTACTTGGCGTGAGAGAATCTGGGTTTTATTCCTCCTTCTGTAGATGTTATGTTAACTCTGCTTGTTCCCTATCTCTTAATGGTGAAAACACTTGCATGAAAGGTTTTCATGTATTTGCAGTAGAAGTTTGGCCTTAATTCATAAATGTGTGGAAGTCACTGTTTCTGTAATATCCTTAAGAGTTAAAAATGAAAGCCTCTTTAAAAGAAAAAAAACCCTTTTAATTAGCCAAGTTTATGAATAAATTTCAGACACTTGAGCTTGAGGTGTCACAAACTGTAATTATAATGACAAAAATTATTATTATGGCAGGGTAACCCAGGAATGGATCCTTAAATACAAGTCTTACAAAATCATTAAAATACTATCCTACATGCAGTTTGCCCACCTTTTTTTAAATGAGGGGAAGTATGGACTACCAGTGAAACCCTGGCTCCCGGGAAGTCTGAAATCAATGGAAGTCTTGTCTGTTGACTTTAAGGGAGTCAGGGTTTCACTCTAAATCTTACCCCTCAAATTACTCTGGGTGGGTAAAACATTGCAAGGCCGAAGTACATCCTACAACGTTGTTCTTGATTTCTGAAATTGGACTTTGTATTTGAATAGCTTGCGAAGTCCTTACTTAAACAATAACATCTTCTAACTTTCAGCAAAGACTTGATTTCTAAAGCCCCATTAAATGAGTCTAAACTTTTACTGCACACTTTTGCTCCTGACCCCTTAAAGGGCAAAATTGTAAATTGTGCTAACGTAGTAATCCTCCACCTTGTGTTTCAGAGGTTCAGGGGAAAAAGATGCCTTATTGGCCTGCAAGTCAGATGTATTCTCTTCTCCTGCCTTTACATTAGAGTGTCAGAAGGTCTCAACTGGCTGAATGGGAGTGTGGCTGATCCTTCAAATATCCACTGGATGATATCTTAACGTTGATTTTAAGCATCATTTGCAGCAGTCAATTTTGTGGCAGCACAGCACACTTTTCAGTCAGGACTGCATGCAGTAATAGCTTCTAGCAGAACAGTTCTACGAAATCTTTACTATTACGACCAAAAAAAACCCCAGCAAGAATCTTGTGAAGTTTCTATTTCTTCAGAAAAATCTACAATTTGGAACAACTTTACTAACCTGTACTAAAAAGTCAGTTTAGTGTGGAAGGACAAGCTGTAGTCTACTCCATGCATCAACAAAATGGCCATCAGAGTTCTGATCATTGAAGATTTGCTAATGAAGAGATGTGCTATGTAGAGAACAAGAATGCATTTTGTCTTTTGAGATAAGTTGATGGTTTGGTTTGGCAGCTAGTTTTCAAGTCCAAACAGTCTTTATGCAAAAGTGATATCTACATCACTGAGTAAATATGGAACATCAAGATAGCACTCCTCATCGTGATACATCAGCCTACATCCATCCTGTATCCAGATCTATATTTTTATTACTCATTAGTAAGGCTACTTTTATGTCACGGAGGTCATGGAAGTCACGGAATCTGTGACTTCCAGAGACCTCCGGGACATTCTCTGCTTCAGCCCCAGTGGCCGCGGGACTCTGGAGCTGGCAGCCAGCAGGGCCCTGGCAGGGTTCCAGCCACAGGCAACAGCCTCAGATGGAGGGGCTCCTTGGGCGAGCAGCTGGGGAGATATGGTCATCCTGCAGCTCCCAGCTACCACGGTGGCAGGTGAAACCATGGAGCTGCCGCAGCAAAAGTCAGACAGGTCACGGCTTCCTTCAGTTTTTGTTTATTGCCCATTACCTGCCCATGACTTTTACTAAAATTAGCCATGGCAAAATCTTAGCCTTACTCATTAGCCAGTTATTCCCACCCCACCCCCCCTGCTTTCTCAGAGCCTCCCACTTTCTACCCAGGGTTATGGACTTTCTTTCTAGGGGAGAATACAATGCAGCTGTAGCCATTTGGTCACATGGAAACCTGTTGTTACAGCAGGCTGCTATATTCTCCAGCTTCAGATTTTCCTGCTTCACAGCAGGGCAGGAATGGTAGCAGTACTGATATAATACCTAGGTGCATGTAGAATTTTATGTCCTCATTTTCCTTACTGAACTGTAAGCAGGGCAGATTGTGGATCAAGATCTGCCCTTTAATGGGACAGTATTGTGGCTCTTTGGACTGACTGGATAAGATCCCTATGGGTGACTAAAAGTCACTTTTGATTTTCTGTCTGGAGCTGTCCTCTGTCTTGCAGCAGAAAGGTGCAGCCACATATGAGCAAGTTACTATATGAGCAGATTCTCTGGGATGAGAAAAACCACAGTTAGGGATACTGTTTTGGAGGGGGGCATAGAATGGCAGCTGAGGAACATCAGTTAAATCTCAATTTCAGAAGTGAAAAAAGCTTTGCTGTACATTTAAATGACTGTTAATACAAAATACCGGAGTCATAAGGTACAATAACTGAAGTGTTTTAAAAATTGAATTGCTGCTATGAAGAATGGGGGCACCTTTCTTAAGAACAGGTGACTTGTCATTTCAGGGCTTGAAAATCTTATGAAATACCTAGTACTCATCAAAAATGTGGTGGCTAAGGCAAAAGCAAAAATGTGGTGGCTAAGGCAAAAGGTGGCTAAGGCAAAAGCTAAGGCAAAAGGAAGATTCTGGGGGACATCCTGATTAAGGTTCAGTTCTGCAGAAACTCTGTCTTCAGAACAAGATGTTATCTAGTTGTCTGGAGTTGTTTTTGTTGTAGCCATGCTAAGGATTTCAAAGACTTTCCTAAATAAGCCACCAAAAGCACTTCTGCAGAATGTGTTGCACAGCCTAACATTTTCAACATAAGTAAATTGGGCATGAGCGTGGATGGGAAATTAAATTCTGTAGGAACTAATGGTGTGGACTCCTCAGCCCCCAGAAGAACTTGTTCAAAATATTGTATTTCAATTTTAAAATGTATGTAAATTTTGGTAGCTGATGTTAAAATCTTAACTCTTACAAAATTAATACTTTTTTTGAGCCAAATTCAAGCTGAGGTTTTTTTTATACTTTATGTAATGTCAGGAATAAACATGAGGCTTAAATTCTGCTGTTGGGTATATCCACTTGGTTCCTAGTAAACCTGGTGGAAGCCCCACATCCAAGTAGAAAGTATAGCTCTAAATCAGTGTGTGTTTATAACTGTTGTGACTTGTTTGTATTACAGTAGAAAATTAAGGCCCCATTGTACAGTGTACACACATAGCAAGAGACTGTCCCTACCTTGAAGCACTACGCTATAAATAGACAAGAGACAAGTAGTAGGGGGTGGAGGAAGGAAAGAGGCACATAGAAATGAAATGACTTTACTAAGGAGACACCACAGGTCAGTGGCAAAGCTGGTAGGAGAACCTAGACCTTGTGAGTCTAGTAAAGCACCATAACCAGTGAACCATGCTATACTTCTAACTACTAAAGAGAGATCTCTCTCTTAACTACTGTAGAAATTCAGTATTTTTTTTTTTTTGTGCTTTGTTTATGCCTCCATTCAGCCAATGACTCAAGAAAATCTGCCACCCCACACTGGAACCCATATGGGGGTATCATGAAACAATTACAAGCCATACTCAATGGGGACCACATTCTGACCACATTCCTGAACCCCTTCTTCTCACCTTCATGCAACCCCCCTCCCCTCCCGTTCCTCCCCCCTTCCCCCCAGCCTTGCCAGGCTTATCAGATGCAAGTTCTCCACAGACCAGGGCACACCAACTCCAAATGGCACAAGACTCCGCCATAACAACAGACACACATTCTGCAGACCTATCTACAGTGCTACGATGATCAGTGCTCCCCAACACACCTTCCTAGATC
Organism: Eretmochelys imbricata; assembly: GCF_965152235.1. Classification (NCBI taxonomy): domain Eukaryota; kingdom Metazoa; phylum Chordata; order Testudines; family Cheloniidae; genus Eretmochelys; species Eretmochelys imbricata. Next base: position 287,333,475 of record NC_135572.1, read on the forward strand.
CATGGCTCCTACATATGCCTGTCACAATATGGGGTGTATCTCCTACAGTGCACCAAATGCCCCAATAACTATGTGGGTGAAACCAGACAATCACTGTGTTCTCAGATGAACTGTCACAGAAAAATAAGACAAAAATGCAATACTACCTGTGAGCAAACACTTATCACAAAACGATCACTCCATATCTGACCTCTCAGTCCTTGTCCTCAAAGGAAATCTGAACAACACCTTCCAAAGGTGAGCCTGGGATTTTAAATCATAACTTTGCTATATGCTAAAAATCATGATCTTAATAAAGACACTGGATTCATGGCTTATTACAACAGTCTGTAACCCACTAATCCTCTCTTTTGGCCTGACTCTTGGAGCTGCGGAGGTATTAATGGGCTACTTCACCTTGAATGGTTTCTTAGAATTTGTTAACTGCTTATGCTAAACCTTCCACCTTGTATTTAGTTGTGACACTGAGTACCTTTCCTGAACCTGAAAAAGAGCTCTGTGTAGCTCAAAAGCTGCTTTCACCATCAGAAATTGATAAACTAAAATATATTACATCACCTACCTTGTGTCTCAAGAAAATTTTGACAGCTGCTAGCTTTTCATGGCTCTTTAGCTCCTAGCAGAGAACTTAAAATGTGAAGGCATAAATTATGCCTTCAGAACTTCCACTTCTTCAACTTCCTACTTTAGACAGGTGATTGAGTGTGAAGAATAGAAGAATCTGTTCCTGTAAAGCCAAGCAAATGTTAATTTTTTAAAATTTAGTATAATTGTGGAATACAGTTCATCCTTGCTGAACTCTGGAGATCCCAATTGAACTGTGTTCTCATCTGGTTTGGTATTGGAGTCATTCAGGTTTATTGGTCACAGACTATTAGGAGCTGGTTTCTAAAGACATTGAACCTAAAATTGTTCCAGGTCTTGAACCTATCAGCTAAAGGTGCCAATGACCTGTGATTCAGATGACAGAACTTAAACTTGGGTCCAGTGTTACAAAACATTGTTTGAAAGTAGTTGAACTGAATATTGTGCTGTCTACTTCTTTAAATCACAAAAAGCAATAGTCTCAGGGAAGAAATTGTAACCATCTATAGCAAGTTTTTACATGATATTTCAATCCTCCAATAAACAAAGCCAAAGCCAGCTTAGAAGATGATACTGAGTGAGGGGTAAGCTGTTTTCTTCTAGCTTACATATGTCAGAGTAAGGTAATAATTATATGCTTAGCCCATTGGAAAGGAGTAATCTGAGAATAAATAGGATCAGAGAAAGATGTGCATCTCCCATGTCTTCGGAGTTTGTGTGTGTGTGGGAAACAATAGTAAAAATGGGAAGGCAAACAAGATCAAAAGGCTTTCAGAATTGCTCTGTCAGTTCACTTAGGCCCAGTGCTAAAAAATTAATTTGCTGCCTAAAATAGATGTCACAATCAACCAGTTTGGTAACTAATTCACTCATTCATAAGACAAGGTCCTGCCTGAATTACCCACCAGTTAGTGAGTGAAATGTATTGCAATGTGCTGAAATTGATACAATTGAAGACTTAAGAGTCCTCTGCCTACTTTTTCCTTTGCTGTTCTCTTTGGGCATATAATCTGAGGTGGTCTAATCAAAACTGAGGACCCCAAGTCATGCTTCACAAGTTTTTCTTAGCTGTCTTTGTCTCTGGTTTCTTTTGTGCCTTGACAAGTAATGCTATTGCAAGGGGCACTTACCATCAGGTTGTTCAGCTTGAACATGTTTTTCATGACGTGAGCCACATTGTGAGAGACTGTAGACTGTTCCAGGAGCTCCTGGATAGAGCAGTATTCAAGACAAAGGATGAGAAGAGGACATTGGTGTCCTCCATACAGTACAAATGACTTGCAGCAAAGTGTCAGTAGCTTTTTTACTTCCTCATACTGCTCATCAACCAGTATCCACAGATGCTGGGTCGAAGAGCTAAATCTGTGATCTTTCACTTCTAACTCTGTAAAGAGTGCTCAACTCCTTTCACTGTATATCAGAGGAGCTGGAACCTTTTCAAGGAAAGGGGAAGTGGGGTGGAGGGAGAAAGGACACAGCAGCAGGCACTTTCAGCTTCCATCCCAATGGGCTGTTACTTCTTAAACAGCAGTGGCTATTCCATGGAGTTTTATAGCTAGTCCATTGACTTTATGCATGGAAGTAGCCTTAGATAGATGGAGTATGATCTCTCTCAGATCATCTTTGCTTATGAAGAACTGTTTGAACTGAACCTGGAAGCCTGTGCAGGAAGAGGAAGTCACTGTAGTTGGAGACTTAGTAGAATATGCTCCTTGCTACCCATTAAGCAGAGCAGACCTATTTTTGCAGATACAGCTTCTGAGTGGTCTTCAGGAATGCCACCCCTTCACCCAAGTGAATCAGTAAGCTAGTCTGGTTTTTGAAGTACTCATTACCCAAGTATTTCTGCATTTATCCAGGCCCGTCATTAAGTTTGTCTCCTCTGCAGGTCCAAGAGGCAGGCCCAGCCCTGACAGCCACAGAGGGCTTAGCTCCTCTTTTGGGGAAAATATCCCAGTTATGTTCCAGCTTTAGGAGAATCTACATTCTGACCTTCAAAAGATTAAAAAAGGTGGTGTCACCTTTTGCTTCTCTGTGCTGTATGAAGACCTAGAAATTTAGTTTTTCCAAAAATATTCCCTTTGCTTGATAGTTTACATTAGACCTATGGTTTTCAACCGGTGGTCTGTGGACCCTTGGGGATCCACAGACTGTGTTTTCCAAAGGGGTCTGCATCTCAATGTGAAATATTTGTAAGGATCCGCAAATGAAAAAGGTTGAAAACCATTGTATTAGACATACCCAAGTCTTGTTTTGCTGGAAAACCTGCTAGACTAGGGGTGGGCCAACTTTTTCGCCTGAGCGCCACATCTGGGTAGGGAAATTGCATGCAGGTAGGGCTGGGGTGGGGGATTGGGGTGCGGGAAGGAGTGCAGGGTGTGGGAGGGGGGTGCAGTGTGCAGGAAGGGGCTCAGGGCAAAGGGTTGGGGCAGGGGAGGGGTGCAGAGTGTACGAGGGGGCTCAGTGCAGGGGGTTGGGGTGCAGGATGGGTGGGGGTGTGTGGTTGGGGGCTCAGGGCAGGGGGTTGGGGTGCAGGCAAGTTGTTGCAGGGGGTTGGCATGCAGGCAGGGAGTTGAGGTGTGGGCTGCGGCCTGGTGCCTCTTACCTGGAGCGGCTCCAGGGTGGCAGCGGCACGCACCAGGGCAGACTCCCCGTTCCTGGCCAATGGGAGCTGTGGGGGGACGTACCCACAGGTGAGGGCAGCGCATGGAGCCCTATACCCCCTCCCCCAGGGGCCACAGGGATGTGGTGTCGGCTGCTTCAGGAGCAGTGCTGGCCCGCAGCACCACAGGAGTGCTAATCCCGCGGGCCATAGTTTGCCCACCCCTGTGGTAGACATCTCTCAGCACATTTAACATAGGTGCTTATACATTAGTTGCAAGGCAATAACATTGCATTTTTAATATTCTGGTGAAAGTCTTTATTAAAGTTAAGTATTAGAATGAGACAAGCTTGACAGCTGACTTGAAGAAAAGTCTCTTCCCCTCCAATCACTCAGACTGATAAGAACTTGCAGTTCCAAATGCCTAAGGCCTTTGGATCAGAATGGTGAAGCCATTGGTCTCTTCTTGCATTTTTCACAGTGTTTTGGATATCACGGGAAAGGCATAGAGAAGAGCTATTGGCGAACAGTGGAACAGTATATTTATTAAGTTCTCCCACCCTGCATTGAATTCCATGGATGAAAAAAAAAAAAGTGGTGGGTTCTCTCATCTATTTGCTAAAAGTTGTTCCACATCAGTAACTCAAGTTCTTGCATCACAATGGAGTATGAACTCAGAGATGCTATTCAGAAGTGTCTGCCAGTTGCCTGCTCAGCTAACCTATCTCTACTCGTTTGCTTTTACACATGACTTGAACCAAAGACAGATTTCTCTACCACTCCCCAAGACAAGTTTTGTTGTATAGCATCAGCTTCCTCACTAACCTGCTTTTCATAAGTAAGCTATTTTGTTGATCACCATTGTAGTCATAGGTTGAGTACAGAACAGGAAGAGAATGAAATATGGCTGATGGTACAATCTTGAGTTCCTTCTTCCTCTTCTAGCCGACAAACCTGATAATTCAGATATCTGTCTCAAATCTGCTAGCTTGCAAAGAAAGTTGTGACAGTTGATTGCATCAAGTTGTGGAAAAATTGTGTAAGTAAAGTTATGAATACAGGACAACCAAATTCAGTTGTCAGTTTTAGGAGCCATGAACACTTGAGCATTAGTATGTTTTTAGCACAAACAGGTTTAGTCAAAGTTTTATACAAGACTAAGTACTGAAAAAACAAACAAGTAAAACAAAGTATTTCTTCACACAATGCACAGTCAACCTGTAGAACTCTTTTCCAGAGGATGTTGTGAAGGCCGAGACTATAACAAGGTTCAAAAAAGAACTAGATAAATTCATGGGGAATAGGTCCATCAATGGCTATTAGCTAGTATGGGCCGGGATGGTGTCCCTAGCCTCTGTTTCCGGAAGCTGGGCATGGGAGACAGGATGGATCACTTGATGATTACCTGTTGTGTTCATTCCCTCTGGGGCACCTGGCATTGGCCACTGTTGGAAGACAGGATACTGGGCTAGATGGACCTTTGGTCTGACCCAGTGTGGCCGTTCTTGTGTTCTTATGTTAATACTTAGCCATACCAGCAGGTCTTCACTGGCACCAGCACTGCATGACTGCACTATCTGAGAAGTACTGTGTGACCCATGCTTTCCTAATCAGTTCTGAATTAACTCTGTTAAGAACTCCCACACAGTTTGTCATCCCCATGAATTGGATGGTTTGAAGAGACAAGTTGACTTTTCTGGAGTCACTAGAGAAACATTTAATCATTGCAGCTGTAACTGCAGGATCTTTATGCCTTTGATCTTGAAGGGACACCAGGTGTGATGCTTCTATTAAGTCTGTTTCATAGGCTAGAGCAGGGGTGGGCAAACCTTTTGGCCTGAGGGCCACATCTGAGTGGGGAAATTGCATGCTGGGGTTGGGGTGGGGGAGGGAGTGTGGTGTGCAGGGAGGGGCTCAGGGTAGGGGGTTGGGGCAGAGGAGGGGTGCGGGGTGTACAAGAGAGCTCAGGGAAGGGAGTTGGGGTGCGGGAGGGGGCTCGGGGTGTGGAGTACGGCAGGGGGCTCAGGACAGAGGTTTGGGGTGCAGGAGGGGTGTGGGGTGTGGCAGAGGGTTGGGATGCAAGCAGGGGGCTCAGGACAGGGAGTTGGAGTGTAGGAGGGGTGCGGGTTCGGGCCTGGTGCTGCTTACCTGGAGCAGCTCTAGGGTGACAGCGGCGTGCGCCAGGGCAGGCTCCCTGCCTGCCCTGTCCCCGCCCGTGCTCTGCTCTGCTCCACTCCAGGAAGGTGGATGTCCCTGTGGCCCCGGGGAGTTGGGGGCCAGAGGGCTGAGCGCACTGCCCTCTCCTGTGGGTACCTCCCCCGAAGCTCCCATTGGCTGAGGTTCCCCGTTCCCAGCCAATGGGAGCTTTGGGTGAGGTACCCATAGGCAAAAGCAGCGTGTGGAGCCCCCTGCCCTCCCAGGGGCTGCAGAGATGTGGTGCCGGCTGCTTCTCGGAGCGGAATAGGCCCACAGCGCCACGGGGGTGGCAATCCTGCAGACAGCATCCAAAGCCCTGACCAGCTGGATCCAGGCTGTAGTTTGCCCACCCCTGGGCTAGAGTCAGCTGTGTGTTCTCAGAGTTCATAAAGTAACAGCTGGGGACTAGAGGCAATTGGTTCTCAGTGAAGGGCCTTTTGCTCAGGCACCTGCTGGACCAGAGGAGAAGCAAAACTTCAGGGCTCAGTGTCAGTAAAATCTATGGGTTTTTTTTGCGTTTGCCTGAGAAACATTTGCGGGTTATGGTGATTGCAGGGAATGTATAAAGTTCTGTTGTAGTTGAGGCTGATGTAAAGTCTGTATGCTCCATGCTTTAAAAACTATGGACTTTTGGTTGTTTGTTTTCTTAAACAGAATTCTGCATTTTTGGCCATGGAAGCCACAATTTTTGCTGCAGAGAGGTGTCTGACACTGTTTTCTTTCTTCCTGTCCTGTCAGGACCTGGCTGACCTCTTTGTTCTCCAGGTTACAAAGGAGAGTTGATTGGATTTGTATCTCATACTCCCCATCTGTCCATAAAAGGATAGAAGTGAACCGCAGAGGGACCTTTCTTTTTTCATCTTGCCCAGAGCACTCTCAGCATCTCTTGTTCATCAGTACTATCCTGGGTTTTCGAAAGCTTGTGATTTTTCATTGAGCTGCTACAAGCCCCATCTTTCCAGGCTGAACCTGAGCTGGTTTGGTTGGTTAAACGCTGACAAATTTTCACTAATAGTTGCTGACAAACATATGAGAATGGGCATATCTTTAAAAATCTATTTGGGAAGAACAGACTAGCCAGCTTCAGTAACTCATTTGCCTATCTGAGACCCATCCCTTTTCTGGGCAAAGCTAGACACAAGCCACCAGGGTCATTTCAAATTCTTTCCTTTCCAAGAAGCAGCATGTGGCAGACATTGGTTCCTGGATAGGGCAAATGAGGGAGAGTAGCAGTAGGAATGGAGGAGGAGGGAACCCATTCAAAATGGGCCTGTATAGGACTGGGAATCTCTACAATTAGAGAATTTGGTTTGCAGTTTCTCTCAGTTTCTTTGCAAAGAATCAATGTTATGTTTGCAACTCTTGTATTCTGGCTTTTTAAACAAACGATAAATTAAAATTGCTGCAGAATGTCCATTATGGCAGGGTGTTCAAAGGGCAGCTTCTGAGTCCCATGAGCCCTTGATATTAAGGCCCAGTGTGTTATGCAGAAAAGGCATTTGCTTCCAGTTGCCACAAGTCAGTTTAAGATCTTATTCTACACTGGGGGACATGCAGCCATGTCTGTGGGGGTGAGTAGGTGCCTCAGAAGGGGACTCAAACGGATTTTTTAAAACAATGTAAAGAATAGCTTGCAAGAATAGATGCATGCTCAGTGTAGGAACTTTCTGAAGGTAACACATTTCCCTGGATGTGGAAATTCTAAGGGATTCTCTGAACAGTTCTTTCAGGAATTGTGCTCATGAGTGCAGGTGCTTAAAAAGGAAGGCTTCTTTCTTCAATCTTTTTTTTTTCTCCCCTCTCTCCTCCTCGTCCCACCCCTTAAAGCCATTTTATCTCTGCTGTCCTGTGGCAGAGCTCTTTTAGATAGGAGGAAACCCTTTTCTGATGCACTTGAAGAGATTCGCAGCTGTGGGTGTCTAATGTCTTGGAGGGCTTATGTTCCATCAGAGCTTAGGATCCCTTTAGGGCAGGTGCCTCTTTCACAAGGCATTGCTTGCTTTTCTTCAATGTTTTTTCTTGTTCTCTGCTCCCTACCTTCTTCCTCCTCCCTCCCCTTTCAAAAATTTATATCCAGGTAAGCCACTTGAGTAGCAGGAGTTTCTATCCCTAGGCAAGAGAAGGGGAGGTGTGCAGTCATTTTTCTGCTTTATCCTATCATACACAAGGTCTGTCATCTATTACAATAGCACCAGATGCCCCAATATGATTGGCGCCCTGATTATGCTAGGCACTATACAAACCTGTGAGGATGTCGTTCCTATTCTGCAGAGTTTCCAAAAGAAGACCTTGCAGCAGTTGGAGAGAGACATAAAATTGCAATTATTTTCCTAACTATTTCGACTTTCCTCCGACTAGTAATTGGCTGACTTCTTATGGGATCATGTCATGTGAGTCATCTAAACTTCTGTGTACAGACCCCCAGAAATTGATAGGAACCTTATAAATGTTAAAATCTATAAATTGTGGAGCACTGTGACATCTGCCAGCATTTCTGCTGTCCAGCAGTTGGATTAGTTGAATCTTTGCACAAAAAACTTGTCAGAACCTATGAAATGTAGAATTGTGCTGACAGACTTTTTATTTAAAATTTTGAGCAAAATAATGGATGAAATATGCTAACAAACTAGCACATCTTTTCTGTTAACCACTGTAAACAGTGAATTGTTTCTGGAAGGTGAATTAACCCAATAACCCCTGCTTTAATGGATCTTACCTTTTTCTTTCTGAGGCACCGCAGTATGGTATGAAAACTCCAGGGTGGGGTGGGGGTGTCTGTGTGTGGCTCAGGGCTTCAGCTACAAGGCATTAAAGGAACAAAACTTGAAAAGTCTTACTGTTCAATTAAGTTTTATTTGTAACAGAGCACAGTAGAAAGGAAGCTATTTAAGATCTACACAGCCTCCCTATAAATCCAGTAGATAATGATCCCTATTTAAAGAACTGTGGCTACAATGCATTGATTATTATCCTCTGAATTAAAGTGTATAGGAATGTAAAGTTACTATCATTGCATATAGTTTTATGGAAAACAAAGCTACCCTTTAAGTTGGGATCCTTATTCCTGTTTTGAAAAAATAGGTAGTGTACTTTAATTATAGGATAAACAGATGGCCATAACTTTTTTGCTGAAACAAAAAATTGAAAAGTATTAAAAGAAAAGCAGTTTTTAATCTCCTTGTACCCATGGTCCTTTAAAACGTAGAAGTTCTAAACATACTTGGAGTGAAGGCATCCAATAAAAACAAACCTCTCTCTAGTAATGGAAAAAATTACTCAATACAAGGCAAGAGTAGAAGCTAGCAGAAAGGCAGTTAAACGATCTTATGCTTAACACAGTTATGAGAATTAAGCATTTTATGACTTGCTCTCATGCATGTTGGCTGAAGACAATTCCATTCTATTGGCTTCCTCTCCACACAAACACCTGAGCACGTTTTATCTTGGCATTGTATAATTTTAAACAAACAGTATAAAGTTCTGGTACTTGCCAATTTTGCAAAGTGATGGGTTTTAGCTTTTATACGTACTTGGAGAATTTATCAGTTGGTTTTTATTTTCAAAACTCCTTACAAAATTTAAGTGGAAAATTGAATTATAAGAATCATAGAACTGGAAGGGATCTCGAGAGGCAGGACTAAGTGTTATCTAGACCACCCCTGACAGGTGTTTGTCCAACCTGCTCTTAAAAATTCCCAATGGTGGAGATTCCACAATCTCCATAGGCAATTTATTCCAGTGCTTAACCACTCTGACTGTGAAGTTTTTCCTAATGTCCAAAAGATTATCTAATTAACAACAAAGTCACTTTTAGAATAGATGTCCTGTTGTGTTTTGGAACATTGCCACCTGCAAAAAAAAAAAAAGATTTATCTGACACTAACAAGCTCTCTAAATGGCATTATTTCTCTGGTTTCTGGCTATATTTTGGCATGGGGGAGAGGGTTCTGACAACATTAATACACACTCAAGGGACTGTGACTAATAATCTTAGGGCTTGTCTACATGGCAGTTTAGTGCGTGCAAGCCAGGGTGTCAAAGTACAGTGCTCTAGCTTGCCATACACTGTCTCGCCATGTGGACCCTGCTACTACACACGAAAAATTCCATAGTGCACTTTGACATACTCCTATTTCAAAGTGCACTATGGAACTTTTAGTGTACGGTAGCAGGGTCCATGCGGCCAGCTAGTGCACTGTAGATTGACTGTGGCTTACATGCACTAAATTGCCATGTAGACAGTTCTTAGTCTTCAGATTTCAGTAGTTTAAGATATGCAGATGAGCTATATGTTTTAATCTAAATGAATGAATAAACAAAAGTTGGGATAGAATAAAGAATACACTAGTGTCTTGGTGTGTGACAGCAGGGTAGAACTGTGACTTGTTATAAAATTTGTCTGTACATTCCAAATCTTCAGTTTAAGACTTCAGAATAAATTACCTTACTACATACAAAAGCTTGTGCAGTTTTTTTTTTGCATGGTACTCTGTTAAATATTCACGACAAACTTAGATGCGTAACACCTTGCATAAAACTATATTTAAAACATTTTTTTAGTTAGCTTAATGGAAAGCACTAACTTTGCTTCCACTTATATTGAAAACAAAATAGTCAATTCCACTTGTAGACTTTTCTGCCTTTGATCAGGTGTCTCAGGTGTCGGGGGTGTGGGGGCGTGGTTGTTCCAAACAGGGGCCATGACTTCAGGAGAGCGTATATAGGGATGTTCCCCTGAGTTGAGGCCAAGACTAGTGAACTATTTGTGAGGATTTTGTTTTTCTATAGGTTTCTCTTCTACATTTTAAAATATTTTATTTACTTGAATAATGAGGTTCTTCTTTTTCCTTGACTGCCTATAAAATTCCAGCTGGTCTGTACTTTCTAGGTTGACCTTGTTTTGTGCTAGTGTGGACAAAAATGAACTGTAACTAAACAACTAAAATTTCTCATGGTTTAGCAGTTTAAACCATAGCCATAGATTATCCAACACTTTTCCGGCAGCCAATCCATGTGGCGATTGCAGTGCCAGGAATTGTCTTGTGAGGTAGGATTACTGACCTCCGTTGCAATGTGAGGAGCATCTTTAAAAGTATTAGGATAAAATTTTTAGAAACCCTGCATTTTGTTAGAATACACTAATCAGGATCTTAAACTGAGGATTGGGGACTCACTCTTTCCCCCTCCCCCTTTCCCATGTGCCTCAGCTTTCATTGCTCACATGTGCTTACTTACTCTCTGTAGGTAGTTGCTCTCTAAATATATTTGTTAAAGAACCATGCCATAACACTAATCTAGAATGGTAACCCCCATGCCTTAAATATGACTCTTTAAATAAACACACATTCTGGCTCACGTCTTCTCATCCAGGGTCTGACTGTTAGGCAGAGAAACTTGAGGAATCCAGCAGTGATCAGTATTTTTGTTCAGGAACTAGTCTAGGTGGGGATTAAAACTGACTGAAGCTTTTTTTGAGCTTCTGTTTAAGATGCCACTGATCATAAACTAACACAAGAACAAGTGGACCTCAGACCACCAGAAATAAAAAGCAAATAAAAAACTTGATAACATACATGTCTATGTAGAGCGTGTGTGTGTATATATATCTCTGAGGCCAAGAATTTGGATTGTGTATAGGTGTTTTTCCTGCTGGCCACAGTACAACAGGAAGCTCCGTGGTGGCAGAAGAGAGCCCTCCACACCAGAGATTCTCAACCTTTTTTCTTTCTGAGCTGTCCTGTGTCGGGTGTGTGTGTGTGTGTGTGTGTGTGTGTGTGTGTTTGTGTCCTGCCCTGGTGCTACAACAACTGTTTTTCTGCATATAATAGGGAAATTGCCTAGGGCCCCATGCCAAAGGTCACCCCACGAAGCTACATTGCTCAGGCTTCAGCACCATGCGGTGGTGATTCAGCTTTGCGCTCTGGGCCTCAGCAAGACTAATGCTGGCCCTGCTTGGACATCCCCCTGAAACCTGGTTGAGGCCCCCTAGGGGACCCTGGACCCCTGATTAAGAACTGCAGCTCTACACAAAGCACAGCTGTCCATTTTGAGTACAGGCTGGGATCAATTTCAAAGTGTTAGGGAAAACAGTTAAACTATATGTAGGCCACTGATGTCAAACCTGGGCCTTATGGTCTGGCTCTGGGCTGCTTTATGTACTTGTGACCTGCATGGCAAATTCAGATTCTGCAGAACCGTAATTCTCACTTAGTGTTTTAGTCCTCAAGGTTAGCCCTTCCAATTGTAAACAGTTTTAAACTAATTAAATGTTATCTTTAATTTGCACACAGCCTGAATCAATGACTGAGTCCTTGTCTAAGTACACAAGTTGAACCAGTTTTAACTAAAATCAGCTAGCTAAAGCAGCGCAAACCTCTGTGTATGCTTTAATCCTTTTATACCAGGCTTGCATCCAATTTAAAGTAAAGTAGATATAAGTTAATTTTATATTCAGTAGTATTTTGTTAATGCAGACATAAGGTTAACTGGTACTGTCTCATCTCCTTTCAAAAAAGTGGCTAAACTTAAGACTCTTAACAGCCAGGAAATGTAGAGGTAATATTGTCTCCCACACAACCTTAATTCTGCCCATGTGGAGATGGCAGTAGGCATCTGAACATAGATGAGATCTGTGCTCAGCATGTTGCTCCTAATTTGACAGTTGCTCTATCCCTCAATATGTTGCGGCTAGTATTTATTTGGGAAGTGCTTGCAGTTGGTTAGTATGTTTTATTCTTGCCTTCTGAAGCTGATGTTCCATCAGGGCTGTCAGTAAGAAAAGAAAACAAGCATTTCACCGTTCAGAACAACCCCTTGCATATTCTTGGTATCCACCAGAATTCAGCATCTGCACTGGCATTAACATAGTCACAATGGTATGGACATGATGCCTGTCCTCTGCTGTACTGTTGTACTGGTGAGTACTACCAGTGTGATGTCACACACCACTTTGTGTAGTAAAGAGTAACCAAAGACGATATCTCAGAGGGAGTCCTCAAAACAGGATGAAAGTGGTGAGAAACTATGGAGTTTCTTGACTAAAAATAATGGTTGGATTTAGCTAGTGGTATCAGCTAGGCCATACCGAAACGCCTTTTTTTACTAGTCAAGGTGAGACCTTAAAAGTTCCCATACACTGATCGTTGCTCTCCTAACCCTTGAAGGGCACAGTCCTATAATTTTGCACACATAGGTTGCACTCAGAATGTGGGGTGGGGAGATGTTCCCTTATGTGTGTATACTTCCTTGTCTTTAGAGGCTTAGGTTTAGCCTCTCTTTGTTGTGGAAGGGCATGAAACAGTGGTGAACAGGCTTGTTTTTACCTAAAATGCAGTTAATTCCCTACCACCACCCTTTTGCAATGGTAATGAAGTGACATAAATGGCACAGCAGGACTTCTTGGTCACTCACTGCCATGCTGCTACAGATCTGTCATTGTTGTGGCCTCTTCATGTCCCTGGTGGATCAGCAGGAGTTCTGGAAAAGAGGCAAAATGGTAGTCATGGAACTGTGAGGAGTTTGTGTACCAGCTGGAGGCAACAAAGGGAAGAGAGTCCCAGACTTGCTATGCTGCCATCAGAAGTGTCAAGCAAGGATGGGCAGCTTTAAGGTGGTAGAAGGCCACAAACTCCAAACTACCCCTCGGTGAGTCATACTTAATTAAGACAGAGCCAGGTCACTGAAGCCTGCCGTCTTTTAGTAAAGCTGCTGCTGCCTCATACTGCTCTTCTCAGTTTGGCTCTGCTTCCCCATTAACACAAGGTCCAAGTCTGTGCCATGCCACCCAGTTCCAGTTACTACCTGCCAACTGGCTTATTGTTTGGGAGCTGAGAGCCAATCTGATTCTGGCCATGTTCCCCCAGAACAGAGTGAGAGCAAGGCACAACTTCACCAATGGGGAGGAGGTAACCAGAGCTGGGTGGTGTGGGTTGGAGCTGGAGCCTCTATCAATGGGGAGGCTGGTGCATGGGCTCCCCATGTATCCGTCTGTGTCTATGGTGGAGCAGCAGAAACCCATGAATCGGGTTGCAGTGCCACTCAGATTTGGCCCAGCCTTCCCCTCCATCTTGCCGGTAAGGAAGGAGCTTTGCCATAACACCACCCATCTCTGGTTAGTGCCTGCCCATGGCCAAGATAGGTTGGGTTAGCTATAATCAGATTGGCTGTGGGTGCTGGAAGCCAATGGGAAGGCAATAAGCAGAGCCAGGTAGCGTAGGGCAAAGTCCCTCTGCTGTGTGAGTGATGGAGAGATGGTTGGACGTAGGGGTGCCAGGTGTCCGGTTTTCGACCTGAACGCCCGGTCGAAAAGGCATCCTGGTAGCTCTAGTCAGCACCGCTGACCGGGCTCTTAAGTCTGGTCAGCAGCGCAGCGGGGCTAAGGCAGACTCCCTTTCTGCAATCATAAAGTTGGCAACCCTAGTTGGACTGATGAGTGGCATTGCGATGCATGTAATCCTGTTCCAAGTTCCAGGTTCCATTCCTGTCTGTACCCCCCATGATTTCCCTCACTTTAAACACTGTGTGGTGCTCAAATTTTAACTGGGCCTGAGAGCTAATTGTGTGGGCTGTGGTCCACCCATGGCTACCCTCCTATTCAGCTCCCGTCCCCAGATTATTTTCATCCGCTACCTATGGACAGGCTGAATAAAATACATCCGGCCTGCTAGATCATTTCCAGGTCACCAGTTGCCCATCCCTGGTTTCGGGGGTAGAAGCCCTGCACTCTCATGTATGACACAGGAAGTTCAGATGTAAAATGGCCTATTTATCACAATGGGCTGTTTTCAGCTGAATGAATGCTCCATGGAGATGACTCTAGACAGAAACAGTAGCTCTGACCAGTACAAACTTCCCTATTGATCTCATCTCAGTTCGTGTAGTCTGCGTTCCTCTTCTACTCCCAGTCTCTCTGTACTGCGTGATTTATGTGTTGAACATGTCCTCACTCTAGTTTATTTTGTGGGCCTGTGCCATGCACCAGTTATACCTGTTCTCATTCCTTAGGGTACTTCTGCTTGCCTGTGGCATGCAATACACATGCCTGTTCCTGGCACAGACCCGGTCAATCTTTGGACCTAGTCTAACCTCACAGGAGTTTGAGTCTTTCTGAATACAGAGCCAAGTGTTCAAGTTAGGACTCTCTTGCTGGTACCTCTGCTGTCATTTTCAGTGTGTGATCAGGTGCCTCCCATACCAACATATAAGGGTTTATATCTCAGGCACAGTATTATTTGCTAACCTATCCCAGAGTCAGACTAAGATGAAATTGGAGTATGCTTCTGAGGTGCTGAACTTTGCTAAAATTTTGTACACCCCTTACACTTCCAAAATCAAGTCCATTGCAGGTCCAGACATCAAGCAGGAGACCTGTTTAGAGTGCTGATGTTAATGGAGTGGGTACAGGACCCAAGTCTCCCCCAGAGTAGATTCAAACACATGGTATTAGTTCCTTCAAGTTACCAAGTGAGGGTGCTGCTCAGTTTGCTCAAAGGGGTTGCTAAAAAAAAACCAATAGCTCACAGAGGTGCTAAAGTCCTTATAGTGTAATACCTTCTGAAACGTTGGGTTGCTGAACTGTTTCTTGGTGCTGTTAAATAGTTTAAACTCAGGGGTAGTCCAGTGAGATAACATTTGGAAATTGGAGACAGCTTCCGCTTTCCCCCAACTCTACAAAATTACCCACATCTAAACATTTTTAAAGCATGTCACTTTTTGGGGGTCATTTTGGTCAAAAAGTTCCTATTATGCAAAAAAGCCTATCCCAGTTCCTGATGTGGTGTACCAATTTTCAAGGGGATGTGGCTTTTTTGAATTTTACTGCACTTTGAAATTTGCCTTTGTACAAAAATGCAGCTGTAGTCTTTCCCTTGCCCTAAGGCAACGGTTTTCAAATGGTGGGTCATGTCTCCCAAATGGGTCATGACTCTGTTTTAATGGGGTCACTAGGGCAGACAGCCCCAGCCAGGAGCCCTATGGGTGGCAGGGGGCTGAAGCCCGGAGCTCCCAGTTGGGCTGAAGCCCCGAACTCCTCACCTAGTGGGGATGAAGCTCATACCTTGAGCAGGCCTGAAGCCCTGAGCCCCACACCCAGTGGGGCTGAAGGTAAGGGGGTCTCAATTTTTTCTAAGGGCGGGGGGGAGAAAGTGTAATGATTTTTTTAAAGCCCAAATGGGATCAACAGCATAAAAAGTTTGTGCTAAGGGCTTGTCTACATAAGAACTTGCACTCCAAATGCTGTTTGGAGACAATTATCTCTTTAAAACTGGTTATTATACCCAAAATAAACCAGTGTAAGGCAGGCTACCAGTTTAAAATCAAACTTGAGTTAAACTGGTGGAACATTGTGTAGACCACGGGCTCAAGGGATTTCCTGCATACATGCTAGTTTTTCTTGCTCAGATAAGCATATGATCTTCCCTATTGATCCTGAATGAGTCTTAATTTTTGAATTATTAGGTTTTGAAGATGAATTTTGGTGCTGGAGACTGGATGAGCTCTGAGGTTGTCCATAGATATGGGTCATATGTTAATACTGCTTTACAGTGGGCAAAAAGATTGTAAGAACAGACACATTTTTTAAAAAGTCATGGGGGTGGGTGGGTGGGTGTCAGCTAGCTGGCCCAAAACTTGAACCACAAATTGTATTTTGTCACTCAACTAACTCAGCAGTTTTCAAGACTATCTGGGTATGATGTGGATTTCAGAGCACTTGGAAAAATTGGCTCTTAAACAGAAAGCTCTCTTCCAGTTTAACTACAGAAATTGCTACTGCTCCCCTGTAATGAGCCTGGTATGAAGAGCTTAAAGCAAACCCTTGTGAGGTTCTTCGGTTCACTAAATCGATTTTTTTAGACATGCCTGTGCAACTGCTGTGTAGAGAGGGCCTTATGTGTGGAAAAACACTAAAGTCTAGTGTAGACAAGGTGATATACTACCTTTAATGTGTTAAACTGATAAAGCCTGGGGGAGCTAAGGAAGTCCCTTGCCTTACTGGCTGGCTATGGGTTTCAAACTCATGGGAGACAGCTCCTTTGAGGCCTAAAAGATCAACCAGCTTTTCTGGAAGCCTACTTCTCTCCCTTATCACTTGTTTTTTCCTAATTAATTAAATCTAGAGGACTATCCTTCCAAGATTTACAGTTTTACCAGGTGTTGGAGTGGTGCTCATTTTGTTCGCTGTCCCCAGGACAGACTACTAAATCCCCAACCTGTCTTGTCAGTGTATGCGGTTTATAAAACCTATTACAGTTAAAATATATAATCAAATAGGGAAGAAAAAATCCCCACTTCTGTAAGAAAAAAAAATATAGAAGGGAGAATTAAATTTTCATGCTTCAGGACATGAGTTAGCCAGTATCAGCTGTTAAAGTTTGATGTAGGTATATTATTTAATTATGGAATTTCCTGTACCTTCTACTGAAGCATCTGGCAATGGTCACTATTGAAGGAAGGATTCTTGGTCTAAATCAATAGGCCAGTTACTTGGAACCCTATTGGATGTCCTTCTAATAGTATGCCCCTTTAAACAAATCCTGACTTTTTGCCACTTGATCATTACCTTAACTGTGGTTGATGGAGCTGTCAGATATACAAACAGTTTAGGCATTAGAATAACTTAAGTACCTCTCGTGTCTTGCATTTAGTTCCTTCCCTCAGTTTTTTATTAATTCACTAAAGTGAGAAATACCCAGACTTAACAAAACTTCAGTGTTTTGTCTCTGAGATTACTCTAACTTTCAGAACATTATCATCATCATGAAGATGTGGTGATGAAGCAATAAGTGTTGTCCAGGAATCTCATCTTAAGCATTGCAATATAGAATTCTGCAGGTCAGTAGTTAACAGTTAGTGGTTTTTGCATGTTAGAAATTTGATTTACATTTCATAGAAAATTAGTGAAGGAGGTGAAAGTACTCTGACTGGTGTCAAGGATGCACTGTGTACTTGATGGTGTGGTGTAGTCACTACCTCAAATTTTTCAGTTGCCCTGAAATGGGTGAATGGATCAGCGACTAAGAAAACATTTTTATCTAACTCTAAAATACTTTAGCAAGCAACTTGGATGTACCTACATGTGTCTCAGAAACAGCGGCTGTTCAGGATGAATAGCTGAAGGCATTGGTAATTGGTTGGCGGTGGAGGTGGGGTTAATAGTTAAAATTCAGCCTGTGATAGTGTTAATTAAAAGTATGTTTGCCCAGATGCAAAACAAATTGGTACCAGTCTGACTTCCACTGAACAGGTGCCCACAGATATCTCTAGTACTTCCTTTTCTCAGAAATGTAGTTCATTTAAATTGAAATCCACAAAGCCCTTGCACCACATCAGTTGTCAGCTTTTCTCTCCCAGCCCTCAGGAAGACCTGGGAGAATAAATAAGCCTTGAAGAGTAAACTGAGGGCTTGTTTACATGGTGTGGCACCATGATCTAGTGGGGTGTGATTTATAAAGTGCTCTAATGAGTTGGGTTCTAACTGCCCCTTGTAGATCATGATGGAATGCTTCATAAATCGCAGTGTTCTAGAGCAGTGCTACTCAAAGTGGTGTTCCGCGGACTAGCGCCGGTCCGCGCACACATTGGAAAAAAGATTTGCTGGTCCCTCACATCAGATAGCTTGAGAAGCACCGCTCTAGAGGGCGCTTTGCTGCACCATGTAGATAAGCCTTCAGAGATATTTTGCACCAGTAGGGGGACTAGATCTCAAAGTAGAGAACTATTTCCTGAAAATGCCCTGCCTTTCATCATCCTCATGTAGGAGGATATCTCAAGCACTCAACTGATCATAAATGCCTGAACGTTACATTGGTTGCTTTAATGGGGAGAAGGGAAACCAGATATTAGCTTTAACTTTTTTACATTTCACCCAGAAACCAACTTGAAACTATTGCAGACTAGAGACTGCAGATGGTGGATGTTCTTTGTGTGAACTATTTAAGAGGACAGCCACCTTCAGTAACAGTGAAGTTTTTTATAGGGAGTAGCTCTGTATAGGTTACATTACACTTTATTTTTTTAAAATCCCACTAGTAGTAGCAGCAGTGGTGAGAGTCTTACTATGGACTAACTTACTGGCATTTTAATAACTCTGTTTTCTAACCCTGGTCAAACATTGTTTAAGTGGTCCATTAATTTAAAACACTGGCCATATGGAGCCCTATATACACTAGCATTCTGATCCTTGAATGTCTTTTAGAAAAATAAGTCAAATATGTCAGGGCTGCAGAATGTATTGCAATCATTGTCTTGATGTGATAAGGCATGGCTCACTGAGATACGCATCTAAAAGAGATGGTTGTGACCTCTGACAAGTGAGGAAAGGAAGGAAGGCATGGGGGCGGGAGGAGAATCACAGATTAAACACAATTCCCAGATAGTGAATCCTGGTCGCATATGACAGGTGTACGCCTCCAAATGGAGTTCATGTCAGCTTCCTGTTCCTCCCTTCCCCATTTATTAGAAACCATTTTAATTTTCCTAGGGGACTGTAGAACTAAGGAGAGTCACATGCGTTTGTAGGCTGAGTGCATTGCATACACTGAGGCTTCTTGCATTTTTCCATTCCCTCCCTCCTCCCCACCCAAGCTCCCCATGTTCCCCTCTTTCAGAAAGACCCCTTTCTGCTCCCCCAACTCCTTCCCTCATTCCAGGGGTTCTGTGTGTCTCGCCCATACCACTGTGGCAGAGGCTGTGTGGCACACCCATACCCCCATTTTCCCATACCAGGGTCCAGCATTATCTCCACTCATGGCAGGATCTCTGTGATCCCTTCCTTCCAGGTCCCTGTTTCCATGCCCATCCACCCTTCCATTCAGTTTCCCCTCCTTGGTGGTCTCTGACATCATGGGTGCCTTCATCACCCAGTTCCCTCCACATTCCTGCTTTGCCCACCACCCTTTCATCTCTCTGGTCGTGGCTGTTCCCCCCCCCCCCTCCCTTTTTGGGTCTTAATTTCTCCCCATTACAATCCTCACCCTGTAATGCTCTTATTTGTTAGAGTCCAGGTTGTAGGCAGTCTCCCCACACAGCAAGATAAGCTGCTGCCCATGGTATGGGTGGGTAGCAGCAGGGGATGGCAGAGACATTACTCTGTGTGCAGTACTGGGCTGTCTAAGGGCCCTAATTTTCCTGTGAATCAGGTTTTTCTAGTGTTCCAGTTTGCATCAAAATCAATAGGGTTGTGCCCCATTGATGCCCAACACATCCTCTGAGATTTCAGAATTGATTGGTTGTGGTGGTCAGAAGTTATCCATTAGACAAAAAAAATGCCATTGAGTGTTCATCATCACTTTGCCTATTACAGTACTGTTAGACCTATATCTTCTTCCTTCGCTTTCTTGTTTTGTTTTATAAGTAGACTCTCCACACTTGTTGTGTTGTATTTGTATTTGAAAGGGTTGTTTTTTGTTAGATGGTATGAGCTCTGGAAGTGTGAGGACTTTGCATAAATAAAAATCACCTATATAATTTATAAAATTAGTTAAAGCCGGGCAGAGCTAACATTACTGTCCTTGAAAGTCTGAATTTCTAAATGGCTTCTGAAAATATGCTTCAAGTGCCTCTGTATTGTACTAACTATGTAATATGTAAACTAAAGTCAATGCATGGATCTGATTTGTTTAAGCATTTTCTGTGGGAATCCCAGAGCCTTATATGGTCAACTTGCTTTGTAGCATTTCAGTGAAACCAAGGCAGCCATCCAAAAAAAAAACAACCCCCCCAAAAAAAACCCAAACCCAAAACCAACCCTGCTGGCTTTAGCTTTGTCTATATAATACCCTTTTTCTTGGCCTCTTCAGTAGCACAGTAGCTAAATTACTAAAACTTAAAATGCAATAGAAGCCTATGTAGCTAGTGGAAGAAATTCCTTTTGTGGCAGTGGTTACATACCGGAGATTTAATGTTATTTTAATAAAGCATTGTAGCACATTGATTATATAACTTTGTTGCAGAATGGACTTAAGCTACAATATAGGCTGGCATGCCTTCAACCATGCATGGTATAAATTACTGGCTGATCCTGTAGGTATTTTAAACAAAGTTTAGGCTGCAGAAGTCAACATCTTTGAATTTCCATTACAGTACAAGACAGTACTTTCTCTGTGCATTTGACCTATTGTATTAAAACAGTTTAAATAGCTCTTATATGGAGGGTTATTTTAATAGGAAAACTCTAAAAGGGGCTAATATCGGGGTTGTTTTTCATTAACTGAATTTGTAAATGTTACTCAGGAAGAGAACATAAAATTACCTTACAGCTCTTGTTGTCCCCCACAAATCCTCCCTTCACACAAACCTGCTTCTTAAGAGATCAGTCGTAAATGGACAGTGCTGGAGCTTTGGTGCTTTGTTTAGAAAACTATCTAAAAGGTTAAGCATTGGCAGAAAACATGTTAGCTCATAATACTTCATAAGTCCTCTTATGCAGGAAGGATATGCACCACTATCTTTTTACACGTGATTTGGATCTTATACCCATTTACCACTAGTATCTTCAGTTATAGTGAAGAAATTTTGCTGCTTGTAGGGGCTCTCAGATTCCAGAAACTTAATTGGTTCTCCTTTGCTTAATTAGGTAGCTCAAGCAGTTGACTGAGAAGAGTTTGACAGCTCTCCTCAGCTAGCATCCTTCCTCACTACCAGTCTCTTTTCTACCTTTGTAGGATCAGACATTTCAATTTGCCATTTGGTGGCTCAAGATGATTTCCTCAGAGGAGGCAAATAAGTCAGAACTCCTTGGGTAGAGAGGGCATGGTATGAAGTGTATAGGCCTTGCCATGCCCTTCCTGCCATCTGGGCCTTTTTCCCCTTTAGAGCAGAGAGATCAACTGAAGTCTTTCTTTCATTGGGGGGAAGAGGGATGAGCCGTGGTCAGTAGTAAAACCTGCCAGGAGGCTGAGATCCGTCACCTGAGGTGAGGGGACCAGAAGTTGCTGTGCTTTCCCCAGCTGGACTTGTACACCCTGTGGCTCTTAAATTCGACCTTTTAAAAGACCAAGAAAAAAGGAGTAATTTTTTTTTAAACATTTAATGGGGTCTCCTTGGACAGGTCTGTGGACTTCCCAGGGAGAGAGGTGTCCTAGCAATTGCAGCTGCTCTTGCCTATCTGAGTTTGATTGGAAGGGAGCAGCAAGGAAATGTCTGGTTTGCTGGCTCTGCATTCTCCATGTTCCCACCTGGGGAGAGGATTTTAGGATTTATCTGAAGGCCCCTTTGCAGGGCTCAAGTCTTATGTGGCTCAAAGGAAGGGGAGTGCTCTATAAAGAGGAGCTTTGATCCAAGGGAATGGACCAAGACCTGGACGCCACCCTCTGCCGCTGCTGCTCAGGAATATATTGAGGCTTTTAAATCATTAGTGTGATGCAGCATAATCTAGCCTAATCCTGTCTGAGACAGATAAACAAGGTGTTTCTACCTTTCAGGTAAAAGAGAATTGTTTAACTCAATACAAGCCTGATGTGTGCTGCTTAGGGTACTTAGGGCTCCAACCTGCAATTTGTCACCGTCCCTCTGGGTCATAGGATTCAGTTGGCAGGTAAACACTTTTGAAATGTTTATAAATTATCAGTGAAGTATTTAGCTCACATCCCTACGAGAGAGATTCCTGGTGGAATTCTGTGCCCAAAAAAATAAAATTCTGCATATTTTATTTATCAAAATAACACAATATAATCACGCCTGTTTCAATTATTTTGGTAATTTTATTTCAAAATACCTGTCAGCAAGTATGACTGTACCAGTACAGGAAAAAAAGGATTCAGGAAATGTTTTTTGACAAATAGATTCCTCACTAGGCATATTAATATGAAACTTTGAGTAATAATTTAAACTACAAAATAAAGCATATTTCCTGCACCCTTCTGAAGCTGTGCAAAGGCTTAGAGAAGTCAGAGGAGATGAGGAAGAGGGAGGTAATGGCTGGGAAGGAACCTGGGAGTGAACCTGGAGGATTGTTGGGTGTGGGTGGGAGATGTATAAAACAGGTTTTTTGCGTGGGGCAGGAGGGACTGTTCGGAAGTCGGGGAGCCTCCCACATGCTGACCCCTAACCTCTCCCATTCAGTCAGGCACATCTGCCTGCATCCCCATGTGGATCCCCTGTACCCCCTACTCCGTGCCCTGTCCCCATGTGTCCCTGCATTCCCATTCAGCTCCTGCCCCAGTCTGTGTGCTCCCCGCTAGTCTTTTTGAACCCCAGTCTGTCTGCACCCATTTTCCATGCCTTCTAATTTGGCCCTGCAGGCAGGGCACTGTGAAAAATGCAGACGGATCCTCTCTGTTCTGGTGCCACAGCAGCTCCAGGTGGACAAAAGGCGTAACTGCAGTGCCTCTCTGGCAGAATGTATTTTCTGCAGAGAAAAAAAAATTGCGTGGTACATGAATTCTCCATGTGCACAGTGGTGCAGAATTCCCCCAGGAGTAGACAGAGGACAGGGTTCCAGCTTCTCTGAAAGAGCCATTGCTTTAAAATAAAATAAAATCTAGCTGTTAGCATATTTAATCAGTAGAACTCAAATTGCTTTAAAAGGAAATCAGTATCACTATCCCCATTTCATAGATAGGAAAACTGAGACATGGGGGAAGGGAGAAAGGGAGTGACTTGCCTAAGGTCACCCAGCAGGTCAGCTTTAGATGTTGTGTTTTGACATGGATGATTTTGCCCAGTTACCACCCTTCTATTTACCCTTTTTCTGGGGAGGGTTGTGGTAAAACGACTTTTAGCATTTCTTGAGTCTGACAGATTTCTTGGACCCCATCTAGTTTGTCTTTAGACCTGTTTATGGTACAAATACAGCATTGGTCTAGTTGATCTAAGTGATCTCTGAGTGAGGAAAAAGGACAAATAGGAATTTCCCATGCTGTTTCAGCTGCCTTTGTTACTATTGACCACTAGGTTTTGTTGACACAGCTTGAAACTCCTTTCTTGTGTCTCTCAAGTCTTTCTAAATTGGAAAGGTTTTTTTAAATAACTTTTTAGTTTTTCTGGCACAAACTCCTTTGTATCCACATAAAAGGATTTTTTAATTTATCTGTCATCTTATTGCACTTTAATCCACTTTGGAAGTGACACACATCGGTGTATGGTTTGTGTGGATGTATCCTGTCTTGAATTAATTGTACTGCTTCAGGCATTCCTACCACTACTCTCATCTTGACAGAATGTCACATCTTCATTTTAAATACTGGCACACATCCAGATATGGCCCTTTGTGAATCCTGCAAGCTCGCATATCCACATTGCAGCTGCCTGCAGAGGTGCACATGCAATTAATAACCTGCTTAAATGAATTACAAGTCTGTTTTTTAAAAAAAATTTATTGAGGAACAGCTCCCACTAATAAAATCCATTCCTAATAAAATCATTACACAAAGCGTATTTACTTCATTTATTTCCTTGGTTACCTTACCTTCATTTTTCTCCACTATATTCTGATCTCGGAGTAGGAGCACAACAATTCCCTAATCATTTGGGGCATTTTGCAGAGACTGTTCATAAAGTTCCTCTAGTTTCTCTACCTCAGCCTCTGAGCCCACAGAGAGGCTCTCTCCCTTGCTCTCAGATGTTGTTCAAAACACAGCAAGCAACTATAACACAAGGCAGAGCTTTGTCAGAAGCATCCAGCCTCATCATGGTCCACTTTCCTTGTGGTGGGTGCAGTATCTTTTTTTGTGGTGGAAATTACCTGTAATTTTTAGAAACTCTGATTTACTACTGGCTTCATGAGACCTTCAGCATCTTCAAAGAATCAAATCAGGGTAGTACATTGGATCCATATATATTCAAGATCCTGCACTACCAAACAGGTAAATGGTGTCTTTCATGTAGAGGCCACCTCTTCTGCCCTTCTGTCCTTCCTAAACAGGTTCCCAAACATGCATATTGTCCCACTAGATTTCCTTAATGTTAATCAATTTTTTTCCTCATCAATGAGAATTTGTGTTGTGTAGAGAGAGCTCAATTTCATCCTCCTCTGTCACCACAGTTACCATCTCCTCATAGCAGTATTTGTGCACCATTGTAGTGGCTGTGCTTGTAGCTGGCATCCAGCTCATCCAAAGCCATCTGGATGTGACTGCCAGTATATCTGGAGTGTCCTGTTTGTATTAATGATTCAGAGACACATCACTCAGTGTTCCCTCCATGCTGCCTGGCAGCAGTTTTGATGATTCAGTACCATTTTCAAACCTGATGAACTATTGAATACCTGAAAAGGAATCATGAGAGTTTATTATTTTGAGCCCAAGTCCCATAATTCCAATATATTCCATAGGTATCCCACAATGTGTTGTGAGAAGAAATCCCAGAATGCGTAGGGTCTAGTAGCAGGACGTTGCACGATGGAATGCTGTGCAGTTATTACGAAAAAGGGCAGAGCTTTGTGGATGAAGTGATTCACGTGGAAAGTAACTTAAGCCACCATAAACAAAGTGGTATGGCCACACTGTTTCAGTATAGTTCTATTGGTATAGTTATGGCAGAAAGGAAAACTTGCCTGTTTAGACAAGGCTTGAGGCACAACCCCATCCTTCCCCCTTACCCCTAGCACCCAAAAAAAGATTCCAGTGTTCGTGCTTCTGCAGAGCTTTTGAAGTGGGGATTGGCAGATAGTCTCTCACAGAGTGCTTCAGGGTTCTATTGTAAGTGTGCATGGTTGGCTGGTGGATGCCAATAGGAATGGGTGAAGGTTCTGCGCTCTCTCTCATTTCAGACTTGTCTAGGAGACAGTCTTGACATTTTCCAGTGTCAACTAAAGACTGCAATCTAGATGAAAGTTGGCTGAAGGAGGGAAACAAATGATCCTGACTGGCTAGAAGAAAATATATAGAAGAGACTGCAGAGTTGATAATCTGTTCCCTCTAGTTGAGGTTGCTTAATAAATTGAACAATCTGGATATCTTGTTGCATGCAGCCAGGGATAAGGAGGATCAAGTTGCGTCTGTGGCCAAAGGTGGTTTTTTTAGGTTATATAAAACACATCTGTGTACATGGGCTGCTAGAGACAGAGGTGGACTTCTGAGAGTAATCATATTTATGGGCTGGAAGGAAGTTTAATGTTGTATGGGAAATTAAGGGTGGGTTTGTTTTTTTTATAACTTATGACAGACATCTAGAGCCTTGGGTAGGCACCTCTTCTATTTGTATAAGCATAAATAATAGCTACTGCTCCTTTCTGATTTAAGCCTCTCCACCATTATTTATTCGCCTGTCAGTGTTGGATAGCTGTAGTGTATTCTTTGGGAAGTTACTCTCAAAGGTAGTTTGTGTGCTAGCTGAAATTGCCAGTGTGGCTACTTCTTGGTTTAACATCTGAGTGACGCCAACACTGCGTGGCCTGTGATGACTTCCATTTTATTTTTGGATGCAATTCAAAAGTTTTTGTCTTGACCTGTAAAGGTCTCTCTGATTTAAGTCATGGCAACCTTAGACTGTCTCTTCCTCATGTAGTACCATGTCCCTTGTAATTAGTTGAGGTTCTTATGTTAACATTGTTTCCTCCTCTGAATTAAACAAAGAGAGGGCTTCTCTCAGGGTGTCTAGAATGAGATGCTCTCTACAAACCTTGAAAGCATAGAAATAAGAATTGAAGGGGGAAAAGTCTTCATTTGTTGCCGCCTTTTATACCTCCTTCAGTGTTGGCAGCAGCATACAGTGCTGCTACATAAGGTATTCTCTTCCTCCTCCAACAGATGCTGATGTAATAGGCAATCTACCTTCATCAAGCAGATATTGCTGCTGATACATTTATGATTTTAAGATATGATATTGCTACCCATCTGTGGACGACAACATAGTCAGATGTGCTGTTTTATTTGGTACAGGAATGTAAGTTAACCAGTTAAAGCTTTGTGTTGTAGAGCTGAATTTGAAGTTGGCAAACATTTTGCTTTTTGGTATCTGTTCAGATTGAAGTGAATGCCTTATGGAATCTTGCAGTGGTACTAAAAGTATGCAAGGCTATCAAGTGGCACTGAAAGCTGTAGACTTCCCCATAAGTTCTTATTTCCATGGTGTTAAGACTTGTGCTGGATTGGAGGTGTGTCTTGCTGCATCCATAACTGTCATTAAACTACATTTTTGTTACTATATTACTGGGGCTTTTGCCTGAGGAGGTTGTGAAAGGAAGGAGGAAGATAGGAATCCTATAACTAATACCTGCTAGTATGTAAAATTTATGTAGCTGGTATATTGCAAAGCATTGATGTATTTGGATCAACTTGTGTTATAAATTTTGGGAGAAAATGTCTGATTCATGAAGATCATATTTCTATTAAAAATTGTGCTCTTTCCCCAAATGCTCTGATGTGCTTTTACTGAGAATTTCAATACTGATCATAACACAGCCAGATGCTGAGAAACAGTACTTAGTGTTCAGAGACAGTACATCTTGGCTTAGCCTATGATGAGTCACTAGAAAATCACCATGCACTTGGCAGCCTGTTCTTATAAGATGCTTAAACTAAATAAACAGTGTAAATAAAAATCAATGATTTTAAAAAAATAAAAATAATTTGATTTTAATTTTTTTGTTTAAAAAAATAAACATATATTAAAAGTTTAAACTATGGTAACCTATGTTAAGGCCAAAACTTACTATAAAGTATTAAAATTTAAATTAAAAAAAACCAAGTAATACTTGTTTGCTGCTGAAATTTTAGAGAGCTAAACCACCTTTCTTTGTTTAATAAGAGACACAAGATGGGTGACAGTCTCTTATTGGACCAGCTTCTTTTGGCTAAATAGAGAAGTTTTCGAGTACACAGACCTCTTCTGCAGGTTCGTATTCATTTTTTAATAAATCCGTTTTTAAATGTAAAACACATTATGGTACTTTCCCACTTACATATCCAGGACACTTAAGGTAATTTTATTTAACTAATGTAAAAACAAATTTTAAATTTTTGTACATTTTTAATCGAATTCCAACTTCCATCCAAAGGAAGCTTGACAGAAAATCACAAGAGTGTTTAAAAAGTGTAAGAAAATGAGTGAAGCATTTCTAACATCATATCAATATGTAAAAATTAAGAATCTGAATAAAAGTATGTTAGACTATATAATTGCTTACATTATTTCTATATAAATTAACTTATCCTTCTTCTTGAAAGAAAATACCAAATTTAGTTTAAAGGCTGTATTTAGTTTCAGATTTTAATAGCTGCCAATTAATGAGAATGAACCTTCCTTTAGGAAAATAACTTTAAAGTACAAATGCAAAACAAGGTTAAAATTGATTTAAATCAATGTTTCCTGCTTGCTGATTTAAATCATGATTAAAATTGGCAATTTTAAATCTTAAAATTTAAATCAATCCACCCTGTAAATTACTGATAGTACTGACTTGTATTTCCCATGAAGATAGGACTTTAGTTGAAAAAGTAACATCTAAGGAGAGAGGTGGCACAGACACAATTTCTCAACTACAAAATTAAAATATCTTTACCCTTTCCTTATCCCCTTCTTACCACAGTTCAGGTCTATGGAAACAATACACTTGAATGGACAGTTTCACGAACTGCAAATGGTAGTTAATTTGATAATAAACAATATGTATTTGAGCAATGATAATGCTGAATTATTTTGGATAAACTCTACCATTTTATCGTTGGCTAGATTACTTCGGTTACTTCAGTGTAAACAGAATAACTTCTGTTTTGTTTTTGTGTTTTTCACTTTGTTATTTCATACTAAAACATTACAGGGGTGATTAAAGGATGACTAAAATCACTTTGCTTTTTAGCCAAGTTCCTTACAATCTTATCCAAACTATTACATAAAAATTGCTTAAGTGATTAATAAACTTAACTCAAGAAAACTCAAGTTTTCTTTCATTGAAAGTCTCTGAAACTTGGTCTAAAAACATTTTATATAAAGATTTGTGTATTTATTAAAGATGTATACTATATTGAATTTGGAGCCCTGTTCTGAAAAGGGGCATTATATATTTAATTAGTGTTTTTAGTTTTTTTAACCCTTTTCAAATGACCCATCTTAAGCTTTGCAGGAACTTGCCTCCTGTTGCACCTCTAGTTTAAGCAAGGAGCTATATCTAAATTAGAATTCAGATCAGCCTCTCCATAATCTCTTTCCCTTTGGTCTACAGCATAAGTAAAAAGCGATCAGTTTGTAGCTGTCAGAAACAATTCTCTAAATTGGTAGTAGATTGCATCTTGCACTTCTCCTTTTCAATAAGTTCCAAGGCCAGAAAGGACCATTGTGATCCTGTGTAACACAAGCCATAAACATCCCCAAAATAATTCCTAGAGCACATCTTTTAGAAAAACATACAATCTAGATTTAAAAATTTCTAATGATGGAGAGTCCACTATGATCCTTGGTAAACTGTTTGAATGGTTGGTTACTTTCACTGTCAAAAATATAAGCCTTATTTTCAGTATGAACTTGTCCAGCTTCAACTTTCAGCCATTGGATCATGTTATGCCTTTCCAACTAGTTTGAAGAGTCCATTATTAAATATTTCTTCCCCTAGTAGATAATTATAGACACTAATCAAGTCACCCCTTCTCCTTCTCTTTGTTAAATTAAGTTGATCGAGCTCTTTGTGTCTATCACTTGTGACAAAGTTCCTCCTCTGTCTTGGTGGGTCCTGCGCTTATTGGTGGATTTGCTCACCCCAGAGATTCATAGCAGCCCTCAGTTTGGCCACTTTTGCTAGTGGCTCAAACCTGCCACTTAGCTAGCCTCATCACTGGCCGGCATGGGGAAAGAGAGGAGAACAATCACCGCAGTCTCTGCTGACCCACCTAGTGGGTGGGGGAATAGCCCAAGGATCTTCCCCTCTGGGACCCACAGTCCAGGTTACCTCCTCTTGTATCAAATAGGAAGTTGAGGGGGAAAGGGGGAACCTGGGCTTGCCCTCTACTCCGGGTTCCAGCCCTGAGCCCTTTGGATCACAGCTGTCTACAGTGTTTCCTGTAACAATGGCGTGACAGCTACAACTCCCTGGTTTACTTCCCCATGGCCTCCTGCCAACGCCGCCTTTATCCTCGCCGCAGGACCTTCCTCCTGATGACACTTGTACTCCTCAGTCCTCCAGCAGTACGCCTTCTCACTCTTAGCTCCTTGTGCGCCTCTTGCGCCCAGCTCCTCGCATGCACCTCACCAACTGAAGTGAGGTCCTTTTTAAACCAGGTGCCCTGATTAGCCTGCCTGTCCTAACTGATTCTAGTAGCTTCTTAATTGGCTCCAGGTGTCCTAATTAGCCTGCCTCCCATAATTGGTTCGAGCAACTTCCTGATTGTTCTGGAACAGCCCATTATCTTACTCAGCGAAAAGGGGCCTGCTTAATCTGGGGCTAATGTATCTACCTTCTGTCACTCTCCTGTAGCTCTCTGGCCTGACTCTCACACACTATAATGCAGGTTTGCTATCCATTAATCATTCTCGTGGTTCTTTGCTGAATCCTCTCCAATTTATCAACATCCTTCTTGAATTGTGGACTCTAGAAGTCAACACAATATTCCAGCAGCAGTTGCACCCGTGCCAAATACAGAGGTAAAATAACCTCTGTATTCCTGCTTGAGATTCCACAGTTATGCAGCCAAGGATTATATTAACCCTTTTGGCTACAGTATTGCACAGGAGCTCATGTTTAGCTGATTATCCACCACAACCCAAAAATCTTTTTCAGAGTTACTGCTTCCTAAGATAGTCCATACATACAGGACAGGGAACTATATTAATTGTTCCTGATGTATATATTTACATTTAGCTTTATTAGAACGCACATTGTTTGCTTATGCCCAAGCAAGCCAGATCTTTCTGTATTAGTGTCCTGTCCTCTTCATTGTTTATCACTCCCTCAGTTTTTATCTGCAAATTTACCAATAATTTTCTTTTCTTCTTCTGGATGATTTTTTTTTTTAAAAAAAAGCTAGCAGGTAGGGCCAAGAACCGATCCCTGCAGGACCCCACTAGAAAAATACCTTCTTGATGGTGATTCTCCTTTTACAATTACATTTTGAGACCTATCTGTAACCCATCTTTTAATCCATGTAATTTGTGCCATATTAATTTTATCATTCTAGCTTTTTTATCAGAATGTCATGCAGTACAAAGTCAGCACCTTACAGTAGTCCAAGTATGACACATCAGCACTGTTACCATTATCAACCAAACTTTTAATCACAATAAAAAAATGTTGACAGGATCTGTTTTCCATAAACCCATGTCCAGTGGCATTAATCATATCCTTTGAGTCCCATATCAGCCACACCATTATCTCACCCAGGTTCGTGTCAGACCGTTAGGCCTATAATTACTGAATCTTCCCGTTTACCCTTTTTAATTTGTGGCACAATATCAGCTTATTTTCAGTCTTCTAAAATTTCCCCAATGTTCCAAGACTGGTTGAAAATCATCATTACTGATTTGACAAGCCCTTCAGCCAGTTTTTAAAATTCTTGGTTATGGATCTGCTGAGATCCTCCTGAGACGCTAGTGGAATGAAAAGAGTATTATCAACATTATCGTGTGACTACATCTGTTTTTTCCCAAATACTGCATTATTATTGATAATTCTGTCACTTCCATGTAGTAACAATTCACTACTATTGTCTGGATTCTTTTTGTTCCTAATGTACTTAAAAACTCCTTATTGTCTTTTTCTCTGCTGGTCTTAGATCTTTTTTCCTTGTGTCCCTTCGCATCCCTTATCAGTTTTCTGCAATTCTTAGCCTCTATTTATATTCATTAATATAATATTCCCCTTTCCATTTGTTATATATATATTTTAATTTTTTATAGTTGCCTTCACTTCCCCTGTGAACTAGATTTTTTTTTTTTTAAACCAATATGATCATCTTCCTCGATAGTGGACTACTTTATCTAAATAGTTCTTAAACAATTCCTAATTATCATTCACGTCTTTATTACATTCTTTTTCCCAGGTATGTGAAATTGGCCTTTTTAAATCACTGCACATATATATTACTTGTTTGCACATTGTTAATGTGATCCAGTCATGATCACTTGTACCTACGCTACCAGTTCTGTGATCAATTCCTCTTTGTGTGTCAAGATCAGTCTAATACAGAATTTCCCACTGCTGGATTTTTGAGTTAGGAAATTTATCATCTAAAATTTGAAATTCCAAGGATGTTTTAGTATGGACTGCATGAGACCTACAGCATATGTCACGCCAGTTGAAGTTTCACACAATGCAGCTTTTTTCCCTATATGTTGTAGAGAGATGCTTAAGTAGCTGTTTGTTATGCTGTTCCCTAGTGTGATTTTGGTGGTCTGTAACAGATGCTCACTAATACCGATCTTGTGCTTTAGCTGTTAAGACATTGGTACATAAGCGTTCCAGAAAATTTTCTTCCAAGTTATCAGTGACGTGGAATCTGCCATTTTTGACAGTGCCACTCTTCTACCCCTTTTGCCCAATCAGTCCTTCCTAAATAGGTTATAACTGTTGATTTTGACGTTCCAGTCATGGGGATCATCCCACCAGGTTTCAGTAACACCAACTGGATTAAAGTTAAAATCATAATGAGCAATTCCAATTCCTCTTGTTTGTTATCCAGCCTCCTAGCATTGGCGGATAGCGGGGTTCCCAGGCTTGGTTCACAGCTTGTTCAGGGTAAGCTCCTGGTGGGCCGCGAGGCGCTTTGTTTACCTGAGCATCTGCAGGTACAGCCACTCCCAGCTCCCAGTGGCCACAGCGACAGGTAAGACAAGAGCCAATGGGAACCTCGGGAAGTGGTGGCCTGGCCCGTGCCGCCTCCCGCACCTCCCATTGGTCAGGAATGGCAAACCGCAGCCACTAGTTGCTGCAACTGGCCATGCCTGCAGATGCTCTGGTAAATGATGTCTTGCAGCCCGCCAGGGGCTTACACTGAACAAGCTGCAAACCAATTTTGGGACCCCCTGGCCTATAGGCAATTAAAGAACTTTTTCTCATGTCCTGTGGTTTCTTTATTAATTTTTGTTCTCAGTGTCTTGATTCTGTGCTAAATGAATGCTCCTATCTCTTTTTATTCTCCCCTTTTGTTATTAGTTTAAAGTGTTCCTGACTATTCTATCCAGTCTGTGCCCAGGACACATGCCAAACAAAAAGCATCAATTTGACTCTAGCCACTTCAACATTCTACTGTTGCTTCAAATTCCAGAATTAATTGTTGTGGTACAACTCTAGAGGAAAGTGATATTATGGCGAGGCACTGGCCTGAGATTGGGAGATATGGTTTCACTTCTTGGTTCCACAATCTATGGCAGGCTTTAGACAAGTCACTAGAACTCTGCCTTTACTTCTGTATCTCAATGGGGTGTTGAGGATAAATCTATTTGGTGGATACTTAGATGGTGTGGTAGTGATGGTGGAAATACCTAGTTATGCATTTTCCAAAAGCAGTGTGTGTTGATTTTCTTTAGCTCTAATGTTTTTTGTACACTTGATTCTGCTTTCTTCTTTTTGAATAAATTTCTATAGGTAAGAGCAGTGTGTTGACTTTCGGTGAGCACGCTTTTCTATGTTGGGTATTTATGGGGGCTACTCAGTTGTTTCTAGGCCAGGGGTCGGCACCCTTTCAGAAGTGGTGTGCCGAGTCTTCATTTATTCACTTTAAGGTTTTGCGTGCCAGTAATACATTTTAATGTTTTTTAGAAGGTCTCTCTCTGTAAGTCTACTTATTATATAACTAAACTATTGTCGTATGTGAAGTAAACAAGGTTTTCAAAATGTTTCAGAAGCTTCATTTAAAATTAAATTAAAATGCTGATTGTACGCCGCCAGCCCCCTCAGCCCGCTGCCAGCCTGGGGTTCCGTTCACTGTTCCGGCAGCAGGCTGAGCGGGGCCTGCGGCCAGGACCGTGGTTGGCAAGGGGCTGGCGGCCAGAACCACAGACCGGCAGCGGGCTGAGCAGGGCTGGCAGCTGGGACCCCAGACCAGCAGTGGGCTGAGCGGCTCAGCCCACTGCTGCTCTGGGGTTCCATCTGCCAGCTCCTGCCAGCCAGGGTCCCAGCTGCCGGTCTGGGATCCCGGCCCTGCCCACATAAAGTGGGTACCTACCTTCTCCCTGGTTCTAGCTCATTCTCTTCCTCTCTGTCTCTCTCTGCACTGAGCTGAGGGTGGGAGTGCACTGAGCACAGGGCTGGGGGTGAAGGAGCAGGCTGGGGGTTGGGGTGTAGGGTCTGGCCACGAACTAGAATGGGGGGGGGTCTCAGGGTTGGGGCAGGAGGTTTGGGTGTGGAGTGCTTACCTGGGCAGCTCCCATTTGGTGTGAGGGGTGCAAGTAGGCATGTGTGGGGGGGGTGCAGGAGCTCCTGTTCGGTGCGAGAGGTGGGGGTGAGAATGTGGGGGGTGCAAGAGTCAGGGCAGGGGGCGAGATGTGTGTGAGGAGGGTGCAGGAGTCAGGGCATGGGGTGTGGGGGGTGCTGGAGTAAAGGCTGGGGTTGTGGCGGGGTGCAGGGATCAGGGCAGGAGGCTGGGGTGTGAGGGGGGTGCAGGAGTCAAGGCTGGGGGTGTGTGAAGGGGGTGCAGGAGTCAGGGCAGAGGGCTGGGGCTGTGTGAGGGGGGTGCAGGGGTCAGGGCATGGGGGGCTGGGGGTGTGGGCTGGGGTTGTGGGGGTGCTCCCAGCCCCCTGCCCAGAGTCGTTCACGGCAGGGGCTGGAGGGGATATGCCCTGATTCCATCCATCTTCTCCAAGGCCCCGTCCCTCTTCTCTGCCTCCTCCCTGAGCAGCGCTGGGCTGCGGCTCTGCTTCTCCCCCTCCCTTGCAAGGGCCATCAGATCCGTGGCAGCAGGGAGAGGAGGAGGGGCAGGAACCCAGCATGGCGGGGGAGGGGGGACCTTGCCTTCCTGGCAGCAACAACCAGCAGGACCAAGCTTCTTCACCGCTGTCCCTGCGGTGGGGGGGCAGAATGGAGAAGAGTGGGCTAGGGTGGGCAGGAGTTTTAGTGGCACACTGCTGCCTGCCGGGGTCCTGGCCTGGGTTCGGCAGTGGGCTGAGAGGGGGCTGGCGGCTGGGACCCGGCAGGCAGCAGTGTGCCATTAAAAATATGCTTGCGTGCCGTCTTTGGCGTATGTGCCATAGGTTGCCGACCCCTGATCTAGGCAATATGCATGTGGGGTGTCTTTTGGAATCGCACACTTTCCCCTACCTCCTGGCTTTACTTTATGGAGATACTTCTCCCATCACAGTGAAAGACTTGCTGCTTCTGTTGGCTAGGGAGAGTTGCTGGAGAGGATTGCAAATATCCCAGTAGGTAGTGACAAGAGATTCTCCTACCATTGACTAAGGACTACTAGTATGCTCCCTGCATGTTTATAAAATGATCTGACAATTCCAGTCAGTTTTGCCTTGTTTCTATCCTGTACTTCAAGGGAAGTGCAGGATTCCTTGCAGAAGAGCTTTCAGCCTGTTTGGAGGTGACAGGCGGAGGGGCTGAGATGGGGAAAGAAGTGGCAAGAATCTTGACAAGTGTTAGAAAATTATACCCCTGATCTACACAGACACTTTTATTAATACTTGGTACTCTGTGGTGACTTTTCTGAAGCTATCTGTGTGTTCTGTAGATGAATGATTAATGTGATTTAAGATTCATAAGTCAGCAGTTTGTATGCTTCAGGATACCAGCATCTGTGGTTTGTGACAGATGAGCACCTTTGGTTTGTGAACCTGTTTTCTTGACTGTAGCTCTCCCAGCAGTGGGACTGTGTATGTATATGTGCCAAAAAATTGAATGAATTAAGTATGGCTAACTTCTGATGGAGTAGTTTACTTAGCCTGTCCTGAGGTTAGACCTAGGCCTGAGCACATTTTTGTGTCAACTCAAGCTTCCCACCTCAAAATATAAAATGTTGTGGGTTGGACATCCATATTTTATCATGAAAACTAATCCGTGCTTGTGGATACATTAATATAATAGCTGTGAGAGTCAAGACATGGTTCCTTATGTCACTAGATTGCACTGTTAAATCACTTTTGTAGTTTTTCAGTGAAATTAAATTTCTGTTGAACCAGTCACAATCTAGTAATCCATCCTGTATATCTATCATATCCCTACATATTTCAGGTGAGGTATGATGGGTGAGCACACTTTTGTACATTTGTACTGAGCTTAGTATATGACCCATCATTGCTGCTACTAGGACACAGGCCAGAATGACAGTGAAACTACCTCTGAGATGACCATGCCTAAATACTGGAATGTGGTTTAACACCGGTAGACTGGGTGCTAAAACAGGATAACAGTTTTCAGCAAAGTGTAAAACTAGAACCAAAACTTGTCATATCTAACATATACAGAAATGTCTTTGGGGAACAAAGCAATCCATGGATTTCAATTAGCCTTAGTATGCTGTCAGATTCGTACATTGATTCGGCCACAATATCTGGTATGCATGTCTTACACTGAGCTCAAGTTCCTAGGCCACGCTGGCATTGTGACCAGGCTATCCCGGAATGCCTTGTTTTAAATGATAAAACTGCTTACTTTACTCTCTCCGAATGAACAGGTCTTGCTTTAATATGAAATAATACTGAGGCTCCTGCAAAATCTATGAACACAATACTCCTAAGGGGTTTAATTTCACAGGTTTGAGGTTGAGCTGCTCTATTGAGAGCCCTGGTGAGGGCTGCTTGGTAGCATCCTTGCTTCCGACGTACTTGGCTTGAGTTACTGAGGAGTTGTCTACACAATGGGGGCTATAGCAGGGTATTTTCGGCCCTGTATCTATGCTGGCATAACCCCATAGTGTAGATGCAACCTACAGTGATGGAAGGGGGATTTTTTTTGTTGTTACTAAAGGGAACATCACCTCCCCAAGAGGCAGTAGCAGTAGCTACCCGCATTTACACCAGGGCTTAGGTGAACAAAGCTACATTGCTCAGAGGTGGGGATTTTTCACACCCCTGAGCAAAGTAGTTATGTCAACCTACATTTTTAAGGGTAAATTCCAGGCTTGAGACAAGGGAGAACAGGTAATTTAATTGCTCTTGTACATCCTAGTCTAAAACCCCTTGCTTGTAATTGGGTGTTTTCCCCATATCTATTTTTCAATCTAAGAACGCTGATTTTTCTAAATTATTTATTTCCTTCTTTTCTATGGTGGATTAAATAATTTTGTGGGGGCTAACCCTTTTAACATATCTCTTAGATTTCTTCTGTTTTTTTGTTTTTGTCCAAAGTGAATGACTGTTACACTTTTTTATAATCTGAAAACATTTAATGTGATGGTTTCATCTAGTAAAAAATTTCTGTCAGACCTGCAGTTTACTTCAAAATGTTAAAGTGGGGAAATCTATATACTTTGCGGGAGGCTTTGAAACACACTTGGAAACTTCTTTCTTGTCTTACATATTTTGATTGGGCAGCTTTGGGTTGACTTATACATAATACACATTGTTTTTAATGATTTTTTTATAAGGGAAGAAGAAGCCAGATTGAGTCATACTAGGGACCTGATCCTGCTTTCCTTGCCCACTTAGTGACTTCACTGGGTGTTTTGATGTGCCAGGAACAAAGAATTGTACCTTATATAAGCTTGTAACAAGACTGAAACGTGCAGACTTCCAATTACACACATTTGTGGCAAAATATCTACCCCTCAGATTAAAATCATGGCAAATCTACATACTTAATTTACATATGAGATTACAGTAAAAAAAGAAGCTTGACAAACGCTAAATCTAGTTCTAATATTCAAGTTACAGCTGTCATAACATCTTGTCACATTGTTCATATGTAGAAATTAAGTTGCAGTCTTAACTATAACATTACATACTGCAAATCTAAAACTTTAATACTTGAAAATTACTGCCTAATACTGCATGTCAATAGGGTAAAGTTATAGTTGCTCTGGGAACAATGATTTGGAATATCTTGACCTTTTAAGTTCGTTCTTGTTCTGTTTAGCTTTTTAACATCAAATATCTTTAATTTTGATTTTTTTTCCCCCTGTAAACTATCTGTAGCATTGTACTCTTAACAATTTAGTTCAGATATTGAGGTTGTAGCTTGAATTGCTTTTCAGACTACAAGACTTTTGATAGGTTGCCACGTTGATGGCATTGATTGTGCAGAAGTACTTGACGCTTTCAAACCACAGCACATCTAGTGAGTAGCTGACCTTCTCTGGAGGGACAGCCTTGATTCATTCCATGCCACCAAAAGCCATAGAGTACATGACAAATTGGCTGTCAACCTTTAATGTTGCTTTTCAAGTTGCTATACAAAAGAAATTCAGATATTTAATGTCAGTTTCCAAGGGCTGCAAGTTTACCTGTTGCTCTCCTTAGCTTTAGAAAAAGATTATGAATTAAATTGTACACGATGCATTTTTTTGTGATTACAGATATGGTACAAGAAGGGAAACCTCTTTAGAGAAGTTTGTGGGTGTTGTGTCTACCAATTTGTTAAAATAGGACTGTTAAACTATTTGCTGTATAACTAGTGATAATCAGTAAGTGCTTTGTACTGATCAGCTCCGCATGCCTTCTCCATAAAACTTGAACAAACCTGAAAGATTACATCAGCTACAGGTACCACTCAGTAATACTGTGGAAAGGAAAGTGTGTACACCAGTTTTTCTATTCTGTTTCTTAAATGCACTCTCATTTCAAATTTGGCCCAAAGTTTTTTTAAAAAGCTTGGGTTCTTTATTTACTTTTTAGACCTGAAGAAATGCTTCTCATGAATTTCAAGATTAGAAGGTAGCTGGCAATAGAGGCAAGGAGACATGTTTGAAAATGCTTATTAATTTGACATTTGTTCAATATGACACTTGTATTTCAACTGTGGAGTTAAAAAAAAAAAAGTCTCCTGGAATTTTAAATAAACAGTTCATCTGGACAGAGAGATGGAGATCATAGCACCTGAAGTTTGTTTTAGAATTGGTTAAACTATATAATGTACATTCAGTCCTTATTGTTTTACAATGTGAGGCCCACTGTATATGGCACCATTTTGCAAACTAGCGCACATGCAAAAGCAAACAAGGCTACTGCATCAAAAATTAATGTAATATATTTAAAATAAAATATACTTAATTTATAGCATACTAGTTAATGTACTGTTTTATTGAAGTGATTATTTTTTATGTTGCGATCCTATGACACTGTTCTTAAATTTTTTTGGGGACTTTATTTATTCAAAAAAATTTATTTATGGATTGGCAAAATGAGCATTAGAAAGGGTGAGCTTTAGTTTAAAATAGATTTAATTCCATTATTACAGAAGATATTTGCCCTATCTCACAGAAATCCACATCAGCAAAATAACTTATCCTGCTAATACTGTCTGGTAACAGTTTGAAAACTTACAGCAGTCACTCCCCATCCCAAAATACAGCTGTACACTATATTTGAAAAAGCTTCCGTGAAAATGAAGTGTATGTTGACTATTTAAGGAACCACTGTAAAAGTAAATGCTGTAGACAGTGTGCCTATTTTTTATTACTCTTGGCCCACTAGAAGATTATGAATATATTTTGCAAATGTTTACTAAGTCATACTAGTTGATTAATGTGGATTATTTGTTTGACTTCCTTTTCAACCTGCTGGCTAGGTTTCATTTTAGAACTGCTCAGTCAGTTGTCTAAATTTTTAATACTTTGAGTTTTTGTAGAATTAAAACATCCTACTTTTCTATTTAAAAGTGTATCAAGATCAATGCTCTGAAATAAAGACTGTAGGCAAAAAATTGCTATTTAAACCAGCTTGTAACTTGTCACCAGAATAAGTTTACTTGGAGGTTGTACCTAGAGCTGTGGGCATATTTTTGTGGACTTGTTTTTCTGTCAAAAAATACTTCTCTTCTTCGAGTGCTTGTTCATGTCAATTCCAATCAGGTTGTGCACGCTGCGTGCACAGTCATTGAAAAGTTTTTCCTTAGCAGCTCCCTTCGGTTTGGCTGGAGCGGCGCCTTCTGGAGTGGTGCCTTCATGGCACTGGATATAGGACCCCGCGCCTCCTCAGCTCCTTTTTGCCACCAGTGACTGGTCGTTGGAACTGTGATTGCTTGCTTAGCAAGTGGTTCCCTCGGCATTCTTTCACAGTTAGTTTAGTTAGTTGTAGTTATTGTTAGTAGATAGTGTGTATATATAGTAAGGTTTGGGAGCAGGGTTTCCCTAACCCCCAACCCCCTTGGGCTCCGGGGCATGCCATAAGCCCCAGGCTTTAAACCCTGCGGAACCTGCAGTAAGCCTAGGCCAGCGAGCGACACCCCCGACGCGTGTCTGGGGTAGGCGCACCAGACAGAAAGGTGCAAGCTGCAGACAAAAAGAAAGAGATTTCTGACTTAAGCAACTGCTCATGGAATTCGCTCTCTGTAACCAGTCTGCTGCGGACCACCAGGACCCGGCACCGAGTGTGTCAGTATAGAGTGCCCCGGCATCAGTACGCAACACGGTGCTGAGGAAGGACTCAAGTATAAGAAATCCTCGGCACCGCATGCTGAAGAGACAACCCAGTACAGCTCGCATTCACTGGTACCGCACAAACGGCATAGAAAAGCCAACAGGGAGTGCTCACCGGTGCTGAAAGCAGCGGGACCGGCAGGTTTTGCATTAGTGCGTCCCTTGAAGGAGTACCCGGCACCCAAGCAGCAAGAGTTGGTGCCGTTGACTTCAGTTCCCCCGAGAGAACTCGAGTCCGGTGCCAAGAGACTCCCTGGATGGGAATACCAGGTGGAGAAGTTAGAGCTACCCTTCACCCTGGACACTTTTGAAGCTGCCAGAGATTTAATTGCCATGATAGCTCTTCAGCCCCCCGCAGTTAAAGATAAGCATCCTTCACCTGTCTAGAGGCAAGCCAACCATGATGCGGCACTCACCCTCTCCTGCCTGGCACCGTTCGCCTCGGCACAGCTCCAGATCGCTATCGCCAGGGCACCATGCTCCGGCTCCAGATTCCATGCAGGGTTCCCCAACAGCAGTAGGAGGTCACTCCCCTTCCCCGACACAGAGGACGGAGCGGCACTGATCCCAGACACCGGATTCCTGGCACCGGCGCCTCAACACCAATCCCTGCATCATAAGTTCAGCACTAGTCCACGGCGCAGTACTCTTCAGCTCCACCATGGTCATCACGGTTGGGATCAGTCTCATCAGCCTTGGATGGTGATTCCTTCTATTCCAATCACAGCAGACACAAATCTGGCAGGCAATGAAGGGAAGCACCAACAGCATGGCACCCCTAGTGGCAGCCTCTGGCACAATGGCCCTTTTGGACTCCCTGGGCTTACCATTGGGCCCAGGGTTCTTTTTCCAGGGTCTCCTGCTTGGTGGCCTCTGAGCACCAACCACCCCAGCCAGCCAAGGACTGGCTTATGCTCCGGGGATCTGAAGTGACTTTGGCACAAGTCCTACTGCTGGCCCAGGTCGCAGCTGAGTTGACTCCAAGACCCTTTGCAAGGCCAGGCTACCACCACCACAGCTACGGTCACCACAGAGGCCCCAGACTCTGACCAGGGGGAGGTCAGGGAACCGAAGGGCCAGGAGGACCCCATTCCACCGCTGGCCCCCTTATCTTTGCCCCAGAAGAGGTGGTGGCAGGAGTTTCAACCTTGGGCCCTCCTCCACTTGACCATAGGGCCCAGCAGGACCTTTTCTGGAGGATTGCCCGCAACATGCGGTTATAGGCAGAGGAAGTGGTTGAACCAGACGACCCTATGGTCGACATCCTTGCACCAGAAGGACCATCCCATGTAGCTCTGCCACTAATAAAAACGATCCAGAGCAATATTAAGACCCTGTGGCAGAACCCTGCTACTGCCAGGGATGTTGAGTGCAAGTACTTGGTCCCCTCTAAGAGGTACGAGTATCTGTTCCTCACCCGCAACCATGCTCTCTGGTGGTGTCGGCAGTTAATGAGAAAGAGAGATGGGCAGCAGGGGCGGGCCTGTAAATCCAAATAGTTGAAAAGGATGGACCTTTTCAGAAGGAAGGTTTAAACAACTGGTGGCCTGCAGCTGAGGATAGCTAACCAGCAAGCTATCCTCAATAGATATAACTTCAATTCATGGTACTCCGTGTTGAAGTTTAAGAAGCTACTTCCACCAGTCGATTTCTTGGCCATTATTGATGAAGGGAAGGCAGTGGCGCGGACCTCTTCGCAGGCTTCATTAGCCTCGGCTGCCAGCCTCAATCGCAGCAGCAGTGCCCATATCCTCCTTGCTGAAGCAGAATTTTTATAGTCACGGGCAGGAATGGCAGGGGGAAACCATCCAATCCCCCTTCTGGACAGGGCCAAGGCCTGACCAAACCTTGGTCGGGCTCTAAGCAGGCCTTTTGAAGGTGCGCCTGAGGATGGTGTACCTGCCGCAACAGCTGATCCTTCCCCTTTGTTTTATGAATCATCTATCCCACTTCTACCATGCTTGGTCCCAAATAACATTGGACTGCTGGGTTTTTCGCTTGGTAGAAGTGGGATATTCTCTCCAATTCTGCTCCCCCTTCTCACGAGCAACTACTTATCCAGGAGGTTTAGGCTCTTCACCATAGGAGTTGTGGAGGAGGTTCCTCAGGAGCTAAGGGGCAAGGGATTCTATTCCTGCTATTTCCTAATCCCCAAAGCAAAGTGGGGTCTCAGACCCATTCTAGACCTGCAAGGACCCAACAAATTCATGGTGAAGTTGGAAGTTCCGCATGGTCTCCCTGAGCACAATTATTCCTTCCGTGGATCCAGGAGTCTGGTATGCCACCATTGACATGAAAGACGTATACTTTCACATAGCCATTCGGCTTGCACACAGAGGATTCCTGTGGTTTGTGGTCGACCACAAACCTTATCAGTTCATGGTCCTCCCATATGGTCTATCGACAGCCCCCCAAGTGTTCACCAAGTGCATGTCTGTCGTAGCAGCCTTCCTCCGGAGGAGGCAGGTGTATACCCTTACCTAGACAACTGGCTGTTCAGGGGGCGCACCAGGGAGCAGGTGGAATTTCAGGTCTGTTTAGTCAGGTCCACTTTCGAAAGACGAGGCCTCCTCCTCAACGTGAACAAGTCAATCTTATCACTGACCCAAAGAATAGAGTTCATTGGAGTGGTGCTGGACTCGGTACAGTCAAGGGTGTTTTTATCAGAAACCCAATTCCAAGTCATGTCAAATATTATTCAGGGCCTCAGGCGGTACCTGACCACTACTGCAAGGGGATGCCTGCGTCTCCTGGGCCACATGGCAGACTGCACTTGTGTGGTCTGGCATGCCAGACTGAGGCTCAGACCCTTGCAAGCATGGCTTGCATCTGCCTACTGCCTGGGGAGCAACAGCCTGGACTCAGTGGTGAAGGTGCCAGAATGCATTATCAACCCTTGGACGATGTGTGAAGGGATGTGCTGGCTGCCATTTCCTGCAGTTCCCATTGGCTGGGAACGGCAAACCGCAGCCACTGGGAGCTGCAGGGGGCCGTGCCTGCCGACGGTCAACGTAAACAAAATGTCTCATGGCCCGCCAGCGGATTACCCTGATGGGCCATGTACCGAAGGTTGCAGACTCCTGGTTTAAGGAATAGATGTTATGATGCAAAGTAAATTTGAGGGGTGTGTGTTTCATTTAAACAAACCTTTATGATATTTTTCCAGATGGGAGCGCATTTCAACCACTCTGGAAGGAATAAGTGTACAGGGTGAGACTACCCTGAAATGGTCTCTCTGTCCGTAAAGAGGTTTTTTTTTTTCTCGTTTTGTTTTTTTAAATAATTCAGTGTTACTTAACTTGAAATCTGCACTCAGGACTTCCTTCAATACCTCAAAGTACAATTCATCTCTGCAAAGTTACATTGTTTGAATATCACTGTGAGGCTACATATTTGTCTCAGTGACTAAAATGATATGCTGCTTGTAAATAGTACTTTCAGTGTGCTATGGAAGTTTGTAATGAAAATATATCTGCATTGTGGAAGTAGCTGGGGAAAGGGTGAAGGCTTTGACAAATAGAGGAGGAATTTGGGACTCTTGGTATGTGGAAAATAGTGGGAGACTCTGATTTTGAGAAAAGCATTTTGCTGTAGCAGAAGCATCCAGCTAATCAGCAGTGAAGTAGTTAATATTGAGGTTTAAAGTGTCGCTAGGTTGCAGCGTTACTACTGCATTAAAATGAATGGACATACTTCAGTTTAGTGTTATTTGCAGATTTAAGCAGACATCACTGCATCTGTATACATATGGTTCAGATTTATAAGGTTTTCATCACAGTCATGAGGTAAATACTTTGAGGGTCTTTCTAATGAAAGCTTAAATTCTGGAGCACAATGGTATGGAAAGAGTGGGATTCAGCTGCAAATACCAAGGAACTGTGGTACGCACATGCTATTTATTATAGGAGGCACAGGTTATGATGCCTATAGTTAGTGTCACCTGACACTTTCTATTAATAGACCCTGTTTTCAGTTACATATAACTCTTCCAAAACTTAACCATTTCAGCTGAAATTTTCCATGCTGGGTGGCTGTTACAGGCTGATTTTATTTATTTATTTATTTTATTTATTTTCAAATTTCAGGAGAAAGTTCATTTGTTTTTTAGAATGAGGTTGGGGAAAAGTATGCATTTCTTAAAATGGGCAAAACAACGTGTAACTATTCTGTTGAGACTCTCTAGCGCCTTCATGCTTGGAAGCAGCGGATTGCCTTTTTATCAGCTTTGTGCTTCTTGCCATCTCTGAAAATCTCTGCCCAAATTTGGTCAAATTAACAGCCTCTGAATATATTACATATGTTTAGAAGAGATTTACTGGCCAAGCCAAATGAAGCCTAACTCTCAACTTTGTGGCATTTCTGTTTGTGTGTAACGTAATAAATTTTGAAGACCGTGGATCAATTGCAAAACTTCAGGGAACGTTCTAGGCATCAGTGGAAATAACTCTATTGAGTTTGGTAACCATTAGAAATCGGAACAGCCTGATATCCGCACATTGCCAATTTGGTGCTTCAGGTAGAGAAGCATTTTGACATCAGAGGTAATTCAGTCAGTTTGTTCTCTCTCTCTCTCCAATTAATTTGCATACTTCAATTCAGTTGATTGAAATAAGTCAGCAAATGAAACTGCAGTTCATGACTAAGGTGGTTTGACAGAGTGAGAGGTGCTTGATTCAGGCAAGTTTTACCTTTGCCCAGTCAGAATTGTTTTTGTAAATCTAAACAGCACCCATATAGTGCTTTAGACAGTCCTCTGCTTGCAGCTCCAAATGGGCGCTGCCCTGAGGAGAGACGAGCAATGTTTAAGGTTACTGGAGGATTTGGCTGAATTACC
The DNA here is from genome assembly GCF_965152235.1 of Eretmochelys imbricata. Lineage (NCBI taxonomy): Eukaryota > Metazoa > Chordata > Testudines > Cheloniidae > Eretmochelys > Eretmochelys imbricata. The sequence goes on from NC_135572.1 coordinate 287,378,068, forward strand.
TCTCATGTCATGATGCTACTACTCAGGCTTCTCAGCCTATGGCACCCAGTGGGCACTGTCAAGGGGAAGTGGTTGTTGATGTGAAACTGCTAAAGCAACAAAGGGAGTGGGGAGCAATTTAGATGACTTAACAATACAATTTAGGTTTAGTGGCAATATCCTATACAATTGTTATAGGTTCAGGCGTAGACTGCATTCCTGTCCCTCCTACCATATGCTAGCTCAGCTCACATAAGCAATGAAGTACGTAACCCTCCAGTTAGAACTTGACGGCAGGGCGGATTTGATTTAAATCATGATTTAAATAGTCTTCTTGACTAGTGATTTAATCATGGATTTCTACATAAAAGTACATTCTTGTTGGTTGTTATAACCTTAATACGTATTCTTCACAACTCAGAGATAGATGTAGGTTTCATTTTTAGAAGGTACACACCACATATTTTTTAAGCGTTTTATTTTGAAAACTTTTCAGATTAATTTTACAGCTATATAAGAAAATGATTGTTTGGTTATTTCATTTACCAAGGTAACTGAAGCAGATATTTATGAAGTCATTGGGAGGTGAACTGTCTCCATTTCAATAAGTTATCATTAATATTTGGAGGATTTTCTTGCCATGCTGTATTGGGAGAATGTCACCAGACAGACATTTAGATTGTTTTGTTTAACTAAACCAACAACGTTATGTATTCTGGATTTTTTTCTTCAACAGCAAACATATAATATTATAACACAACAAGCATATGAATTTTTGAATTTAGTTAAACATTCACGTTTTTTAAAATCAGGTTTGTTTTCATTAAAATTGTTAACTAAAATAGTTTAAATGAAATATTTAAAAAAAAACAAAAATTAGACTGTCAGCCAGATCAACATGAGAAACTTAAAATATTGGCTTCTGCAGCTAGCTCAGTCGTCCTCACCTTCATTTTCCTGTTTGTTCATAATATGGAAAAGAAAAATGAGCTTTCCTGCTTTTTCAGGTCCCAACGATTTCTCACTTTGGAATGAATTAGTCCAAAGAAAGAAAATATTTTTTCTACACTGGCAGAAGAAGCTACTGCTGTTAAAAGTGAGACTATCACTTCAACAGTCTCTGAATCCAAGTGCTTAAGTGACTTCCACCAGTTCACTGGTGTGACTTTCTTTAAAACATCAGCAGCAAACGTATTTCTTGAATGGTTCACCCTTAGCTCTGAAGTTTATTATAGTTGGGATTATGGAGGGCTGATTGCTGGATGTCCATGTCATCGCCAACTCCTCTTCTTCAGCAGTTAAGGTTTGACCCTTGTACTGAGTATTGAGAATATGTGCAAGAAAATGAGCTGGAGATAGTATTTGTCCCATTTGTTTTTTTTAATGCTTGTAATTTAACTCTGTCATTCCATATTTCTCTTTTTAAGATCTCACTCAGTTCCTTCCAAATTTCAACAGCAATAAAACGGCTATTTCCCTGCATTTTGTTCAAGGCTACAGAAATAGGCTTGAGGGTACTCAGCATGTGTTCAACATTTCTCTTAAGCCCAATGTTGAGAACTTCGGCTGTTTTTTCATGGTTTTGTTCACAAACTGTCATCAGATTAGGCCACTTCTTGATATAGTGCTCAAAATAGTCCACTACTGAGTTCCATCACATGTCTTGTGGGAGAGCTAGCTTGGTTCCTCCCACTTTTTTCAGAGCAGCTGCTGCAAAGTGGTTGTTCTGGAAGTATTTTGCAATTTCAACAACATTAGCCTTTATTTCTGGAACAAAGAATCATAGAATATCAGGATTGGAAGGGACCTCACGAGGCCATCTAGTCCAACCCCCTGCTCAAAGCAGGACCAATCCCCAATTTTCCCCCCAGATCCCTAAATGGCCCCCTCAAGGATTGAACTCACAACCCTGGGTTTAGCAGGCCAAAGCTCAAACCACTGAGCTTATGTTAGCTTGGGACTCTGTTCTAATTTCTTCTCATCTTGGATACATTTGCAGCATTGTCTGTGACCAAGCTGCGTACTAGACATTTGAATTTTTTTTCACTTGTTTGTTATAGCTTTTACTGCTGCTAACTTGTAAGTATTCTGCTGTGTGCATTTCCTGATGTATCAGTTGTTTCTGTAAGGAAGACACAAGCACATACAACAGGATCATTGTGGACATTGCTCCACCCATCAAGACTCAGATTAACAATTTTACCCTCTCAACCTTTTGCACACTGCTCAATTTCCCTTTCATGCACTTTATCCAGCAATTTGCCTGAGACATCTGTTTTGTTGGGTGGACTGTATCCTGGTCTTAATGACTGAGAACCACACTTCATTAACATGGTTCAATCATATGGAAAGGAGAGTTTCTTGCATAAACATAATTTTTTCATCAATTGTCTCTTTTTGTAATTTGCTGGTTCTTATCACAAACTTATCTATGGTTGTTTCTGGATGATGTTTTTTTTTTCTTTTTGCTACGGGTGATATACTGTAGCTGTGTGACGTACATGATGTGACTGAAACACTATCATTGGCAGATAACTCTGAAACTATAGAAAATGATGATGATCTTGAAGGCGGATAGTCTTCAGAATCCTGTATGTTGAGGATGGATTCTGCTAAACAAAACAAGTCAGTGTAGTTATTTAATTATTATTACCATACTACTCATTTAGTATTATTCGTTGCATTCACTGACACTCAGTACTACTTTAAAGGTGAAATTGTAAAAGGAAGATCTGTCTATTTCAGCTAGTTATTTATCACAACTGCATCTAAAATGATAGTACTATAGAGTAACAACTATATTTTTTGCTCAAACGTGAGAATTCAAGAATAGTCCAGAAGAAAGACAGGCAGTCCTTAAGAAAGAAGTATGAAATAAAAAAGTTTACAATCCTGAAGATCCTGCATGTTCAGATATGTTCCTTTCATCATCTTCAACGCAGCTTCCTCCTGAGAAGGAAACTTCTCATGATGTTTCATTTGGGCAACCAGGCCTTGCATTTCTTTGTTGCACTGTTGGCATTTTGCACGCATGCCTGTCTTACCCACAGGTAGAGGAACTAAACTGGGTCTCTTTTATGGCCTGCTGCCATTATAGGTTTTCCCTTCTAGTGAGAGAATGGTATGATAGATCTGAAATCTGTGAAGGCTACACTCAGAAAGACCTCAAGACTTCTGGAATACGTTGGTCAAACAGTTTCACTTTTGTTTCTCCTGCTTGTTCCTCCCTCCTCACATTTATCTCCAGACTTCTTCTCCTTGTCCAGATCTATTCTGCCGCCAACAATCTTCTATTCATTGAACTTTTTCAGACTTTGCACTTTTAGAGAGAGGTAAGGGATTGACTCTGTGTACACAAATTTGCAGAGGGACAATAGGGTTGACGCCTGTTATTTCTCACCTCTCTCTATTTATTAATTAATTATTTTAAAACATTTTTGCCGTTAACAAGCATGTTCTCTCTGGAGACACAAATCCACAGTTTGAGAACTGCAAAACTAAGCATCTCTGATTGTATCTTCTAGACTGAGCACTGAATCCTCTTGGGTAGATAGAAAGATTAACCTAAATAACCTATACAGAAGCCACTGGGACTCCATAAGATTGGGTCCCTAATCCATGAACTATTGGAACTCATTTACAAAACTTTACTTAAACATTACATGAATATATTGTCTCATACTATAGAATTAGAGTTTATAATCCCTATTCCATGATGAGATAGCTATAATGTATCTTAATTAAAACTATCTTTAGATAGGTTTTTTCCTCAAAAATCTGTGTTTTTTTTAAATAAAATCATTGATTTTTATGCACCGTGCTTGACAGCTACATTCTCCAGAGATTCCATCTGCTTTGGGAATTCTCCAGCATAGGGCTGCAGGGACCGAGCAGGACTTTCCCTAGAATTGCTGCTTCTGGCAGCGAGGTGCTACTGTGGTGCTGGGCACTGAAACTGAGAGCAGAGAGAAAAGGAGTACTTGTGGCACCTTTAGAGACTAACACATTTATTTGAGCATAAGCTTTCGTGAGCTACAGCTCACTTCATCGGATGCATGAAGAGCAGAGAGACTGTCTTGTGCTTTCATTGCTTGCGCTACTGATTCTCAGGCAGTGAGGAGGAGGAAGGGGCCTCCTCTGGAATGGGGTTGTGGAGCTGGGCCCTGGGGATGACAGTAGAGGAGACCGGGACAAGAGGGAGAAGGTATAGGACTGGAACTTGGGCAGGAGGTATGGGAGGAACAGGACTAGGATGTGTGTCTGCAGGGTGGTAGGTTGGTACTGGGACAGCTTGGAGGGATCAGGATTGGGGGATAGGGCAAGAGGGTCAAATTTTTTTTAAACCATTAGAGTACACTTTCCATCAGAAATCTTGAATTCAGTTATGGATTTTGAATCTAATCATTCCTCTGCTATCAGCAAATAGCTGTGAAACCTGTTGGCAAAGTGTCTCATCTCCCATTAGTGGCTGGATTAGAGAAGATGACAACCTACTACTCCTGTTAGTTACTCTGTTAGCTCAAATAGCAGAGGTTTGTTATGGATCTACAGGTTCTAACCCTGCTGATAGAACTTGTTTTCTTTAGTTTGCTTTTTTTTTAAACCTAGAAAACTGCATCCAAAAAAGTACACTAAAAGAATGTTAATGTTGTAAATGCAGGCACTCAGGGGTTAGGAAATAAGGTTGTCCTTGCAAACTAAATTTTCACCTTTGTGTGAATGCGTTTTAATACAGTTTTTAATTACACAGTGTCATTATGTTTTTTCCCTCAGGACTTCTGCGTGCACACTGCATGCTGGCTCTTACCTCTTCTTGCAGGTAGCATTTCTACTGCTTTCTAATATGCTACTTGCTGAATGTTTTACACTGAAGATCATAGTGCCTGCAGTAGCATGAGACAGTAGGACGTATATATTTTATCATGCCTTCTAACTGATGTATTTAATATAAACTAAGCTAATTTATAACATGAGGGTTGTAACGTTACTCCTCATTTTACACATGGGAAAACTGAAGCATAGAAAGTGACTTGCCTTCGGTCATACCGATTGTGACCTAGCTGGAATAGAACCCAGGTCTTAAGACGTCCAGTCCATTAGGCCTAAAACCAGATTTTTGGGTGCAATCCTGAGGGAACTAAAACAGAAAGAGCATGACAGATAATCTGTATCTTAGATATTTTATTGTAAAAGAAAATGTTGTCCCAGAGCGTACAATAAATTTTTCAGCCTTGTAACTTGTAATACGTTGCCCTATATCTACGTTATTGTATGTTGCGTACATATCTCAGCATTGTACTGAGGGCAAATAAGGTAAAATAAAGTTTGGTCATAGTTGATGGTTTGACAAGTTACTATAAATAGGGTTTGTTTTCCTTATTCCTTTATAGGCAGAAATCTCAAATTAGTTTATAGCTCATATGGAGGTACTAATCAGATGACAGCTTAAGATGTATTCTTGTGCTACTTTCTCTAGAAAGTGTTAGTGAAATATTAGGCTGAGAAATTTAGTACTATTTAGAATATAAAAACTGAACAGAGTTCTATAGTGTACTTGATTGATGAAAAGTAAAAATAAAACGGGGAAATATTAAAGATTGTATACCAAGATAGGATGTATTCAGTAGTACCGCACAACTCTGCTCTGTGGTGCAGTATTTAAATAACTGCAACAAGCTTTTTCCTTACCAGCGTTCTGGATTTTTAAATTAATACCATTAAAATGTAAACGTATTTTTCTTTCACAGGAAGGAGCAATGTGTACTGAATTCTTGAAGCAATTATCTTTCGTGGAACTAAACTGTCTAGATTGCTTAACTCAGTGGCTCTCATCCTTTCCAAACTACTGTACCCCTTTCAGGAATCTGATTTGTCTTTTGTACCCTAAGTTTCACTCACTTAAAAACTACTTGCTTTATAAATCAGTCCTAAAAATAAGTGTCACAGCATGATATTACTGAAAAAGTGCTTACTTTCTCATTTTTATCATATAATTGTAAAATAAATCAATTGGAATATAAATATTGTACTTACATTTCAGTGTATAGTTTATATAGAGTGGAATAAACAAGTCATTGTTTATATGAAATTTTAGTTTGTACTGACTTTGCTAGTGCTTGCTGTGTAGCCTTTTGTGAAACTAAGCAAATATCTAGATGAGTTGATGTACTCCCTGGGAAGACCTCTGCGTCCCCCCAGGGGTATGCTTACCCCTGGTTGAGAACTGGCTTAACGGTTTTGAGTTTATGTACTTTTAGGGGTGCTTATGAACAGAATCCCCCCCAACCCCCCCGAGGGCTTAGGTAATTCAGCATTAGTGACCTTTATAAACACCTGAGAGAGAGAACTTTACTGAGAAATAGGTTCGTCATAGTCTGCAGTCAGTTCTTCCCAAATGACCTGGCCTCCTTTACAAGAGGCAGTTAGCTTACATGTACCTGTTACTGGAGTATGAAGCTATTTTGTATAACTTTTTAAAAATCTGGAATCTAGCAGGACTGTGTGCAGACTGGATCACATTCACTTAAGGATAGTCAGGGTGCTGTTTGAAATTTTGTAAACATTTCTTCACTATTTAGTGTAGACCTTTCTTTTCCAAAACACAGGTCTGTCTTGGAATTTACATGGGAACAGGATTGCAGGTGCTATGTGCTGAACTCATCGGTCCTAGAGTTAAGATTAACGGTGGGGGTGGAACACAACTTTTTCCTGTCTTAAATACATTTCCCTTTATTGCTCTTCAGGATTCTATCCCTATGTCCATTATCAGAAAATGTAACCAGCCATTGTATTACCTGATTTTGCTCCGGTTCGCTTCTGCCTGGCATATTTATTTTGCACTATAGTAACGGTGCATGGTATTTTGTACTGTGCATCCTGTAATCTTATATGTTGCATACGTTTCTTTCCTTTATTATAACTTTCAGGCTATTGCATGTTAAGGTTGAGAAGAGCAGTCTGTTCTGAAGCCACGTCTTTCAGTTCAGCTTACAACTATGCAAAGTTTCAGAGTAGCAGCCGTGTTAGTCTGTATCCGCAAAAAGAAAAAGAGTACTTGTGGCACCTTAGACTAACAAATTTATTTGAGCATAAGGTTTCATGAGCTCCATCCGATGAAGTGAGCTGTAGCTCACGAAAGCTTATAGTCAAATAAATTTGTTAATCTCTAAGGTACCACAAGTACTCCTTTCCTTTTAACTATGCAAAGCTTTCCTTTTTGGGCTAAAACTTTGGTGGCTAACAATAGAGGCAATGCTGACATTCAATGATAAAAATCACTTTTAAAAGTGAATACGGTGATAAGAGGCCCTACAATAGAGGAAGGAGAAATAAAAAAGAGGAAAAGATAAAAATTAATTTTACTAAATTTGTCTCTTGATAGTCTGGACATTAAGCCCTTGCTAATACCCAAGTTTTCCTTTCTAGAGCAAGTGACAGGAATAGTATAGAGAAAATCCAACCAAATCACCTGAGGTGCTGCTGAAGTCAATAAATACTTATTTTTTTTAATTTAGGGAAAAAACTGTACAAACAGTCTCCAGTTTTCTTTGATGGAACTCATTCTAGCATGTTCAGATTTGACATGAACATGCAAACACATTATTTAGATTTTAATACATGTCCATGTAGATTCTTACAATCTGTGTGCAGTGAGCATTTCTATGAAGCCTTTAAAATAATAAAAGATAGTTTAAAAAAAATCTCAAGTTGTCTTGCCTGATCAACTGCAGGTGCTTTTTCTTTTCCTATAGACTTATAGTAACTATAGCACACTTCTAATCCTGCTTTAGTATTCATAGTACAAAGGAGACTCCTATAAAGAACGCATCTTGTCTTTGAAAATCCCACCCCCACCAAAAAGAAGGCTGAAGTCCGTACAGTACTCAAACAAAGCTATCTTCCCTCTTACAGCCTTCAGTTTCTTGATGTCTTCAGCTTGTCCTTTAAAATAAGTAACAAAACCAGCATAACTTTAACAGTTGCTCAATTTCTTCAAACTTAACCAGTTGTTTGTTTTGTGTTTTGAAGAACCAGTTTCTTGAATCCGTTAAGAACTATAATAGGCAGTAAAGTCATCTTAAACCCATCTGCACCTGGGAAGTAAATGACAAGTGTCTTCATCCAGTCTCTTATTATAGATAATCATGCTGGTTACACATTCCTGTGAAGCTAAGAAAAACAATCTCTGATAAGACTTTCAAAGTATATTTAAGCTATCCTGATTCTTGCCATATATGGCACAATAAACTGACCAAATTTGGTCAAATATTTTAAGCCAGTTAGTCATATGTCTTTAAATGTGCTCCATGTGTAAGCTTTTGATTCTCTTAGCAACAATATTTTTATGGGTATGTGGTGGCAGTTTCTCTTATGTATACTTTAAAAATGTGCAAGAGAATTGTTCTGTGTACAGTTAGTGTCACAAACAAAAGGACTGTTATTTTGCTGTGCAGAACGAATACACTTCAAATACTTTTTTTTTTTCCAGATAATGCTTTTGAAAGAGAGGTTGCCACATCTATTAAGTGCAATACCCAATTATTGCAACATTGAAAGCTGCGTAGTTAAAATCAGTCAGGAAATGCAAAGGTTAAGTTCCAAAACAAATGTTAATTTAACCACGTTATTTATCCTGTACACCGTACAGCAGGGGCAGTCAGGTTTTTTTTTTTTTTTTTGGTCCAGGTCCAGATTTCTTGGGGAAGATCTAATCAAGGTCCAGACTCCAGAGAAAATAATAATAAAAAAAGTAAATAAAAAGATTTCAGTGTCCGTTGAAAAGCATCTGGTGGTCCGGATTTGCCCCCAGTCCTCCTATTGACTACCCCTGCCATACGGTATACTCTTGAACTTGATGATTGGCATTAGTCTATGAATTTTTAACCAGAAAAACAGGAATGGAAAATATCGCATATGTGCATTGTAGCCAAGTTAACTTTACTGTTTATACTCAATTTTTGTTTTTATTTTTCAGTGAAATATAACATAGTTGCATTAACAAATTATTGCATTTAATTTCCTTTTTCTTTGAACGATAATATCTGCCATGTACAAAGAAGGGGGAAGGGATTTTTGGAGTAATATTAAATCATTACGTTTCAGTATTATGGCAAATTTGTAGAAAAGTATATCAAATTGAAAGTATATGATAAATATACACTTTATTTGCATTGTATCTGAAGAATAATACTTCTGAGGGGTTTAGGACCTCTTCAATAAAGGTGCTTCTTTCAATCTCGTAGCTTGTTGGAGTGGGAGAGAGGCATATTGTGGTATAATTTAGTAGTTAAACTCTGAGGAAAGGTCCTGTGCATCTGGCTGCTTGAGTCCTTGCTGTCCTGAATCAAAAAGGGCCTTCTCTCTGCATTCTGCTTCGCCCTTTTAAGGGCAGCAGTATGGAAGTTGGCAGGGAAACCTACTGTACACCCCCTTGTGAGAAAAAATACTCTAACAGGGAGGAGGAAAGCAGAACAGCAGGTGGTCAAGTTGAGGAACTAGAAAATGCCTGTTCTTGTGTATTTATGCAGCACCAACAAAGGTGAATATGTGATAATTCATGCAGCTGTATAACAAGCAGAATACACAGGGCTATGTCCCTAGGAAACACATGGATTATCTTTCGCAGTACACTGAAACTGCTACTCAGGCATGTGCCTTTTTAAAGGTACAAATTTGTAGATAGCCAAAGGGTATATAGTAGCTCAGGGGTGGGCAAACTACGCCCTGTGGGCCGGATTCGGGCCACTAGCCATTTTAATCTGGCCCTTGAGCTACTGCTGGGGGGCAGGTTCTGGGGCTTACCCTGTTCCGGTGCTCCAGCCTGGGAGCAAGGTTGGGGGCTGCTCTGCATGGCTCCTGGAATCAGTGGCTTGTTCCCCCTCTGGCGCCTACACGTAGGGGCAGCCAGGGGGCTCCGCTCCACATGCTACCCCTGTCCCAAGGGCTGCCCCCGCAGCTCCCATTGGGTGGGAACCACTGCCAATGGGAGCTGCAGGGGCGATGCCTGTGGATGGGGCAGCACACAGCAGAGCCAAGTGGCCGCGCCTTTGCGTAGAAGCCGGAGGGTGGACATGCCGCTGCTTCCAGGAGCCACCTGAGGTAAGCACTGTATGATGGTCCCATATGCAATATTAAATGGAGCCATATTGTAACCAGGTTCCCCAGCATAGGTATAGTTGTAAACAAAGCTTTATAGGAAAGGCCTACTTAATTTTCAGTGTTGCGGATCCCACAATATTAGGTTTCCACCACAATTTTCATTTTTAATTAGCTTGCTTTGTACAGTCCATAATTTTGCATACATTTTGAGTATATCATTAGTACTGTACTGCACTAATATTCAGTGCCTGTAAAATGTAAAAGATAAATGTGACTGGACTTGATTTCTACAGCAGTTGGTTAAGACTTTTAGTCTTCTGAATTTTATATTGTACTGGTCACTTTTTTAATGAATGTAATATAGCTGCAGCAAAATATCTGGTCTTTTAAAAAAAAAAAATTAGACAGCATAACATAGAGGGTAGCCTCATAGTAGAGTGTTTATATTGTTGCAGCAAATTTTTCTTAAACAAATAGGTCTAGTCTGGCTTTTCCAAATTCCTGCTGTTAATAAAGGTCCATTACAATATTGCTTCTCCGCGATTTTCCACACCTTGTGCACAACTCTGCCACAATTATTTGAAGATCATCCCGTGATTCAAGTAGGGCCTTATTTATAATAAAAGATAGGCCTTAGGTAGAACAGATCCATTTGAGGACTTGGTAGGTATTTGTTTTAGCTTTGTTGAGCAGTTTTTCCTGTTTTTTTAATTTTGTTTTGTTTGGTTATTTGTTTGGGAATTTTCTTTTTGATGATAAAGAACTAAAACTTAACTGTTTTTTTCTGAAGGTTTTTCCAAGAAAAAAAATTAATTTGAAGTGAAACTTTAATGTGAATTTTTTAATGTTTCTTCCTTTTTCTTTCTTTCTAGGCTTGCATAGATGATAACGTAGATATGGTGAAATTTCTGGTGGAAAATGGAGCAAACATTAATCAACCAGATAATGAAGGCTGGATACCTCTACATGCGGCTTCATCCTGTGGATATCTTGATATAGCAGAGTAAGGACTCTTTCTCCTATATTAAAAACATTTGTGTATATATATTACTGTTTTGCTGATAGTCTGTCAGGAGCAGATGGCATTCATAAACAAGTGTTTTTAACTTTAAGTTGTGGAGCTATCTGAGACATTTTGTATATTATACTTTGTAGCTGTCTATTCTTTTACGTATATGCCTATTGGACATCTTAAAGTTGCTTATTTTCCTTTTTAGGCTCCTTAACCAATCACAGTTTTCATAGGGCCCATCCACATAAGTCACAACAGTCAAGTGACAGTTTCAAAACTATTTTCCCTGTAGTACAGTTGGGACTTAATATTTTTTATTTGTATCCCATAAGCAGGTTGAAGCCATGTCTAAGGTTAGAACCAGTTCATAATAGGTCCCATACTTTGGTTGTATTAGCAATTTTGATGCTTTAATTTTTCAGTCATGTGATTGTGTAACTTCCTCTCCTGGTTCTTCTGGTGGTGTAAATTAGAAATGGCATCATAGAACAGACTTTTAGCGTCAGAGTTAAAGGTCAGTTATGGACATAGTCAGACACCCACAGAGTCCAGGAAGAGCCTTTTTCTTCAAAAAGGCTGCTGAGTGCTTCTGAAGATAACAAGGTAGACAACCTTTTGACAGGACTTTTGAGAGCTTTAGTTTAGTCCACCTGCCACAGTTACATGTTCAGGGTTCTTATACTCCATTTGCTGACTGCCTAGATAATTTTTCTCAGGCTTAGTACCATATAACATAAGACAGATGGGTTCTGGAAACAATCACCACTGGTTACATCGGTGATGGGCAACCTGTGGCCTGTGGACTGCATGCGGCCCATCAGAGTAAACTGATTGCACGATGTGAGACATTTTGTGGATGTTGACTGTCCACAGGCATGGCCCCCTGTAGCTCCCAGGGGCTGTGATTCGCCGTTCCCTGCCAATGGGAGGCAGCGGCCCACAGCGACGTCTGCAAAATGTCTCATAGCCCACAATCACCTTACCCTGATGGGGCACATGCAGCCCACCACTGGGTTATCTGATAGAGTTGCCCTCTCTTCCTCTTCGCTTCTCTCTTCAGGACCCCTCTCGTGAGCAGATGCTCAGACAAGAAGTAGACTCCCTGTTCTGTGTGGGAGCCATAGAACTGGTACCTCTTCAGCGAAGAAGAGTATTTTACCCAAGATATTTCCTTATCCCCAAAAGGGAAGGAGGCCAGAGGCCCATGCTAGATCTCAACTGAACATCTTCATCTGTGGTTCAGACGGTAGATGTTTAGCGAGGACTTCAATAATCTCCTCACTAAACAGGGGCCTCTGCTTTATAGCTCTCAATTTGAGACTTATTTCCAAATAGATATATCCACCCTGCACCCGTAGGATATTCCAGAGATTTACCGTGGGCCCAAGCCATTACCAATACAGAATGCTCCCCTTCATTTCTCAACAGCACCAAGAGTATTTACAAAGGTGTTACTTGTAGTGGCAGCTCACCTGTGTTGTCAGGGTTCTTCTACTTAGATGACTGCCCACAGAGAAATCATATTAGGAAGTACAGAGCCTTATCGTAGGGTTATTTGCCCACCTCCATGAACATGTGGTACAGGGTACTTGGACCCACCAAGAATCCCACTTGCACATAAACCTTCTGAAGCTGTTTGCAGTGCACAACAATCCTGCAAACAATTTCGCCTCTTTAGTTGGGCCCCTCAAATCTGGGTCATGTCAGACAATGTGACAGGCTTACTTTATCAACAAACAAGTAGGCGGGGAGCAAAGTCCACCCTTCTTTGCATAGAAGCGGTCAGTCTATGAAAGTGTTGCATTCACCATCATGTCGCCCCTATTGGCTGTGGACTTTCCAGGAATGCATAACATATTGGCAGAGAGCCTCTGCAGAAAGTTCTCCAAAGACCGCGAGTGGGAGCTATACAACTTGGTGCTATAGACAGCTCTTGGAAGTGGAGATTTCCATCGTGGGATCTCTTTGCGTGTCAGGAGAACAAGAAGTGGCTGACCACCTGCTCCAGAGCAGTTTAGCGCCACAACTCCAGAGCTGATGTGCATATTACCACCCATCTTTCTCTTACCTTGAGTCCTGAGGAAGATCAGACAAGCTGGAGCATTGGTTATCCTCATTGCTCCCCAGTACCCCAAGCACTTCTGATTCCCGAGTATTTTTTGGAACTCCTCACATCCAGGTATCTCTATTTCCCCACTTCCCAGACCTACTAACTTAGGACAAAAGCAAGATCAGATACCCCAGCCCAGCATCCCTCTATCAAAAAGTGTGGTTTGGATGGATGACAGACCTAGAAAAGTCATGTTCAGAGGTGATGCAATCCATCCTTAGCAAGAGTAGGAAAGATTCCATGAGAAAATGCTACACAGCAAAATGGAAAAAATTTCCATACCTGATGCCAGCATCATTAGATACCTCTGGAAATTTCTGACATCCCTACCATTGTGGGTTATCTCTAAAAATGACAGGGCTATCCATCCGCTCCTTGTGAGCCCACTTGGCAGCTGTTAGCACTTTTCACCCTCCAGTGGACTGTCTTTTCTAGTATTATAGTGAGATTTCTGAAAGGACTGATCCAAACCTTTCCTCCAGTGCTGAATCTACCCATATATGGGACCTCAGTCTCGTCCTATCAACACAGATGGATACCCCATTCTAACCTGTAGCCTCCTGTTGATTCATACATTTCTTTATGAAGGTTGCATTTCTGATTGCAGTCACCTATGCTAGGAGAGTGAGTTGGGTGTCCTTATGGCTGACCCTTTCTATATAGTCTTTCATAAGGATAAACTTTCCTTGAGATTATACCCTAAATTGACTCCTAAAATCATCTCAGAATTCCATCTGAACCAGAGCATCCAACTACTGTCTTTTGAGTGAAGTTCCAGCCATTAGAGAGGACAAAAAGCTTCACTCTCTCTTCTACCCACAAAGGACGAAATCCTTCAGAAATCCCCCAGGCTGCTTGTTTCCTTTGCTGAATGCATGGGAGATAACTTCATCTCCTTACAGTCTGTTCAAATGGATTTCATGCTGCATAGTGCTTTGTTGTGAGCTTCTCAGGATGTGAGGGCCACTCAACTAGAGCCCAGGCTACGTTAGTGGTCTTGCTTCAAGACCTCACTCTTTGAGGTCTGCAGAGCAGCTCTGTTCATACCTTTGTACTGGGAGCGTAATGTCTCACAAGTGTCTACAGCAGAAGCATCTCTCAGAAGAGTAGTCCTCCAGTCTGTGGTACAGTAAAGTTCCTTTCCTCCTCCTCCTCAATAAATACTGCTTGAGTCACCTCAAGTAGAATACACATAGGTACCATGACTTGAAAAAGAAAGGATGTTACTGTCCTTGTACAGTAACTGGAGTTCTTTGAGATGTGTGATCCCTGTCTATATTCCACTACCCATCACCCTGCCTCTCTTCTGGAGAGCCTTATTGTAGGGTTATTTGCAGTGAAAGGTGACTGGAGAGACTGTCTGCGCTGCAACATATGTCCTTGGTTCAAAGCATGAGGAGGAGAAGAGCGCAGGGACAGACCAACAGATGCTGCTGGCAAAAATCTTCCAGGCTCAGGCACATGCAGTGCATACACATCTACAGTGGAATACAGATAGGGACCACACATCCGGAAGAACTCCAGTTACTATACAAGGGGGTAAGTAACCATTCTTTTGTATCACAAAAGTTTTGGTTGCCGAAAAGAAACTTGAAGTGTTGGGAAAAGTTCATATAGTAGCATAAATTGTCATGGATTTACAAGACTTCAAAGAAAAGCCAATATATTTTTGTAAAGGTCGTGAAGACTTTTCCAAACATACATCAAGACAAGTATATGAATTCAAGCATTCATCTTCTTTCTAGCATTTCCTTTATGATGTGAAGATTGTGTTTTCGGTGTGGAGTGACTCCTACTCCTTCCTTGATTTCTTTTTGCATCAAAGGGCTGGGGGCAGTGTATTCTGATGACTGTCCTGCTCTCATTGGAAAAGAAAGACTGAGAAAGTGGAGTGTTGGATCTTTGTACTGCCCACCCTGCAGCTGCTGAAGTGCTTCTGCAGCCAAACAATCTGCTCTTGCATCCCCTGCTACTGTCGTAAGGGATCCCTAGGGGCTTCCTTTCAGACTTAGATGGGATTATAGTTTATCTATCTTGGGATAAGACCCTTTTTTAAAAAAAAACAAAACTTATTTTGTGTATAAATCTTAACTTATTGCAAAGTCAGGGTCACTGGAAAAAATGCTGTACTAAATTTTACTTTCAATTTTCTCAAATTTCTTACCTTTATAATCCAGAGCTTGAAGCAAGATAAAAAGGGGCACTTTCCCTCCAAGCATTGCTGCTCTGAGTTGTAGGGGGCATCTAATGC
Organism: Eretmochelys imbricata; assembly: GCF_965152235.1. Lineage (NCBI taxonomy): Eukaryota > Metazoa > Chordata > Testudines > Cheloniidae > Eretmochelys > Eretmochelys imbricata. The sequence goes on from NC_135572.1 coordinate 287,393,518, forward strand.
CAAATACATAATATATAAATTACACCCATAATAGTACATTAGACGTTAAGGTTGCCAAGTTGATTTTGCAGTCTTAACATATGGTTGGATATGTGTAATTTTCTAGGTTTTAAAAAAGCAAATTAAAGAAACAGATTCCATCAAGCGGCATCGTAGTGACATCCATATGGTCATCCAGGGGGGTTGGAACCTTCAGGTCTACTTCACAGACCACTGCAATTTGAGCTAAGGGTAATAACTGATAGAGGATGACAACCTCTACTACTGCTATGTGGAGCAGCATTAGAGGGGGATGAGAAATGTTGCCAGTGAGCTTCACATACATTTACTCATGGTAGTGGGATGGTGAGAGTTGTGAATCTTAGATTCCAATCCAGGGTCTGGCAGAGGGTGTGTTCTGGAGGTCATAGGCTCTTCTGTCCCTTCTCCTCCAATCTCTCTCTATCCCAGTCCTGTCTCTTTGCTACCCCAGCTCCTCTGTCCAGTCCCGTTCTTCTTGCCTAACTACTGTTTCCCAGTCCCAGTTTCTCTGTGTTAGTAGGGGTAATTTAGTTAAGTGGGATGCTGGAAGGCTGATATCTATAGGACAGAGTTAAAGCTTACAATGTACAATAGTGCTACTGTTAAGTTGAGAGTCTGTGGCCGGAGGAATAGATATTTTGACACTTCACGGTACAGAACTCTTCATTTCCCCTGCTTTTTGTACTGGGTATATTATGCGTATACAACAAAGCTTTAATACATATATTTGTTTTAGGCTTTTTAACTGGCAGGGAAAATTTCCCTGCCAAGCAGAAGTCTGAGCTCCCTTACTGAGTCTCCATAATACAATACATTTTCAACCGATTGTTCAAACATTCACCAGTCCTTACAGTCTCGTGTTGTAGGAAAATTTGTCCCATTTAGACCTCTGGAGTAAAGTGGGAATAGTGCATGCTTCTCAAAGGTTAAACCTGTCTGCCTGTGTGTGGCACAGGAAATGTGTGACAGATGACCAGAATGAGGAACATGTGACAGTTTAAGTATAAAATCTGCTTTCTAAAAGCGTCTTCTCATTTTGTGAATCTAAATTTTTAAACCTTGTCGCCCTTCTTTTCTGCAAATTAATCTTTAACAGATTAAAAACAGATTTTATACGTAACTATTATCTGTTGCTTAGGCTGTGATGCTCAGTAAAGCATGTGTATTCTACCTTTTGTTTATTTGGAGCCCAAGGGGATGGGGATTGTTGTGTGGGGACAGTGTCTGAAGAAAAGTCCTTGCTCAGCCTTCTTGTGTGGAAGGTGGTTTATGGAGAGAGAAGGATTCCTGTGTCCATGTTGCTCCAAAGTTCTGTTAATGTAGTCCCCTCATCGTTTAGCTAATCCTACTTTCGTCGTAGAATTCAAAATGATTACATCAAAGAACCCCAAAACAGAGACAGAGCAGGCTTCTCCTTAAAACCAAGAGGTACAGGTCACCCCACCTTACTGTAGGCTGGCTTTCTACAAACTGACTGCTCTCAGATTGCACACCTCACTACAGAGCCCCCTGCCCTGCAAGCAGGACTAGAACCCCTGCTGCTGCGCCACACCGCATGCCCCTTCCCCGCACAGCATTAAAATAATAGCTTGCCATTCCAACACAGTCCTCAGGACACCACACCTTCAATGAATGCAGTGCATCCTGCCAATGTTAATGCCAGCCTCCCACCCCATGCAGTGATTCAGGAAAATCTCATCCCTTTACACACACAAAATTAATGCAGGTTCTCTCTATTCTATACCCTCATTGGGGTGACTACCTCCATCCTATTGGCCCAGTTAATGTCTACCTTCCCTTTTAGAGGATGGCAGTGGTGGCTACTGCTGCTTAGTAACTCCCAGGTGTTGCAGTTGAGAGCATAGAGGGACCTGGGAGGGAAAGAGGAAAGCTGCTCAGGAGCTGTTTTTGAATAGGGGGAAGGGAGGGGGAGAAACTCTGTTGGGCAACAAGAGGGAAGGAGGGAACAAAAATAACTCAGCCACTCCCTTCTCCCCATCTATGACTGGGCCAGCAACTTCCTACCTGAAAACTATTTTTGGTTCCTTCTGGTTTATTTCTTTCTTCACTTACATCTCTTTTGGGCTTTGGAGCAACAGAGAGGAGCATAAGGCCCCAGAGCTGCAGGAGGAGCATCTTCTCTTGCCTGCTTGCAATCCCGTCACAGAAAACACCACATGAGAATGCACTGAAGTATAAATTAGGTATTCATAGATTCCAAGGCCAGAATGGACCATTGTGACGATCTAGTCTGACCTCCTGTATAACAAAGGCCATTGAAATTCCCCAAAATAATTCATAGCTCATGTTTTAGAAAAACATCCAGTCTTGATTTAAAAATTCAGTAATGGGGGCTCCACCATGATCCTTGGTAAAATGTCACCCCATAACCTTCTCTTGGTTAAGCTAAATAGATTGAGCTTCTTGAGTCTGTCACTCTGAGTCAGGTTTTCTAATCCTTGAATAATTTATGTGGCTCTTCTCTGAATCTTCTCGAGTTTATCAACATCCTTCTTGAATTTTAGGCACCAGAACTAGGCACAGTATTCTAACAGCTGTCTCAGATGGGGTAAATACAGGGATAAAATAACTTCTCCACTCCTACTTGAGATACCTCTGTAGTATGCATCCCAGGATCACAATAGAACTTTGGCCAGTGTCACACTAGAGCTTATGTTCAGCTGATTATCCATTATGACCCCCAAACCTTTTTCAGAGCTAACTGCTTCACAGGTTAGCGTCCCTTATCCTATAAATATGGGCTACAATCTTTGTTCCTCAATGATGTATACATTTACATTTAGCCATATTAAAACACAGATTGATTTGCAGCCAGTTTACCAAGTGATCCAGATTGCTCTGTATCAATGACTTGTCCTCTTCATTATTTAACACTCCCCCCATTTTTGTCTCATTTGCGAACTTTATCAGTAGTGGTTTTATGTTCTTTTCCTGGTCGTTGAAAAAATGTTAAATAGTGTAGGGCCAAGAACTGATACCTGCAGGACCAACTGGAAGCACACCCGCTCAGTCATAATACCCCATTTACAGTTACATTTTGAGACCTATCCTTAAGAAAGGGATAGATAATAAGGCAGAAAATATCCTATTGCCTCTATATAAATCCATGGTACGCCCACATCTTGAATACTGTGCGCAGATGTGGTCGCCCAATCTCCAAAAAGATATAGTGGTCTTGGAAAAGGTTCAGAAAAGGGCAACAAAAATGATTAGGGGTATGGAACTGCTTCTGTATGATGAGAGATTAATAAGACTAGGACTTTTCAGCTTGGAAAAGAAACGATTAAGGGGCGATATGATTGAGGTCTATAAAATCATGACTGGTGTGAAGACAGTAAATGACAGTGTTGTTTACTCCTTCTCATAACACAAGAACTAGGGGTCACCAAATGAAATTAATAGGCAGCAGATTTAAAACAAAAGGAAGTATTTCTTTACACAGAACACAGTCAACCTGTGGAATCCCTTGCCAGACAACGTTGTGAAGGCCAAGACTACAACAGGGTTCAGAAAAGAACTAGATAAACTCATGGAGGACAGGCCCATCAATGGCTTTTAGATGGGATGGGAATGGGTGACAGGGGGTGGGTCACTTGATGATTGCCTGTTTTGTTCATTCCCTCTGGGGCACCTGGCATTGGCCACTGTCGGAAGACCAGATATCGGGTTAGATGGACCTTTGGTCTGACCCAGTATGGCTGTTCCTACGTTCTTGCAGCTTTTGAAGCCCTTACATGTTTAGATAGGCTCAGATGACAGGGCATTTAATTACATAGCTATATGTTTTAAGATTGCTGCTTGCAAGTGGATGTATGGCTGCACCATGAATTAGGCTCAAAGGTTCATAGTATTTGTGTTTTAAATGAAAATTCTTCAAATTTGCCAAAGCAAATACTACTCATTATGGCTAATGAACACAAATCTTTGTTCAAATGTTTAGCTGCTTGAGTGCTGGTAGGTGTTTCTGATATTTAATTACTAGTACAGTACAGACCCGTTTACGTGCAAATCCGCTCAACGTGCAGTAGTGCCATACCTCCCACTGCTACCTATTTAACACGCGAAACTTGTTAATACGCGGTACAGGAACTTGCTATGTAGTGCTACAGATTTGTTCACTAACTCACTGACATAGAAATCGACAGGAAGTGTGGAGTGGAAAGGTGTTGTACATCTTTACCGATGTTGGTAAAGACTTATCACGCACGCTTAGTCATTGTCATGCTAGAGAGAGATAATATATAGTAGTTATATAGTAATATATATACTACATTAGAAAATTTTAACCGTAGGCCTAATATAATGGGGCTAAACTGTAGAAGAAAACTGTAAACTGTAGAAGAAAAGCTAGCTGCAATAGATTGAGTAAATAGCGGAGAAACCCAAGCCAAAGTTTCAAAGATATTGGGATTGCCGAATCTATTCTCCGAGGATGGCTAAAATACTAATCTAAACTGAATTGCTTTGTACAAAATATCGAATCTGCCGTGAGGCTTAAGCGAAAACGTGTGCGCTATTCAGCAAAACCCACAATAGACAAAGCCATGCGCACATAGTTTGTTCAGGAAAGGCTGAAAGGAATGCCGCTAAGTGGGCCAATTCTTCAAGCCCAAGTGACAAAATTTGGAAATTTAACAGGGGATGAATCATTCCAAGACAGCAAGGGGTTTATAAGTCGTTTTAAAAATCATCATAGCATAACGCAGGTATCGATTTCTGGAGAAAGCTGATCAGCCGATGAATTGGCTGCAAACGTGTTTCATCTGTGGGGAATGACAGACTTCATAAGAAAGAAGGAAAAAAATGCGAGCCAGAAAGAGCAGAAAATAACGGCCTTTTTTTCCTAAGCGAATCATACACTTTTGTCAGCATGGGCCTCTTAACCTGCGGTCCGTTAACAAGCTGTCGTGACGCCTTGACTCCCAACATCCGCACGTAAACGGATCTGTACTGTAAGTACTGTACAGCTCTAATTCGGTCTTCAAACAAGCATCTGTCAGACTCTAAGGCCATGTCTGCACTACAAACTTTGATGCAAGTTACATCAGCATAAAGCCACTGTAATTAGTAAATCTGTTGTGCGCTTTGCATACTTGGCATCTTGCACTGGCACTCAGCATACTCACTAGGAGTGCTTGTGTTGATGCACAGTGTGGTGTGCTGTGGGTAGATATCCTAGTATGCAACCTGCCACCACCCACCACACTGTCTTTTGGGAAGTTTTGGCAATGCATAGTGGTTCAGAAACTAGTTGTTCAGGGTGACTGGGAGCAATGGGTCAACTTCCCAGCATGCAGCTGTCTCCATCTCATAATGTCATCAATATACTATAATTTTCACACCATTTTTAAAAAATCCCATGAACCCATGTGGCCCTTCTCCCTGTCCATCATGAGACCGAAGCCTGGAACTGCACAACCCTGCACTGTTGTCCTAAGTATTGCAAGTACGGGAAGTACAATCCTCTGGTATTTGCAGAGCCATAAGAAGAACTGAATCAGCAGGGAACATGATTTCTTGGAGGACAGATTTTCTGTGGGACATAGTGAGAACCAGTTCAAGGTTGTTGGTGGCATTCATGGAGCACTGCTTCTGGGCCCAAGAAATGAGAACTGACTAGTGGAATTGCATCATAATGCAGGCTTGGGATGATGAGCAGTTGCAGAAATGTTGGATGCCTAAGGGCACATTGCTAGGTCTGTGTGCTGAGCTCATTCCAGTGCAGGCACAACAAAATGAGAGCTGCATCGACAGTGGAGAAGTGAGTGGCATTCACACTGTTGAAACTTGCAATGTTGGATTGCCGCTGGTTAGTGGAAAACCCACCGGGGGTGGGGTGGGGGTGGGGGTGGGGGGCTGTTGTCATGCAGATGTGCAGAGCCATTAATAGTCTTCTGCTATGCAGGACTGTGGCTGTTGGCAATGTGTAGGTCCTAGTGGATGAATTTGCAGCAATGCAGTTCCCAAGCTGTGTTGGGGAGAGAGATGGCATGCAAATCCTATTTTGGCACCAGACCACCTTATCACAGAATATGTCAACAGAAAGGGCTACTTTTCTATGGTCATGCAAGCACTGATGGATCACCAGAGATGCTTTACCAACATCAGTGTTGACTGATCAGGGAAGGTGCATGGCGCTCATCTTTAAGAACACCAGACTTTCTAGAAAGGTACTGGCAGATTACCGCTGGCGATGTTGCAATGCCAGTAGTGATCCTGCGGGACACGGTAAGTAGGTGCTTTCAGAATTTAGGCATTCTGCTACATATGTTGTAAACTAATAAAGATGAATTCTTTTCCAAATAATAGAATTTTATTCAGTAACCAAACCAGTGCAATGAAAAATCTGTGCAATTTAATAGCCAATACATAAAAACTTAATGGAACAGAACTTAAAGGGAAAGAACATTCATGAGTATTTTACCTACATATACACTGCTGTGAAAACCATAGTTGTTGTATGAGATGATGTGGTTGTCCTGAATATCCCCTGGTTTGGAATGGTAGGAGTAGGAATATAGGCCCTGATAACTTGTGGACTGTTGAGGGGGTAAGGAGGTGCTCTAATGGAGTTCTCCATGCCACTTTAAAATGAGGCAGGCCCATGATTGTTCAACTTTTCGGTCCACAAGAGTCTGCAGAATCTGTTTGCTCCTGGAGAAGCCCCATTATGTCCTGGGATGTTGCCCTCTCCTTTTCCTGCTGGGACTTGTAGGCTTTTCTGCAGTGTTCACCCTTCAGTCCCTGTGCTCACATTCTAATGAAGCACTGGCTTTTAAGATCTAACTGAATGTGTCATCCCCAAGCCCCTTCTTTCTCCTCCTCTTTCTGATCTGGAGATCTGTCGGTGGGGAGGGCGGAACCCCTCAAGGCTGCAATAGCTGCAGATAAAACGCAGAAGTACCATTATCCATATAGTCACAATGGAAAAAGTGAAAGTTAACATTCAGAAGTCCCTTCCCTTACTTTCCTAAAGTTTTAAACTAGTCATGCTTATTGACACTTCTGCTTCGGGCTGCATGAGCATGGCGCCACTCAGAGCGCTAGCCATGTTGTGTAGGGCCTGCCAGGGATGAGGGAAATGAGGAGAGAATTGCTTGGTGTCAGGGAAGTATGAGTATGGGACAATGGCACTGAATACTGGCACCATTTTGCACAGGTGGTGGTGATTTTAGCTGATATCTCAGTCCTGAGGGTAACAAAGGCACAGAAATCACAGCTGCTTCTGGTGTCCTGAAGCTGCCCAGGCCTCTCTGCTGTTAGCCTGTGTACTGCAATGTTGTCTGCTGAAGTTTTTGCTGACTGGTGTGGGAAAGTGTCCTACTGCAGAGGAAGAAATAAGGCTGCCATCCCTAGAAGCCTTCGGGAGAGGATTGCAGAGTATCTCCATGAAAGTTTCATACAGATCTGTCAGGAGATTTCAAGGGACATCCATGTGTATGTAAACAGCTCTACATTGCCCCCCTTGCCTAACTGTACTGGGGACAAATTAAATAGTAGACACATGCACAACTAGGGTGACACAAGGAGGCTTATGTAAATCTAACTTTGTAGTGTAGACCAAATTGGCTGTCCTTAGATAATTTTAATACTATCACTTATGTTGTTGTAACACTAGAATGTCCTAGGTGGTGCTTTGTCTCCTCCTATGCATTTGGAATCTAAAAACAACACAAGCTTACAATAGGGATGAACATGAAGGGTAAAGAGAAGGGATGCAACATTCAAGCATTCTAACTGAGTTGGCACATGAGGGGTTTTTTAATAAAAAGTCCCTCCATAAATATACGAACTATCCTTGTATTCCCTACTCACTATTACAATTTTTTCTGTAAAATATCATCTCGTCTTTCTCCCCAATGTTACCTTAAGTAAAAAAATTAAAATAAAAATTTGTTTTAAAAAATTCGAACGTATTTCCTGATTGCCAAGCCGTACCTCATTAATCACTGGGGATGGGGAAGCACTAAACCATTCAAATGTGTGACTCTGCAAAATCTTGATGGGGAGGCCAGGTTAGAAGCCCTTGTGGCCACCTGCTTTAACAAAAGTCTGTTGGGGCTTTCAGCCAACCTCCCTCAGTGTGAAATGGTTCTCATTTGTGGGTTTCGTGTTATGAAATTTTAGACTTTTACACAGCTGTCTTTTTTGGGGGTGGGATGGGGATAGTGTGTATGATTTTTATTCCCCCTAAATTTTCCTAAGCCCATTGTAGCTTGGTTCCCTTGGATTGCTAGTTCACTGTTCCTTTGCTTGAAAGTGTGTGAGCAAGGTTAGATTAAAAATGATCTTTTAAAAAACAAAAGCAAGTATTTTATTTACATGTTGCTAGTTCTTCCCCTTGATATTCTTGAATTCTTAAAGTGGATGTCATGTACTTGTTTGTTGTTAGAACTGCAGATTTGAATATGTCTTAAAGTGCACATCTATACAGAGAGACTAGCCTAGAGTCTCTTTAACCTTCTTACTCTTTACACCTCTTTTGTGTTCAAGAACACAAGCTTGAACACAAAATTGACAGGCATATATTCCATTCTTCTTTGCGTCTAGCACCACCTTCTGATATATTGATAATGGAGTAGCTGATCTGGGACTCAATTAATAAAAAATTAAAGGAGGGTATTTAATATTAATGCCAGTCATCATGGGTTTATGGAAAGTAGATCCTGTCAAACTAATTTATTTGATTAAAGATAACATTGTTGATGTGATATACATAGATTTCTGTAAGGTGTTTTACTTCATAATGCTTGACATTTTGATTAAAGAACTAGAATGATATAAAATTAATGTGGCAATGTTAAATGGATTACAACCTGTCTGATAGGTGTCAATGTAAATATGAACAGGGAATCATCATTGAGCGGGATGTGTTTCTAGTAGGGTCCTGAAGGGATCGGTTCTTGAATTAAAGCTATTTGACATTTTTATCGATGACCTGTAAGAGAACCTAAAATCACCACTGATAAAGTTTGCAGGTGACACTAACGGGGAATGGTTGATAATGAAGAGGACAAGGCACTGATTTAGAGCGTTTGCCTGGTAAGCTGTGCACAAGCCAACAGTGTGTTTTAATATGGCTCAATGTAAATGTATACGTCTCTAGGCTGTACTTATAGGATCCTGGGAAGCAATGAATCTGTAAAAGATTTGGAGGTCCTGGTTGGTAATCAACTGAACATGAGCTTCCAGTGCTACACTGAGGCCAAAAGTGCTAATGTGAACCTTGGATGCAGAAACAGTAGAATCTTGTGTAGGAGTAGAGAGGTTTTATCCCTTTGTTTACCCCTTCTGCAACCACTGCTGGAATACTGTGGCTAGTTGTGGTGTCCACAATTCAAAAATGATGATGATAAATTGGATGTGGTTCAGAGAAGAGCCATGAGGATGATTAAAGGATTAGAAAACCTATATTACAATGACAGATTGAAGGAGCTCTGGTTATTTAGTTTAACAAGGAGAAGGTTAAGGTATGATCAGTCTGTATATACTGAGAATATATTTGATAATGGTCTCTTCAATCTCGCAGGCGAAGATATAACTTGATTCAGTTGCTGAAAGTTCAAGCTAGACAAATTCAGTCTGGAATTAAAAATGTATGCCTTAACAGTAGGAAAAGTTTAATCACTGAAACAATTTACCCAGGGTAATGATGGATAGTCCAACACGTGCTGGTTTTAAATCAAGATTGGATATTTTTCTAAAAGATACACTCTAGGATCTATTTTGGGGAAATTCTAAGGCCTATGTTACACAGGTCAGATGAGATCACGATGGTCCCTTCTGGGCTGGAATCTGTGAATTATTTCCCCCATTTCTACATGCTTTCCAATTCTTTAAACTGGGGAGATTTTTCCCATCCTTTTCACTCATATTCACACTGAATTAAAAATGAGACATTAGAAATTTTAACCTCCATATGTTTTGGAAAGTTGCAGACCTGTGAAAATAGGAAGCTGTATTGCAGAGGGGAAAAGGGACGTATAGCAGAAATGGGTTCACAGACATGGATGACAATGTATTAGAGGTATGGAAAGAGAATAAAAAAACATGAGGGCCCTCTGTTCTGCACTACTCCACTACCAAATTATTCTCCTACCTCACTGATGTGTCAATATTTGGTATGTTTGGATGGCATGCGTCAAATAAGGGGATGCTGAAAGGTTGGCATCCCTCTGGTTGCAGTTAAGTTTGAGGTGTGCATTCTGTGTCGTGTAGTATTCATGGTGGTGGTAAGGTATGTGGGTGCGGTGGGGTTAAGGAAGGGAGAGTATGGTTATGTCACTTAACTTTTTATTTCTTTAGTTTTGTCCAGGTACATTTTGTGGTAACTTTAACAAAGCTTTTTGTGCATAACTATATGTAGCCTTTATTTTAAAGGTGCATAATGGATAAAACTTTAAATTTACCTTCTACTAAAACAACAGTAACAAATCCAGCAAAACCAATTATGCAGATATCTACAAATTTTTGTCTGGTGCATGTGATAATTTTAAACTGCTGAATACTTTTTAAAAGATCTAGTTTAGAAATCTAGGGACTTTTTTTTTTTTTTTTTTTTTTTGCAACTAGCAAATTCTTCTTTCTTTATGGATCTTAAATTGCAGTCTAGCGAAGAGGAGGAGAAATAGCATGAGATGGCATTTAATAGTAGCAATTTTAAAATGTTTATAGTATGTGTTTTTCTGTGCTTTATATATAGTACTAAGACTGATGTTAAATAAACTTCATGAAATGGCAGTAACTTCTCTTGAGCTGCAAAAATTAGTGTTTGATAAAAATAGACTTTCTCATGGTCTGATCTGGTACCATGCATATTTGTCAGTGTGTAGTTGATTTGAATTTGAATTCTTGCAAACAAGCAGTTTAAGACTAGAACATTAATTTTAATAATGCTTCAGCATTCTCCTATACCCACCAAAGTAGAAGATATGTATGCCGCCCTGAAAGCCATTTCCAAAAATTACATAAACACAATAAAACCATTCATTAGGTTAACATTCCGTTTAACAGTTACATTTGAAAGGGTTTGATGCACAAGAAAAAGAAGGAAGAATGACTAGGTGGAGAAAATAAAATATAGTGTGGATTCTACAAAATACCACCTAAAATTAACTTGTATTATAGCCGCACGCAAAGGACCTGTTAAGATTGGTGTCTCGTTGTATGTGAAGTTTTTAGTGTTTGGTCTGAGGAACATAGTTTAAGATGATATACAATAGGTGAAGCATGGAGGACAGGAATAATATCATATATTTGTAAATATATGCAAAGCTTTTAAAGTAAATGTCAGCTGTCCCTTAAGCTTTCTTAAGTACTGTCGGGCAGTGATTGTGGGTGAAGTGGACAAATAGGTAGCCGAGGCTGGCAATTTTGGTGGCGTGTGAAGGCAGGCATACTTAGACAAAATTTAAGAAGGAGAGTTAAAGTTATGGAAGTATTTTAAGGGGACAAGTAAATAAAAATAGCAGGAGCCAGTGGAGGTAATCAGAGATATGGTCAGAGTTACTAGGAAGGAAGATGATCTCAATAGCTATGCTTTTGTATGGATGGAAGGGTGTAGTGACCTGGGTACTGGGGAGACCAGAGAAGAGGAGGTTGCAGTAGTTAGGAAGGTACATGAGGACCTGGATGAATTTTAACAATCTGGACAGAAAGTCAAGATTGCATCAGCCTAAATGCGTGGCACAAAAAAGAAGTGTTGGTTTACCTTTTCGATTACATCATGTTGCTGTCTGTTAGCAAGCCTACATATACATTTTTTTAGAAGAGCCAGCCAATCAAGATGCTCAACTTTCAATTAGTTCATGTTTTTCACAACAGGTGACATCAACATATATGTGCTTGTATATTTTTATTTGTATACCAACCCATCAATTGTACATGGCAGTTTAGAAAGCACATTAAACAAGTTAAGGCATGATCTCTGCCCTAAGAGCTTACAATCTAAACTGACTAGACAAATACATAGAAATTAACTGTGGGGGAAGGAGAGGCAGGTCCACAGTTATTAAACCTCCTTCCCCAACACAGAGAAAAGATGCATAGCCATGAAGCTTCTCCCTTAAAAGTACCACAACTATTAAACGCAACAAATCTGTATGGTGCATCCTCAACAAAGCAAACATCCCACATTAAATGCCTATGTAAATAAACCCCCCACTCCTTCCTTCTCAACAAAAATTCCCTTCATAACTTCCCCCCCTTCTCTCTCCCTCTCTCTCTCAATTGTGTTTGCTATTTTTCCAAGTTAAAATAACTCCAGTAACTTATTTTTGGAATTAGGCATAAGCATCTATCTAAGGCTAAACCTCTTGGTGATCATAAAGTCTTACTCTTTTGTTTTCTAAAGAGTATATCAGCTTGCCTTAACTATGTTAAGTTCGGTTTTCAAGTTCAGATCAAAGCACTGATCTCTAAAGCAGGGTGTTTCTCAACCTTTCTTTTTCTGAGGCCCCCCCAACATGCTATAAAAACTCCACGGCCCACCTGTGCCACAACTGTTTTTCTGCTTATAAAAGCCAGGGCAGACATTAGGGAGTAGCAAGCAGGGCAGTTACCTGCAGCCTGATGCCACAGGGCCCCCCTCAAAGCTACATTGCTCAGGTTTCAGCTTCAGTCTTGGATGGCGGGGCTCAGGGCCTGGGCTTCAATCCCATGTAGCAGAGCTTCAGCTTTCTGCCCCATGCTCTAGCTGGCCCTGCTTGTTGACCTTCCTGAAACCTGCTTGCAGCCCCCTAGGGGGCCTCAAACCCCTGGCTGAGAACCTTTGATATTTTTCCTGTGCTTGTTGGATACTATCTTTCTCCTTTTGTGTTTACCTAATAATTGATAAGCTGGTCGAGCTAAGTGCCTAGATGTTTGTCCAGGGACTGATATTTTCAGTGGAGAACTTCTGACTCCTTCCTTTTTGGCCTGAAAAAATGGGTTTGAACGTGAGTGTGTTGCAAAACTACCAGTTTACAGTATTTGTTTTGAGGTGTGAAGTGGTACGGAGTACCTTTCTTGTTTTAGCAGCTAGAGAACTACTTTAATAGGTGTCATTGGCACAGACATCCAGTTTGCAGAGTTACCTAAATATTCCTCTATAGTAGAGAACCAACTGTAGCAAGTGCGAGGCAAAAGATACACGGTCATATATCATCAACAGATTGAGGCCATTGTTAGCAAATGACTGCAGCAAGAAGCATATTTGGAAACACTGACAGTATTGGAGATGGGATAGATCCTTAAGGAACACCACACTTCAGATTCCTTGGTGATGACTCTCAACTGTCCATCGCCATCGATTGACTCCTATTTCCTAGGTATGACTGGAACCACAGGAGGGCAGTTCCAGACACACCGGCAACCAGGGTTTGGATTAACCCAGTACTTGGTAAGTATGCCATACTTACCCACTTCTGAGGGCCCCATCAGTTCATTCAAAATTGAAACTTTACTACTTTTATTAAAGGTCTAGTGCTGATCCTTGTGCAGTCTGAATGTGAAGCAGTACACTGTTTTCCACAGTTTAGAGCACTTACATTGTAGCAACTGCAGTGTGTACTAGGTGGTGCAGAGATGAGGACAATGACAAGGTCCCTTCTCTGAAAGGCTTTCAGTCTGTGTTTAGTTACAAACTCCATTAAAAATTGCAATGTAGATAGTGACATGGCTTGTTACAAACACGGTCATTGTCCAAACCCAACATGGTTAATATTCAGTTGGAAGCACTGGATGTTAAGTGTCTCTCTCACTTTTCATCTCTCAAGTTGTCTTGTGGTTTTCTTCCTGTAATGGATTTGTCACAGTTTTGCAGTGTACACTGGACCTTCTTACCATGTCCATGTATTCTGTTCAGCCAGTCTTCTTTCTTGTCAGCTCTCAGTTCAGTAGGACACTCCAAAGTGTATTTACTGTTGTGTTTAGCCTTGCTGAAGTGGTAAAGAAAGCTGCTTAGATTCTCCCCAAACCCACTTAAATACAGCTAATGTGCTGTGTATAGACACCATAGGCTGACCCATGATAAGTTTTATGTGGATGTTACAAAAACATGGTTGTATTTGCTATGTGGATAGATCCTTAGAAAATATAGACGGAGTGGGAATGGGATGTTGGTTTGAGGATGACAAATTTGAATTTAAAAGGAATTGTTAGGCAGGCAATGTGATGGTTCCATATGTTGTTACTTAATAAATAACTTGTTGAGCGGAGGGCTAGGGTTTCTCTAGGGAGAAATATATTTTCAGGAGAACTTGAAGGAGAAGACTTGAAGGGTGTATTAGATTGGCCAAATATGCCAAAGTAGTAGCTCCATAGTGTGAACTGCCGCATTCATCTAAATGATCATAAGTTTGATTATGTCCAGGGTAGTGTGAAAGTCTTATACTGTAATATGGAAACATCCTGCTAAATATAGAGACCTGTTGATTATATTACCGCATAGTGTTTCTTTAAACAAAAATATGTTCAATGTTGTAATAATTAATGTTTTATTTCTGATGTTTGTGGCAATGACTTGTAAACCTGTTTAAGTTCCTAAATAAATAGCTATAATTTTTTTTAGTTGGATATTGATTATCGATGTCAACATTAGGTTTTGGGTTTAGAATTTGGGATTTGGTAGATGCAGTGTCTTCCATCTGAAACTTTTGCTGCTTGCTAGTCAGAGTTGGAGTTTGAATGTGGTGGGACACTTGTTTAGTTATGAGATTTTTTAAAAAATGAAGTTTCATTTCTTAGTTTTCTAGCACTTTTGGAGAATGTCCTACCTCAAAAATAGGCTGGTCTAGAAACTCCACATTTATCTTGCTCATCCATCCTCAGTGAGGATTAATACCTCCCTTTTTTGTAACTGTTGTTTATTTGGGGGAGAGAAGCAGAACATTTTTATATGTCAGGAATTTAAAAACGTACAAGATACCAACCTAGACATGGTGAAAAGTATCTGTGCTGCCATGCCGTGTTAAGGTCAGAGCTAAGAACTTGACAGTGGTCTAGCCCAGTATCTTGTCTTCCAACAGTGGCCAGTGCCAGATGCTTCAGAGGGAATGAACAGAACAGGTCAAGTGTTGTGATCTGTCCCGTTGTCCAGTCCCAGCTTCTAGCAGCTGGAAGAGCACAGGGTTTTGTCCCTGACCAACTTGGCTAATAGCCATTGATGGAGCTATCCTCCATGAACTTACCTAATTCTCTTTTGAACCCAGTTACGCTTTTGGTCTTAACGTCCCCTGGCAATGAGTTCCACAGGTTGACTGTGCGTTGGGTGAAATGCTTCCTTGTTTGTTTTTAAACCTGCTGCCTTTTAACTTCATTGGATGACCTCTGGCTCTAGGGCTATGTGAAAGGGTAAATGGCACTTCTTATTCACTCTCTCCATACCATTCATGATTTGATAGACCTCTATCATATCCTCCTTTAACTGTCTCTTTTCTAAGATGAACTGTCTCTTTTCTGCTATTCTACCTCCATTTCTCTATTCTACCTTTGCCATTCTCCATTAGATCTATTAATCACTTTCCTGATCCACATAGGTGAGGCTGATGGAAGCTGTCTTACTGTCTGAAACAATGTATTTACACTGCAGACAAGCTATACTGGAAGTAAGGTTTCATAGATTTTCCTCTGCATGAAAGATTTCTTTAAAAGACTAGGTATTCTTGAGCCACTTACTGCAAAATCCTCATTCATTTACCTGTATTGTGAAATGCAATTAAAGGGGGGAAAAAGAGCAAAACCCTCCCACATCAATACAACTGTTGAAACAAAATCAGGTTTTTTTTAATATAGATCTGAAGACTATATTGTGACATTCACAGATATATGTTTAGAATGAAATAGATTTGAGATGTGTAGTGACTTCACTGTTGTGGAATATACCTGTTTCATTATTGGGCTGAATTAAAAATTAAGTTTCAAATTTATTGATTTAATATTATGAGTAAAAGTAATTGGATTGCTATTTTAAAACTGGCTTTTTCAGAGAAACCTCCTTAAAAGGAGCCTAAAAATCTGTGTCATGCGGGTTACATTTGTTTATCATTTAATTTTATAGCATTAAAAGCCAAGAAATAACCTTAAAGTAAAGGTTATTTACAAAAAAGAGCCTAGAGTACTTTGAGATTAGATTAATATGGTACAACTTTTTTGGCTTCATATTTTTTGGGGGGGTGAGGTGAGGTTGTTTTTGGTTCTTTGCTCCCCAGGGGACTAAATTCTTTGCCTTAAACCCTTAAAAATATTGTGGATAAGTATGAAAATGCTAGTTCTTTTATTTAATACTTTAGTGCTTTGGGATTTGTGGATGAAAAGTATTACATAAGAGTACAAATATTAATTTTAATAAGTGTATGGTATGTTTCTTGATAGTTTTCACTTAGTTGCAGATTTGCCTGCCTTCCAGAATTCCTAATAGTTTTAAATTAAAGGGAAAATCTAAGGGTTTTTTGGGCTCAGTCCTATTTCCAGTGTAATCAATGGCAGAATTCCCATTGAATGTTAGTTTTATGTTCATTAAAATCCTGTTGTGGTGACTTCTATCTTCTTAAAGTATGAACCCCAGGAAAAGTGAACAGTAAAAGGGTCATTTGATATGCTATTATAATGTTTTAGAATACTCTGACCTCTTAATATTAAGTACTCAAACCCAGTTTTTTAAATGTGATAAAAAGAAACTTAATTGTGTAGACAGATATTTTAACTGAATTCCCCTTGGTGTCCTGTGTTAATAAATGAAGGGATTTGCAAAGTATACTTTAAAGGTGAACCGCAGGGATTTTATTTAAACAAAACCATAAACTTGTATGATTCTAAAAGCTGTTTAAAAACATAGTGGTATATAAACAAAGATTTGAAACAATAATTTACTCTTTAATCCTGAAAACTAAGCAGCACACTACACTTCTTAGTTCCTCTGCCCGTAATTGACGTCACAGCTGTCATGAAGATAGTTTTTCCAGTCTTAACTTCATATAGACTGCCAGTAATAATTTTTTCCACAAAATTGATTTTGAGCTCAGATTTCTTATGTGTAGTCTCTACCACAAAGAGAAATATGTAAGGAAGTGTTAAATTGGTGAATCTCTTCTTGGGTATGCTTAGAAAAGTATGTTACCCTTATTTAGAAAGACTTCCTGCACGAGAATAATATAGTTTTCAACATTAAGCTTGTCACATAGACTTGATAAGTTCTTAAAGAAACTTGGTTCAAAAATAACATTGCCTATAACTGACTGAAAATGACACATTGATCCTACACGCTACTTAAATAACGAAACAAAAGTGCATAGCCTAAATTTACATCCTGAGGGCTGCTCGTGGGTTTGTATATGAAGAAACCTTCCAGGAGGCATCCTCAACTTCACTGTAGTTACAGAACGCTGACTATTGCATATGGCAGTCCTCTTATTTTTCACTTGTTAAATCTCGGTCCAGACTTCTGGGAGAGGTCTTTTCTGAATTTAAGAACAATTTGTCCTGCCACTTCTCCCAGTTGGTGACATGTTTTTTCAGTCTCCATCCTAATAAATATCGGATTCAGCAGTATCAACCATCCAGTTATCTCCCTAATGACCTTGTAAACCTGGTTCCAAAACTAAGTATTCTAGCAGAACCACAATGAAGGTACATGCCCATCTTTCTACTGCCATCCTTTTAAGTAATATTGATAAAATCTTAAATCATGATGTCGAAGTTCTGTACAACAAAGTAATTGTTTATGTCTAAAGTAGATTAGAGCTTGGGCATTGTGCCAGATTCTGAAGCAGTCTCCCTCTAAGCCCTTAAATTCCCTATTTTAGTTATCTGTGTTTCAAAGGAAGCCCCCTCTCTCTCTGGTCACAAACCATGTCCCAGTATATTGTAGAGATTAGCTTAATATTAATAGAGTTCTGCAATAGTTTTTGCTGCATCACATGAAGATCCTGAGGCAGAGCTTTTAAGCAAAGCCCTGAGATAAAATATTGGCCTTCAGACCTGTTGAAACTGGGACTTAAATGCCACATTTTGTCTACTCTATCTTATAGGAGAATTAATCTGGACTCTGAATTATTAAAAATTTCATATTTTTATCAGACAAGGTTTTTTTAAAGTATTTCCCATAAATGGGTGAAAGTGTGTCAGGGTTCCTAAATATAAGGGGAGAGTTGCTTTCTTATTTTTCAAGACAGGACCTGCAAACTTTAGTCTAAATTCTGCATGTAAGAGCTGTTGAAGGATATACACAGAGTAGGGTTCCTAAAATATGTGGGCCACAAACAAAGTTTTACCTCCCCAAAAGAATGGGATTTCAAGGCAAACTTCTTTCTGCAGTATCGGCCAAGCCATGCAGTGTAGCCCAGTAGGCTAGTTTGCTTTATTTTGTTCACTGCTACTGGAGCCCAGTGGGCTAGCTTGCCTTCATTATATTTATTGCTTTCCATTATATTCAGCAGTAATGCCAGAAACCTACAGGCCTGTATCCTGTAAGACATTAGCTTCAGCAAGTTAGCATACATATGTCTGGGACCTCTCAACTGGATCAATGGAGCTAAAGCATAAGGTCCATGTATGACTGTGACCTTCAACATAGAGGATGTGTTAAAGCAGGTTGGTATGGGGGCTTTCCTAAGTTATTCCCTTTTAAACTTAACAGGTACACCACAACTTAGAACTTGGGAAGAACTGAAATAACCAGTTAGGACAAATAACAAATGTGATATCTAACCGCAAAAGGGTAACGGAATGACTAATATAATAAATTGAGATAATTGATATACTAACTCAGGGGTCGGCAACTAAAGGCGGCACGCGAGCCAATTTTTACTGGCATGCTGCTGCCAGCCGGAGTCCCGGCTACCGTCCCCACTCAGCCTGCTGCCGGCCTGGGTGAATGGAACCCCATTTAGCCTGTCACCGGTCTGGGGTTCTGTCCGCTGGTGTAGTGTATTACATTTCCCCCCATAGGAACGTGCTACTTGCAGAGCACCAGGACTGGCAGCCATAAGTAGTACACCATAAGTAGCACATTCCTACAGGGAGAAATTTAATATACTACACTAGGGTAGGGAAGGTTGTGCCTCCCCAAACAGCTGGCCCACTTCCTGCCTCTTGACTGCCCCCCCTCATAACTGCTGACCCATTCAAACCACCCCCTCCCAGGACCCCCTACCTCCTGACTGCCCCCTCAGAACCTTCCACCCATCCAAGCCCCCTGGTCCCCTGACTGCTCCGAGCCCTATCCACACCCCCGACCCCTGACAGGCCCCCTGGGACTCCCACGCCTATCCAGCCACCCCTGTTCCCCGTCCCCTTACCATGCAACTCAAAGCATCAGGACTGGCAGCCGTAAGTATTACACCGTAACTAGCACATTCCTATGGGGAGCAATTTAATATACTACACCTGGCCCCGCTCAGCCTGCTGATGGTTTGGAGTTCTCAAAATATGTTCTTACCCCTTATCAAAAATTACACTACAATTAGCTTGAAACCTTAAAACCTTTGTATATTACAGTAATTGTTAAATGTACAATGTTAATAAATACATAGGTTTGATGAAACAAAGTACTTGTACTTGTGTCTGTGCTTAATTTGTGTTTTCGATGATTTACCTTCTAAAAAAATATTGCATGTCTTGAACCCCCGAAAGGGCATCTCGCACCCCTACAGGGTGCGTACACCCCAGGTTAAGAACCACTCCACTAAACTGATGAGATCTGCATTTTAATTTGATTTTAAATGAAGCTTCTTAAACATTTTAAAAACTTTGTTTACTTTACATACAACAATAGTTTAGTTATATAATATAGACTTATAGAGAAAGACCTTCTAAAATGTATTACTGGCACGCAAAACCTTAAATTAGAGTGAATAAATGAAGACTTGGCACCCCACTTCTGAAAGGTTGCCGACCCCTGTACTAACCTATCGGGGGGAAAAAAAAAAACTCCAGTGTTAGTGAGGTGAGAAAATACAAATAAGGAGAAGGGAAACAATTCCCTACTGAATATGCATCAAACATAATGGCATCAGTATAACATATTATAAAAGTGGCATCCCAGCCTAGGGGCAGTAGGAGAGAGAGATGTAGCCCTTGGGAGCTGCCAGAATGATGGCCCCGGGTGGTGAAGGGGAAGCTGATAGTGATGAGGAAGATGATTAACATTTCAGTTTGTTCTGCAAGGGATGGTGTGAGAGTATACGGGTGTGTAGATGTACATTCTATAGTACTTCTATCTATTTTACTAAATTGGGGTGTTTGTGACTCTGCTAAATCTATTAATAAACTATATTTTTAAATATAGCTATATTGTAAGTGTTGCAACTGTGCACATCAAGGTTCCCAACTATAGAATGATTTAAATACTGGGCCTGATCTTTGGGCAAGAACCTGTCAACCCTCAAAGTGATAACTGGGGATTCTTACGTAATCAATATAACTGATGCATAATCTAAGGTTAGGTTACAGTAGTGTTTAGAAACATCTGGACAAGAGAGGGTCTGATCTTTTTGAGAGGGGGGAGGACATGGCTTTCCTTGTACCCTCAGTATTCCACCTGCAATTCTTTGCACTCACAATTTTGAGTCCACATAGTTGTGCATTTAAGAATGGATACTTCAGGTTTGAAAATCAAACTTGAAACCTCTTGGTCCAAAGATAGCCTTGGCAGTGACCAAACTGCTGTTTCGCTTTTGTTACTTTTTTTTAAACTTGTATCTCTAGAGAAATCTCTAATGGAATGTGCAGATCTCTGAAAATGTATCCTTTATCTCTGTAGAGGGTACTCTGTTTAATAACACTTTTAAAAAAATTAAATACAGTATGGTGCATAGCCATTTTGTCCAATCCCATGATAAGTTTGGTGATTTAAAAAAATTAACTTGTTTTGAGTCCTTTGTGCAAAAGCTTTGAAAGAGTTTAAAAATCTGAAAAGACTTGCTTGTAATAGTTGGATTCCACTGTATATTGAATGTTTACTTTTCCACTGCCTCAGAGCTTGCCTGCTGAAAACAAACTGCTTGGACATGGTATCAAAGGTTCCTGTCATTTTATTGGAACTGTACAATGGTGTTTTCATTTCCCCAAATAGTTTCACGATGTTGGATTAACTAGATTTAAAAAGAATAAATAAGTTAAAATTTGTATACCCTCTTATGGGTAAATCTCTCTTCCTTTCCTTCCTTCCTTTCCAGCAACTTTTGAACTTTTGGAAGTAATATAACAAAGTGACTTGGCATGTGCCATCTTTTTTATAAGCTGCTGGACCCTACCCGGATGATTCCAGATGTCATTTCTGTCCCTATAAGAAAGATATATTGAAGTAACAAATGTTATCTATTTTTTCAATGTCAACAATTAAAATTTATCTAATCCTCGCAGCATTTTTTTTAAGCTTGGAAAATAAGTTGGAAGTGAGAACTTGTACATACTTATAGTGTGGTATAGATTTGTGGAGTACTTTCTAGAGCTTCGACTCCAGTAACTTTCACAAATGGAATGCACTTTTCAGCAAATACCATTGCACTTGTGACAAATAATTTGCATAGAAATGCAAACTTTAAATTGTGCCATTATTATTAAAGCAAAGTCTCACTGTTCTACACACATCATAATTTACAGAACAATAGTGATTTCCACACTTCTCAGCAAAGATATAGAGCAAAAATTCTTATAGGTGTTCTCACAGTAATATTTTATTTTTACAAAATGTATTTCTGTATATAGTATGTACTGAGACAAGGTAGATGAGATAATATCTTATTGGGCCAACTTCCATTGATGCAAGGGACAAGCTTTCTAGTTTCACAGAGCTCTTCTTCAGGTCTGGAGAAGGTAACTGGAGTGTCTAAGCTAAATTTAAGGAGGGACAGATTAACTTTTAGGGTTTTTCACAAGCTGTAAGAGACCCCTTAAAATGAAATGGGCAATTAAGCATTAGCAGGCAGTAGGGTGTTACAACTTTTTGAAATAAGCCATAATACCAGTGTGTCTAAGTTCATGGTTCAGTGTCCAGCAGAGTTATGAATTTAAGTTCCTGGGCTCATCTTTTTAAGTGTTGTGCTAGCACTCTTGAGGATGAGGTCTGAAAGATGAGATATGGAGTGATCACTTTGGGAAAATATCTGTGGAAATGGCACCACTGCTACGATGATCAGTTTCTTCCACTCCCCCCACCCCCAACTACACACACCCCTTTCAAGATCCATGTGTCTTACTGCCTTTCAACAACACGTGGTGTGCATCAGATGTCCCAGCAACACCTATGTGGGTGAAACCAATCACTATGCTTTTGAATGAACTCTCCCATAAAATTGTTTAAAAATCACCATATTACTTGTGGTTGAACATTTTTCACAAAGCAATCATTCCACACAGGATCTCGCAATCCTTGTCCTCCAAAAAAACCTGCACAATACCTTAAAAGCCAACCTAAATTAATGGGAACTTAAAGTTATGACTCTGGACATGAAAAACCATGGGCTTAACAGACTCCCTGGTTTCATGGCTCATTACAACAATTTGTGATGCCCTACGACCTGTTAGCCTTAACGCCCACTTCATTTTAAGCGATGTCCTGCGAAGTGTGAACCCCCATGCTTAACGGTCCATTCCTACTGGCTTAGACACTGTGGTTACCTTTTTCAGACCTCAGGAAGAGTTCTGTGAAGCTCGATAGCTTGTCCCTTCCACCAACAGAAGTTGGTCCAATAAAAGACATTACCTCACCTACCTAGTCTTTCTCAGATCCTGGGACCAACACCGCTTCAGAAATACTACAAACATATAGTATGTGCTATGAAGTATTTTCCTAAATCAAACTAAACTACAGTGGTCAATATGAAGTACATTTGTCACATATTGTCTTGCAACAGATCTCCCATTCATGTGTGCAAATTGACAAGATTGGAACCACATTATTAAAATTCGTTAAATTCATATTTAGCTGGAAGTGCAACTAACCATGAAAGTCACTGTGAAAACTTCCCATTGCTTTCTGGAATATGACGGACAGGACTTGGTGCTCCTTAATTTTCATTGAAGCCAGTCACATTTTTCTTCCTGTCAGTGCTGCAGAGCCAAAATACCTTCATACAGAGAAGTGATATTCTATTCCGCCTCAAGCATTAGCAGGTTTTTCTGTGAGTAAATACATCTGTGTATTCCACTTGGGGGGGTGGGGGGTGCACCAAGTGTACTGGGGTTGGAGGACTTTGCCTAGCAATATCTGTAGTGGGGTGCTGATTGCACCTTGTGGCCCATAGCTTCTCCCCAGCTATATGAGGCAACAGTGCCCCAATCTCCCTCAGTTCCTTCTTACTTCCCATGGCTGGTGTCGGAGCTCTGTGGTCCTTACCTCGCTCCTCCATCTCTTCAGAGAGGCTCCTGCACCAGAGCATGAAATTGTAACACTCAGAACCTGAGGGCGACCTCCGGTCTGATGAGGGCATCTGTGCTGAAGCAGGCCACGTGGCCTGTTTGAGCAAGTGCTACCTAAGACGAAGATCCCTCACTATCTGATTTGCAGATTGTTCACCAAATGGACACAAACGCTGCTTCTTAACATCAGCTTCACCTGAGCACAGCAAGCACCACATGTGGGGATCACTTTTGGGGATTGCTCCCACACACAACGGACAATGTTTAAACCCCGGTGAGGGCATCACCAGGGAAATGTTTAAACTACAGCTAACTAACACTAAATCTAACTAGCACTATACTAAGGGTACTAATTAACTATGCAGCTAGAAAAGTCACTAAAAATAGTCCTTCCATTGGCATCCACAAGGTGTTAACAGAATCCACAGCCAGACAGGCCAGTCTTGCTTTTTCTTGTCCGTGTATTCCCTAACTCCACCCCTTTTTGGAGGTGTGGTTAACAATTCCATCCTCCAGACATTTTAGCAAGGAAGACTGCTTTTTATTTAGGCAAGTGAACAGAGTCCTTTTTTACACTTCTTATGCAGAGAAATCATAAGAGTAATAGTAATCTTTATAGCCATGGATAAGAAGATGGTATGTTGCAAAAGGCAAAAATTAAGAAAAGTGGAAAAGAAATCATAGGATGCTAACATTTCAATCAGTGGGATTTTATTACTGGTGGATAGACTTCTCCACTGAAGAGCAGTCTTCAAAAACAGGAGAGGGATTGTTACATGTCCTTAGAGAGAAATGATGAAACCTTGAAGGCTATTTTTTTCTGTTGTGCATAAGACCTGCTTTCATTAGCCGTAATTTCAGTTGTTGCAGTGAGTGTATCTTATGTTGTCACAATCTGGATAAAATGGGAAAAAGAATAACGTACATGCATGTTTGGTAGTGATGTATGCTCTGGTAAGGAGCATGAGCCTTAAAGGATGGGTAGGACATTTCAGCCAAAGATAGTCAGGATGTAAATTCGCTAAGAGATTTCCTGGACAGGTTAGCAATTAGATCAGAGACCACCTCTGGAGGAGTACTGCCCAGTTTATATGCATGTCTTGCTAATAGCCCATTTTTTAAAAAAAGTTGATCCCTAAAATTATGTTTCACAAGCTGCATTCAGGACCCAAAATAAAAATTGCTGCGCATCTCCAGTTCCCACAGGTTGTATATTTCATATATGTAATATGGCAGGAAACAAGGTACTGCTTAAGAAAGCACATTATATTTGTCTCTATCCATCACAAAAGGGAGTGTGTATGTGTAATATACGGAAGGCTTATGCTGAAGAGATTTGTGGCTCATTCTTAAATTGTAAGCTCTTTGAGGCAAGAACCATCTTTGTGTATAGTGCCTGGGATTTGGACCTCTGAGTACTACTGTAACAAAATAAATCCATAAGAGAGGTAGTAACTTCATGGTTAGAAATTTGTAAGGTTGCAATCTGGAGTGGTGCTGAAGCTTCAGTCACTATTGATTGGGTACTTTGACATCAGTAGAATATACATTGGGCTGCTAGGTTCCAAAAACTTCATAGACTTCTAGTTTAATAGAGATAAGGGAGTTAATCAAGTTCTAACTGTTAAAATGTCTTTCTTATGGCTCTTTGTTGGAACCTATCTATCTGATATTCCAAAACCAGAAATAAGTTCCTCCTGATTTGGATTGTTCATGCCAGGTCTCAGTGCCTACCCTAGTTTTAAAAATAAAACATTTTACATATTGAATCATATTAGACACCAAACCGCTGGAATGCTCAGCCTACCTAGACAAGGGTGTGTGGGCATGCATGCGCATATATATCTAATGATGTAATGGGCCCTACTAGCAAGAACTGGGGTCAGCCCTCTGGTGGAATGCACAATAAATTCTTCACCTTGTGCTGCTGCACAGGAAGGTGCTCGGATTTTTGCCAGTATGTGAATCTGTACCTTGCTTGGGAGTGCCATGTCTAATATGCAACTTTGGCTAGTATGTCTCTAAATTTGAAGCCTCACTCCCTCTAGATGTTGTAATGGAAACCGAATATTTTACCACTGCCAGAGCCTTTATGATTGCTGCAAGGGGACAGGCCTTCAGTATGCTATTCCTGCTGCATCCTCTTGGCAGCTGAAAGGTGAAGGGAGTAAAAAAGAGGTCTTCAGTAGTTGTCTTCCCTCCCTTCTTCTGTTGTTCATAGTTTTTTCCCATCAGCACTTGCACTGTGAAATTGACATAAGTTTCATTGCTGCTTAAAGAACTATGAATAGCGAGAGTGAAACTAAGCAGTCTGGTTAACTTTTTCCGCTGCTTGGCTAAGTTAGGAGCAGAATTGAAGGCACTGGAGACATTATTCTTCCCAAATCGGCAAAGAATAATGTATCAACCTTCCAAATGTTATCTTTGCAATCATAAGTATTAGGAATGTCAACTTTCTTAATCTGAAAATTTAAATCCTGCAATTATTGATGTCTCAGGCTCCTATGTTCTTCAGGAAAACCTTTCATTTACCATTGGACACTTTGTGCACCCAAGCCCTGAAGAGATCTATCAGTATATGACTGTGAATTTTTTCAGTGGCTAACTACAGAGATTGGCACCATATACTAATAAGATACATCTTATCTGAAATGCTGCCCTAAATAGCTAACACTTGTAGGTAAACCTGTGGTCTTATTCTTACTGTATATGTATGTGTGTGTAATATAAAATATTTAGTTGCCGTGCGTGGTCCCAGGTTCTAACAGCTTTTGTTACTCCTTTACTGTACCCAACTTTATTAACCTGATGCTCACCTTATGTTTTCTTTAGCTTCCAACTCTTTTTTTCTTCTTCTTTTATAGGTATTTAATTAGTCAAGGAGCACATGTAGGAGCTGTTAATAGTGAAGGAGACACTCCATTAGATATTGCTGAGGAAGAGGCAATGGAAGAGCTGCTTCAAAATGAAGTAAATAGACAAGGTAATGTTGAATGTGGAAGTCTAGTATTATCTTTTAAACCTAAGTATGCTTTATGGGAAGTATTTTTAGAAAATAATGTTTGAAAGACATTTTTAGTGATTTTTATTTTTAAAAGAATTACAGTGAACCATATATACTGCTAAACATTACCTCCAAGGCATTGTTACAGCCCTGTCTAAGTTCACCGTTGTGGAACCAATACAGGCTGCTGTACTGGATCCAGTCTTTTTATCCCACATGCTTTTGAGTGTCCAACTGGCTCTGAGCAGTGTCCAGATATTGTCGCTTGTTCTGACCTCTCAGGCACAGTCCTGGGGCATAGACTTCCATTCTGATACCATTTTTTGGCATATGGGCCCTGTCACACAACTGCTGTAGGTCCCAAGACCAGTGCTCAACCTCCCAAGTCTTCCCAGTACCTACGCATGTTCTCCCCAAAGGTCCACCAGCAGGGGCATGCCAGTTTACCATTTAACTCTTTTGGGGACCATTATTATAGTTAACGTAAAGAATGCACAGGCTTTTTGGAAAGGGTCTTCTTAAACACAAACATTTTATTCATAGAAAACCGCCAGAGGTTTACTGATATATGAAAAACTAACACACACCTGAATGCAGACTCCTCCCTCCAGTGGTCTTACCACTGCTGAGAGTCTTCTGGATTTTGGGCAGTGTCCTTCAGCTGGTCAGTGCCGTTTCTGCTCCCCCACGCCTCCTGCTTAGCTTTCTCATTTTGGAAGGTGTCTTTTTGCTAGAGAGCCTGTCCCTTTTAAAAGCAGGTTGTGACATCTTTTTCCTACTTCTCTTCTTATGCTAGGATTTTCTGTGTGCCAGCCCTGGAGTGGAATTGCTGGCAGAGGGTTGTTAAGTTAATGACTGTTGCTAACCTCCCTTGTCCCACTAGGGTAAGGCTATTCAATAGTCGATGACCTTCTAAGGATCAGATCCCTAGGTGCCAGTCCCACCTTTCCCTCCCAAACACGAGGAATGATGCAGTCTAACTTGACAGTTACAGTGAAGTACATAATCAAGGTGACACTCAAAATGGAGGCTGAAATAATGGTTTTTTCCACACAAAATCAGATAGGGGACACACACACGTGCGCACCCCCACACACAAACACACTCTCTCTCTCTCTCTCTCTCTCTGCCCACCCAAAGTCATGGGCAGTTTTTTCCTTTTTGTTTTTAAAGGGTACTTTCACTCATTCTAGTGTATGGTTCTCCATAACACTGAATTATACATGCCCATCTAGGGGATATTGTACACCTTTAGCTTCAAGATGTTATCTAAATAATCTCAAGTCACAATAAACTATGCAGTGACCCAAGTTCTGTCAGGATTAAATGGTTATGGTTGAATCTGCCTATTGTCCAAACCAGGTACTGTTATTTACTGGTCAATAGGATGACATGACATTGAAGGGAAGAGGTCATCTAGGTACTAGTATGTAGTTATATTTCTAGAAACTTGGATCAAACATTTTGTAGTAACCAAATTTTAACTGTATGATTTGGACTCTGCTTCCCATGTAAAGGGACACCGAAGTAAATTGATAGTTTGCTGGCATATTGTACAAAAACCTTCTCTCTTTCACTTAATTTGGTAGAATACAATTTAAAAAAAAAAAGTCTTGAAGGAGATATGAAGTGAGTTGTCTTCAGTTTGTACCTCTTCATAATCTTCTGTGAAGCTGCTTTTTGATACATTTAACTTCACTAAAATGCCATCCTAATTGTCCTTAATACTACACTGAAATGTGAATAATCACACTCAATTTGGAAAATACCAAAATTAAAATCAAAAGATAAAATAAGAAACCATTTTGAGTTTCTTATACAAGCATTCTTATACATATGTATTACATATTTTCCAGTGACTCATAGACTCATAGATATTAAGGTCAGAAGGGACCATTATGATCATCTAGTCTGACCTCCTGCACAATGAAGGCCACAGAATCTCAGCCACCCAGTCCTGCAATAAACTTCTCATCTATGTCTGAGCTATTGAAGTCCTAAAATCATGGTTTAAAAACTTCAAGGTGCAGAGAATCCTCCAGCAAGTGACCTGTGCCCCATGCTACGGAGGAAGGTGAAAAACCTCCAGGGCCACTTCCAATCTGCCCTGGAGGAAAATTCCTTCCCAACCCCAGATATGGCGATCAGCTGAACCCTGAGCATGTGGACAAGATTCACCAGTCAGATACCCAGGAAAGAATTCTCTATAGTAACTCAGATCCCACCCCATCTAGCATTCCATCACAGACCATTGGGCCTATTTACCATGAATGGTTAAAGATCAATTAATTGCCAAAATCATGTTATCGCATCATACCATCTCCTCTATAAACTTATCGAGTTTAATCTTGAAGTCAGATAGGTCTTCTGCTCCCACTGCTTCCCTTGGAAGGCTATTCCAGAACTTCAGTCCTCTGATGGTGCTTAGCTTTGTGTCAGTAAATATTAGTTCCTGTTAACAATATAGTTTGAAACTAATTTTACAATTTAATAACTTAGATTAGTGATAATTTCAATATGCATACTGTATTCATAAACACAAAACATTTACACACTCTATCTCAGATATGAAATGTATTGAAAGCTTTCTGAGGCATCCAGCTTCACAAGGCAGGGAAGCATGTATATTTATTGATGCCTTAGGGAGTAAACAAATAATGGCTACTGGCAGGGGGATGGAACAATTAGGGTAGTTTGTTTATATTTTAACACAAAATATGCAATTGGACTGCTGTGGAGAGAGCCCAATTTCAGACTCTTCCTATTAAAAATGTATAGTCGATCCATTCACTAGCTCTGGGCAGTGGTAACAGATATTGGTAGCTATGGTGTACCTCAAATAAGCTCGGCCCATGAAGGTTGCCCTTCTGTGTAAACCTGCATTCCTGTTGGAAGAGAATCTCCCCATCCACATGCCTTAACTTTTTATGGTCCCTCACCCCCAGCTGAGCAAGGAAACATAATACATACCTAATTTAAAAAATATTAAGAAGTAATAATAGAAATACAGGGCTGGAAGGTACCTCTAGAGACATCTAGTCCTATTGTCTCTCCTCCCCCTGTGCTGAGGTAGGACCTAGTATACCTTATAATATTATTTATTAAATCGTAGAATAAAACCAACCTTCTCTTGTCATTGACATAACCTCCAATGCTATTTGAGAAATCACCCCTCCACTAGCTTTTATATGATGGGACAAGGCTCTTTGTTCAAATGCATGAAGTTAGCTCTTGGAGACCCATGCTAGTAATAGCAAAACTGATGGCATGGCTCTGTCATGGTATAGTTAACATAACTTTTAAATATCTCTGTTTGTTGGAGACCAAGAACATTAGTTCCTCATCTAGCTTGTGTATATTAAGATTACTAGTTACTAGATTACATAAGAAAGAATACTAGTTTCTGGTGTGGTCGTTGCTTTTGAATGTTATGGTATAATTATTAATTTCTATCCTGAAGTGTTTAAAAAAAATTTTCATACACAATTAAGGGACATTTTTATCCTGTGTTTCTGGGATTCCTGATTGGCACCTCTCTGATTAAATTCTGAAGAAAGTGATAAGGCAAACTTTAATATAAAACAACAAAAACAAAGTTTCTAATCCTTATGGTGGTAAGGAAACTTCTAGATGTGAACTGATATACTGGTGTTTTTCCTGGATGTGCGACTGGCACACTTTAAGCACTGCATTGCAGACTTCAGTTTTCTCTGAGTCATTCCCTTGGATCCAGATTTGGTGGATATATGGGCTTCTTTCTAGCCAAGGTCTTGATTCTTGATTCCTGCCTTAACTGACTCTTGACTGTCTAGTACAGTTAACAGGTTGGCACATCCTCCTTTTTTCCAGCTACTTGTGCAAGATTCCATGCTCCTATCTGCAGTGAACCACAGCAGAGCCAGCAGTAGACCAGGAAAGAGTTTGCGCCATGTAACTAGTCAGCTTTCCCCAACTACTATTTTTTGTGTCTGCATTTGCGTTCGATTCCTATAAGTATATTGAAACTTGTGCTGGGGACTTGGATCAAAATACAGCACACATCTTACGCAAAAAGGGACTTCACAGAGAGGCATTAAATTCACAAAGGTAAATAAATTGTGGGATGGAAGTATGTTTCATATATACATGACAGAGTATAGGCTGGTCGCACTACTATTACAGTATCAATCTGAGTTGATTTCAACTATGTTAAATAGGAACCACCCAAGAAAAATCTGAGTAATTCTCAAATGCTATGGAACTTTTCTATTACTTAATCAACAAGACTAATCCCAAATAAAAAGCTAAAATTTGAGCCCAGAACAAAAAGAAGAATCTAAATGTGACTGAGGAAATGTATTCCTTCTAGCATTTAAAGCTAAAAATCCACATCTACCCCAAGTGTATGTTCACAAAGTGATCCAGATTAATTTTATTGATGTACAGATCCCATTGTGAGTGTCATAGGACATGAATTTGAAAAAGAATGGGATAATTGTGTTTCCTTAATTTTCTTTCCAAAGCAGGCCTGCTTTAGGCAGTCTTACTTTCTGGGGGAACTCTCCGTCTAGTCAGGGAACTGTGCAGTCTAGAAAACCACGTTCAAGAGGGAGATAGGCATGATTCTCTGCCGAAGAGGGGTGACCACTTTGGAGCCAGAAACCTAAAAGTTTGGTACTCTGCTGGACCATGGAGGGGGAATACAGGTGAACTGTGACTATGACATTCTCATACAGAAAAACTGTCACTGACCAGAACCAAATCTTGCCTGTTCCTGAGCCCTTGGGCAGGAGTAACTATGCAAGGCAAAATATCTATATTTTGTTGGAGAGAAGAAATACATAGCTTATATACATACCTATAATTATCATTTACATTGAAAGGTAAGTATACACCCCTCCGTCAAATAGAGATCGTCTCACTATTATATATTGCAGAATCATGGTGGTAATAGGGCATCTTTGACCACCTACCTCATCTGGCCTCTGCCCACCAGTTCATCTCCACAGCACTTACTCTAACATTCCAAAACTCATGAGCAGCTTCAAGCAGCATGATTCTTTTTATTTTAGCTGCAGCTGCTTGAAGCTGCTCATGATCATATATAATAGTGAGATCATAACTATATACCCCTCCGTCAAAGAGAGATCTTTCAATGTAAATTATAATTATAGATGTGTATGTATTCTATTAAGGAGTATGTCAGTTAAATGCAATGTTTGACTCAACTTTGTTTATATGCATACGACTACTGTGTTTATATATAGAAACATTTATTATGTGAACGAAAAAGTGGGTTTATTTTTTGCATAGTGTACCCATAAAACATGTTTTTATATTACTAGTGTGCTCTGAAACAGTGATTCAGCATTTCAATATTGTTTTCATAAAATGCTTGCCAAGCAGCATAATATTTTGTATCTACTTAAAAACTACTATATAAAACTTTTTTCTGAATAAAGTTTAAAGCATTTAGCCAATAATTTATGAATCTGTCCTTTGTATTAACAATTTTTGAATTGTTAGCCTACCTGAGGTAAAGTTTACAAGCATTTGTAAATTATCAAATGTTTTTGAGCAGAGAGGCACCACATCACCATCTATGGGCCATTTGGAGAAAGTATTTTACATGTCTGAGAAGCAGTGGGTTTGGTTTGGTTTATTTTACCTCCTCTGCACTCAGTATTGAGTTTTGAAAACAAAAGCAAAGAGGAAATTCCTTTTAAGGTAATCTAAAACATGTTTACAATTTACTTTCTGTACATATACTGGGGATATGGATTTGAAGTGTCTCTAAATCTTCTTCTCTAAATCTTCTTCCTGTTCTAGGATGTGAAAAGTTCATCTCCCATTTTGGTGCCAGTTGTAACACAGGATGTTTTATATAAATTGGCACATTTTTCTGATTCTCACCCTTTTTCTTGTGTTTGACTGTGGAAATTTGATCATGTAAAGTTACTCTGTCCTGTTTGGTACACTTGTATCATAAATAATGTTCAAAGCTTTCAGTCTTCAGTCCTCTGTAGCCTGTACTCTCATGTGATTTACAGAAGTTTGTTAGGTGTACCAACAAATGTCTAAAATTCTTTATCCTAATCAGCAAAAAACAGTTGTCAGTCCATGTTTAATCTGCAGTTGCTTTAATCTCCATGTATATAAGACTAACCTTGAGCAAGAAAAATATAGGCCTTTATGGGAAGTTTTTTCTTTTTTTAAATTATGTAGTTCCTCCCTCACTGTCACTGGGACCCTTCTGTTTTTGTTGTTGGGAAGAGTTCTTGGGCTCCTATCTAACAAACATGAATGAGTAACTTTACACACCGGTGAACTCACTTTGCACACAGGGACTACTCAGTACAGAAAGTTTATCTTGTGCATCAGTGTTTGCAGGATAAGGGCTTTGGCATGTAGTTGTAAAAGGGGCAAGTGTGCAATGAATAATGAAACTTAAGTACCATGCCTGCAATAGTATTATCACCAGGAAAGAAAGTGTAATGTAAACAGAAGCTTAGTTAGACAAGTCTTTTCCAGATACCAGGATAAATTATTTGTATATCTATTCTTTGTAAACAAAACAAAGTAAAACTGACCAGATATTAGCACTGTTCTTTAAGATTTTAAAAATAATTCCTAGTGCCAAAATAAGGAATCAGACAAACATCATAGGCTGCCTACTATAGGTAATAGTAAAAGGATTACAACAGTTGCTGCCAAAAGAATATTAAGAACCAAATAGTCAAGAGTCAAATAAACAAAGGTGGAAAAACAAGCACATAGATTAAGAATGAAACAAAAATGGATGAACTGTGTCATACACTGAAAGAAAAGTGAATAAAAATTAATAATTTTTAAATTGTTTTTATTTAAATCAGTTTTATTTGAATTAAATACATTTATTTATTTTAAAACTGCTTTAAAATTAAATTTGAAATTATGACAAGCTGCGTTAAAGCCTAAATTAACAAGAATCTGTTTAAATAATTTAAACTAAATGAAGTGTGTAGCATCAGGGAGCACTCCTATTTTAATGAGGGTGCTACTTTTTTATTTATTTTCAGAACCAATGGGAAAACATCTTTGACTTTTTTGAAGGCAACTCAAGTTTCATAAATGTTACAATGTCATGTAGTGCATTAAGCATCTACATTATTTTTGGTCTTTACAATGGAACTAATGGTGGTATTTACACTTTTCCAAATGTCATTACTTTCAGAGTCTGTCGTGAAATAGACTTTTGCCTTAACTACTTGCATTGGTCATTTTCTAAACAGTGGGTCCTGACCTCCAGTGGGTCATGGGAAGGTTCCAAATGGGCTGCCCCATCCAGGTCTGGATTAGCCCATCACTGGGCCCTGGCCAAGGCAAACATACATTTCCCCTGGCTGGGGAGAGGGCTGGGGGGATGGGTTGGTTTGGGGAGTGAGCCCGTAGAAGTGGTTCCTGTCCCACAGGACTAGTCATGTTAGTGTTCCCATGACTATAAATCTGTACAGAGATGAAATTTTACTAGTCTAATAATTATGAGGCAAGAACAGGAAGCTTAGATCAATAATATAATAATATTGTGCCTCTCCTCCAGAAGATTGCCAAGCACTTTACACACAGACTATTACAAACTACAAATTCTTTTTTTATGTTTTACTTCCTTTCAGACTTCGGGTTAATAGTGAACACTCAATAAAAACAAATAATTTTATAAACTCTTGCATATATATTTAATGGTTTAGTGAAGGAAGAATTGTGAAAGCGTCTGTCTTGCAGCTATTTTAAATCTGTATGTAAATTGTTACATTGATCTATCCCTGTAGTATCTGGTATCAGAGTGGTAGCCATGTTAGTCTGTATCAGCAAACAAAATGAGTTGCAATGGAAGCACGAGTCTCCATGAGAGACAACATGGAGAAATTCGCTATCGAGACAAGCAGGAGAGCAGAGTGGCAGTGGAAATGGTGGTTCAATGACAACAGTTAGCAGTCCTATCTGCTTAAAGCAGTATGGTACCCACATGGAAAAAAGGCGCGAAACGATTGTCTGCAGTGGCTTTCACGGAGGGAGGAGCGAGCGACTGACAACTTGTACCCAAAACTACCCGCAACGATGTTTTTGCCCACCAGGCATTGGGAGCTTAACCCAGAATTCCAATGGGTGGCGGAGACTGCGGGAACTGTGGGATAGCTATCCACAGTGCAACACTCCGAAAGTCGACGCTAGCCTTGGTACTGAGGACGCACTCCGCCAACTTAATGCGCTTAGTGGGGACACACAAAATTGCTTTCCAAAAGTTGACTTCTATAAATTCGACCTAATTTCATAGTGTAGACATACTAATAGAGACTAACAAATTTATTTGGGCATAAGCTTCTGTGGGCTAAAACCCACTTCATTGGATGCATGCAGTGGAAAATATAGTAGGGAAGAGCTATATACACAGAGAACATGAAAAAATAGGTGTTGTCATACCAACTGTAATGATACTAATCAATTAAGGTGGGCTATTATCAGCAGGAGAAAAATAAACTTTTGTAGTGATAATCAGGATGGCCCATTTCAAACAGTTGACAAGAAGGTGTGAGTAACAGTAGGGAAAAATTAGCATGGGGAAATAAATTTTACTTTGGGAAATGACCCATCTACTCCCAGTCTTTATTCAAGCCTAATTTAATGGTGTTCAGTTTGCAAATTAATTCCAATTCTGCAGTTTCTTGTTGAAGTCTGTTTTTGAAGGGTTTTTTGTTGGAGAATTGCGACTTTTAGGTCTGAAATTGACTGACCAGGGAGTTTAAGTGTTCTCTGATTGGTTTTTGAATGTTATAATTCTTGATGTCTGATATGTGTCTATTTATTCTTTTGCGTAGCAATTGTCCGGTTTGGCCAATGTACATGGCAGAGGGGCATTTCTGGCACATGATGGCATATATATATTTGATAACCCCTCAGATATCTTATTTACTTTGAATTATCCAGAATTTTACTGGATCCAGGACTGATGTTCATGAGCATGTTTCTTATCCACATAGGCTTGAGAGGTATTGTAGGAGCTCCCAGGGTGGAACCTGCTCTGGGAATATAGATACTTGGCCTAGTAGGAACTGGGTATTGCAGCACACCTTCAAACCCCTACACAGTCCAGTGATACCATCACGCTATGCATTTTACAACTTAAAACTCAGATATTTTAAATTTCTGCTGATTGTTGTTTTATACCATTGTCCCTACCCTTCTCTCCCATAATCCCTTTGTTTCTAGATTCACCAACTCCAGTCGTTGTCCCTCCTCTTTTCTTTTCCTTTCTGCATCTTTGCCCCCACACCCCAACCTTGGCATAAATTGAAGAGTAGTATTCAGAATTTTTCATTAAGCCCCCACCCCTGATCCAGGTACTCTGGAATTGACCTGCTTAGTGCACCTAACCGTGCCTCTGCCCCACCCATATATTGGAATTGATCAAGATAAGTCTGGGGCAAGACAAAATGGGAAACATACCAAAAGTGTTGAAGAAGCAAGAAAAATGGCAAGAAAGATGAAGTGCTGTCCTGGAAAAATGATTAGGATAACTTTTCAATGAAAGATGCTGTGAAGGCAAAGGAAGGAAACTTGAATGAAAACAATAGAGACAAATGTGGAAAGCAGAGGCAGCAAACAAATGGCTTAAACTAGGAAGAGTTAGGCAATGAGCAAAGCACCTATGTGTTTTGGGAGAGCAAGGAGCTGTGCAGGGATTATACCTCTCATGTTGGGAAAGAGGATAAGTGACCAACTTCTGCTCCCCTTCCTACCAGGAAGAGAAGTGATTATGGGGGACCCCTTCATGGGGTTGGGGTGTGAGAGGAGAAGCTCAATATTCATCAAGTGCTACCTAGATAAAGCTGCTGCTGCAGGTGGAGGAGAACAAGAAGATTTTTGACAGGGTTTGGGTGAGGTGGATAAAAATAAATGATTTACAAATAAATAAAAATGGATTTTTTATTTATATTGGGTTTGTTTATTTAAATACAGACTTCTATTTTTTAAAAAAAATCTTTTTACTTTCAATTTGGAATTGGCAAGCTATGTTAAGACCTAAACTTATTTATAGTCTATTTTTGTGTATATTTTAAATGATTTTAATAACATTAAGAAGTACATGTTTGCTGCCCAGTTTTAATCAAGGTCTTAGAAGTCAGTTCTTAAGCACTTGGAACCAGAGTTGGTTGCAATACTAGACCAGCTTTTGAAAGCAGTAGTCTTTTCTGGTAGATGAACTATTTCTAAAATCTTGAAGGACAGGTGACCAGAAACAATCAGTTCAGTTCACTAACTATAGATACTACTTCCTTTGTTTAATAAATCCATTAGTTCTAAATGTAAAACATGTTTTGATAAACTTTTTTCTTAAGTATTCAACACATTAAAGTAGTTTTATTTAATAAAAAAGATTACAACGCTGTTTGTGCATTTGAAATTGAATTTGAATTTCCATCCAAATAGAGCTTGCCACAAATCACATGTAAAAATTTAATTTAGTAAAAAGTTAAATTATATAATTGCTTAAATAAATGTATATAGATGTAGTGTAGACACAGCCTCTACATCGGCAGAATTTATGTCACTAAGAGGTGTGAATAAGCCACCCCCGAGAAACATAAGTTACATCAACATAAGTGCCGGTGTGGCTAGTTTCTCCCAGTGACATAGCGTCTGTCGCTTGGGGAGGTGGTTTTATTATGACGACAGGAGGGCTCTCTCCCGCTAACGTAGAGCATCTTCACCAGGCGCGCTGCAGCAATGCAACTGTATTGATTACTCCTGAGGGCATTAAAAATTCTGCGCAAAGTATTTTAAAATTCTGCAAGTTTTATTTGTCAATAAATCAGTGTAGAAGCTCCAGCATGGCAATGCGGAGCACAGGCAACTGACTGCACGAAGGTGGAAGATCACCCCGCAGCCCCCCTCCCCCAGGACACGGACTCAGCGGAGAGGCTGCACCCGACCCTGACACAGCACAAGGCTTGGGCCTGCCCCAGAAACACCCTGGGGCCATCCGGGGGTGGGGGGTGTCCTGGATGCACAGAGGTTCATTGGGGGGTTCCAGGTACAGGGGCAATGGACTCTGCAGGGGCTTCCAGGTGAAGGTTGTTGGGGATCAGCAGAGAGGTCTAGGTCCTGGGGAAGTGGGGCTTGGTGTGTGGGGGGGGTCTGGGTGCAGCTAGTTGGTGCACAGCATGGGGGTCTGGATGTGGGGCTCAGGGTGGTGCAGGGGGTGGTGCATCAGGGTGGGGGGTTGAGTGCAGGTTGCTCGGGGGGGGGGGGAGTGTTCTGGGTGCAGGGGGCTCCAGATGCGGGGGGTGGGGTTTGGGTATGGAGGGCTAGGGGAGTTCTGGATTACCGGATGAGGCTTGGCAGGGGTGCCTTGGCATGGGAGGTCTGGATGTACAGGGGTTGGGTGGATGGGGAAGCAGCTCTCCATATAGTCCCCCTCCCGCCACAGCTGAGGAGTGATGGGGGCAGGAAGCAGGGGAGAATGCTGAGTTTCCTGTAGCTTGGGGAGGTTTCTGGTGGTGGGTCTGACACAGCCCAGCCACTCCTTGCAGGGGAAGAGGAAGGTCCCGTCCCTTCCTGCCTCCAGCCCAGCCAGGAGTTAGCAGCTGATCCTGGCTCATGGTAGGAGCCACTGGCTGAGGTATCTCCAGCCCCTTGGTGATTTACCTCTCCGCTGTCTGCTCTGGGTGCCTGAAATGTTGTACCTGCGCTGCTAGGGAGTGTTGCGTGACTGCTCTTGCAGCTTCCCTTTGCATCCCTATCAGAAAGTCACTTTTCTGCGGAGACGCATAGAAATCTGCGGGGGACATGAATTCTGCACACATGCAGTGGTGTGGAATTCCCCAGGGCTAATTTAATGCTGTTGCAGTGCTGTACATGTAGACATGTCCATAGTGTATCCTCTTGATTAGCAAAAGGAAATACCATAAAAGGGCTATATTTAGTTGCAAATCAACATGTGTTAATGGTTCCCAACCAGTGGCAATCAGCCGTTCTTTAGGACAATAACTAAAAAGTACAAATGCAAAATATGATTAAAATTGATGATTTAAACCAGTGTTTCATGTTTGCTGATTTAAATCGTTTTGTTTTAAATCAGTCCACCCTGGGTCTGGTGGTATATACAGGATGTCCTTTATTTCCTTTTCCCCCCTGACTTCTTTCAGAAATGGAGGCATTCTAAACTTCCCACCACGGCACTGTCTCTTGTGTGTACACATAGCCTGTAAATTTTAGCTTCTTGGCTAAGTAGGTTTTCTGTGAACCTTTTGAGTTATGTATCATTGTGGTTTTGACCAGACGTTATGTTCAGCATTCTTTTATAAAGGATTATAAATCTTTGGTGTTTTAGTCAATAATTAGTTATGTCCAAAAGTTCAGTAGGCTCCTTATAAATGATCTATAATATGTTCTACTGTTGTGTTTATAGTCATTTATAACACACACTATTCCTGTCAGCAACATCTGTAATTTGTTAGCCTTTTATAAAGTATTAATAAAAATACTCTTAATATTGGTGTCATCAAAGACTTCTCATTCAAACAAGAATCTTTTTCAACCCATTATCTCTTTCAACATGATTCTGCAATTAAGTTAAAACTTGATTTCTATATTAGTTGCCATGGAAATATCAAATTTAACATAACTTCACTGCAGGATGAAAGCAAAGAGAAAACTGTGTTGCTGAAATGCTTTTTGAAACACATTGTAGATTGTTAGAGAAGGAGGTATAGAAAACAGCATGTTGCCATATATACTGTCATAAAACAAATTACCATGTTGTCCACTTGTGGTCATTAAAAGCCACATGGCGATTTTTGCAAAAACAGATGTTTAGCTTTGGTGTCCTGTATTTGGGTAATTACATTCAATCCATCTAAAATCCCTGCGCAGTTTGGATTTAGACATGGAGTAGTATTCTTTTTCTGTTTTTTTCATTATTGTGTACTGTTTTAGCTCAAACAGCCCAATTTCTCTGTTACAGGTCAACCAATTTTGATTTGAGCTTTTGATAACCACACTTCCTCAAGCTGTTTTTCCCTGTGTATTGCTCTCAGCTGTCCTCGAGTCCAGTTCTCCCATTCAGCATAAATAGCAGACTCTTGCTTAGCTACAGCCCCCATCTATTTCCTGTTCACTGTTATAGTTTTCTATACTCCCCTTACTGTAGCTAGTCAATTAAAATGCTTGTGCTGTGTGCTTCCTACTTACA
Source organism: Eretmochelys imbricata (assembly GCF_965152235.1). Taxonomy (NCBI): domain Eukaryota; kingdom Metazoa; phylum Chordata; order Testudines; family Cheloniidae; genus Eretmochelys; species Eretmochelys imbricata. Next base: position 287,433,111 of record NC_135572.1, read on the forward strand.
TGGGGAGTATGATACTGGCCTCCTTTGTAAAGTGCTTTGACATCTATTTGTGAAAAATGCTGTAGAAGAGATTGGTAACATTCTCACGTTAACACTTCAGCATCATTTTATCAACTTTATACTCTTAAATTGCTTTGTTGAACTTTTATTGCTCTTTCTTGTCTGCCCTTCCTTATAAAGTACCACAAACTGTTTTCTGTAAGAGATGCTGCATACAGTCTTTGGTAAAACTTGTATTCTGAGAATTCTGAGGTAAAAGTTCATGATATACTCTTGCTGTTTATCGTGCAAGCTTTTTTCCAAGGCTAGATTACCAGGGTGAAAATCATTATTTCACAAAGAGACGCTAGAAACTACTTTTTACAAAAGGTTCTTTGGAAAACAGCAATAACTCTAAAAATGTCTTAATTGCTGGAAACACACTTTTCAGCAGCCATTGCTTATGTCTTTGCACACATAATTGGAACCCCTCAGCCACCCCCTCACCTTGTTTTTTCAACCTTTATCACAAGCTGCATGATTTAGGAAATAACGTTACATTATTTGAGATGTAGTAGTATGATAGCTTGACAAAATTAATCATTAATCTTTTTCTATTTAATAGTGACCACTGTAGTAGTCATTAAATTTTCATGGTCATTAAATTACACTCCCCATGTAAATTAATAATAAAGTTAAAAGGCCAGTTTTTAGTCAGTCTCTGAAAATCATCCTAGAGGATTTGCATGTAAAAAATACAAAATGGATGTGCCCACACTTTCTCAGGGCTTATTTTAAAAGATCCATTTAACATTTGCCCCAATACGTTAATGATATTGTTTAGCCAGTGTTTTTATTGCCACATGCAAGGAATGTGCAGGAATTATCAGTTAATGATGACCTTATGTTTGAAATGAAACGATTCTTTTTCTCAATTAGGGGTTGATATAGAGGCAGCTAGAAAAGAAGAAGAACGGATAATGCTTAGAGATGCAAGACAGTGGCTTAACAGTGGCCGTATAAACGATGTCAGGCATGCAAAATCTGGAGGTACAGCACTTCATGTAGCTGCTGCTAAAGGGTATACAGAAGTTTTAAAGTAAGTATTATTTCTAAATGGTAGATTTTTTTTTCCATGTCTCCAAGCTTGTCCAGATGTTAGTGTAAAATAACTTGGCCTTAATATGATTGAAAGTTTTTGGATTGCATCCTGGAACCTTGTGATCTTTAGAATTACCTGTTTCTCACAGTTATGTTTCCTGTTTTCAACTAATGTTGAAACTTTACATAGTGTCATGAACTTTACTTGAGTTATTCAAAACTTAACAGTATTGTACATATTGAATTTGAATCCTCAATGTCACTATGGCAAAAATATCCATATTTCTGAAGTATATTTTGGCTTAATATATTAAGGAGAAAGGATACCTTTCTTTAATGCAGGTTATCTTTGGGATAATACACCTGGTTTAAAACCATCATTTACTGTGCTGTTTTTATGCAGTAAAAGTAGTCCAGACTAAAGCTATCCAGGTTTGAGAGAAGAAAATTAGTAATTTTATTCCAAAACTTGAAGGATTACTTAGGGAAAGGCTTTAAAAGATGTATCATTATCAACATCTCAATTTTTTTCCTGCAAACATTCAGACTTCTCTTATCGTCTAATTCAGTGGTGCCCAACCTTATTATACAGGATGGCCACACAAACCTAAGCACAACATTTGTGTGGGCCAAACAGATTCTACATATTTTAATGGGTTTCAGAGTAACAGCCGTGATAGTCTGTATCCGCAAAAAGAAAAGGAGTACTTGTGGCACCTTAGAGACTAACCAATTTATTTGAACATAAGCTTTCGTGAGCTACAGCTCACTTCATCGGATGCATACAGTTTATGCATCCGATGAAATGAGCTGTAGCTCATGAAAGCTTATGCTCAAATAAATTGGTTAGTCTCTAAGGTGCCACAAGTACTCCTTTTCTTTTTACATATTTTAATAAAATTTAAAGTCACCTGTATGGATTTATATTTTAAGCTCATCTTGTGTTCAGAAATATACAGATCTCATTTTGGGACCAATAGTTTTAGAAATCTTGAAGAAAATATATGGAATAAAATAAATATTGTATAGTCCTAGAGGATAAGGTAAAACAGATTCAGGTTAAAAAAAAAGACATCAATATTTTATCATAAGGAAAGCAGTTAGCTCACATGCCTTATCAATATTTTTTAAATAGAAATGTGAATGACAAAATGAATTTGAGATTTTGTATTCATTTAATTAAAACTTGACAGATAGTGAATCCCTAATGCAAGTCCCTGTTTTTAGGGTGTTTGAAATATCTGCTTTATGCACCAAGGTGAATTGTGTATTCACAGGGCTATGGAGTTTGTTTTTCTTAAAGTTACTAGTTGACTACTTTAAATTTAAAATTTCTGCTGTCCATTGAGACTACAATATATATTCTGTAAATTTATAGTTTTGAAATACATGAAGAGGACTCTCCAAGAACCTAGCTGCTTATATTTTGTACCATTGATCTATCTACCTCTGACATACCTATTTTGACAGGAAGTGAAATCCCTTCTCTTTAATTGTAATGAAAATGCCTAGGCCCTGGTTTTCACTAAGGTGGTTTATGCACCACTCTGGCAATGTAAATTGGCCTTAAAGTGAGTATAAATGTACTTTACTGCTCCTGCACTGGCAGAGCAGTAAGGTACCTTAAAGTGAACATAAATGAGTGTCCCTCAATGAATAAACTTCATTACTTCTGACATTGTAAAGCCTTGTCTACGTAGGGAAATTGACCTGCAGAACTATAGCAGTATAACTATATTGTGATATCTATGCTGTTATAACTCCCCACTGGGGACAGTCCATTCTGAAATAAAAGTGATTTTTTTCGTATAGCAGAACAATATAAACTATACTGAAAAAATCACTTTTCATTCCAGAACAGTGACATAATTACACTGTTGTAGTTGTGCCAGTTTCTCCATGTAGACATGCCCTTATATTAGACTTCTTTGCAGTAAGAAGATTCTGTGCTATGTGCATAATTTTGAAACCATGACTTATTAAGATATCTCTACACATGAACAGTTGATCTTCTGGTCGATAAAAATATATATTTAGTATGCAGACTCAAAGTGTATACCTGCCAAATATTCTTGTTAGTTAGCTTACTTAAATGCCATGTAATCTTAACTAAATTATTAACTCAGAGTACTTTGCAACTAAATATTCTCCCCCATCCTACACTCCCAACATGGATTGTTAAATGTTGCTTTAGGAAAAAACCCTAATATACTTTCAATAGGAAAAAAAAAAAGGTTTTTGTTCAGGTAATACCTTGATATCTGCAGCCAAATAGTGTTTGCCAGCCTTGTTTTTTAAGAGCCATTATTTATGGAAATTACGTTGGATAAATAATTATTTTTCTTTTTCTCCAAATATGCTAACTACCTTTTGCAGGTTTATGATACATTTATACCCTTCCTCTTGTGTGCAAACAAATGTTTCTTCAACAGCTAGACTGTGTCTCTGCATCAATCCTTTTAAAAGTTGAATCGTTGGAAGATGCTAGTGTTAGAACACTTGACACTTTCATTAATCTTGTGGTGTATATGATCTCTCTTGCACTTGCTCACACACAGACTCTCACACCCATATTCCTAAGGAATCATTCTGGGAGGTATTGGCTGATTGTTTTTGGTTCTTGAACTATGAAATCAGTAATGCTGAACTTCAGCTGAAGGAAGAAAAGGAGTATTTGTGGCACCTTAGAGACTAACAAATTTATTAGACCATAAGCTTTCGTGAGCTCCAGCTCACTTCATCGGATGGGACATTGTTGATTTGAGAGGTCCCGCACTCTCTGAGAAGAGCTTCACTGATTCATCTAAGCACTATTCTGCCACAGCACTAGCCATGTGTGATCTTAAAGGGATGACTTCAGCTCAAAAAATTAATTCAAAAATAGTTTCAGGTAGTTTACCTGTAAGAAGCTGTGTCTGATAATTTTTGAGCTTTTACAGTCATATTGTCCTAATTAAAAAAACGCTTCTGTCCCCTGTTCCTGTGTAAAAGACTCTCGCCAAGAGGGAGAACTGTCTGATGATATATAAAATGTTAAATGCATGAGGACAAAACAGCCTGGAAAAACAAACTTCTGAATTTCTTTGTTGTAGTAATCTTGGGAATAGTAATGATTGAAAATATTTCTTGGGAAGATATGATTTATTTTTTTTAATTGAGTGTTACTTTTAACATAGACTTACCATTACCTCTGTGTATGAGAAGTGAATTGAAGGCAAGAAAAATTTAAAACTGTTTAAAATAATTTATCACTTAGTGGCAGTTTAATTATTACTGTCAGTGGTATTCTAGATCTAATTCTTCTAATTCCTTTAGGCTTTTAATACAGGCTGGCTATGATGTAAATATTAAAGATTATGATGGCTGGACACCACTTCATGCTGCTGCTCACTGGGGTAAAGAAGAAGCATGTCGAATTTTAGTGGAAAACCTGTGTGATACGGAGACTGTCAACAAAGTGGTAGGATTTTTATGTAATCCTTGTCAAGATGCAAAGTTCTGGTCTCTAAAGTGACTTTAGAAGCCAGGGTAAGAACAGTAGTAATAATGTGCCATTCCTGTACATGGCACTTTCTGTAATGCATGTTTTGCGAGAACCAGCATGTTTGTGTGTTAAGATTTTTTTTTTAATTTTTTGTTTTCTAAATTGACTTGTAGATGGCTGACTCAACTTTGTACTGAGTTTTCAACAATTGCCCCATATGCTCTGCTATTTTTCTTTGAAAATTAAATTTGAAATAAAACTAGTGAGAACCTATGCTGTGGTAGAATTTTTCTGAATGTTTAGGATTAAATAAAATAAGGCCTTTCAATTTTTGATATCTAATGTTACTCAGTTTCTTACTTCCTGGACATTTTCTTAACTTTTTTTGGTTCATCATAACTCAGCAGCTTTGCTTGAACCCCAGATTGGCTTTAATATGTTTCACCTAGGTGAATGCTGGTGTCTTTGACTAGCATTGGGCTGCGGGATGGCAAAATTAACTATTAAAAGCAATTTCTTCTTGTATTATGTGCACTGAAGTGTTAACACTGTGTGCTGCTTTTGTGTACTTGGGAAATATAGCAGACAGCTTTGGGCTTACTAAATGATGTATCAATCTGTAGCTTCATGCTTTCTTGCTGCAGGTTCTCAGCTCTTCTGTTGGGCAGAGCTTAGGAACTGTGGACTTCCTTAACTCTGCAGCGGACCTGCTTCCCCCAAAATCCAAACATTCCTATGAAGTTTATAAGCTTTGCAAGGACTGAAATTGTTGTTGCAGGTCCGTAGGGCCTGAGGCTATGGTTGCTTCCCTTGTTCTACCTGGACCCTGAACCACTTCTACTCTTCAGTGCCTGTAGTGCATGTGAATTTTCCTGCACATCTTTTAAGGTGTAGGGGGATTCATTCACCAAGCCCTTCCTTAATTTTTAAAAAAATCATTTAAGAAGTTTTTAGGCATAAAAACTTAAACTAGAACTAAGTTTGTAAATATCTATAATTTATATGAGGAGGAAAACACTTAAGGGTAAACATTGTAGTTTATCTCAAAAATCAGACATTATGCCCAGAAGTTTAGGTTAGACTTAGAGAGTCAAAACATTAAGAAGGATGAACTTGCCTTTTAAAAAACTTTCTGCTCCTGTATAAATACTCACAGAACCACTGAAAACCAGAAGATAACACTGTACTCAGACAACGTATTTCAGTTGCATCAGAAAGTCAGAAATTGATTTAACTGAGCTCTATTAATGTATGTTCTTAAATCTGCCCCTGAAACTTAGTTCATTTACCAAGTGGGTCCTTAGACTTCTTTGTGGACTGGAGATGCATGTGGTGGTGGTGGTGGTATTCTGGAGAATTGTCGCAGAGAAAACTTAGATATCTTTAGTCAAACTGAGGCAAGAAAGGACGGAGGAGAAGCAGACAAGAGAAGCTAAGCGGTGGTGGCTGGAGACATGGGCTTACCTGTGCAGCTGAGAGATTCCATCTGTAACTTTGCAAAATACCCAGTCAGTGGCTTGGCTTTCAGAGATGCTGAGTACCCACACCTCATTTGAAATTAATCCGAGTTGTGGGTGCTGAGCAGCTTCTGAGGACCAAGACACTTTTATTTAGGTGCCTAGCTTCAGATATTTGGCATGATGGACTGTGTGTGGATTGAAGGCATTTCAACAAATACTTTTATTGCAAAGTCATTTTACCTGAGGAAAATAAGCCTATATCAATAGTTCTTGAAAATCAAACATTTACTTGGGTGTTTTACATTAGGCAGACTGGCTTGAAAACGTTGGCCTTACTTTGCATATAAATGTACAAAAAATATTTTAGTGATTATGGAAAACTTTCATTTGTAGATGTAAGTGTAGAGCCCACAGATGATGGTTCCAGGTGAGGAAGTACATCAACAGAAAGTTATACAACTACTTCTCTGAAATCAACTCTGGCCTGCTTTTATCTTTGAAGTGGTCAAGCAAATTGTGACCCAGATCAACATGTTATCTCTTAACACACTCCTGATAGAATAGCTTTGTGTAAGGACTTCCATAGGGATTTTTTCAAATACTGTAGCCTTGTTATTTATGGGCACTTGTCAAGCTTTAAATTTCCATTTGGCAAGCTTTAAGTTTCCTTCACAAAACAGAGATGAGTCAATCAAATGTAGCTGAATTTGATCTAAGCTTTATCAGGATCCAGTGAAAAATGTGTTTGCAGACAGTATGAACAGTCCTCTCCTCCCCCATCCCCCCCCCCCCCCAAAAGTCTTGAAGTTGTCTTGTTTCATTCAGTGAAGGTAGTCATCTAAGCCTTTTTTCCCCCTTGGACACTTCTTTTAAAAAGTTGGAGAAGGTCTTTTCATTGAAGTTTTCCATATAGAGGCTTGTGGCTGCAGGTTGAGACTGTACCCTACATTTCTTAAATCCTCCCACCCCTAAATCCATGTGGTATGCTGAATGCTTTTGAGAATCTGAAATTATTTGTCAGCTGCTGAAATGAGTAAGCTGCAGAATGAACTCCCACAAGCTTCCCTAGTCAGTCTCTACTGAATATACTATATATTCTGTTTAGATGCACTCCCCTTTCCCCTCTCATTGGAGCCACCCAGAATCCATTCTTGCCATTACAGAGTGGCTGGGGGACATGGATTATACACACAAACTAATAGGTCTTCTGCATCTTTAATGTTTGATATTTAGCTATGCTGGATATTTTTGTTAAAATGATCAGCAAGAAGTGTATAAATGGTTCAGTTTCAGAGTTAATGTCATTGAGATAAATGGTGCAGTTTACACCTCTGAAAGTGACTATTTCAGGCTTTTTGTCTGTAAACTGACACTGCTTGGAGGCTGCAGGCACACACCCAAAAGATTCCACAGAAACTGAAAGATGACAACTGGGTTGTAGGAAGCATAGGGGACCACATGTTGCCTGGCTTACAGTTGTGCAGCACACATCTAAGCTGTATCGAAGAGAGAGAACCCTTTCCAGTCTTGGGTTTGCTTAAAATAGCCTTCACAATGTAAATGGGTGCATAGTTGTCTTTATTTGGCTACCAGTCTGATTGAAACAATAAAGACAAGTATGAACTCCTCTCCTTTATCTTAATGAGCTGTTAAATCTGAAGCTGTTATGATCATTTTTAAATGCCAACACTGCTGATTTTTCTATCAAAACATAATTTGGGTCATTTGTCCAATAGAAACAGGATGTGTTTACACCAAGCAAGGAGGAACAGTTGGTCACACGTTGTTTGCTTGAAAGGAGTTAGTCATTGTCCTTACCTTTGCCACACTTAAGTGCATCCGCAACTATACTGTTTTTGGCGTAGCTTTGCTGTATATGCCCAGCTTGCTGTGGTTTCTACCAGTGCATCTGGGACTTCATGTAGTTTCAGAGCACTGTTGTTGGAAACAGGGGCCTTTGGTTCCAAGTACAAATCAATGGATAATGGGACGACTTGAAGAGGACAGTGTGTATTGGTGCCTTTCCGCTATTCCTGTGGGCTGGAGAAAGGGAATTGTTGAAGTCCGCACCAGTTTAGCCAGTCCTGAAGATGGAATCTCGTGTACTGTAACTCCCTGATGCAACCAATAGTTGCAATGACTGTTTTGTGTGGATGCAAGACATTGCAAGATGGTGGCATTCCAACCAACCAACAGATTTACTTAGTGAAGACAGGCTTAAATCTGCATATTTATCTATTTGTTTATTTGTTCATAATCTGTTTGCGTGAATGCATATTTTATAGGAATCAGACTGTGAGTTTTAAAACTGAATATGTTTACATATTCTCTTGGTTGGGGTGGACAACCAAACAGTGTTTTATTTCTGATTTTTAAAAACTAATGTGAAAAAAGAATACAGGGCTATCAGCTAACAAGTGTTGGTTGCCTGTGGTGTGCTTTGTAGGGGATTTATAGGACATATGGGTTTTTTTGTTTTTTTTTTAAATAAAACTTCTTCCAGCAAAATGGATAAATGTGCAACACAATAAAATCCGTAGACAAGTGGATGGGCAAAAGTAAACCTACTTCAGTTTCTGAATCCACTGTAATCCATGACAGTAGTGGCCTGTTTTAGATCCTAACAGTTAACACTGGCTAGCTGAGCTTTGTTTGATAGAGTAGTTTTCAACATAAAATTGCATACACCATTGCTATGAGGTACGTAAGTATTACTACCACTATTTTACAACTGGCAAAATTGAAGCAGAGTAGTTATGCCCTGCTAAAGCTACAGTAAGTAGGGAGAAACTTTAATAGTAATGAATGTTTTGGTTTTCGGTTAGAGGGGGGAAATGGGTTTTCATTCTGAAAAAATAGCTGTTGCAAAATCAGAATAATAGTTGAATCCAGTTTCCTCAGCTGCTACTATTCATATTGGAACAACTGTTTGTTTCACTACAGGATGGCAGGATCATGAACTGTTCACAATATTAAATAGTGAGCATTACATCTAAAAGACTATAGCTCTGCAGTTACATTGAGCATAAGCAGAGCTGGCTTTGATTGACTTGCAGCATGTTACTGTTACAGAGAATGTCTTCCTAAAGAATGAGCTTTTGGCATTCTGTAAATTTGTACCAGAGAGGCTCCTGGCAGAGCTGATCAGGGCATCATTACTATGTTTGGTCAATTTCTCTCTGAAAAATTCCTTTTCTGCAGTGAACAACAACAGACTGACAGGTGTTCATTTTAACTGGTTTTTTTAGACGAGATGAGTCAGAACACGCCTCAGATACAGATTATCTGGAGAGAAAAAATGCTTCATAGCTTTTATATTTTTATTAAAATTGCTTATTACCTAAAAATTTAAAAATGATTCACTTGATGTAAATATTACCTTGAGCTATGCCCTTTATAAAAAGAAGGTGCCCCTGCAAGGTTATATAAGTGACTACGGGTGTGTCTTACAATCTAATGACATGCCTTGATGGTTGTGAAGCATGAAACCAAAGGAGGATCATTAATCCATAATACCCCTAAAGTATATTACTGTAGTTTGAAAACCATTAATTCAAAAGGACAACATCAGATATGAGAGAACATTTGAGATTAAGAAATTTAGGTATAAGATTATTTTTACCGAAATACCCCTTATCAGTTAATATTAAGACTTACAGTAACTATTTTAAGAAAACATATTCATTTTAAAGTAAAAGGAGTGTTTTATATTATGAACAACAGAAAAAAAATTCCTTTCCCTCTCAGCATCTTTTCAGACAGCCTTGGGGAAGACTGGAGAAAGAGTATGAAGTGAGCTGTAGCTCACGAAAGCTTATGCTCAGATAAATTTGTTAGTCTCTAAGGTGCCACATGTACTCCTTTTCTTTTTGCGAATACAGACTAACACGACTGCTACTCTGAAATAAAAAAATAACCTGATAATTCAGATAACATTGTTAATAGTATTACATAAATACATGAAAGAATGTTATGGTTGCAAAGTCAAGCACTCAAAAGTTAGAAAACATCAGAATGAAGGCTAACAGAAGGAGCTATTGTAAGAAAATTCTCAGCCTCACGGCCCTGGACAGAAACCTGTTCATTAGACAGAATTTTCAGAGAATTTAGCTGCCAAATTCTAAAAATTGTCTACTGAGCATGTGTGAACTGAGTTTTTCAGAGGCTCAGAGCTTGGCCAAATTTGGGTGAATTTTTATGGGGACAGCAAACAGCACATCCTTGAAACCCAGGTGATCCCCCTGTCAAATGTCAAGTCCTTGCTCCAAAGCATTTATGCACTAGTTTCCCAATTAAACAGTTTGTAAGAAACTTTTTAACATGGCTAAACAACATTTCCCCCAATCTTGTTTGAAGAAATAGCTGAGCAGCTAAATGCTGAAATTCTCCAAAAGTTTTCAGCTTAAGGCAGACACTTAGAGTAAATTTCAGCTGAAATGGTTAAAGTTTGTAAACTCATAGGCAACTGAAAACTGGTTCTTATAAGGGAAAGTGTCAGGCAACCTTAACTATAGGCAGTGTTACCTGCACTGCTTTTATCTGTTTACATGGTGCAAGATAATTTTTTTTAACTTTATGATCCATGGACCTATGAGAATTAGAAAGTTGCAGGTTTCAGAGTAGCAGCCGTGTTAGTTTGTATCCACAAAAAGAACAGGAGTACTTGTGGCACCTTAGAGACTAACCAATTTATTAGAGCATAAGCTTTCATGGGCTACAGCCCACTTTATTGGATGCATAGAATGGAACATATAATAAGAAGAGGGTTGTGTGTGTGTGTATATATATATGTGTGTGTGTGTATATATATATATGTGTGTGTATATATATATATATATATATATGTGTGTGTGTATATATATATATATATATATATATATATATATATATATATATATATGTATATGTATATATACACATACATACAGAGAAGGTGGAAAGTTGCAGATGTCTTCAGCTAAATGAAATTGGCATCCATTCCCCATATATCACTGAGCTGATCATCCTACTCACACCCAACCTTTCCTGGGCACCATGTAACAAGCAGCTATTAGGATGACTCTCTTAGCTGTTTAAAACCCATTGAGGCTCAGAGTAAGACAAGTGTCTTTCAAACACTTTTTTTTTTAACTGGGTTCATGGCATTACAGAATTTAAAATTCTACTACAATAAAATCTTTTTTCCCATGGAGAAATGCTTTTCTGAGCATGTATATTTTCCTGTTCATATCCACTTCAGGTAGAAGTGGATTTGCAAAAATCTGCTGAATCACTGCTAGACAGGTGGAATGCTACCAATTTTGTGATGAGATCTAGCTCATACTTACAGTTGTACGTCTTATTACACGATCATGTGATGAGTTTAGATATCATCTGTTTTTTAAATCCTACTTTATAATTATGATGTATTACATTTTTCCCCTCCACACCAGGGTCAGACAGCATTTGATGTAGCAGATGAAGATATTCTAGGATATTTAGAAGAATTACAAAAGAAGCAAAATCTGGTAGGCTTTTTAGAGAGTGTGCGCTCTCTCTCTCTCTGTATTATGGTGCTTGTGTTTATATACAAGCTATAACTAATTCAGATTAGTATATGGAATTAACCTTCAGGTTTGACTTGAGGTGCTTAACTGCCCTCTGTGCCATCTTCCTTGTTCTGTTGGGTCAGTGAAGTTGATCTGAAAATCTTGAAAGGAAAAATGATGTGTTTTAGGCAAAGCTTTCACTGTATTTAACAACCCAAGGCAAATGCTGTATACAGTTATTTGGCAAATGCTTGTTTGGGGAGTGCTGTGTTGTAAAATAGAGGATTTCTTATATTCTGCAGAAGATGGTATCTTTTAATAACATGTTTATTAAATATGTGTAATTTATATCATTCTATCAATTTAATTGCATAATTTTATATCTCTTAAAGATTCATAGTGAAAAACAGGAAAAGAAATCTCCCTTAATTGAATCTACAGCCAACATGGATAATAATCAGTCACAAAAGCCATTTAAAAAGTAAGTAAATAATTAAGATGTTCCTGGTGAGGAAAATAACTTAATAAACTTTCACAAATACTAAGCACTTATTTGGGTGGTTGGTTTTACTGAAGTTAAGAATAGATATTCTATATTTTTTATTTAAAATTAATATTTTTGATTCCAGCAAAGAAACTTTGATTATTGAGCAAGAAAAGAATGCATCTAGTATTGAGTCTCTGGAGCAAGAGAAAGCAGATGAGGAAGAAGAGGGAAAGAAGGATGAATCCAGCTGCTCAAGTGAAGAGGATGAGGAAGAAGACTCAGAATCTGAAGCTGAAACAGGTAAATAATTTTGGAAATGTATCTTTGGTTTAGGATGTTGATTCAATTAAACTCACTATACTGGGCTTATATGATAACGGGAATTAATCATTGTAGCTTCTTGATTCCACTTTTCATTTCATTTCCTGATGGCCACTTTCTAGTTTCAATAAATTTTTAAGAGTTTTTAAACAAGTTTAAATCTAAATCCCCATTTATAAACACAAAATGTAATTCATATGAAATTTTTTGCAATGAGCTATATTCTTGTATTTATGGCAGTGATTGAAATTGAAACTCTTAATTCAGTAATTTGATTAAAAATACTGATTATAAATCGCTAATCAGAGAAGAATACAAGGAAGCAGAGATCTCGAATAACATACCTAAAAAGGATTTGGAATAGGGAGGAAACAAAGGAAAAGACAGAAATAAGACCTCTGTGAGTAGAGTTCTTTGCTCACTATCCTAATGCCTTACATTATGAAGTATTGGAAAAGAAAACATCCTCATGTGTTCTGTTACCTTGGAACAGACTCTGACAAATGCAGTGGATAATTCTGTCTCAGATACTGACAAATTAAAGAGACCTGTGTTTCGGATTGATTATTAGTATACTGGAATAAATGGGGTTTAAAAAAGTATTATTTTTGGTAGTAGCTCAACATCTGCTTCACATACAACTTCAGCTCAAGATTAATAGTACTCAAAAGAGCTTAGATTCATTTGTAGAGAAACTGGTGCTACAGCAGACTTGTTTAAAAATCTAAGTTGGATGCCATTGTTCAGACTTCTCTTTACACTCCTAGACTGGAGCAAATGTTCAGCATTTTGTGCACGTGTGTGTATGTGTACAAGTACACAGGGCTGTAACAATATTTAAAATAGTAACACAAATATAGTGTGTATCGGGGGTGGAGGGGAATTGGGAAGCACACAGCTTTCTAGCATCCTCTTCCTAAACTCAGCCCACCCCAAATGTCCATCAAAATTTGCCACCTCTTCTCATGCCACCACCAAATTGCATAGTAGCTCTGATAGCCGTACAACCTTTCTCTCCTGTGTCTCTGTCTACGTATGTTGATATTTGGAAAAACAATGCTGTTGTTGCCTGTTTGGATAACTGCCTTCCCATCTGCATGTGGCTGCTCTAGGGACTGCCCCTTGAGTTGGGGAGAGGAGAAGGTGGTTAGTCTATGTGGGTGATCAAGCAATTTATTTAGGAGTTATCGGCTGCTTTCCCAACTGCCCCTTTCTCCCTGCAGGCAGATCAAATGGGGAGCTTTTCTCTGTCACCATACATAAGCAGTGGTACTTAAATCACCACCTGGGCCTCCACGTATATGCAGAGTTTTATGCCTGCATGTGGTGTTAGGTGAATGTGTAAATACATTGCTTAAACTTGTGTTCTGTATGATATAAAATATGCTAGACAGTCTTAGACAGCTATTACTAATACAGCAATGCTTCTAATATGTAAAACAACAGAGAAATGTTTGACACAACTGTAGTTGTAAGTGCATTATATTCTAAAGAACAAATGCCTAATGGAACAAGAAATCACACAGTATTTGGAAAGAAATCTGTAGAGGGTTAAATTATTTGTTACCTAATTTAGAGGCATGCATCAGACTATCTAAAGAAATGCTTAATATATAGTTGCACTACTTAGTTTTCTATTTTTAGACTATTATCATTTTAATCCTATAAAACTATCTCTTGGGGTATGTCTGCACCACCCACCGGATCAGTGGGCAGCGATTGATCCAGCGGGGATCAATTTATCTTGTCTAGTCTAGACATGATAAAGCGATCCCCGAGCAGTCTCCCGTCGACTCCTGTACTCTAGCGCCGCGAGAGGCACAGGCAGAGTCGATGGGGGAGTAGCAGCAGTCGACTCACCGTGGTGAAGACACCACGGTGAGTCGATCTAAATACGTAGCTGCAGTTGCGTAACTTAGATCGATCTGCCCCCACCATTGTAGACCAGGGCTTGGACACAGTGACTTGAACGTTTTTAAATGATTAAAATATCCTTGTCAGCCATCTCTGCTCATTTTAAAATATTCTGCCTTCATATGGTTCATCCACCTGAGCTACATTTCAGCACTGGACCAATAAAAATGTTATAAATATTTGCCATAAATGAGATTGTGGGATGGGATAAGCTCCAGAACTAAATTCTTACTAGATTTTCATAGTTTTTTAGATTTTAATTAGACCATCGTCTCCTATAAATGTTTAATGATATACTGGAAAACCACTCTCAAATTTAGAGAGTCAAACACCACTTTGGTGTTCCTGCATCCCTCATCTAGAACAGTTGAGGTTTGTTAAACTTAAGTCACCTTTGATCATGCAGTGATGCCTCAGTCACTGTGCTAGCTATAATGTTTCATGAACTCCATGACTTTTCTAACTGTGTTCTCTTGATTACTAGTAGACTGTTTTGTGCCAGGAAAATTTGACTGTGACACAAGAATTAATTTTCATGTAAACTTTGGACTTTCTTTAATATAAACAAGGCTTTTATCATACTTTATTTGGCAAGCAAGAGAAGTTAGGCTTTTCCCTGAAGAGCTGCATCTCGAAATTTCAACTGCACTGTCCCTTTTTTTCCCATTATTCCTCTTAATGTAGCTTTACAATGAAAATTCTCAGAAATTTAATGAAAATTCCAGCTGGATAATGTAAAGTGCTTTTCTACACAAATGTAGTGTTGCAAACTCCTGTGACTTATCACAAGTGATATGATAGTTGCTGTGTTTTCTTAAAACCTCAACTCCTGGAGGCTATCGATTTTGTGAGACTCTCTACTTTTTTTTAAAGATAAGTTTCTGTCCCTAAGGGTTGGGGGTATAAAAAACTTAAATCTATGAATTCAAGCTGTAAAGGCTAACCAGCCAGAAAATAAATAAAAACCTTACGTTTATTCATTTTTTAAGTTTCATGATTTTTGGGGTAGCTTGGCTCCTGATTTTTAAATTTAGTACGTATACTCACTCATATAATTAATGTATAGTTTTATTTGCTGGCCTGCCGTTCCCTCAGATAATTTCAAAAGTTGTCATGCTGCTCTATCTTTTCCTTCCCATCTCGCCCCTCCTCCCCCATACTTGAATTCCTATGCTGCTACTTCTCTTCTTCTACATTAGATTCAAGGCTGTACTCCTCACTTATAAATCTCTCTTTAACTACTGCACCTATATCTGTTTCCATACTTCTGTCAGTTCACATGGACAATCCACATTTCTTGTCTAATTGATCTTTTTGTCAAGTGAATACAGAGTTTGTGCCTTCTTTTATGTTTTCCCTATGTGTGCAAGGAGCTTTTCATGAAATACACACCATATCACATACACCAAGACCCCTCCAACCTGTAGATGTGCTCACTTGACCAGTTAAAATATGTTTTTACTAAGTGCCAGGCTTGGAAATTTGACCTGAAGCCAAGCCAGGTACTTTGCCACGTGAATCACCAGCAATAAAGATTCTGCAATTGGAAGTTAATTAATTGATTAATTGCTCTCCAGGTCTGTGGTCACTCTTCGGTGCTTATAGAAGTTAAAAGTAGTTTAAACGTAGTGAATAACATATATCACTGAATTTGTATGGGGAGCAGATTGTTGGAGTCAGGAGGTACCAACTATTTAATTAGTTTCTTTTCATGGTAGAACCACACATTAATATCGTTCCATTGTGGTTTATGCTGTACTGTATTATACTTGTTTTGTCTTTAAACTATGACCTCTTTAAAGCAAGGACCTGTTTTACTGTAGTGCAATGTACACTCATTGTAATATGTAAATAGTCTTGTATTATCTTTGAAAACTCTGAATCAGTTTTCGATCAGAATCTGTTTGTTTGCTGAACTGCAGTATATTACTCAGTACAAGGTACTTAACCAAATGTGTAACTTTAGTCCCATTAGGACAACTTGTGCTTAATTAGAGGCGTAAAGTTACACATACATGAGTACATTGCTGAATTGAGGCCTTTAATAATAAAGATAAAGAAGAATGTTGTAGTCTAGGAATAAACCGTTACAATCCTTCTGAAGGCAAACAATCCAAACCTAACAAGGATTATGTTACTCACACTGTCCAAAACTAAGTAGGCTGATTTTTTTTTTTCCTTCATGCATCTGAGAGCTTAACTTTTTTGAGGGGCATCAGCAAATGACTAGGGCCTGAACCTGCAACCCTTAAGAACACGTAATTCTGACTAATGTAAATGGCAGCGCTGTATACCTAATGACTATGGGAAAAGATCTTGTTGTTTTTGACCAAGAGATACAGAAAATGGATGGGGACAGAAGTAAACACTGAAGAATAGAAAATGGGATGGTTAACGTATGTTAGTTGGAACGTTTAACTAGAGTTTTAACCTATTCTGAAGAAATGTGATTTCTATAAAATATGAAATCAATAAATTTACAAATGACCCATCTTAAATGTTTTATTTGCAGATAAAACCAAACCCTTGGCATCTGTAACTAATAATACAAATAACATCAGTGCACAGCCAGCTTCTGTAGCTGTGACAGCATCTTCGATAACCACTGGTCAAGTGACACCTACATCACCCATTAAGAAGGTAAAACAAAATAAAATTTCTTTATATCTGTGTTTCTAGATAGTTCTATTGTCTAAGAATAAACTCTGTGTTGATTCTAGTGTAAAAATGTGAATTGGCTTGACTAACTGAGTTTTAGATAATACACCAAGAATAGTGGAATATTCTGTATTCTTTAGAATATTTGCTTTCAATTTTTATAAAACTTACAGCTTTAAGTATTTTCAAAATTGAGTTTCATCATGTTTTACTGAGACTTCTACATGTATGTTACATACCTGAAGGATTTTAGTTGTTTAACAAAAAAATATTGTCCAAGAAAAAGCACCCCTGTTAAACATCTTTTATTTATAAACCCACTCTACTTTTTATGGGGAGGAGGGGAACTTGTTCTATTTATATCTAAACCAAGGAGTCTGTAAACAAGAACCTCAAGTATGTAACTTACTGTGCCATATATGTAGTTTTGTAGAAAAGCAAGTATTTGTGTTCCTGAACACTTGGACTCTTCTGAAACACTGGAAATAACAAGTAGCAATTTTAATAAAAAATTAACACGCGATCACAAACCCCCCAATAAAGGACAGGAATTTTAACTGATGTTCCATATATGTAATCTAACTGAAAACACTTTTTCAAATAACCTAATTTATTGTTTAATGTATATACATATTGGGACCATGTGTGTTCATTGTTGATAGATCCAAGGTGGTGTGTGTTGGAATCAATTAAGCTACTCATAAACCTGGATAGATGGGTAGAATGGAAATCATGTTTGAAATTAACTTTTTGTTTTAGACATACAAGTTGCATTTTTAGACTTGTTGGAGGAGGGACTTGAGAGGAGAAGTCTGCTCAGGTCCTCTGTCATGCAGCTTTCAGTCCCTTGTCAGTACTGCTCCATAGTTGAGGGAGGACTCCCATGTAGTATTTTAAATCTTGACTATTCTGTGCTTGGTTCTTCAGCTTCTCCTGTGTTTTCTGTGCCAGTTCCACAAGGTTAATGGGTTCTAAAGTCATGCAGCTGAAGTGAAAACCTCAAAATATCTCTGCTGCTTCTGCCTCCATTTTGCAAATCTGAGGTTGCCAATATCAGACAAATAAAGAAGAATTTGAAATAAAATGAAGGATATTTCTTTTTCTAGTCACAATGTTTTGAAATGGTGAAGCAGCTTTTAAAATAAATACATTTTCAATCTTGGCCAGTCTTGATTATGTTTATCACCAAACCCCATCAGTTACAAAAATAACAGATTTATAAAGCAGAAAGGATGCGTTTGAACATTTGAACTCTGGGAAGGAGTTCGATAAAAATGGCTCAAGCGGTAGAGGAGACATCTCATAAACTTTTAAAATATAATGTGATGGCCCACAAAGGACCCAAACCTTTCCCTGCTGTCTCAGAACTTGTGTGAAATTATATTTGCAGCAATATGAGCTGGTCAGAACTTTGTCCTCCAATACATGTATATATGTGGTTCCCTCTCATTGGTCCTTTGGGAATGATAGACATGAGAAGTGAATGTTGTTTGTTCATTAATTTTAAAAACAAGTACAGGTAAGAACTCTGCATTGAAATGGAAGGGATACGACTTTCAACATTTTATTTTAAAAGTTTTTCTTAATTTTATTTTTTAAAGTGTTTGTTGAAACAAGGATAGAGGATCCCATCTCTCCCCGGGGCCCTGTCCTGGTAGGGGAATACACAGCAGCACTAACTTGGTGAATTTTCTGTTTTATATTCTTAAGTGAATTTTAAACAAAATAGAACATTCCAAGGTGTTCATTTGTCAGTCTAGAGTCATGTTTCTATATTATACATCAGCAGGCTAACCTGGCCAGCTATTTGCTTAATTCGTTTTTCATATTTGGAAGTAATATGTAAGGCAGTGGTAACTTACCTCAGCAGGGACAATATGTTTCCTATGCAAAGTAAGGGGGAGTTGGTGGCCTCTGGGCTGATGGTCTTGGCCTCTGTTTTCCCTGAAATCCTGTCTTAGATTTACTACAGCAAGTTGGTCTTAAACATCAATAGTTAGCATTTATGTTAAAATAACCTGTTTCTTGTGCAGCTGAGGATGGCATCTAATGTTACCATTAGTAGTTCATGAGAGCATGTTCAGTGTGCCAGATATTTTCCAGACAGAAAAGAATGTACTGCCCTTGCCACAAAGAGTTCACAATCTAAAGAGAGGCATATAATGAGATAGCTGTTAGATGGGAAAGGGTAAAACATACTGGTAGATTGGCCATGACTTGGTCACAGCTAGCAAAAAGGTTAAATTTAACAATATACTTATTTTATTGTATGCATATTAGTATATGTCGGCTAGATTAACAGTAGGCATGATAGGGGAGAGCCTTGAAAAGGAACTTAAGTATGATCATTTGACATAATTATCTGAAGGATGATATTTTCAGTGTGACTGTTTCAGGGGTTTTTGAGACATGTGGAATTGACTTCCTTTGGCTTATGTTCACCGTTTGTGTGGATGTCTGGACAAGTGTTTTGTCCACCATTTTTCTCACTAGCAAAACTAGAGAAGTTTCAGAGTAGCAGCTGTGTTAGTCTGTATTCGCAAAAAGAAAAGGAGTACTTGTGGCACCTTAGACTAACCAGTTTATTTGAGCATAAGCTTTTGTGAGCTACAGCTCACTTCATCGTTTTCTTTTTGCGAAAACTAGAGAAGTTTATCTAAAGATAGTAATAGATTTCTGAAGAGTCTATCCCTGCATATGACTGGTATTTGAGTGTGTGAAACTCTAAAGATGTGTCTGTCAGTCTCTCTCTCTGTCGATCGATTGATCTATTTGACTCACTCACTCTTATTTTCAGGCTCTTTTCCCGTGTGTCTTGTGCTCTTCAAGGAAAGAGAAAAGCAGCCTTGATTGGATTAGAGTCTCAAGGGTCCAAGCACTCTTGGAAGGATTCCACTAGCTTTAATCCATAGGAGTTGGAAAGAGAAGCCTGAAACAGGAAGTATAAACTGCTGTGGCCCCAATCCTGACCCCAGTGTAGTTGGGTCATGTGTCGGAGAGCTTTTCCTAGACTTAAACGAAGGAAGATTTCTACCCTCAGGCTGCTATAGCTCTAGCATCTGCACTGTTTGTACACTGGCTGCATTGATGGGGAGGTTACTAGTGGATTCACCATTTCTGCCCCACTTTCAAATCCTTATTCTGCAGTGCTTCTCAGGAAGACACCATAGAATTGAGTGCCATGGCATGTGTGGGGTAGGCAACTTCTGCACATCAAACTCATCCTAGTTGCAAGAGGGCCCTCCACAGCATAGGAGGAGAAGCCAATCTCTGTGGGTTGTTAGCTCTCTTTCGGAGCCTCTGTGAGTTTGGTCTCTCAAAACTTAATGGCCAGAACTTCTAGGAGGCTTCAACGATTGTATTAAGTTAGTGATACATCTTCAGACTAGTGTCTCGAAGCATATTAAGAATTGAGATACTCTGGACACTCCAAGAGAGTGCTCAGGATGGGGGAAGGCACAAGGACCCTCGAGCTCAGCACCTCTTTCAAGGACTGTGAGGAACTTGTGCTGCAGTAGCCTTTTCAAAGTGGATGAGTATAATGTTTGTATTACAGTATGGCCAAGAGGAGCTAATAAGGGGTTCCTTTGTTTTAGGCTGTACAAACACATAATGAAAGGCCTTTCCTACCCAAAGAACTTAAACTAGTTCTAGTTGTATTTCTTTTTTTAATAAGTGCATATGTCACACAATCTAAAGAATTAGGGGAGGGATTATGAGGCTAAAAAAAAAAAGTGGGAAACGTGTGATTATATAATATAGTATAACATGCAAGCCATGGCTATAAAGTTATATGCACAGTCAGAAGGTTTTGAATAAGTTATAATTAGGGGCTATGAATAAACAAACTAGATATCAAGGATCCCTATGAGCTATCTACCTAGTCAGTATCAGTTAGTACTTTCTTGTAAGTGTAATGATAGAAGTGGGTCGTTAGAGAGCATTTGAAGAAGAGGTTAGGCTTTATGAGCAGGCACTGACCCTTCTTGAAGGGAGCATGATGTTTGAGGGCTGTGCTTTAGGTACAACAGATCCAATTTTGTGCAATAATTCAACTTGCAACATATATTCTAGCCTCAAACCTGCTCAAATAGAGAATCCTACAAATTGCCACAGTTCCTCATGCAATGTTATCTTTTGGTAGGTAAAAGAAATTAGCTTAGCCTTTGAGATTCCATCAGTGCTTTGATAAAAGTAAATTTGAACTGGTGGATGACCAAACTGATAGTACTATGTATTGCAATGTAGTAGAGTTAAACTTCCAACGTTTGGAGGGGAATGGTTCTGCTTCTAAAGTGGAGTGGTTATGTGAAAGGTGCTGGTCTAGTTTCGTTTCTGAAGACCCCCATCAACTTCTTGTGTCATCTTCCTTCATAGCAATATGTGCAGTATAGTACATTCTTCTGTTATGAGAGGGGGAAAAAGGAAATAAAAAATACACTAGAGTTAAAAATAGTTGTAGGTCGCTAATCATAATGGCCAATATATTGTGTGGAATTGAGAGCATCTTTGGATGTATATATATATCCTGACCAAAGGTATTAATAAAAGGTCACACTCAGATGCCAAGTCACTCTTGCTTAATCCTCTTTCTTGTGCTGCAATCAGGGACCCATGATCATTAACTGCCTTTGATATCTTATTCCTTTAGTTGATGAAGGCTGGATTCAGTGAGATGATGACATATTTGCAAAGTGTGTGCTGCTGGCTGATGAATAGAGTTGCACATCATTTGAGTGCCCTGTAGGGCTGGAAAGACATGGCCCTTTCGATCTCTGAAATGTAGAGAGATGCAAAGAGCAAAAAATAGATCAGGATTGACTGGTGGAAAGATAAGGCACAGTGAAATATAGGCTTTTCAGTAGGTGAAGAGGATACCTCCCACTGACCAACAATAATTGCTAGTTTCATAGCTGTGCTCAACTGCATTTTACCAACCAGTTGATTGGATAGGCTACTGTTAGGTGGATTTTCAGTCATCATAGTGATGTGTGCATTGTTCACAATGTGGCCATTTGATTGATTTGCTCTTTGTCCTGCCTTCATACCCCATCCCAACACCTCTGCACTCTGCCTGCTCCAAACTTTTCCATCATTCCAAGCTGCCTTCTCCTTAGACATATTCAGTCTTTCTTTCTCTGGCAACCATTCCAGCTTCTCCGACTTTTAGTTTCTGTTAAAATTGTCCCTCGTGATTACACAACTGTCTGAGCTGTATGACCTCCATTTTTCACAGACTGCTTGGATTTCAGTTATCTGAAGTATTTTTGTAACATAAAGGGGAGAACATTTTAAATATAACTTCAAGTTGACAGTGTATATTGAACAAATGATTAAAAACTGGAATACATTGGTCATTTTAGCTTATTATGTGCCATTGGTCTACCGTGTGAAAAGTACAACAGATATACTTTCTCAAAATGTGGAATATCAGAATGTTGTAATTATTTTTGTTATATATGAAAGCTTCATTGCCTTTTGTATGTGGAAACTAAATGCATTTTTGTATCAAAATTTATCATTTCACAACATGGTCTAGTGTATTTAATAAGAACTTTTTACCAAAGTATTAGATATGTCTTGTTGCTTTTTGATATTTTGTGCCTCAAAGAAGAGTAGTGTACATGAATGAGGAATCAAGTATGTGGATTTAAAACAAAAAGCTCCTTTTTCTCTATTGCCATTCTTTCACTCTTCATCTTTGTGTCTTGTCTTAATTGGCTTTAGTATGATTTCATTCCTCCTATCATGCCTGTGGCGGAGTCAGTACATCCTGCATCATGGAGGCAGGGCTTGCGCAAAACTGGCATTGTTCTTGTGCCCAATAAGGGTGAAAAGTCTATGGTGAGGCTTTGGTGTGCACAGGATTTGTGTCAGGTTGCAACGTAACATATTTAATCAAAATGTTGATACCAGAGTTGCATGGTTTTCAATTGTGTGTAAATGTTTGTTTGCATCTCTTTATCACAGTGTGTATTATGAAGTGTGGAGGGTTTTCACGCTAACTTTTAGAAAAGTTGTTTTTCTTTTTGAGCCATTTGTTTCTTATGTCATTAACCTACCCAGGAAATGAATATGTATTGGTTGCCCCTTCCTCCACCAAAAAGTATGTATGATAACTGGACATAGCGAAATATTTTGAAATATCCCTAAGAAGCATGAAATACCAGCGTTAGTGTAAGTTAATGACTTTAACGTAATGATGTCTTTTTGTTTACAGTTTCCAACTTCAACAACCAAGGTTTCTCCCAAAGAGGAAGAGAGAAAAGATGAATCTCCTGCCTCTTGGAGGTTAGGTCTTCGAAAGACCGGCAGCTATGGGGCACTTGCAGAGATTACAGCTTCCAAAGAAGCTCTGAAAGAAAAGGACTCTACAGGTGTTATGCGTTCAGCTTCAAGTCCCAGACTCTCTTCTTCATTAGACAACAAAGAAAAGGTAACCATTTTCAGAATATAAAACACACTTCTGAGTTCTGGCCAGTTAACTTAGTATAAATATTAGTTATGATATAAAGTGAATGTAATATGTACTCCTGTAGATAGCTACATTGCAGTGGAGTTTATAATACTCTTACAAAGTTTTATTAAAAGTCAGCTGTTAAATTGTGGCATTAAGCTGTTGCTCTTGATGGGCAGTAGAGCTGCCCTAGAAGAAATGCAGCTGTTGTGCCGTCTTTTGAAAAACGTAGCAGGCCTCTCCCTCCACACAGAGCAGCTTCATTAGCTGTTGCAAGAGTGTATGTGCAGGGTCTTACCACTGTTGTGAAGGCTTGCACAACTAGTCGTGCAAAGTCTTGTGCAGTGAAGGGAGTGCAAGGATTGTGATAGTTTCTGTCCCTTGCTGCAGAGTGCTGGGGATGAGGACAGAAAAAGGCTCCTTATACCCCTTCATTCACATATTCTGGGGACAAAGATTAATCTTTTATCTTTTTTAATTAAGCATTTATTAAAACTGTTACTAATTTGCCATAGATATTTGAACAAAAATAACTTCATGGTTTTGCTTGTTACAAAGTAACATAATTCCTTTTTTCAAGTTCTAATGTCTTTGAGCATGTAGTCCTGAGTAAATATGTTTGCAGATTTTAGGAAAACACTAGAACACTTTAAACGGTAGTTACAATTTGCTGTTGTTTTAAACCAAACCTTTGGATACACATTAACAGAAAAACAAAGAGATGTAAAATTAAGACAGTTGGGTCCTTTGAACAGTTTACTGTTCCCAGTATGTTGCTTGTTGTTCTTAACTTCTGCCTGATGCTAATTGTGCAATTTAACCTGGAATATAAATAGAGTTGGAATTGGCATAGATAATTTTGCAACTTTGACAGCAGTGCAACTAGGGACATTTGAATAGTTTTTATTATAAGTCATGACTATCTCATACAAAGCTATTCTTAACTTCTAAAAAATTTTCTGTCTTAAAGGAGAAGGATAATAAAGGAACTAGACTTGCATATGTTGCACCTACAATACCAAGACGGCTGGCCAGTACATCTGACGTTGACGAGAAAGAAAACAGGTGATTCTTGAAACTGTAACTTGCTTTTTAACAATGCACACAGTTATTTGATATCTGAATCTCTTGGAAACTAGCCTCCGGACCTCCAAAAGAATGAGTTGAAACTAATGGTAAAAGCTATTTTGGATGGTGCACATGTATATTACAGTATCCCTTCTTCAATCCAAACTATTTCTGTCACTTTGATTCTTGTAACCAGGCAATATATTGCAGTCAGAAGACAACTGCTGTCTTGTTGCAGAACAGAATATTTATACATTTGCAATATGTTGCCTTCTTACAGGAACAGTGGGCAGGGATATGTGGGAAAAGCACTAAATGGTTGTAATCCCTAGGTCTTGTCTACTCAGGCAAAATTAATACCTGTGTTTTAGCAACCAACACACTCTCTGCACTGGTAAAAAGAATTAAGTAATTTGTTATTTTAGATAAGTCTTTAGCTGTGTTTTTTAGCCATCAATTTACAGTAGGTTTTCATGACATCATAAAACTGGCTGATCCCTATCCACACTAGCAGCTTAACATGCTGTAGCTGCGTGTTACTGACAGCTGCTGAAATATGATTGCTGATTTTGCTGGTATAGATATTCTGGTAGTCACTTTAAAATGAATAGCACTAGGTTCTTGAAGAATAGAGTTCTGTTGGTTTTATGTGACGTTACATGGGGGCTTTGTCTGCCTGGTTGGATATTGCATACTAACCGGGGGTGATTTCTAAAGTGCACTAACGTGGCATATTAATCGGTCCATGTAGAACCTGCTGGTGTTCACTAAAGGTTCCCTAGTGGACTTTAACATAGTACTGTTTCAAACAGTACTGTGTTATCTTTAAATTTATAATGCAAGTCTAGTTTTGTGGTGAAAGTTTCAGATTTACCCAGCAAATTCACTGTTAGGTTTTTTCCTCCTTAGTGAAAAACTTTCAAGTGCCAAATTACATTACATCTAGAAGTTCATCATGTAGACATTGTCTGTAATGTCAGGCCTCTAGAATATTTTAGTAGGTTGTTAACAGTTTTCATGTACTGAGATAGTAGTAGTAGCTACTTAAGACCCTTCATATAAAAGAATAAGCATTTTCTATATATTTACATTGCTGTTACAAGTGCATCCTCTTTCTCTTTTGATTGAATCACATGTCTCTAACATTTTTCTTCCAATATAAAAGTTGTGGTATGTTGTAGGCTTTCTTTATTTTGTAGAGGCAAATATATTTTCCAAGGATGACTTGTGGCAACATATTTTTGTGAGTACTGTACTTGTGTTAGCCATTTTATATGTGGCTGTAGGAGTTGTAGAATTCTATCTAGCTAGAAACTGGCAGGAAAAACTCTTACTGACATTATAAAAGAAAGTTTATTGGATTTCCTTGCCTGTAGTTAGACCCATGAGAGCAGACTGATCTGACACTATAGCTGTTTAAAGCCTTTGAGGACTCTTTCCACTTCTCCCTCTCTCTGAGCTCTGCTCTTGTCTAGGAAATCATACATGAGGTGAGAAAAGCAAAAGTTCTGGTGTAGACCTGTTGGAATGGAGGATTGAAGTGGGAAGGCTGATTGCTTATCTAGTCTCTGTAGATCAGTAGATTAACTAGAGATCCTTCTAAACTGCCCTGCAAAAGTCTTAACAGTTTTGAGAATATAGCAGTTCAGAAGGGTCTCTGATTGGTCATCTTTTCTTTTTGGAGAGAGAATGCTGAAATTACACTGTACAAAGTGATAAATCATAGTTTTCAAACCCCCTACCTCCCGCCAATTCTTTTTATTTTATGATATCATAGTCCACACATGCATCACTGCCTTGTTTCCATCAAAATGGAAAAACATTATTTAAAGAAACTTCTGCACAGGATTTTCACTCTTTAGGCTTCCAGTAGAAGAGAGGGCTGAACTCCTTGAATTCAAGAGCTTTCAACTCTGAGGAAGTGAAGGCTCGCTAGTACATGAGACCCCTACTGACAGGGGCAGCGAGTTATAACTCGTGGTGCCCAGGCTCCAGCAATATTCAGGGCCCAGGGGCCTAGCTCCACCAACGTTTGGGGCCAGGTCTCTCCTCTGACCCCACCTGCCGACCCCCCGCAGCTTCCCCAAGTGTCCCCCGGCCCCCACTTGCTGCCCGCGCTCACCTCCCCTGGCCCCAAAGCCTGCAACTCATGCTGACTCTGCTCTGTCAGTCAGCCGGCTCCTGGCATCAACTGCTGCCGCAGGGTCCTAGTGCCCCCATTCACTAATGGCAGGGCAGGCTGCCCTTACCGTGTCCTTCCACCCTAGCCCTGAGCCTCTCCAAGGCCCCAAACCCCTCTACCCCAAACAGAGCCCTCATCCCCCCGCACCCTAATCCTCTGTCCCAGCCCTGAGCCCCTCCCACACCCCAGACTTCTCATCCTCAGCCCTCACCCCTGCACCCCCTCGTATCCCCAAATTCCTTCCCAGAGCCTACACCCCCTCCCTCTGCACCCCCTCCCATCCCAAACTCCCTCCCAGAGCCTGCACCCCTCACCCCCCCGACACTCCCACCCTCAGTCCAGAGCCTGCACCCAAACTCCGTCCCAGAGCCTGCACCCCCTCCCATCCCAAACTCCCTCCCAGAGCCTGCACCCCCCTAAACCCCCACCCCCAGCCCAGAGCTTGCACCCAAACGCCATCTTAGAGCCTGCACCCCTCACCCCCTCCTGCACCCCCACCCCAGCCTGGAGCCTACATCCACACTCTGTCCCAGAGCCTGCACCCCAGACCCCCTCCCCCACCCAAACTCTTTCCCAGAGCCTGCACCACTCACTCCCTCCTGCACCCCTTGCCCCAGCCCACAGCCTGCACCCAAACTCCATCCCAGAGCCTGGACCCCAGACCCCCTCCCATAGCCTGCACCCCTCCTGCACCCTAATCCCCAGTCCATGGCCTGCACCCCAGACCACCTCCCCCCATCCAAACTCCCTCCGAGAGCCTTAGGCAGGTGGGGGGCAGAGGTTTTTTTGGGGGGGGGGAGGCGGGTTCTAGGCACTACCAAAATTTCTACAAACCTGCCACCCCTGCCTACTGATGCCCTTTTACCAGTCAGTTAGATGCCCTAACTGCCACTATGTCTGCTCCACTTCTTCCTTGACTGCAATCAGGAAATGCATCTAAATCTGGATTTGGGCTGTTTTCTTCTTGGATCCATTTTTGTCTAATTTTTGAGGTGAGGTTTAGTACTTGAGCCCTTGCCTTCATTTTGATTTGCACTTTCCTAGAACTTTGTCCTGAAAATGCTTTCCTCAAACTCTTTTGTTGAGGTTCTACTCAATACCTTTGACGGTCAAAGGTCCTCGACTTAATACTTGGAGCACACTAAAGGCCTTAGAAACTCCACCAAACTTGTTTCAATAAGACCATGAAAAAGGCCATCTTTAAATAGCTTTCTAATTGAATATCTTACTGCTGTGAGCTGGAATTTGGAAGGTCATGTCACCCCTCTTAATATGCAGTGGTGTTCTGCTAAAAACCAGCAATTTTGGTTGCTGGTCTCAAGAATGTTTGAGTTCAAAACATACACAAGGCAGCCACATGGTTTTCCTTTGCATACGTTTACAAAACAATATTGCTTAAATTCAGTCTCTGTATGGCAGAATCTCTCTTGCGCTCCTTTGTTCTCCAAGAGTGAACCTCCTGCATTGATGTCTTTTTTTTTAAGATGAAGTATTTGCTTGTAATTGTGGTTATTCAAAGTTATCAACAGGACCTAATTTACTTCATAGCTCTGTGGGTCCAAATTCTGCAGTAGGACCCCTACATGTTGTTGCCATATTAATTTATTCTGTCTCAACGAAATACACATCATTCCCGTCCTTGCCATTATTGCACACACAACTGTAGCTCATAGTTGAAAATATTAATTGATGCAAAATTAGTTGCTGTTTGTTTTCAGCAATGATAATTTCAACAACTTTTGCTTGTTGTCCAGGTAGTCTGTCTCCATGGTTCACAAAAGTTGCAATCTTGTCCAGGGGACCAACTTCAGAGCCGCCTCCTCTCCCTGCCCCAGGTGTGCCAGGGAAAGGAGCAGCTTGTAACAATTTCAGTAGCTCATCTGCTTGGCTACCCATATTCAGTTTTCCATACAGCCCAGCCTACACTTAATGATCCATTGTGGCTTTAAATTTATGATCATCTAGTCTGACCTCACAAATACCCCAAGCTATAGAATTTAACCTGGTGATTCCTGTATTCAGCCCAACAACTTGTTGTTGAAGTAAAGTTGTGGTTTCTGGTCTTCCCCACTCCCAGCCTCCATTGTTATTCTTTGGCTGCAAGCTGCACTCCAGATCTGCCTCCCTGACCACCTGCTGCCTGGCTCCATAGAACAGTTTATAGCTGATGGACTTGAATCCAAGTAACTCCCTGTTGTTGGGAAAGCTGAAGCACAAGAGCCAACTACAAGGCAGGTCCCAGTAGAGCATGAAGATAGTGTACAAAAAAAAAATGTTGGGGACCTGGCTGCAGCAGAATGACACATTCTACAGCAAAAAATCAGAATTCTCTGTCATTTTGCAAAATGCCACATTCTGCAATTGCAAAATCATGGAGTCAACAGGACCTTCATTGAGATGAATGAGACAGTTAATACATCTCAGAGCTATTGTTACAGGCATTCTGCAATGACAAGGAGATAACATGCCATTGGTTTACATTTGGTTTATGTTTTCAAGGTTATATCTGCAGCCACTTAAGGGCTACATTTTTTTTTAAAGGTGACAGGTGAGATTCTGAAGCTCATTT
This sequence comes from Eretmochelys imbricata, assembly GCF_965152235.1. Lineage (NCBI taxonomy): Eukaryota > Metazoa > Chordata > Testudines > Cheloniidae > Eretmochelys > Eretmochelys imbricata. The sequence continues at coordinate 287,462,319 of NC_135572.1, forward strand.
CTGCAGCAAAGGGTAAATTTGTGGAATAAAGGAGTACTTGGCGCCCTGGACATAATTTCACAGGTCTTTTTCCCACTCTTTTACTTTGTCTATGGGGTAGACTTTTCTTTTCTTTTCCCTGGACTTTTATTCAATTAAATTTTTAAATACAAAAAACTGATTTGTTTATTAATTTTCATGGTAAAGTTTCATATTGACTTGTTTTGGGGGAGCCTGTGCTTCCTATGCACTGCAAGATTTGGTTGGAAATCCCTAGGGACTTAGGTAGTGATAGGTGATAGATAATGTCACATGGCAGTCCACTGGATGGTGGACCTTGTAGGCCACAGTGCCTGCTAGCCCACATTACCAGTGGCTCAAAGGGCAAAACATCTTTTGAACTAGGGGAGATACTCCCAAGAATGAGAAATCCTTGGAGACTGGCTTTGGAGAAGCAAAATTAAAGGTAAGTAGTTTTCCCTTGACTGCATTATGGTGTCCCAGTAGCATTGTGGGAGATTCTTGCCCCTGTCATGAGAAGAAAAAGGCAATGATATCAACATGTAAAAGATGACTATTAATTTGCTATTTCTGGTTTCCCTTCTCTTCCATAGTCTCCTTTCATCCATGTGTTTCTTTTATATAAAATATATATATATCAGTATTAACATAATTAGATATACTAATTTATCGATAGGAGCTTTGGAATTTGCTAACTAAAAGGTAATTTTATTGCTGTCTGCACAGGTACACTTACTGTCTCAAGTCCCAATCATCTATTTTTCCTCTCTTCTGCAACCCCCTTTAAAGAAACAAACAAAACTATCACTAATACAAGCCTTACACAAATACAATTCTTTTACAGGGATTCATCTGCTAGCTCAATACGTAGTAGTGGTTCTTACACAAGAAGAAAATGGGAGGAAGATGTCAAGAAAAACAACTTGAATGAAGGACCTACATCACTAAATACAAGTTATCAAAAAAGGTAAGGGCTATGACCATGTGTATTGCTTTCAGCAGAATAAGTGAACAAATTGTTAGCTTGTGTTTAAGAAAAACTATTAAATGATTAATGCATTTTTTTACCCTACAAGGACAGTTTTCAAGTAAACATTGCCACCATAAAGATGTCAGTTTCTCTTTTATGATAAAAAAAAGAGTAATTCCAAAGTAATGCCAAGAGAGACTCCTAAAGGAAGAGAAGTTAAAATCCTTGCAGCATAAGTTCATTCTTAAAAAACACCCCCTCCCCCAATTACTTGTTTCACAAACCATTATTTTTTCTAAACATGATTTTACAAACCAGCTTAGAGTTGTGCATGTGAAGTAGGAGTAGCAGTAACTACTATAGTTAAAGTTGCATAAATATTTCCATTCTGCCATCCTGTTTTTTCAGTCTTTCCTAGGTACCTGGAATTAGGTTGAAATTTCCCACATTTGGGAAATTATCCAAATATTATGTGACTATTTTTTAAATATTCAAATAAAATGGTTCAGCCTCTTCTTGTAAGTTTGAAGACGGTAGGGTAGAAAAATTGTGATTTTTTTTTTTTGACAAAGTTCTTATGCCAATATTCCTAGGGATGGAACTATTTTAAAATTAGGCCTGGCCACTTTGCAGCCTTCATAGAATATAGACATGCCTGCTCTTAATTCTTTTTTTTAAAAAGAAGGTTCTTGATATGAATAAGATTTGACTCCATTGAAAATAACTCTCCATGCATGCACAGTATACATTGTACAGAGTTTTCTCACAAAGGGCCAAGTCCTGCAAACATACACATGAATAACTTTACTCAGCTGCGTAATTCCACTGATGGGACTACTCATGTGAGTAAATTTACTCACGTCAGTAAGCGTTCGTATGATTGGGCCATAAGCATATAAAGTTTATAGTTCTACCCATGGATGTATGGGTAACTAACTTCACGCTGAAACATGCTAATGGTGCAAAAGCTGGTGAGGTGTACTCCTTCAGAGCCTTTTTCTTTGTCACTAAGCCCTGGTCTACACTCGGGGCGGGGATCGATCTAAGTTACGCAACTCAACGTACTTAGATCGACTTACCGTGGTGTCTTCACCGCTGTGAGTCAACTGCTGCTGCTCCCCCGTTGACTCCGCCTGCACCTCTCGCAGCAGTGGATTACAGGAATCGACGGAAGAGTGCTCGGGGATCGATTTATTGCGTCTAGACTAGATGCAATAAATTGACCCCCACTGGATCGATCACTGTCTGGCGGGTAGTGTAGACATATCCTAAGATGCAAATCAGTGATTCCAATAGCGTGTAGCTGAATAGTTCCATATTATAGAGTATATCTTCGATGTTTTTCTTTAAAAGAAAAGAAGAAAAATCTTAAATTCCATTTAAAAAAAAATTAAAGACAAAGGTTGCATAATCTTAGCAGTTGGGAAATGTCAGAGTTAGGGTTGTAGGAGCAACCTTTGTGCATCTGCATTATTATATAGTTTTAATGCTATTTCTCATATGCAATCAGCTTTTTCTATATCTGACCTATTCATGTAACGCTTTCTAATATCTTTTAATTCTTTTTTACTTGCACTGTTTTTATGATCATAGATGCTTTTGAAAATGTTATCCAGAGTCCTGTTTTCAACAGTGGTTTAAGCACCATTGGAGCCTACGCCTCACTGAAAGTCAAAGAGCCTAACTCACTTTTGAAAACCAAACTTGACCTTCTAAATCATTTATGACAGGTTTCAAAGTAGCAGCCATGTATTCACAAAAAGAAAAGGAGGACTTGTGGCACCTTAGAGACTAACAAATTTATTTGAGCATAAGCTTTCGTGAGCTACAGCTCACTTATTTTCCGCTGAATGCATCCGATGAAGTGAGCTGTAGCTCACGAAAGCTTATGCTCAAATAAATTTGTTGGTCTCTAAGGTGCCACAAGTACTTCTTTTCTTTTTGCTAAAACATTTAGGCATTCTTGAAAATTTTACCCAGTCTGGCGTATCACTGAATATTAAATGTTTAGTCATCTCTTTTAGGCATACTTTATTAATGGAGCAGCTCATCCTTCCTCAGGTGCAATTCAGTGGTAAGACAGCTAACTGTGAATCTTATTTAACTTCAGACTTAGGTGTCTTATTACATCTACACCAACAAATTTTCAGTTTGTTCACTATTACAGTTATCTGTAGTATGGTTAAAAGTGGTTAATTATATACTACTAGTAATAGTATTTATTAATCTGTCCAGTGCCTAAAGTATAGTAAACTCTTTAGAGAATAAGTAAGACATAGTTCCTCACCCAAGAACACTTTACAATTTAATGCTAAACATAGTACAACTAGTTGGAGTAGCAAACAGTTGGGGGATAGGGGCGGTGAATGAGGGTTACAGTAATATTATGTGCTTGTTTAAATTCATTATGTGCATGTTTTGATACTGTTGCTGGCTTAAAAAAAAATAAAGCTGGAGTGAGTGTTACAGTGGGAGAAGGACTGAAGGGAGGGGCTAGAAATAATGGACTTTGGTTCTCTGGCAAACATAGAATACAGCATGATGCTGCACACGTATATTTTAAGTTGTTGAAAAAGCCTCTGTATTGTGGCTTAAATTCTCTGTTGCACAGAGCTGCAGTGGGGTCTCTCAAGGAGCTGGTTTGATTACAGCTCACTGAATCTCAGGGAGGATCTGCTTGCTTTAAGCCTCAGCGTAATTTAAAGCAGCCTGGTTGCTGCTCCAGCTTCTGCCTTCCTGCTGTGATCCCACAGGGTTCCCACACCAGGGCTGAGTGGGGCCTCAGTGTGCCAGCTCGGTGCCATTTGAGAGCTCCCCACACGAGCAGCATTTTAAGATGGGCAGCTCTGGCTGCTTTCTGGCCCCTTTTGTGAAATTCAGGCACCCCAAAGGGGCCAGTAAACAAATCAGAATGTGACACCTATATTGCTATTGCTTGAGAAATTGCATGAGATCATGCAGCTGAAGACTGTATTATAATCCATCTGCACAAGAGGTAGAGTTAAGATTCTGTGTGCAACGTTAAGTTGGTAATTCCTGCATTCTTAATGTACAACTTCTGTGTTCTTTTATCATAGGTTTCTCTGTATGCAAATTTAACAGCAATAGAAGAATAAAAAATCCAGAGTAGTGATGGCAAACTGACAGCACTCATGCTACTGTTTTGCAATAGTGTGACAGTCTGTAGAGCCCATGAGGCTATGGAGCTACTAAGTTCAGTTACAGAAAAAGCATATCCGATCACAGTGCTTTCAACTCTGCTATGCAGAATGAGAAGTTCAGGGCCAGTTGTGTGGGAACCTTTGTGTTCTTTTCTTCTTCTTGACCTCCTTTTCCTCTCTACACCTTGAAAAATGGAGATGGAAGAGGGAGTGTTCGTAAGAGTTAGAAATAGAATGGCATAATGTTTCTGAGCTAAGGTGGAGCAAATCCACAGAGAGCTTGAAAATTTGAATAACTGAGAATGTTGCTGGCATCTGTGTGTATGGATATTGGAGAATCCATTGAGATGAGTGATGCAATAGTCGAAGAATGAGGCAGTGAAGATAATGATGAGGACTTCGGCAGAGGCAATTGAAACACAATTACATATATGTAAGCCTATGGGGTGGTGATACTCTGTCTCCAAATCTGCCTGAGTAGCAGAAGAAAAGTCCAGGATTAAGGATGACTCTCAGGTTACAGCATCGGAGGCTGAAAGAGGGGCTGAGTCAAGGGAAATGAGAATGCATTTCCAATTTGAAAATGTTCCTTTTGCCCAAAAAATTTGTCTGAGATGAGCTCGTGTTTTAATTAGTCACTTCGTAGCTTTGACATCTTTATGTACACATATAAATGATACAAACACATCCTATGTAAATACCTCTCGCCCTCAGTGGCTCCTTTGGAAGAAGACAAGATGACTTGATTAGTTCTCATGTTCCAAGTACTACGTCAGCACCAACAGTTACCTCTTCAGCTGGTCTTCAGAAAAGCCTGCTTTCCAGCACAAACACTACTACAAAGATTACAACGGGTTCTACTTCAGCAGGTGTACAAAGCAGGTAAGGGCATCAACACACTTCTTGTCAGATGGACTCTGTGCTTATGTATGTGCATGCTTGTTTTGTTTAGTAGGTCATGGGGCTCTGGATTTTTTCATTTTCCTGTTAAATTTGTTGAAACATATACAATTTGGCTCAAAAATAATTGTGTTGGCTTTCGCTTTAAAGTGGCAGCTATGCATGTCGGTAAAAGAATAAATTGAATGCTAGAAGGGTAAAGAATAATGAAGTTCAAGCAGTGTGAACTGTTTAACTTTGAATTTATCTAATTTAATGGCTCCAGGTGAGCTTCATATTTCATAGCAGAGACATTTCTCCATTTGTTATTTTAAAAAAATCCATCCCTCAACTTACATGTTATCAGCTGTTTAGTAAAGTGCTTTCATTGTTTAGCGTTTCCTTTTCTCTTTTTTGTGTTGCTGCTTGTGATGCGATAGTACCTCAAATCGTTTGTGGGCTGAGGATAGTACTGAGAAAGAAAAGGACAATGTTCCTACAGCAGTGACCGTTCCTGTTGCGCCATCTGTTGTAAATGCTACAGCTACTACCACAACCATGACTACAACTACTTCTGGCACTGTGTCCTCAACGTCAGAGGTCAGGGAGAGACGGAGGTGTGTAAAGGCCCTGCGAGTAATGGTGCTGTGACCCAAAATGATCATTTTCTTCTTTATAAAAAGTGCAGTAGTTAATTGTACCTCAACTAGTACATACAGTAAGTGAATCAATACTTGTCTGTTTACTAACTGTACTGAAACAGCTATCAACATGCTACAGATTTCATTAACCTTCCAAAAACTGTCTTGAGAGAAACTTCCAAAGAATCTCACAAAATATCTTACAACTAATGATAACATTGTGAGTTATGCTCTTTCATGTTACTTCTGTTTTGTTTTGCCCTTGAATTATAATGTAGATTTTTGGCATAGGTTACTTGCAGGTTTATATTTCTGTTCTTTGCTTAAATGGTTCACATAAAAAAAAAAAAACCTGAATAAATACCTATAGTAACACCGTGGAAAGATTTCTAAATGGGGTGCGGTGGAGAGGGAAGAAACTGGTTGACAACTGAAATGGTTAAAATAGCACAGTGAACTTTGTAGCAAGTAATTACCCTTTCTAATATAAATATAGAAGTATCTCAATAACCATACACTGAAATAAGAAGGCATTGTGTAGTATTTATTTCAGTTATTAATGTGTATGTCTGATCACATAGAGATACAGAACATTGAACCAGACATTCTTTGTGATGTCTTTATACCTCCCCCAGAATCAAGCCTACCAGCCCAGATCAACAAAGTTGTGCTAAAAATAGCTGCGTTAGACAGTGCTTTGAAGTTGCAGCTTGGGCTCTGAAGTCCACACCCCTCTCTAGGTTTTAGAGTCCAAGCTGTAGCCCAAGCTTCATTGTCTACATTTGTACCTTTAGCATGGTAGCACGAGCTTGCGAGCCCAAGTCTGTTGACCTGGGCTGGGAGGCTTGCTGCTGAAGGCTGCATGGAAATACCTTGAGTGCTAGTCTACACTAGAAGCGCTGCAGCTGCACTGGTGCCGTTGCATTGCTGTAGCGCATCTGGTGAAGATGCTGTCTGCTGACAGGAGAGAGTTCTCCCGTTGGCATAATAAAACTACCTCCTCAAGAAGCAGTAGCTATGTTGGCAGGAGAAGCTCTCCCACCGACATAGCGTTGTCTACACTGGCGCTTAGGTTAGTGTAACTTAGGGCTTGGCTACACTTGCGAGTTACAGCGCAATAAAGGAGCTCCGGACGCACTAGCTCACTACCCGTCCACGCTGGCAAGGCACAGAGAGTGCTCTGACTCCGTGGCTACAGCTCTGCTGGTACTCCACCTCAGCGAGTGGAATAACATTTGCTGCTCCCCCTGCTGGAGTGCCGCGGCGTCAGTATGCATGAAGGTGTTGCATTACTGCGCTCTGATCAGCCTCCAGAAACGTCACATAATCCCCTTAAGTTCAAGTGGCCACTCTTGTTATTGTTTTTGAATCGCTGCAGGAATGCAGAGATACCCTTTGAAAGCTCCGTTTCTGACAGCGGACTGCTTATCTGCTCCAAGACAAAGCAACCATTAGTGTGGAACGCTGTGTGCGTGTGGTGGGGGGGGCGAGAGGAAAGGAGGGGGGTCTGCTGGTGTCTGAACTTACAAGACAGCATGCTGACATGCTCTCAGCCCCCCAAAAACCCACTCTCTCTCCCCCCACATACACACAACACACTCCACCCCACCCCCGTTTGAAAAGCACGTTGCAATCACTTGCATGCTGGGATAGCTGCCCACAATGCACTGCTCCCAATGCCGAAACAAATGCCGCAAATGTAGCCACGCCAGTGCACTTGAAGCTGTCAGTGTGGACAGACTGCAGCAGTTTCCCTACTGCGCTCTCCGAAGGCTGGTTTAACTCAAAGCGCTCTACATTACATTGCTCGGGAGATGGCTTATTCACACCTGTGAGCAACATAAATTATACTGACATAACCTGAAGTGTAGACAAGCCCTAAGTGTTTATTTCAATACGTAATCACATAGTACTTTCTCTTTGGAAAATAAAAAGCCTAGGAAAATTCAGAAATCAAGCTCTAAAGTTGCAAATGTAATGTAATCGATGTTTAGCATTCACAAGAGGTGGGAAACTGGCTCGAGAAACCTAGATCCTTCTGGTTTACTGTACCAGAGGATACCACATGGCAGACATGCTAATTTGGTGATCTAAGCTTAGGACAATTTTTAATCTGTCTTCCCCACTTTGACATTGGAGGCATCTGCGGGAATGATGTGGCTCACAAGCCATTTTGGTAGTAACCACTACTTTGCATATGTATTTTTCATAAAGTAGCGTGGTTGCAGCAGGCAAAGTGTCTGTTACATAAAATTGATAAAAATAAATGCAAGCAATGTAAAAAGAGTGGAAGTATTGCTCCCAGTAAAGAAAACCTTCTATTAGAACAGTTTTAATTTTAAACTGTTACTGTAACCACTGAAAGTATGTTACGGACTGAAAAAAATCAAGGAAATTCAGAGTTAAGGCTGTCACTCTGTCATTCACTCTCACTAGTGTGTCTAGGTATTGCACGTATATTATGTAAGATCACAATATCCACTGTTAGATTTCTGCAAGTGGACTGAATTTCCTTGATTTTTAATTATATTTCTGGCCAAAAGGTTTGGTGCAATGTAAAACTGTTTTAAATTAAAGTGTTGATTGTATGTGTAGTGCATAGTTTGCTGAATATTAAAAAAAATATATAGTGACTTAGTCCATATTAATACACACGATGTCTGCAAAATCTTACTTGAAAAGTAAACCCATTCAAAGCTATTCTAGTGCCTAAACAAACAGTGCATTTTGGGTCAAGTTGAAGTTGTGAAAGTGTTCATCTGTAACTAATTTTTTAAAAAGATTGGGAACAAAGTAGGGAAGAGTGGGACAAAAATACCCACAAAAATCTTTTTGCAATTTTAATCTGTCACACATTTTTGCACACAGAATTATAAGCCTCTAAAATGGATTCTAGTGGTATGGGAGCTTTTCCATTATAGGTATATTAGCAGTAACAAATACTAGTATAGTAATTGCAGGCTCTAGGGCTTTGTCTAGACTAGAGGTTTATCTGCCTGGGAAGTTACACTAGTATAATTATACCAGGGTAGTTCCCTGTCTGAACACTCCTGATCAGGTGTAAGAGTGGCTTTTTTCTGATTTAGTTAAAACCACATTCAAGGTGGTATAAACGAAGGTGCAAAATGATGATGATTTGATTGTTTGTGATGTGCAAAGAGATTCAGATCCAAATGAATAATATATATGTACGTGGTGCCTTAAAAGAGAAATTTCACAAGGCTAAAAACAATTGAGCCAGAACAGCTAGGAGATAATTTAAACAAAAAAAAGTCAATGATAACTGGCAATTGTTTGAGAACATTTTACTAGATGACCAAAAATCCACAATTGTGAAAGAAGGCTATGCTTTTTTAAAAACAAACAACCACAACAGAACACCAGCCTGACTTGGAAATGAGGTCTGAAAGAAGATTGTGTGTGAGAGGGAGAGAGAGAGAGAGAATGGAAGGAAGGAAAAGCTGAGAGCAATTAATGTGACCAGGAAAGTAGGAATTTTAGAAAATAGATAAGGAAACCAAAAGGACACAAATCTATGACTAGCAGAGTCAAGGACAATAGGGAGTTATTTAATTATATTAGGAATAAAAAGAATCCTAACAGTAGTACTTTACTAGATGGAAATGGTAGAATTGTCAGTAATAAAAGTCAGAAATGTTCAACAGATGTTTTTGATCTGTATTTAGGAAAAAGCCAGATGAGGTATTTTATATCATGATGAAATACTTTCCATTCCAACAGTAACTCAGGAAGATCTTAAACAGCAGCTAGCAAAGTTAGATATTTTTAAATCAGCAGGTGCGATGACTTGCTTCCAAGTGTTCTAAAAGAGTTGTCCAACGAGCTCTCTGAACTGTTAATATTGACTTTCGGTAACTATTGCAACACTGGGGAAGTTCCAGAGGACCAGAAGAAAGCTAATGTTGTGCTGATATTATGACAGAGTAAACAGGATAACCTGAGTAATTTAGGCCAGCCAGTCTGACATCTCTTCCGGGCAAAATAATGGACAGCTGATATGGAACTTAATGAATTTGAGGAAGGTTATGTAATTAATGCCTGTCTGCTTGGGTTTGTGGAAATATATCTTGTCAAACTTCATATCTCTTTTTTTATGAGAATACAAATTTGGTTAATATAGAACACTTACACTTCTGTCGGGCATTTTACTTGGAACCGCATGACGTTTTGATTTAAGAAATTAGAAAGATGCAAAATCAACATGGCACATATTAAATGAATTAAAAATAGGCTAACTGTTAGGTCTAAAAATATGATTGTAAAAGGGGAATCAAATGGTGTGTTTCTAGAGGGATTCCACAGGAATCTGTTCATAGCCCAACGCTATTTAACATTTTCATCAATAAAACGTAATATCATAACTGATAACGTTTGCAGATGACACACAGATTGGGGAAGTGGCAAATAATGAAGAGGACAGGTCACTGATACAGAGGTATCTGGATTGCTTGGTAAGCTGGGCATAGGCAAACAAGACGCATTTCAGTAAAGTCATACATCTAAGAATAAAGAGTGTAGGCCATACTTACAGGATGGAGTACTCTGTCTTGGGAAGTAGTGACTGAAAAAGACTTTGAGGGTCCTGGTGGGTAATCCGATGAACATTAGCACTCGTGCATTGCTAACATGGGGCTTGTCTACAATTGAAATGCTAGAGAGGCACAACTGTAGCTGCGCCACTCTAGCACTGCAGGGTAGACACTACCTATGCTTATGGGAAGGGTTTTTCTGTTGGCATAGGCAGTCCACCTTCCCACGAGACAGTATGGGGGTCGAAGAAAGAATTCGTCCATCGACCTAGCACTGTCTACACAGAGGCTTAGGTTGGCTTAAGTATGTTGCTCAAGGTTGTGGATTTTTCACACCCCAGAGCAATGTTGCTGGGTCAATCTAATTTTCTAGTGTAAACCAGTCCACAGTTTGAAACACTACTTAGCATCTAGAGTAGAAGCAGTTTAACACCTTTAAAATCTTGTTAGCTCATTGGTTTAACCAGAGGGAAGCCCAGAGTAGAGCATGGCAGCTAACACAATTTTTAAGGTGATAAAACACATGTACACTTGCTTGTGTGTTTGTGTGTGTTAAAAATGTTAACTAACACATGTTAAAATCCTAGTGTAGACATGGCAGTTTGTGTTTTAGCATGCGTTAGCCAGCCAAGGTAAACTCTAGGAGTCAGCATTTCTCAAGGGACTTTTCATGCTGCCACAGCTTCCTGGGGCCGGGTGGCAAAGAAGTGGCCCCACCCCCAGGGCTGCCAGCAGGGGTGGGGCCCTGTCCCCCTCTGGAGCCACAAACGCTAGAGGAGCAGGCAGGTGGTGGGGTGTGGGCTTCAGACCTGGGGGTGTGGGTGGCAGGCTCCAGCTGTGTGGCGGCAGCTCCATCCTCTAGCCAGGGGCTTTGAGCCCTGACCCTTGCCCTGGTCCCAGGCTCACCCCCCACCCGTTGCCTCCTCTGGCTCTGAGCTCCGGCAGTGAGCTCTGACTCCTAGCCACAAGGTTTCGTACTCCACCCCTGGGGCCACGCAATTCAGTTTCTGGCCCTCAGCCATGCGGCAGTGACTGATGGCCCCAAGCTCACCACCCCCCACATTACCGCTGGCCTCCACTGCGTCGTCTGTCCCCAGACTCCTCCTCCCATCACCCTTGGCTCCGAGCTACCTCCCTACCCACCACCTCATCCAGGGCTTAATTTGTCCTGGCTTGCCAGTGACTTTGTCTGTTGTGAAAAGTGATATTTGTATGTTTTATATCACTTTTCACTGCCTTCCTGCTAGCTAGCGAGTCGGCTGCTGTGAAAAGTTTTATATTAACAAAATACAAATATCACTTTTCACAGAAAGAGACTTACTAGCTAGCAAGACTTTAAAAAAGCAACCGAAAAAAGCAAAAGAAACCAGCACGAAGGGACAAGAACATGCAAAGCATGTTCTTTTTTTCTATTCTGTTTAGGTCCAGTAAAGAACAGAGAAAACTGTACATTATTTTTATTATTGAGTCTGTGAAAAAACCTTCCATAAATAAATTATAGTGATTTGGACATGTATATGTGCATATTTATTTGTTTTTCCTTAAGTTAATTGAGTATTTTAGGAAAAATTGTCAGAGCGGCCACCAAAAAATTGCTTGTGAGAACCCCTGCTTAGGTTCCTTGTAGGTTCTACAGTTGACCCCTACCAGCCAACATGTTAAAATAGAAGCTTCCCTTCTACATTAGGATTTTATCATGTTTGTTACCGAATAGGATAAAAATGTATGGTTTTCCTGATGAAGGCAAGGTCTAGGTGGTACGTGGTATTTCCAAACACATTAGCTAGCTCAGTTTAAAAAAACAAAAAACAAAAACACACACCTTTTTTCCTAATCTAAACTAGCCCTTGCTATCTAGCAAAAGAGAAGAGCTACCAAAAATACTACATGGTGAGAGGAGGATGGGAAATGAACATTCTTATGAATTGTATTTTATAGATGTTACATAGCAGGACAAAGGGCACTTGTAGAAATAGCTATATTTGTATCTATTAGGGCAAATTTGTGTTTTCATTTTTAATCTGTCTGTAGTTAAAGTAGAGGTAGAACATGGGTGATAATCCAATATTAGTTTGTGCAATTATTTATTTATTTTTTTAAAAGATAGTAGTATTTTTAAAGTGACAGTCATCTCATTAATTTAAAGAGCTGTTCTTAATGATGGTTCTAGTGAGTGGTCTCTCAAAAGTAAAGGAGTGTTTCCAACATTAACAAATATGTTCTTTACAAAAAAGCTAATAAAACATAACCAACCGTTTTGTATACAACATCAGAAAATGTGATGATCACGAAGTCACTATTGTGAAAGATGGATAAACTGGCCAGTTTTGGGACCCAGAATGGTTCAAGGCTGCACAGTTTGTTGTCCTCAGACTTGGAATGCAAGATATATAATTTGTAAATAGAACTTTGTTTCGAGGCCTTAATTTTTGGCTTGTTTTCAGCTTTTTTTACCAACTTTGTTACTCTAAAGATGCTAAAATATACTTAATACTTTTAAATAACTATCAGTATTACACAGCAAAGAACTGATTATGAATAGGTCTAGCACTGATTTATTATCCTGTAATAGAAAATCAGCAGTTCCATTAAGAATCTTCATGTATCATTATAGATGTATAGATAATTCAGTAAGGGGCAAATCCTGTGTCCACAGCTGAGGCAGCCTCACTTGTAGTTGAACCGATGCTGTTCCGCTGCACAAAGGAGAGCGGGATGAAGGGAGCATAAACCCTGTGCCCAGCTGATCCATGTGTCAGTACATAGCTCAGCAAGAGGACCCAGAAGGTTCAGGGAGGAAAAGGCTTCACACATTTTGGCACCTCCCCTGTGCTGTGACTGGAGGTTTTGGCCAGCCCCTACCACAAGTGAGAGCAGCTTTGAGGGCTAGATTAATTTGTGTTGAGCTGCCTGGACTAGTTTGTGCTGAACAGCCAACAGACTCTATGGGCTATTAAAGCAGCTGGAATAGCAGGGTTGTGAGAGCACCCGGGCAAGCCACCTGCCCCAGGAGTGATGGAAGCGGCCAAGGGTTGGCGTAGGGCACTCCTGCAGAGAAGTCTCCCTGTACATAGGAGATATTCTTTTGGGGCCCTCGTGATGGCTTTAGAACTCTTCTATACAATCAAAGCTAGTGTAAAGGAGCAGTGGAGCATCCATAAATTGGGTCCCCCCTATGTGCAGGGGTCCCTGTATCGTAATGCACACTGGGCTGTATATGTACAGGCTAAGGGAAAGGAAGGGGTGGGATTTGAGGATCTGCTTCTATACAGATTGTCCTGTCCTCCTTTGCAGGGCATGAAAGCCACATAAAAGCCTGGTCACACAGACACATTGTACACTGGGCTCAAGATTTGCCCTTTAAATCTGAGAGAGTTGAAGCCTCAAAAGCAGAAATTCATTGAATGGCTTTAGGATCGAGCACTCAAATTTACATGTGAAACAGAATCTCTCATGAAAATAATCCAGAAAACTTTGTTCTCTTTTCCCCCAGAGTTAGAGAGGAGTGCTAGTTTTAGATCTTGTGTTTTGTAAGACTACTTGGGAGTTTTAATTGTCATGGATTTTTGGGAGGTTGATTAGTCATGAGGCCAAGTGTTACGTTTTAATGTTTTGTTTTGCTTGGCAACATGGCTAAAAGTCTATTACTTAGAGGCCATTGTTCTAGATGTTTGTATGATTTTTGCTTTTATAAAATGACTACAAACCTGTAATACTGGAAAAAATGAGCAGTCGCTTTGCATTTTTAATACTCTGAGACAATAGATGGCATAGTAGGGCTTTCCTGTAATAGCCATATTCTTTACGTTAAATATATAAAATTCATGTTAAAGCTTCATAGTCATTTATATATACCTACACGCTATATATCTGAGATACTCCACCTTTTTAGCAGACTGGTAGAGCACCAAAATAGTTTAAGTGGTATTGAGAGAAAATGCCAAAATGAGTTTATTGTAAATAAGAAAATTTACTGGTAAGGATATTGTCTAGATCAGTAGTGTATTCTGGTGATATGATTCTGATATAACACTTAAAGATTAACTGCTATAAATATGCTAAAATTTATTCAAAATACAAGTTCTGTATTTCTTGCATTTTCAAAGACAGATTTATGTATCTAGTTACATTATGTAGAATTTAGTTTTGAGTTTTCTTATAATTGCGTTGATTTTCAATCATAAAATGTTGCAAATGTTCATTTCTTTAATCATTTAATGCAAAAATTAGTGGTTATTAAATATTATTTTAATTTTACTCTTTAGATCATACCTCACTCCTGTTCGGGATGAAGAGTCTGAGTCCCAAAGAAAAGCTAGATCCAGGCAAGCAAGACAGTCCAGAAGATCCACACAGGTACAGTTTTTTGTTCTTTTTTCATTTATAAACACATAAATTGGTGGCAAACTCTGCAATAACCTCATAATTTTTACAGTAAAACGTCAAATACAATGACGGTTCTCACCAGTGTAAACTCAGTACATACCAGCAGATAAAATAATCCACACTACAAACAATGACAACCTTCCAAATTTAAAACCTCTTCCTCTCAAAATGTTTGGGAGAAAAGAGGGGCCTTCCAGTGTTCCTTTAAGGTTAACAGATCCATACTGGAGGGAAGAAAGCAGAGGTTCCAGCACAGAGTGTCTTCCGGAAAGCCTCTTCCTGTTGTATAGCAAGGTGGCTCTAGTTGAATGTCTTCATTGATTTCAGCTGTGACAATATGACATGCCTGGGTAATTGGGTCCCAAGCTATTTAGACCTTTAAAACCAACACTTTGAATTCCACAAGCAAACTTACTGGTAGCCATTACATTGTCTGAAACACCATGCAATGTGCTCCAGGCTTGAAACTGTTTGAGAAGCAGGCCTGGCATATTATATTTGCTTCTGTTCCTGAATGGTCCCTTGATTGAGGTGACAGACCTGGACCTGCGTGGTCCACATCAAAGAGAAAAGTTCAAGCTAGTCTCCCTAGATGTAGATTGGGGGGGAGGGGGGATGTGTGGAGTGCTCTTTGAACATCTAGGACTAACCCAAGATCTAAGAATACTCTGAAGTTTTGTGTATGACTTTTACAAATAATAGTTGTACACTGATTTCAGGCACTGATACAATATTTCAGCTATTTCTCCCAAGCCAACAACAAACAGTATCCTCATCTTATCTGGATTGAGTGGTAGCCAGTTACAACTCCTCTAATCCCTAAAAATCATATAGCCCCTAGTATACGTGTTCCAATGCACTAGCCCATACCAAATGTGAAAAAGAGACAGATCTGGGAGTCCTCAGTATATTGAATATGTTGCAGTCCACATCCTCTCACTAACTCCTCGGTATCCTCAAATAATAACCAAATAATCATTGCACTTTCTAATCTAAAACCAAACCTATCATCAGATTGACTAATGTCAAGAGAATTTGTAAATTGAAGAAACTATCAGAGCTACCCTACCACAAATCTGTCCATGCCCTTCCCTGGAAAAAAAAGATTGACAGCAAGATCTTTTTCAAGAGCTGGCTTCATGAAAAGAGGCCACACAACAGTTTCTTTAAGAACAGCTGACACAATGACTTCCGTAGGCAAATGTTGACAGTCTCCACCAATGCTGGACACAATAGGTCCAGCTCACATATGCTAGTCCTTAGTCCCACCTTGCAGGTGGCATCATCAGAATTTCAGTAAGT
This sequence comes from Eretmochelys imbricata, assembly GCF_965152235.1. NCBI lineage: Eukaryota > Metazoa > Chordata > Testudines > Cheloniidae > Eretmochelys > Eretmochelys imbricata. The sequence goes on from NC_135572.1 coordinate 287,478,208, forward strand.
CACACTGGCTGAAACTCTGAAAGAGAAGACCTGGCATTTTCTTGAGATGTTCTTTTTCCATAGCAGTAGACAGCTTACTCTGGCTCAGATAATTTTATCTTCAAAGTAACATGAAAATTTTTAAGGATAAGTTTCAGCCTTTTCAGGTAAGCAGAGACCACTGTGAGGAAATGTAAGGTATTAAGTGCTGCAGGCATGATTTTTTCAGATGTGCTGAGGACCCACAACTCCAGTTGTAGTGGAATGTCTGAAGGCTCAACACCTGTTAAATTCAGCAGTCTAAGACAGTGAATACTACTGTATTTTCATAAACATTCTCTCTAAAATATTAATAGTGCTTATAATATAGTGGAAAAGATCTAGGGTGGAATTTTCAAAAGTGGCTACATGATTTAGGAGTGTAATGTCCCATTGAAAATCATATCACAGAAGCAGACATTGTTTATCTGCATTTTAGCAGGCACATGCTAAGGGTACAGAATGAAGAGTAAGTTTTGTTAATTGCAAAATGCAAAAAAAACCACTCCAGAGTTAAAAACTTTAAATCTGTTTTAGGAGTTTATAGACTGGCCATCAATAACAGTAAAAACTGAAAGTGAAATGTTGCTTTTTGCTTCTGTTTTTTTCCCACAGGGTGTAACACTGACTGATCTTCAAGAAGCTGAAAAAACTATAGGAAGAAGTCGTCCTACACGAACCAGAGAACAAGAGAATGAAGAAAAGGAGAAGGAGGAGAAGGAAAAACAAGACAAAGAAAAACAGGAGGACAAGAAGGAATCAGAAACTAAAGAGGATGACTTTAGACAAAGATATTCCAGAACTCTTGAGGAGGTATCTCATACTATTCCTTTTAAGTGGTGTAACTGGAATAAAGTGGTATAAATCTTAATTTTTGTTTGGTGGTGCTAAGATTATAATAGACTGAAGTTTTCTTTAGTTATTTAAATGTCTTATGTTAATATTCTTTATTTTTATCTGTGTCCTTTTAATCTTTGGAAATTAATATTTACTTTTTCTCTGCTGAACAGCCCTATCATCGCTATAGGCCAGTTTCAACTCCAACTACTTCATCATCCTCTTCGCTTTCCACCTCCACTAGTTCTCTTTCTACTTCAAGTCAACTAAACAGACCAAACAGCCTTATAGGTATAACTTCTGTTTATCCCAGAAGTGGAACAAAAGAAAATGAGAGAGGTAGGACTATATGTTTTGACTTTTTTCTTTCCTTATTTATTAGAGGCTCTTTTGTCTTTATAGAGGGTCTTAAACTGCATGTGTTATGAGGTAAGGAATTTCTTAAGGCCACTTTAAGAGTCGCTGCCTCCCTAGGATAATTATCTTCTGAAGCAACCATCTTCAAGTGGTGCCTCCCAATATATAATACTTTATTTCCCTCTATCGTGAAGTGATTCTGAATTTGGGTCAGATTTCCATAATACTATGTTGCAATTCTATGAGTTTGCTGAGAGGAAAAGAGTGCTGTTCAAGGAAGCCAAAATCAAAGCAAAGGGGTGCTTTCACCTTGAATGTTTTATTTCTTTTTTTTCTATCTCATCCTTGGTTCACCTTTTAACAGTTTCATTGAAAACCGTGAAGACTGGAAGCACTGAAATAAATAAGTTAGGGTAGTGATTACTACAGTACCTGCTGGCTGTGTATGATTTGTTGTATTAACAGAAGGGTAAACAAATAGTTAAAAATACATTAGAGGAAGTAAATGTTTTGTTTGTGCAACCGTGAATAATACTTATTTTTGTACAAGTTATTGAAAGCATGTGAGAGGTGAAAAATCAGAACTCAAAAGTGAGAGAGTTTGTCAGTAAGGCCCATGCTGAACTCAAACTAAATTTCCATTAAGGAAGAAGGAAGCCCTTAGCACAATCTTAATGAAATCCAGGAAATTTCAGTACATTGTCCTAAAAGAGAGAGAGAGATTTTTTGGGTAAAGAAAGCTTAAATGAACGTAAGTCAATTGCACAGAATTCTTGATGCTATAACTAAAGAAATATTTATGTGAGGAAATGTAGCCTGGTGTTCTTTTATGCTTGTTTCTCTTGAGTCAGATGCCCTCATAATAAAGTAGACAGAAGTTTTAAAGCTTGAATCTTAGAACCAACCTCTAGATTGTTGTCAGAAGTATTCCTATTATATTGAAATATTTTGGTTAGGTGACTGAGGTAGAATGTTACAGAAAGCAATTGGGAAATACAAAAATACTTGCCAGGCCACTTTAATGATGTTTACAACAATATTTCACAACTGTGTTCTGAGCAGGTGTGTGTTACCACGTAATTTATAAAACTGGCTACTGAGCTTCTTGTTCCAGCAGCTCTAAGATTACCATGTAAGTTGTATGTTACAGAAGATCACATGATTTCTGTGTCATATTTTAAAAATGTTATTCTTAACAGAAGGCCGGAAAAAAGAAGAAGAAAAGGAAGAAGATAAATCACAGTCAAAATCAATACGAGAAAGACGGCGACCAAGAGAAAAACGAAGATCTACAGGAGTTTCCTTTTGGACTCAAGATGTGAGAAACTGCTAAAACAACTAAACATACGTCTATTTCATAGCATTTAGAATTTATATAAAATTATCACATTAAAATAATAGGAAATAGCTTAAAGTTTTATCAGCATTTCTCAAACTGGGGTCTGCAGATCCCCAGGTACTCTAGGGAATCCGTGGGCCCTTCTGATCAACTCCTCCCCCTCCCTTCCTCAACTGCTCCCCTCCCTCCCAGCGCTTCACACCGGGGAACAGCTGTTCAGCAGCGTGCAGTAGGCGCTGGGAGGAGCAGGGATGGGAAATGCTTTGGGGAGGGGGCAGGAAGAGGAGGGGCAGGGGTTGACCGGGAACAAGAAGAGGTGGGGCGAGGGTGGGGCCTTGGGGGGAAGGGTGGAGTGGGGGCAGGGTCTTGGGGCTGAGCGGCGAACTTGGGGGTCTGTGAAAATTTTTAAATAAAAATGGGGGTTGCCAAAGTTTGAGAACCACTGAGTTATATGATTTAATATGATTCTTTCTGGAAAACCCAGGAAATAAAACATCATGAGATGGATTCAACTATGCCCATACTAGTGGGTGCTTCCAAAAATAGTTGCAGTCTTGCTTGTAACATGTTTTTCTCTATATAAAATGTGTTAGCATGTTGGAGTAGCATGGATTGTTGAGGTCTGTATTGTCTGGGATTTCTTCCCAGGCCATTTAGATTAGTAATACATAGAATGAGATGACCAATACATAGGACATTGTTCCTTATAGAATGAGATGACCACTGTGTAGGTCATCATGCCTTTTGCCTAAGTGTGGCCACAGCAGTTGTTAAACCCATAGGCCTAGCATGCTTGAAATGACTGTTGCTGATGTCAGATATAGTTGTTCTGTATAGGTCTACAAGCTAATGGAGCCCACTTGTAGAGTGCAAGTAAACAATGAAAGCAGCAGTATCTTGGGTTCAGATTTAAACGCATCTAAATTGGGGTGTATTGATCATTCCTTTAGAAAACACCTTATTTTGAAGGGATAACATTTCCACACAGTAAGCATATCAAATTATAATAATGAAAAAAGAAAAGGAGTACTTGTGGCACCTTAGAGACTAACTAATTTATTTGAGCATGAGCTTTCGTGAGCTACAGCTCACTTCATCGAATGAATTCTAAAACACGTACATGATCATGATGCAATAGGGACAAACCAGAAGAGCTTTTATAAACCAAAATCATTCATCTTCAATCTACTAGAATTCTTTGAGCAAATAGTAGATTAAAGAAAACCAGTTGATATAACACATTTGTACTTTTTTGAAGCCTTTGACAAAGTCTGTCTGTCACAAGAGGCATTTAAGAAAACTAAGTCATAGTATAAGAGGTAAAGTATTGACATAATTTAGAAACTGGCTCAGAAACGAAGTGTTGGAATAAATGGTCGATATTCAACATGTCAAAAGATTAACATAAAGTTCTCCTAGGAATCTGGGTAGGATCAATAGGTAAACAAATAATTACTATCACTTACTCTATTTGTACAGTGTCTAGCACAATGAGTTGAGGCACCAAGTGTTACTATAATACAAATAATAATAATAATATGCCTTTTAGATTGCATACATGGCATGGGTTTTGAGAATGAGAGAAAAGAAATTGAGGATAAAATTCAGAAGAGCCTGATAGGCCCATTCTCTTCTGGATTTCCAGCCTTGATTTCAAAAAAAGGCCCCTCACTCCTCTGAAGAAGCTTGTAGAACTGGTATATAAAACAAATACCTTCCTTGTCCAGTCTATTAAGATAGTGCAGAGAAGAGAGCCCTGACCTCAGCCACTGTCCCAAAGTTGTTTGTGATGTTTTTAAAACTCTTCTGATCTAGGAAGTATTCTAATTTTAGAATGATACTTACACCATAAAAATAATAAAGTTCAGAATCCTTCAAGTGCAGTTGAAGCAGTGTCTAGTGGGCAAGAGTAGATATCTTTTTATATCAAGCTCTTTTGCTGCCAGATAATATTAATGGGGGTAGTTTCACAGTTAAGAAACATAAGCAATAGTGATCAATTTAGAACAAAATTCCCTCCCTCTTCTTAATCTACAAACTTAATTTGTGAGAAGTAGATCCGTTATCCTGTGCTCTGCAAATTGCTGTGTATTTATAATTGAAAGTAATTAAGAAAAGTCAATTCTGATCAAATTAACAAGAAGGCCTATACTCCCAATGGTTTCTAAAAATAAGAGTTCAAATGTCTCTTGTAAAAGCAAGTGTTTCCTTATGCCAACTATATAATCCCACTTTCTTCCATTATATATCAGTCTAGTACTGAAAACATCTACTTGTTCAATGTTTCTGCCATTTTGTTTTGTTAAATAGAACAAAGCCATCTAGGAATGCTATGGGATACTTTTGGACAAATTCTTGTCCTTTTGTGTTTGCTTCTGTTGCTTTTATACAACATATAAACTACAGTTCAAATAGATTTAATTCAAATAAACTCTGGGCAAGTCTACCCTACTGAGCTACATTGGCATAGCTGTACTGATGCAGCTGCACCATTGTAGCACATCTAGGGAAGATATTGTATGCTGACAGGAGAGTGCTCTCCCATTGGCATAATTACTCCGCCTCCTGCTGACATAGCGCTGGCGTGGACAGTGCTTAGGTTGCTGTAATGTGTTGCTCAGAGGGGTGTCTTGTTCACCCCTTTGAGCAATGTAAGTTATATCGACTTAAGCAGTAATGTAGATCAGCCCTCTGTCTTGAATGTTGACCTTAGAAATATAAAATGTTTAAAAACTCTAAATAGCATTTCAAAAGTTTACTATTTTTATTACTACTATTTTCTCCAGAGTGATGAAAATGAACAGGAACATCAGTCTGATTCAGAAGAAGGAACAAATAAGAAAGAAACTCAGGTAATTGTTGGGTATTTTTAATTCAATTGTGATCTCTTAAGACAGATTTTGTTTTAATTTTCTTTCATTGCAGTTAGATTTGGTTATAAGAACACATCTAGTGGGGTATCTGTTGAATCATGTCTTGTTGTTATGTTTCAGTACCAATTCCTTCGCAGTGTGAAAGATGATGTCTTCTAGCCTATAAATGAACTACAGGCTTTAATGATAGTTTTTAATATATTTTAATAGTGGTTGTTTGCTGTGTATTACCTTCCCCTTTCTTACATTTTAGGTATAGGTAAGTTGAATTTGTTGTAAATGTTGATATTATTTCTAACTGATGCTTAGGCCAGTAGTTGAGGGAGTTCTTAGTTCTCCTTTGAGTGCTTGCTTGTGTCCATTCCATGTTAAGGGTGTGTGGTCACCACATGCACCGGTGCGGGAAGTTTTTCCCTCAGCAATATCCATAGTGGACTGGCTCTGGCACCCTCTGGAGTGGCGCCCTCATGGCGTGGTATAAGGGGCGCCCCCGGCTCCTCGCACCCTCAGTTCTTTCTTGCCGCCAGTGACGGTTCTGGAATGTCTGGTGCTTCGGCTAGCATTGATTCCTTCTCCGTTCTTGTGAATTTTAAAATCCTGTAAAATAGTTCTTCATAGTAGTTTTCTTAGTTCTCAAACTCTTTGTTAGTCCCGAGTGGCTTTAAGCCCTGCAATTGCTGCAGATGGTCTATGCCTGTCAGCAACCCACATGCTAGCTGCCTAAGGTGCTTAGGCGAGGGGCACATAAGTGACAAGTGCCGTATCTGCAAGTCCTTCAAACCTAGGATGAGGAAGGAGCATGATATCCATTTGAAAGCGCTCCTAATGGAGTCGGCACTCACTCCAGCACCGGAGCTGTGGTCCGACTCCACACCGTGGCATCCGTGCACAGTACTCCCCTGGTGCCGTCCACAAGCCAGCTCTAGTCTCCCTCCACGGCTCCGGTCAAGAAACTGAAAAAGACTGTGAGGGGAAGATCTCCTACCTTACGCAAGGGAAAGGAGAGGGCAGGGGGCGAGCCAAGAGTCATGTTGGGCAGCTCAACGTCCCCCTCGGGAAGTCTCAAGTAGAGCGGTGCAGCCCATCCTATGCCTTACCTATGACTCCAGATAGTGGTGTAGGCCTCAGACAGCTTCAGGTGTCATCGATGCCCAAAGCCGTTCAGGCAGCTCAGGAGATCCTGACGCTCCTGGTGCTGCCCTCACCAGCTCCTGTGGTACTCCGGTCTTGGGGAAAACCCCCATTGGGACCTATGCGTGTGTCCCCAGCTCAGCGGTACTGTTCCCATCAAGAGGGACGTCCCGCCAGCGTTCACCTGGCGCAGCCATCACACCTCAGGACGGGAGAGGCAGGCTCAGCAGAACCCTCTTCAGTCCCTGCACTGAGGGCACCGATCGAGGGACTCAAGGCTTACCTCGCTGATTGGTGCAGACCCTTTGAGGCACGTGCCACCGGGCAAGAACTCCTGGATCGGCCCAGACCATCTTCAGGGGCCCGGGACCAAATCGGGCACCAGAGAACACCAATCGCCGGGCCCTCATCGCCAGTCTCCAAAAAGGTGGTCTCCCTTCTCAGGATGATCCTCCCAGCAACGGCTCAAGGTAGCTCCCGGTCCAGTTAGATGTCCCGGTACCGGTTGAGTAGTGTGAGGCGTGGATGGCCCGGTATACCCAACGCAGATCCCCTGCAACAATGGCTGGGGACAGTCTAGTCCCAGTCCAGAGACCCCCTGGAAAAGATAGTTACCATTCCCCAGACAATGGTGGACTGACCACAGGACAGTCCTGGAGGGAGTTCCATTCGACAACCCCCCTCACTCCATTGAATTGGTGTCGGACGCCTCTGATCTCAGCTGGGGTGTGCATCTCGGTGATCTCCAGACACGGGGGATATGGTCCCCAGAGGAAGCGCAGTTACACATAAACATCAAAGAGTTCCGAGCAGTCCAGCTGGCGTGCAGAGTCTTCCTGCCCCAGCTGTTGGGCAAGGTGGTACGAGTCCTGACGGACCACACAGCCTCGATATTCTACATCAACAGGCAAGGGGGGAGCTCACTCGTCAGCTCTGTCAGAAGGCGCTCTGTCTATGGGACTTCTGCATCAGCCACAAAATCCCCCTGGGAGCTTGTCAACAGGCTGTCCAGACTACTTCCTCCACTTGAGGAACCAGGGCCTGGCGCACTCTTCTATTAGAAAAAAGGAAAAGGCAGACTTGTGGCACCTTAGAGACTAACAAATTTATTTGAGCATAAGCTTTTGTGAGCTACAGCTCACTTCATCGGATGCATTCCAATGAAGTAAGCTGTAGCTCACGAAAGTTTATGCTCAAATAAATTTGTTAGTCTCTAAGGTGCCACAAGTCCTCCTTTTCTTTTTGCAGATACAGACTAACACAGCTGCTACTCTGAAATCTTCCATTAGAGCGCATCTAGCGGAAATCTCCGCTTTTCACCCGCCGATCCAGGGATGGATGGTGTTTTCCCATGACATGATGGTCAGATTCTTGAGAGGGCTCAAGAGACTCTTCCCACAGGTAGAGTCCTGTACTGTCCTGCAGTGGGATCTTAACTTGGTCCTCTCTAGGCTCACTGGCCCACCCTTTGAGCCGCTGAGTTCCTTCTCCCTTTCCCACCTGTCATGGAAGGTTGTGTTCCTGGTGGTGGTGATGCTGGCAAGACGGGTCGCTGAAATTAAAGTCTTGACCTCAGAACCTCCATACATGGTCTTCTACAAAGATAAGGTTCAGTTGTGGCTTCACCCAGCCTTCCATATGAACCAGGATATCTTCCTTCTGGTGTTCTGTCCCAAACCACACAAGACCAGTGAGGAGAGGGTCTTCATGCCCAGGACGTCCAGAGGGCCTTGGCTTTTTACTTGGAACCTACCAAGCATTTCCAAAAATCAACTCAACTCACCCAGTGTCTTCGCAGAGGTTTCCAGCTGGATTATGTAGTGCATAAGGATCTGTTACAACCTGGCTGGGGTTCTGCCGCCATTGATTGTCAGAACCCCCTTGATGAGGGTGCAGGCGTCTTTGATGGCCTTCCTGGCACACATCCCTATCCAGGACATCTGTAGAGCCGCAACATCCTCTGTTTACATGTTTACCACTCATTATGCCACCACTCAGCAGGCCAGAGAAGACGCTGGGTTCGGCAGAACTGTATTGCAATCTACACATCCATGAACTCCTACCCACCTCCAGGGGTTCTGCTTTGGAGTCACCTAATATGAAATGGACATGAGCAAGCACTTGAAGAGAAGACCATTACCTTTTCCATAACTGGTTTTCTTTGAGATGTGTTGCTCATGTCCATTTCCTAACCCACCCTCCTTCTCCACTGTCGGAATTTCTGGCAAGAAGGAATTGAGGGTGGGGGGAGCCAGTGGCACCCCTTATACTGCGCCATGCGGGCACCACTCCAGAGGGCGTCAGAGCCGGTCCCCTGCGGATACTGCTGAGGGGAAAAACTTCCAGCACCGGTGCATGGGGCGAGCGCACACACCTAATATGGAATGAACATGAAAAACACATCTCGAACACCAGTTACAGAAAAGCTAACTGTCTTTTTCTGCCTTGTCAACATCGTTAGTTTCATCTGTTCTGTTTTTCTGGCAAAATTCTTTGCTGTGACTAATGGTGCACAAACTTTGAGTCTTCTACATTTTTCTTGAAGAATACATAAATGAGTGGGTACTAATAACAGTTGGTAATATCACAGGGAAGCTGAAGTGGAGAGCACAATCTACTTGAATTCTTCATGCAAGAAATGGGTTTCTAGAAAAATACCAGCACAAGATTACTAGTCTTCAAGAAAGTATATTATGGGGAATTGACGTAATCTTGTTGCTGTCATAAATATAAAGGGAAGGGTAACCACCTTTCTGTATACAGTGCTATAAAATCTCTCCTGGCCAGAGGCAACATCCTGTTACCTGTAAAGGGTTAAGAAGCTCAGCTAACCTGGCTGGCACGTGACCCAAAGGACCAATAAGGGGACAAGATATTTTCAAATCTTGGGGGTGGAGAAGGCTTTTGTTTGTGCTCTTTATTTACTGGGTTGTTCTCTCTTGGGACTGAGAGAGGCCAGACAGAAATCCATCTTCTCCAACCCATCCTAATCCAAGTCTCCAGTATTGCAACCAGTATAGGTAAGTCAGGCAAGGCAGATTAGTTATCTTTTGTTTTATGTGAATTTTCCCTGTGTTAAGAGGGAGGTTTATTCCTGTTTTCTGTAACTTTAAGGTTTTGCCCAGAGGGGGATCCTCTGTGTTTTGAATCTGAATACCCTGTAAAGTATTTTCCATCCTGATTTTACGGAGATGATTTTTACCTTTCTTTTTTTTAATAAAATCCTTCTTTTAAGAACCTGACTTATTTTTTCCATTGTTGCAAGATCCAGGGGTTTGGGTCTTTGATGATTTTATAACCAATTGGTTAGGATATTATTCTCAAGCCTCCCCAGGAAAGGGGGTGTATAGGGCTTGGGGGGATATTTTGGGGGAAGATGTCTCCAAGCGGTTTCTTTCCCAGTCCTTTGTTTAAAACGCTAGATGGTGGCAGCATACTGGTCAAGGACAAGACAAAGTTTTTACCTTGGGGAAGTTTTTAACCTAAGCTGGTAAGAATAAGCTTAGGTGGTCTTTCATGTGGGTCCCCACAGCTGTACCCTAGAGTTCAGAGTGGGGAAGGAACCCTGACAGTTGCAAAGGAAGAAAGCTTTGAAATCTGTGAGTGTGGGTGAAAAAAACTATTATATCTTAATCTATACCATAATATGGCATAAGAGAATACATTTCTGTTGACCGAAACATAGAAGTAACACACTAGTGAATCAGTTGTTGTGTTTGTATAAGTGTCATTACACATTCCTCAGCCACTTTGGTTAAATGATTCATTCTGTCCTCTTTTTTGCTGCTTTTGTATCTTTTCTACAAGCCTAATGGATTGTATGTTCATATTTCCTTTCTTCTTCATCAGTCTTCAGTGCAGATTCTTTGGTGCTCTCAGATCTGTAATTATTCTTTCATGTTGCTACACTGGGCATTACTTCTTCCTTATTTCTTTCTGTGGAGTTGTAGTCTGATATGTGATTATGGTAATTTCAAAGGAGTTACGTGAATATAAAGCCAAAGTAATACAATAGTAAATCAAGCCTAAAATTGTGTAAGTGCTTTTTAATACACTGTGTGTGTGGGCAACTGAATATATTTTTTTAATCTCTTGATGAAAGCATGTAGGTTAGATTCAGAGAGGTGGGGGCAGAGTGATGCAAGCAAAACTGTGTGGATGCTAACTTGCGGGATTTCATTAATGAACTTCTCAAATAAAGCTACACACTGTACCACTACTAAATGTTGTCCAGAACCTAATTTTTACACAGGATTGGACTGGCTGAACACCATGCTCCTTGTTCATCAAAGAAGTAGTGGTGGGCTAAGTTCTTGCTTTTCCAAATGATGCTACCTCCAGCTGAACCATTTCAGCATGGTGCACAATACAGTAGCCAGGTAGTGTAAGCAAGTTGAGAAACAGATAACTGCGTAAAGAGAATCCCGACAAGGGGTGGGAATAATAATTTTTAAGAAAGTAAAAGGAATATTTGATACAATGAGCCAGGGAAAAAAACAACAAAAAAAACCTGCTAATCGGGCTAGAAACTATATTACTTGTCAGATGCAGGCAAGAAGTGCTTCTTCCAGAAAAGCAGATTCCAGCATCAGAGTTGCAGGAGAACTAGTTGGAAATTGAGCCTCCTTGCTGAAGGGAGGAAAATGTTCACCATAGCATAAACTATCATATAGAATGCCAACATGCTTCATTACTTTCTTTTAGATTTGTTGATAGCTTAACCACTTTAGTGCCTTGTAGGCTGGGAATTTCCCTGCAGCTTCTTAGCTAGGAACTGAATTGTTCTGGAAAACTTAAGCACAACTGGTGTGGGTGAATGAAAAAGCTTTTTGCGTTCTATTCAGAAAGTTTATACTTGCATCTTTGGGGGGGAAAAAATGAATGAATGAGTTTTGTTCATACTTATTCAGTAGATAACACTGAGATTTGAGGCAGAGGTGAAATTTGAGAAATCACTTCAGTAATTGTAAAGCTTTAACCGTATGAATCTATCACACTGAGGCTTATCATTTGCCATTAGAACTTCTTAGAAAGCTGAACTGTCTCTAGTTATGGGTCATTTAACTTAAGTTATTTAAACTCTTTTCTTCAAACATGAATTGTGTGACTGTTGTGTACTGAGTTGTAGGTAGGGTTGTGTAACAAATTCTAGCTGGTATTACTACAAACTATATTTTGATTAATTTTGATATTTTAAGGCATACGTATGAGAGTTGGAGGCAGAGTTAAGGTTGATTTTGAAGCTTACCTCTCATTTCCTGGCATATGAGTGCTTAATTTCTCAACCTTACCATTAACACGCATTTTTTGTATGAATAGAGTAGAAGGCAAAGGAGTAAGTGGGGCTCCATTCATGTATTCTGTAATTCTGCAGCCATAGAATTTGCTGCATATTCCATGTCCTGTCACAGAAATGGGCTGCAATGTCCAATCTTTCATTTTTTAAAAATTGTTTGTTGCTTATGGTTGTGGAGAGCACCTTAAAAATATTAACCAGTTCTAAATTTTTGCAGTGTCCTATTACTGAGTCTGCAGACCACTTCAAATAATAGCTCTGAAAATGTGAGAGTTCTCTTCAACAACTGTACCTTCAGTTTAGAGTTATGCTTTGTTTATACAAACATCTGGTATATCATCAGAAAATATGGGGACAGCATGAAAATTGGTTTAATGTTAAAATAAATAATACAGGGCTATTAAAAACTGTTTTCAAATATAATTGAAGTTGATGTCTGATGCAGCCAGAGTTCTGCAGAATTCAGGTCCATTTTACCAGAGAATACATTGGGTTTGGGGTGTAATTGCTTTGAACTTGTGAAAGTGCTTTTAGTTTGCATCTTGTTCAAAACATTAACCCCACATCTTATATTTGTGTTTCAAAATATTGTGCAAATTCTGCTGCTTCTTTCTTACCTCTGTTCCCAGCGTTTCCAATGTTGGTATGGGCCTAGAGTTCTGACAGTCTTTTACAATTCAGTCCCATTCTAAGGCTAAGCAGACTTCAAGTCTCTTGTTCCTCCAGTTAAATAGCAACCGTTCTATTAATAATAATTTGAATCTGAAATCTTAAACTAGTAACTAAATATTTTGTGACAATTTTGGCCATCTCTAAAGAAATTAGATAAGAAAATGTTTTGAATACTGACTTTCGATTGATATGCAGTCTCCTTCCTAAATTCCATGACAAAAAGTGAAATCTCTGCTTCTTTTCAAGTGGTTCTAAATACTGCACATTCTATGAAATAATCATAAACCCTCTGCTGTGTGTGGTGCTTAGAGAGAAGCTGAAAAACTCCTATCTCCAAGGCACCTGTGCACAATTGTTGTGTAAACTTACTGTCCTAAGCACAAAATTTACTTGCCCACCTTTACTATGATGATTAATATTGGAAAAACTGATGTTTTTCTCACTTCTGCATACCCAAACCACCAGTCCCAATAATCCATACAGGTTATGAGGGAAATAAAAATTCATAACATGTTTTTGAAAATATTTAAATACAGTTTGAAATAATTTGATTTTGCTGCTTATTTTACATATTGGTCAGAAAATAAAAATCGTTTGAGATAATGAAGTTCTCTGTTACTCCCTTAAGTGGTGCTGCTGATGCTTTCATTGCCTAGTGAAGTTACAAGCCAGAGATAGAAGATGGCAGTTATAAAGTTCTGACAGCCTTGGCGGTAACTCAAGAATTTAAACTGAAGGGAAGAGGTCAAGAACAAGTCTTGCAGATGCTACAAAGAAAGTTGAAATAGACTTTAAACAGAATGGTTTCTGGCATGAACTCTGTAAGGAACCTGACAAATGAGTTAAATATTTTTCAACATCAGAGGTCTTTGAAAAGTTGTTTATAATAAGTCCTCAGTCTACGCTTTGATGTTCCCTGTACAGAACTGCATTTTCACTAGTTAGCTGATCGTTCATCCCTATTTTTTTTTAAAGAAAAAAAGACAAACAGCAAGAGTTTATAACTTGAAGGTCATCATAATATAATTTTACTTCAGCTCTTCTGTGCCAGGAGCAAGGATTTCCCAATACAGCACATAAATTCAAAATACCTTGCTACTTATAGGAAATCTGTGCTCTCACAAGGAAGATAAACTTAGACCCACACAAGAAATAAAGATAAATTGCTAAGTAAACTGGAAAAAAAAAAACCCAAAAAACCCTTGTCTGCAAATGGTTCTGCAATACCTCAGTCTAAAATATTAAAGGTCTTTCTTTGAAGCCCTATATTTAATTACAGTATACCAGTACTGTTCACTGCTCTCTATGCTCATTTTCTGAATTGGTATCCCTTTGTAGTCTCAATTTCAAGAGGAATTGTATTCCAGACCAATGCATTCCATCAGTGTAGCATTGTGCTGGAGAAATGCTACAGATTGATTACCAATAATGTCTGTTATTCTAAGTGTCAAGTTCTAGAAACCCTTATCTTAAATTGGTTTGAATGCTGAGTAGGGACAGAGAGGGGGTTAGGAAGCAGTGCTGCCTGTAAGCCAGGACTCACTGAAAATAAGCACATCCATTTTCTGCACTGGTGAATCAGATCTGTTTTTTGTGAATACAAGCCAAGGAAAGACTGAAAAGTTTTGTCCAAATTGATCATTTGTCATATCACTAGCAATGAAATCTTTTCAGAACTAGGATGGATTTCAAGGAGGAAGGTGACAAAATAATGTAACTAGTAGAAGCTACTTCAGTAGTTAAGTTGTCATAAACACTGATTTTTATAATGTGAATTCCAGAGCAATATCACTGAACAGTTCACACTGTTGCCGCCAGACATGCTTGAATGACATGGTTTATTGCTGGTTTGCTGTAGGGGAGGTATTTACTTTAGCGATGTGTTGTTTTATTGTGCTCAGGTAGTCTTCAGCAATTAGTCTGTTCTGTATCTTTTTACTAATTAGAATGTACTTCAGAATTTAATTTGGTCTTGTAAATTGCAATCCATGATTTATTTTGGATATTATTTTGGGATAGCTATTTGGCCTTTTAGCAAAAATAATGCTCAAAAATTGGAATGTTAGAACCTGATTTGCTAGAACTGGAATGTTGGCCAGGACACTTGACAAAGATTAAAGCCCTCACGGAACTGCCAACTCTCATGATAATATTGCAAGTCTGATGTTAGGTGTTATTTTAGAAGTTTTCATTTCACAAACTGTTGCCACTCTTTCATTACTTTCAATAGCGTTTAAGCCAGGTTGCCCTCATTAAGATTACCAGTGTTTCCCTAAGCTTTTGCACATAGAAATGAGGCTACTGTTATCTCAATTGACAAGCCTTCCTTTTCATTATGCATGGCACAGGAAGGAGATAGTGAGGGAACAGGAGGTATAAGGATGGTGGTGGTGGGAATAATTAAGAGGGATCGAGGGAATGCTGGAGGACAGACTGAGAGGAAGGGTAACAGGAACAAAGTAATATTGGAGGGCGGGCATTGATTATGTGAGGGGCAGACGTCAATGTGGAGGACGGAAGATGGCAAGAGCAGGCATGGAGAATGGGAGAGTGGTGAAAGCTTTGATGAGAGGGAGATATGGAAGACAGATAGAGAAGGAAGGAAAGACAGATCTCCCACCTCAGAGGTTATGAGAGAGGCTAACATTTTGTTATGGAATCCTGCTTCAGCTTCAGGGTGGTGGGGCAGAGTTTGTCAGCTGGCGGGGGAGGTGGCCCAGAGCTCCTGGGCAGCAGGGACACCCCCATAGCTCCTAGTTGGTGCAGGCAGACCCCCTGGCTCCAAGATGCTCCTGGCAGCAGTGGGGACTCCGCGCTCTCAGCCACCATGGGTGTGAGGAACCCTGGAGCCCCTAGCAGCAGTGGATGCTGGACCCTCCTCCCTCCCCATTTTCTCATAGTTATTTTTAATAAAAGTCAGGGACGGATCAGGGGCTTCTGTGAATTTTTGGTTCTTGCCAGTTACCTGTCTGTGACATTTGATAAAAATAACCGTGACAAAATCTTAGCCTTAATTGTGAGGGAATGACAGATTGATCACCACCCAGCAGTCCGAGGGAGGCTTCCCTTTCTGTTTTTGCCTTTTCACATGCAAATTGGATATAAGGGTATTCATAGACTTTAAGGTCAGAAGGAACCATCATGATCATCTTCTGACCTCCTCCACATTTCAGGCCACAGAACCTTACCCACTCCTCAAATAGACCCCCTAACCTCTGGCTGAGTTACTGAAGTCTTCAAACAATGGCTTAAAGACACCAAGTTACAGAGAATCCACCACTTACAGTTCAAACCTGCAAGTGACCTGTGCCCCATGCGGCAGAGGAAACTGAAAAAACCCCAGGGTCTCAGCCAATCTGACTTGGGGGAAAATTCCTTCCCATCCCCCAATATGATGATCAGTTAGACCCTGAGCATGTGGGGCAAGACCCACCAGCTGGACACCTGGGAAGGAATTCTCTGTCATAACTTAGAGCCTTCCCCATCTAGTGTCCTATCTTCAGCTTAAGGATTTTTGCTATGGGTAGTTGCTGGTGCGCCACATGCCATCATAGGCTCAAAAATCTCCAGGCAGGCAAAATGCAGATATAATTTATTTTCAAAGTCTTGTGGTGATTAATCCAACAGCACAGTAATGGATAAAGTATAAGAATCAAAATAGAATAGAAAGTCATTTTTTGAGTACTGAGTCGTAACTTATGGAAGCTTGAGGTTGCCAATATTAGGATAACAAATGTCACTGGATGTTTAACTTCCACCTAGGCAGCCACCAAAGATTGACACAAGTGACTTTGATTTAATACTGCACTCCAGTCTTGTTTTTTAGCTTTCAAATCATCTGTTTGTGGCAGTTTTATAAAAACTGCTCAGTAACAACAGTGACTCAGGGTACGATTAGTGTACATATGTCCCCATTTTATTTTCTTTACTGATAATTGTCCTAAGGGTCAACAAGACTTCTATGGTGAACTCAATACATGTTTTCATGAGATTCTGCAATTTTTCTTGTGTTGTTTATATGGCCCCAGTAGTGTGAATGGTGTTTAGAGATGCGGAAAAAATGAAGCAGTGTGATTAACAATGCACAAACAATAATGGAAAATTGATGGATAAAATTAGGCACCAGACTCTGTTCAGTTTTGTGACTGCATTAGGAACACAGACTGACAACTGAAAATTTGCTACAGCGTTCAAATAGTCTCATGTGTGATGTGAATGTTCACAGATATCTGTGTTGGAAACGTCTCACCAAAACTCACTTTCTGCAGAACTCTTTGAAAAACCTTCTGAATGCTGCAGATATGTCTTCCTGAGCTCCCACGTCACTGTCAGTCCAAAAATGCCAGTGTTCAAAGGGTTAATGTAATCTTCTAGCAGTATTTATTAAATGCGGAATATTTTTGGTTGAGACAGAAAAACTTAGAAAGGGAGCAAGAGGGGAAAATAATAAGCAACGTTAATATAAAGGCAGCAACAACAACAACAATCCTTTCCTGGTCGGGGGGGTGGAGGGCAATGTTTGGTCAGACTGCACAGGGAATGCACTGTCCCAGAAGTGAGGAGGAGGGAGAAGAAGCCATGCCTGAGAAATGCTCCCTCCTCTGTGGTTGAGTGGGTGGGATGTTAGTTGGATCAGAAAAAAGGATGTTCTGCCCCCGGGGGTGATGGTAGAATGTGCATTTCCAAAGATGCCAGATGCCCCTCCTTTTCCTTGGGTTCTTGCATCCTGTTGTTAGGCTGGGGAGAAAAAGTAGGAGCTGATTTTTCCTCCCCCACTGCTCTCCAAACTATTGAAACTTTTCCCCCAGGCTTCAAGACTCCCTGCCTCTTCAACTGCCCCTCTCCCTCCCTGTAGTTCTAGATAGGGGATTGTTTCCAGGATGCAGGTCTTACTGATCACCTGGGTTTTGGGATCAGGAAGGAAACTTTTCTTATTGGGCCAAATTAGACACGGGTCAGATGAGGGTTTTTTGCTTTCCTTACAGCACTGTGGAGGTGCAGTTGAGAACAAATAGAATTTGGAACTCCAATATTAAGAGATAATATGGGTCTGGGTAGTTTGTTGTAACTTGGGCCAATGCAGATAAAATCTAAAAGGACCAGCTCCCAGACCTTGTGCTTGTAAGGAGAAGGGAAAGCCAGCATTCTTTTCAGACTGAGCTTTTTCTCTTACCCCACCCCCACCCGGCCACACACACACACACCCTTGGTACGCTTTATAGCAGGAGTTCTCAGACTTTTGTACTGGTGACCCCTGTCACACAGCAAGCCTCTTGAGTGCGACCCCCTCCCCCTTATACATTAAAAACAATTAAATATATTTAACACCATTATAAATGCTGGAGGCAAAGCGGGGTTTGGGGTGGAGGCTGACAGCTCGTGACCCCCTGAGGGGTCCTGATCCCCAGTTTGAGAACCCCTGCTTTATAGCTCCCTGAGTCCTGGCACTAGGCTGCGGGGTCTGCCCTGGGTTATTAGTTATGTAGGGAGCTCTGTAACTCCACACTGGACCCAGTTAAATGCCTGGTATTTGAGAAGAGTGATCACGTTCCGCCTCCAACCAATGTTAATAAAATTGCAGCCTGTTGCTTAAAATCCATTCCAGTGTCTCTCTCATGCAGCAGGGTTTAAAATCTCTGACTCAGAAATAGAGTGGAACCTTCAAAAGAGCGCAGCGTTAGCCTAACTTCACTCCCACCGAAACTAAGGGGGGAGGGAGTATTGCTATCGAATTTAGTGGGAGTAGAGTTAAGTCAATGCTAGCACTGTTGAATATCTCAGAGGGGAAGAGGAAAAATGAGGTATTTGGATTTTTTTGTTTTGCTCCTTACAGGACAACAAACAATCCAGCCCTTTCAGAAATTCTCCCATACATCATAAAGATGTAAAAAAGGAAACAAAACTAAATCTTAAGCCAGCCTAGCAGATGAACATTGCTGGGAATGTGCAGGTGGCATTATAGTCACTGGAAAGAACCTGCATTCATAAAACAATACAATTATATTGATCATTCAAAGGAAAAATAACAGAGAACTACACATTCTATAGTGTTAAAGTGCATTCCCGCACATACAATTTGATTAAATTTGGTTCTTGACCCAACATGTGAGACTTTCCTGTGTCTGCAAACTCCTCTGTAATTTGGGAACCTGTTAAATTACTCTTTTGTATATGATCTTAAATTGAGTAGCTGTGTACAAATGGTTTCATTTTGCTACATATTGTTGGGGCAGCAGTTCAGATTCCCCACCCAGTTTACTCCTGTTTAAATAACAGTAATGCCAATATTTTTCTAGGATGCCACTGAACGTTGTTCAGGATGATATGTAGTGACTCAGACAATTGAGCTCTTAAACTACTGTTCTCCAATGAAAAAATAAAGGGTAGGAGGAAGAGGATTGGAAGTGGACAAAATCCTTATGTCTTATTTAATACGTTTGCCAAATGGCAGGGAAACTGCGGAATTTACATACTTCTCAAACAATTCTAACGTTTCTGATCATGCTTAAATCTAAGCCTTCTAATCAGTCTGTACTAACTTCTTTGCAAAACATTTTTCTGGCAAATATATTTTAGCACATTTCCTTTTTTTCTATAGCCATAACAAAAAGAAGCTGTACATGGTGTTCAGATAATACATGGTTGAATAACATTCAGCTTCTCGTGTGCTTTAACACAAGTCGGCCATGCTACATTTGTTCATGGATATGTTGAATATGATATTTAATGAATGTACCAATACCAGTTTGTCCAAATGTTTTTTTTCTTCTTTTTTCCAGAGTGATAGTCTTTCAAGGTATGTGTTTGATTTAAACAAATCATTTATTTATAAAACAGAAATCTTTTTGACTCATATTCTGTTTTTTAAGTTCTTAATTTACAAATCCTACTTTGCTATCAATAGTTGGTTAGGTTAAGCTCGGGAAAAAATGTTAATGCTGTAAAGATTTAGTATGTTTTATATAAAATATAGTAATAAAGCCATAGAATTGACTTTTTACACATTCAGGCAGGTGGGAGATTAGAGGGGACCTGAAGATATGTTCAAAATGTTGTTTAGGTTATGTGCTGAATTATTTAATTATACTGCACCTAAAATATGCTTGGTACTTTGCAGAACATAATCGATCCAGTCTGTGTCTGATGCAATTTATAATGCAAAGCTAAGATTTTCATAAACGTCAAGTGCTTTTGACTCTCAATTCTTGGATACCCAGTTTGAGACACTGTAAGGGGCTTCATGCTCAGAAAGTGCTGCCACCTCTGAAAATCAGGCTTCTTGAAGGTTTCTCAAGATGAAAACCCAAATCTTCAGTCACTTCAGAAAATCTTGGACTAAATTTTTAAGACATAAGGTGTAGAGTATACGTTAGATAAGATGGTGTTTGTTTTCTGTCAAATCTTGCTTCTGTTGCCCTAAATGTTGGTTGAGTAGAAGGCTCCCAGGAAAAATCTCTGCTGGAAGTATTGAAGTGTGGTACATAGCACCCAAATAAGCAGTGCATTAATATTTACTAGCTTTTTAAAATTTTGGTCTGACTAGTCCAGGCTCTCCTTCTCTGCCTTAAACTGTGTGTCTGGCTTCCACGTAACAGGTATCGTGTTTTCCAGCTGGAAATTGGAGTTTACTTGTCAGAGAGAAACAAATCATGCATTCCTCACCCCTAATAATGTGCATTTCTAGATGTTACTTACGTACAAAAACATTTCTTAAATAACAATGAATGTATGCGAATATGACTTGGCTTTTGGTAAGCTAGTGCCATTGCTCTGATCGGTGGATTGATACTGAATATGGAGCATTCTGAGGTGATACACTCAATGGGAAGCAAAGCAGGCTGCATTCAGTAGACATGAAATGCAAAGTCAGTGAACATTAGAAATAGTCTGAAAATGCCACTTAACTCATCCATTTGGAGGAGTTAATCTTAAGGAAGTAATGTTGCAAAAATCCTGAACTATGAAGTATTTTATTTATAGTCGACTCTTTTAAACGAAACCTGCAAAGGAAAAAATGGGCGTATACTCATTGTAACTGCTTTATGATAAATGGCCTGAAAAACTTCTTTAAAAATAGACAAAAATACAATCTGCTTTTGAAAAAAAACATTAAGAAGTCAGGTCCTGTCTGTGCTAGAAACCTCTGTGTTAAATGAGGACATTACAACAGCTGAACCATGCAAGCTTAGCAATGGGAAGGGGAACAGATTTTTGATCAGATTGTTTAAAGCCATTTGGTGGGTTTTTTTAAATATCTATTTTACTTCAATGACTAATATTGAATAAAAGAAGCCTTTGTTAAAGGAACCGCACTGCTTCTGTTAAGGTAGTTGAACTCTCAATTAATATCCTTGAAAATTCCCTGAGGTCCTCCAGTAAAACTGGAAAGACCAGACATGACTTGGCTGATCTTTTTGAAGTTAATAATAATTCAGTCCTTATAAAAGATGAACAAGCAAAGAAAAGTTGAAGCCCTCTTTTAAATAATCTTGACAAGGTCATCTTCAGAATCATGCAAAAATGTCTTGAAGGAATGTATTTTAATTCAAAAAAAATTCTGACATAGAAGGCTAATTTTGCACTCCCTAAGCCATCGTTGGCAGTCAGAAAACTTGTTTTCATATGAAATAGATCTTAATGCTGAATGGAAGAAAGAAAACTTTAAAAATGCTTTCCACCAGCTAGAGAGAGGATAGGAGATAATGTTATGAATAAACTACGTATGCGTGATACACTGCACCACGTTAGCAATGTCATGGAAATAATGACCTTTACTTCTTTGAAAGATATGATGCAGGATCAATCAGCACATCATCAGGAGACCGTTATGATTCGCTGCTGGGGCGGTCTGGGTCGCACAGTTACTTCGAAGAACGAAAACCATATTGCAGTAGGCTAGAAAAAGAAGATGCAACTGACTTTAAAAAGGTATCTGGGCCAGTAGTTCTGATATTAAAATAAACCTTTATTTGTGGTCTTTTTTTTCCCCCCATAAATTCTGTCCTGAAGTAATCAGATTACTCACATTAAGTCCCAAATCCTGCCTCAGCCTAAGGTCTGGTCTATACTGCGGGGGTAAGTCGACCTAAGTTATGCAACTCCAGCTATGTAGATTAAGTCGATTTACTGCGGTGTCTGCACGGCACTGGGTTGATGGGAGAAACTCTCCTGTCAACTTCCTTATGCTTCTCGTTCCGGTGGAGTACCGGAGTTGACGGGAGAGTGATCAGCAGGCAATTTAGTGGGTCTTCACTAGACCCGCTGAATCAACCCCTGGTGCATCAATTGCTGCAGCGTTGATCCCTGGTAAGTGTAGACATACCCTAAGTAACTCAAGTCGGAACTCCTCAGAGGCAAAGGAAGAATCGTATCCTTCTCCCTGGCTATATAGGAGCTTCTGGCCCTTGCATTCACCTCTGCAAGAGAAGGGACGGTCCAGAGGAGCCAAATGACACCACATATCACTGCCTTGGTCCTTGCGGCTAAAGGTGATGGTAGAATTGCTTGACATCTATAATGGAGCCTTTTGTTTGGTGCACTTGTTAGTACAATGTAAAATCTAGTCTTGTTGGTTGAAAACTAGAAGATACTTGTCAAGAAATGAGCAACTGTTCAACTTACTGTCAAGATGAGATTTTTTTTTAGGAGGAAAATGTTTCAGACTGTTTTCTGTATTATGGAAATATAAGGTAAAATTATCATACATTTCTTCTTGTCTGTAATATAAAAGACAAAAGTTTCTCCTTTGAGGGAATTTAAACATTTTATGTATGGAAGCTAGAATTTTCTTGTAATACTACTTACAATACTTTTGTCACCCTTATGAAATTTTACAGCATAATTTAATAAGGGGATAAGCTAGTAATGTTGTTTAGAAAATGCTCTAAAAATTAGTTGAAATGATATTGTTTCTGCGGGTGTTTTAGAGCCATTTAGTAGTGGGAATATAGTTCTCTATTAAGTTGGTTCAAAACATACACAGAAAAGTACTGTTCTGTTCTATAGAACCTCTTGAGTGTAAATTTGCTTGTTCTTTTCTTACAATTAAATCAAGTTTTAGAAGACTGTAGCCCCTTATACATTAAATAATGCAGCCAAAAGAGATGCACATTTCTTAAATCTGTCCAAATTTTCTCTTAGCTTTACGAACAGATTCTAACTGAAAATGAAAAGCTGAAAGCACAGTTACATGATACCAACATGGAGCTGACGGATCTTAAACTACAGTTGGAAAAGGCCACTCAGGTTTGTATTCACACACACACAGGAAAGTCTCTAGCTGGTAAAATGGGTAACAAACCAGAAAATCCTGGAAATGGAATTGGCATTTTTCTCAGATGTTGGCTTTATCTTCCCTTTTTCTAAAAGAAAGGGGCTAAGTACTGCAACTGCCATTGTTGCTGGAGATGAGGGAAGGCTAGATGGGTCTGGTCTGAAACCTAATGCAAATGGTAATTGTTAAGGTATCAATGATTCTTGCCGGCATATATCTAAGTAATTTCTCTGCAGGGAGGAAGGTGTAAAGACAGAAAATGATTCTACATTGTTGAATTATGTTTATGTTCAAAGTATAAATGTTTAACTTATGAACTGATTAATTTATGAACCTGATGGCAGGTTGTTACAAATTTGCCATGCTGTCACTGGCTGATTAGGCATCCTGTCTTGCAGTTGAACAGCAAATAATGCAACTCTAAATCGGTGCAGATAACTGCTCTTAAATAACTGCGGCATATGATGATATCACATCGTAGATTAATAGTAGGTTTTTTGTTTAAAACTATTGTAGAAAGAATTTACAAATAAATATCTGTACCCAGTATACATCACTGTAGTATCTAAGGGCTTGTCTACACTACTGCTTAAGTCGATGTAACTTGCATCGCTCAAGAGTGTGAAAAGGTCCCGCCCTTTCCCCCAAGCGATATAAGTTGCATCAACTTAAAGTGGTGTCCATTCAGCTTTATGTTGTCAGGAGACGCTCTCCTGCCAACATAGCTTCCGCCTCTGAGTGAGGTGGAGTAATTAAGCAAATGGGAGAGCGCTCTCCCATAAGCATAGCGTGTCTTCTGCACTACAGCAGCTGCGTCAGTGTAGCTCAATAGCATAGACTAGCCCTAAGTATCTCAAATACATCAATGAAATCATTGATGTAATACCTTTAATGGTAAGGCTCTATTAACTTATTTTGCCAGAGGTTGCAGAAAGATTAAATTACTTGTCCGAGGTCACACAGGACATCCGTGACTGAGCCAGGAACAAACTCCATTCACTTTTATACCATTCCAGAACCTTAACTACAACACTGTCTCTCAGAATATAGGTATTAAAGAGTTTTCTGGGCATGAGATTAAATACTATGTAAAATTGTATGTTTTGATTTCAGGAATACAAAAAAGCTTTGATTTGTTTAATTCTTTGTCTTTTGTCTTGTCTTTGACAGTTAAGACCATGAAGAGCCAAAATATTGATTGATTTTTTTACTGTTTGCCTCCTATATTTTGTTTTTTCACCATAAATCCCACATATAATTATTAATATTGTATTTCAGAGACAAGAGAGATTTGCTGACAGGTCACTCTTGGAAATGGAAAAAAGGGTAAGTTTCTGCCAAAGATCTAGTGGATATTTTAGTTTGGTTCTTTTTGTTTTCCAGTCCCAGGGTGGATATATTTTAGTGAACTGATTCTTACGATTTAGATGTTGGGTTTGTAGGATGCAAAGTGGCAATAAATGTAAGGTAGCATTATAGGCAGTAATTACTTCTTTTAATAAGTTATCCTCAAACTGTCAGTTATATTAGAGAGATAAAGTCGGTGAGCTCTGTGTGTGTCACAGCTCTGTTCTACCTTGCATTTAACTCCGAGTGATGCTCCGAGTATCTTTCCTAGACCTGAAGAAGGGCTCTGTGTGGCTGTCTCTCAGCAACAAAAGTTGGTCCATTAAAAGATATTACCCCACCCACCTTGTCTCTCTAATATTCTGAAACCAACATGGCTGCAGTGTAACACTGCATACAATACTGTAATTTGTTAAACAATTTTCCCCAGAATTATGTCTAACATTCCATATCTCTAAGCAACTTCAAACAGCTTCATTTAAAAAAAAAAAAAACTCCGCTTGCCACAAAACTTTCTCCTCGTTTACTTAAAATCTGATGTCTTGGAACTTTCCAGGGTGAAAAGCAAGTAGTAGGTGTCTCGTTGGAATCTCCTTTTACCATCAGTAATAAAGTTCCTATTTCTGCTTCATAAGATACCAGTAACAAGGTTAAGGTCTGATATAGGGCAAAATACTATTTTTCTTTTCTTGGCATATGTACATTTTTTTAGGGGTGATGATACCACTTTGGGGGAGGGGAGAGGAGGAAAATTGATGTGGCTATTGTTTTGTTTTGTTTTTTTTAACTGGCGGAGAGGATCTGTTTGAAGCTATGCAAAGGCTGGGAATTTTAGTACTCTTAAAGGAGATGGATTTGTGGGCAGAGTGAAAATCAGGTTGTTGAAAATACAGATCACTCACATTCTGTGAGAGATAATATGTATATTTGTACACAAATGTATGTGTAGGCAATAAGACACAGGGTTTAAAATTATGGTCGTACTGACACAAACTTTTAATTTTGTGTCTGCATTTCCATTATAGACTTATTTTTTTCCAAGCTAATAGCTTAGCTGTAAAAATTTCCTTTGGACAAAAGTTTGGCTCTTCTCAAGAGCAACTTTTTTTTAAAAAAAGCCAAATTCGTTTAAATGGTTTAAGCTGTTTTTAAGGTATACAAAAGAATAGTGAGAGGAGGATTTTTTGTAGTGTTAGTTTCGTTATTCTTAAAGTAAATTATTTATATTGGAACATTATATGAATCCCTTAAGCTTCCCTTTTGCCCTCTGCCACCTAAACAAAAACCAGACCAAAAAAATCTCAAGCCAATCCTGCAGCTATATATAGTTTTAATAGTATACAGGAGTACTAGATCTACAAATTTAACAGGAAGGATTGCAGATTGAGAAGCCACTTTTAGTTCTACAAATCTTACCAATGATAAAATAAAAATTTACTTGTTAGTTATGGTAGGGAAGCAGGGAGGTGTAGAAATGCTCAGCTGCACTAACTGACTGAAATTCCACTATGGTAACTTAGTGAATGAACAATGCGTAAGGAAAATAAGGCTCCTGATATGCAGAGATGAAGCTGTCTTTCCTTACTGTGACTTTCATTCATTACGGCTTCCTTTCCAGATAGCTCTAACAGTTTCTCTGCACCTTCTGTCTCTCAATTCTTTTGATCCCTAAGGTAGCTCTCATCTTTTTCACTGGGCAGTGATAACCACCTGATTTAACGGGCATTTCCTTTGCCAATATGGTCACACAAGTGGAATTTATTACTTTTAATTATGTACATCATAGGTGTAATGGCACCCATTTTTTAATATGCATTACAATTTATTTAAATGTGTAGTACATGATACTCTTGTATTTCAGTAGCAAAATTCCTGCTTTGTTCTCAGTTCCTAAAATAGGCCATTGTATTAAGAGACTTAGCGTCACTATGAAACTATTTGTTTTCCATGGAGTAGACTTTTTATCCAATCAGTTTCACCGTAGAAATGTTACTCTTGTACCAAATTTATTATATAAAACACATAGCAGGTAAAGGGAGGAATAAAGGTTGGGATAGCATTACTGAGTAGTTGAAATCTAGTTGGCTCAAGGAATGGAATTATGTTTTTCTTTATTTTATCAACTCAAACTTAACTCTGATATATGAGGAACATTTTTTTAAAAGAGAATTTATATTTTATTATACATTTTCTCCTCCTTCATTTCTCTGCTTTCTTTTACTTCAAATATTAGTTATTTCATCTGGTGCTCAGATACCATGCTGAGAGCAGTTTAAAAAAAATCCACTTTTACTACTTATTCCTCAGCTGAAGTAGTAATTATGTGTGACATCAATTCTTTCCTAACAGCAGTGTCACAGAGGAATGAGTTCCGCAGCTGAATCAACAGCAATAGCCAATGAAATACTAAAGATTCTTTTTTTCATTCAAATATTCTTAGTAATACGAAAGTGGTGTAAGGATAGAATTATCTCTAATTAGCTTCCCTTTCAAAAAATAACATTGTTATACTCTAGAATTCAGTTTATTAATAAAAATCCCACTTCAATTACTTTTTAACTGTGAGCAGTAAATAAAGATTGGCTATCCAGAAATATACTAGACACCTTTACTTAGTAGAATTTTTTGTTTCATTTTTAGAATTTTTAAAGGTACTATTTTTCACATGCAGTACAAGCATATACATAAATGAAGCAGTAAGCTAAAACTCATGTTCTGTTTTGCCAAGTATAAGACACATGCTTTACATAAAATCAAAACTTGGGGCTATATACGTATAAAAACAGAACAGGGAAAAAGTGAAATAGTGGGAGGGACTGGAAGAGATGCAGGGTTGAGAGGAGGTAGGTGTTACCATAGGGAAAAGCTAATAGAATTGATTGGGCTATGACCCATTTTCAAGATGAGATGTACCTTTCTTCACTAATGATAAATAAACTTCTTAAAACTGTTTTACATTACTAGCCTAACAGTTATTCTGGAGGTTGATTCTGACTAATACCCTTGCCAGCCCTAAAAAAAAAAAAGGTTTCTATGCCATAAACTGCTGATTCATTGCCAACATAATTATTTGAGATTAGTTACAATGTTGTAGGAACTGGGCCAGTCTTATGAAGATTGGGATGGGTGGCACACATCTCATCACTGCTAGGAGATCCCAGCAATATTTAGGCAGAACAGGGTTCTGGGTTCCATTTATAGCCCTTAACTTGGAAATGTCGGTTAGCCATGCTTTTGGGCATTCCAAGTAGTACAGTGATAGTTGTTTACAGTCACAGAATAGATGAGCCAAAACTGCAAAATTTGGATCTGGATCAGGACTTCAAACATCACCCTGAAGCCTCCCCAAAGTGTGAGGCTGCTCAGATCTGAGGATTTGGATTGGGGACATCTCTACCTTAGTTACTGGCCATAATTCATATAACCCGAGGATGCTTCTTGTTTGGAGGCAATAACTGTATACTGGGGTAAACCAACTCTTTGAGGTCAAAGGTTGAGGTGTTTATAAGCCCAGAATATGATTACTACTGATGTAATAGAGAATATCCTCAGGAGGTTGTTCATTTTTTTTTCCAAAGTACACCTTCTCACACTTGCATTCTGATTACTGTTAATTCCTCAATACCGCTTGGCTACAGCCTATCACCTTACCAAACCCCAGACATCTCATTATTTTGGCAAACCCTTTTGGCCCTCTCCTGCTAAAAGTAATTCTTTTTTTAAATTTAATTGTATTTAATCTTCTAAACTGTTTGGGAAGAGGGTCAGAATGGTGCCTGTGTGTGTTAGCCTGCGGATAGAGAGTAGCCAGGAGAAGTATCCACGGCCCTTATTCAGAATACAGGATTTGCATATTGCAGTTAGGTGAATCAGAAACTTCATAATTGACAAACAAGCGTATAGTGAGGGATTAGTAAAACTAATTCTTGTGCTCTGATTGACTGAGATTTCTTTTAGGTAGGATTAGAGAATTAGATAAAAGCAAAACTCTAATTGAAATGCGTGAGAGCTGATATGTTACATGATCCAAACATTACTATGTAAATAGATATATAGTTCACTTAGAGGAAGGGGAAAATGCATGCAATGTTGATTGCCAGATGCAGATGGTTCTGGCTTTTTCTGAACAATAGTATGGCTTTGTTTTATTATAACAGCTATTTTCTAAGTCAGACCTTTTGTTTCCCAGAGAAACTTACTTTTTCAGTGGCACCTGGGGAGGACACTTCATAAATAAAACTATTAGATTAAATAGAGTAGAACAGCACTAATGCACTGTAATTAACAGAAGATTATTGCAATTGGCAAGCAAACAGGGTTAAAAATCAAGTCTAAAGCAGAGAATGAAGTCTTAGCATTATGAGACTTCAGTACATCTTTGAACTAAATCTTCACGGAGAAGTGAGGAAAGGTTTTTGTTGTTTTTAATAGGATGCACGAATAGTAATTTGACTGTAATCCTGTAATTTAAAATTAGTCCAACAGACATGTACATTTTAAAAAGAACAACTTCCTGAAAAATATGGCTAATAACTAGTGCTGTCGATTAATCGCAGTTAACTCATGTGATTAAAAAAAATTAATCTTGATTAAACAAATTAATCACGATTAATCGCACTGTTACTAGAATACCAATTGAAATGTATTAAATATTTTGGATGTTTTTCTACGTTTTCAAATATACTGATTCCTATTACAACACAGAATACAAAGTGTTAAGTGCTCACTTTATATTATTTTTTACTACAAATATTTGCACTGTAAAAATAACGAATGGTACTTTTCAATTTACCTCAGACAAGTACTGTAGTGCAGTCTTTTTTGTGAAAGTGTAACTTACAAATGTAGGGGTTTTTTGTTACAAAAGAATGTAAAACTTCAGAGCCTACAAGTCTGCTCAGTCCTACTTCTTGTTCAGCTAATTGCTAAGACAAACAAGTTTGTTTACATTTACAGGAGATAAATGCTGCATGCTTCTTATTTACAATATCACCTGAAAGTGAGACCAGGCATTTGCATGACACTTTTATAGAGGTGTTGCAAGGTATTTATGTGCCAGATATGCTAAACATTCATATGCCTCTTCATGCTTCGGCCACCATTCCAGAGGACATGCTTCCATGCTACTGTTGCTCTTTAAAAAAAAAAAATAATGCATTAATTCAATTTGTGACTGAACTCCTGTTCTATTTTACCTGTACTCTGCCATATATTTCATGTTATAGCAGTCTTGGATGATGACTCAGCACATGTTCGTTTTAAGAACATTTTCACAGCAGA